>NC_072790.1:62024051-62657384 GCF_028583425.1 Eublepharis macularius
TATACAGAAGAGTAAATAACAATGGGAAAAAGATAGGAAACATTCAAAGTTCTAGCTATAACTTGCCCTCACAGCCTGCATATATTTTTCTTGCATTTCACACATTTCACAAAAAGTTATTGTAATTGAAGAGTTCCGTTTGTTAAGGTACAGTGTGCCTAGACTTGACTCTTCCAAGAAGTAGCTTAGACTGTGAATATAAACTGGCAAGGGGCTGTGGTTCATTGCTAGAGCATCTGCTTTGCATGTAGAAGGCCTTAGGTTCAGTCCTCAGCATTTCCAGTTTCAAGAATCAAGTAATCATCAGGAAAGACCTGAGACCTGGTCGGGTTCGTTTTCCCGGCCATGTCGGACGCTCCTCTCCGCAGGTCTGGGAGAAAGCAGCCAAGCAGCCTGACCGGGTGGTTGACCTGCGAGGGTTAACCCCCAGGACTCCCAGGTAGGGGGTCAGGGTCCGGAGTGCTGCGGGAAGAGCCCCCTGAAGTCGATCCAGGGGGTAAATAGCCCATCTGCTCCTATGGAGGCCGGCAGACTTGCGCAGCCCATCGCGTGCTGCCGGGCCATGGAGAACGGCAACAAGCAGATTTAAGGTGGAAAACTGTAAGTAAGCGGATCCCTTCTGTTACTCTAAGCGTATGCAAAGGATTGGTGGAAGCTGAAGCTTAAGAAGGCTCGAATATCTTCCCCTTCATTGAGTTTTGGAACTTAGTTGGCGGACTCCCCCCCCCCTAAGATGGTGATGAAAAAGCAGAGCCCTGCTGTGGGCAAATCGGTTTTGGCTGTGTTGCAGGGGAAGGGAGAGACTCTTGAAGAGGTGGTTAAACGGTCGGTCATTGAAGCTATGAAGCCCTTTGTTGATAAGCTAAATGAAATCGGACAAAGGGTTGGCTCAGTTGAAAATGAAGTGAAAACCATTAAAGATGTAGTGCTCGAGGCAGAGGAATCTGCTCGTGAAAATGCAACACTCATGAGAGCTACAAATAAAGGAGTAAAGCTTTTGGAGAATCAATTGATAGGACTACAAGTGGATCGTGCTCAGACAGTATTGCGTTTACAGAATGTGAAGGAGGAGGAAAGTGAAAATTTAAAGGATTTGGTGTCGGAACTTTTGGCATCATTCACAAAGGCAACTAAAGAAGAGTTAAAAGGCGATATTCTGGAAGTCCATCGGACATCTTCAAAATATGCAATGAAGCGTCAGCTGCCTCGCGAGATTATTATTGATTTTTCATCTAAGAAGACTCGGGACACCATTTTATACAATTCGATCAATGTGGACTTGGACTTTCTTGGCAACAAGGTTAAGATATTGAAGGACGTTCCATTTTTAGCTCGGAAAAGAAGATTCAAATACAAAAGGTTTGCAGCTCTTTTGAGAAAGCGTGATATGAAATACAAATGGTTATTTCCGGAAGGCATCTGGTTTAGATATAAAGACCAAGCCTACAAGATAATATCGGAAGTACAGCTGAAGGATTTTGTGCTTAATCATCAAGAGTTCGAGCAAGAAGAAGATTCAGAATCTGAAGGGGGAGAGGGGAGGAGGGAGTGAGCACAGCTATTGTAGCTGTTCAAAGAGAACTGAGACCGAGACGCAGGGGGGGGGGGGAAGAAGACCTGATCCTGACTGTAGTTTGTATCTTATAAGATCTACCAATCTAATAGCATATTAGAAAGTTTAACTTTAAATAACTGTATTATGAAGGGAATTCAATACTTGTAGTTGTAGTCTGTGTTCTTATGTTGTTTTTTCCCTCTCCCCTTGTTTCCTTTTTCCTTTTTCTGTTTGTAGTTTGGATGTTAGTAATTAGAAAATTAAAAAAAGGAAAGACCTGAGACCTGGAGAGCTTCAGAATCAGAGCAAACAATGCTGACCCTAAGAGGACAATTTTTTGACTCGGTGTAAGGCAGCTTCATATGTATAGGTTCATATAAGTTGTTAATAGTTGGGGTAGCGAACTATAAGGTTTGGGGGAGGTTCATATAAGTTGTTAATAGTTGGGGTAGCGAACTATAAGGTTTGGGGGGGGGGATATCCTGCATAAGGGTAAGCCTAATTTGTTTATCTGCAGGTAGATATGAACACATTGTGAATGATAGATCCCTCATTTACATGAATTTTACTCTATGGAAAGTGAATTTTGAATAGACTGGAATTTGGACAACTGCTCGCTGACATTATTGATTGATGATATGAGACTGCCAAGATTGCTTGACTGCATCATCTGTTAAGATGAACTATTTTAGAGGAAAACTGAGGGAGGTGTTGGCTGGAGATGTTGTAAGGGGAGAAATCAGATAATTGTGCTCGCTGACTTGGTTCCTTATTCAGACTGTGTGCTAAAAAACCATGGAGAAGTCATTCCTATTTCACTGTGGATAAGTGTGAATTCATTAGAATGTGCAGTCATAACTTTATACTCAGATTTAACCCAAATAATAGTCAATTTGAAATTATCATAAATATTCCAAATCTGAACACAATTATTTCTGACAATCAAAAAACGGGCAGTACTGTAATATTCATACCCGTGAAATTTAGTAGGTTGGAACAGGTCAGAGTTGTATCTGACACCATCTGTGATTTAGCTGACAGTTTCACAAGCCAAATATTTATAAGTGTTCATCAAGAAAATCAACTGAACACTCTTTGTGATTTTTTTAAATAAATATTTTATTAGAAATAAATAAATGTATATACTCTTTATGAATTTAAATTTAAAAATAAACCCTAAATGAAACAGTCAACATTTTTTAAAGAAATGGGCTTATACTACATTTTTATGGTGTAGCACTATCAAACAGCTTGGGAAGCATCATATTTTAATGCATTCAGGAATAATTCACAGTCAGTTGCCAAGCTATCTACATAGTCCAAACATTCAGAGGAATTGCCAGCTCAGAAATACTTTTTTCAGAACGTTGCTGATCCTGAAAACCAAGTATGAGCAAAGGTGTTTTCTCCACACATATGCACTGTGTGGATGACTCAGCAATTGCACAGAGGTGAGGGTGTGGCCGGCGTGCTCATGACAGCCCTTCCTCCCAATGGGGAGCTAACACGGGGTAGTATAAATCACAATGGAACCTTATTGCAATGGACTTTGCAACGTGTGACCCAGCAAAATGAGCAAATGAATATATCCCATTAGCTGTCCATAATAACTCCCTGTGGAGGCCGAGAAGGCATGAAGGATGCAAGCATGAAGAATGCAAGCAATATATCTAAGGGAAATCACTTACCTCCATGGAATTTAAATGAAAATTTCACTTGACATCACTTTGGCTAACCTGCTGTAGGTATTCAGGGAATGTAGCCAAGCAAATAACAGTGGGAATATTCTAGCAATCTAGTGTAGGAGGATCATGCTTATTTAAGTAATAAAACAGCAGCCGTATGCAGAATTTTGGCTGAGTTCATTCAATAAACAACAAATTAGTATGTATGCACCTTTCCATCCAAGAAATAGAAAATGCAAGATTATAAACAAGTACATTAATAAATATTCAGTGCTGCTGGTAAATGTGTTTTGTAATATTCAAGTAATGGAAAGATATTTGAAATGAATTATAGGCCACTGTCAATAGTTATTTCACTTCTTAACCTCTCTTCTGAAATGTCAGAAAGGCTGCTATGTAAACATCATGGTTGCTATTTATAATGTGGATACTAAATCAAAATCATGAACAGAAACTTTCACACAGTAAGAATTTTGTTGTTGTCAGTGTGTGGGATCTGTTGATGAAATGCAGTTCTTTGTCTCTTCCTGCTTATTGATATCCAGACCCTAAGTGGGATATTGCAAAGTTGGGCTTCAAGTTTCAGTGTGACTGCACAATATATGCAAGATCTGTCATTGTTGCTATGATATTCTGAGTGGGTTAACTTCACTTCTCTGAGCTGTTCTGTTTCTAGCCAGGTAGAAAATACATTATAGTGTACCTTCTAAAAAAAATGGCACCTAGAAATGGGGCTCAGCTTTTTGTGAATGCTTGGGGAAGAAAGAGAAGAAACCGTTATTTCACTTCTTAACTTCTCTCCTAAAGTAGAAAAAAGACTGTTTTGTAAACATCCAAAGCAAGAGATCCACCGTCGTCAAATGTTCAAGGTCCTCAGGCAGGTACCAATCATTGCTATCTAACACATTTTTATTGTTCCTCCAAAGATCTCAATGCAGTGTACATTGTTCTCATCCCTGTTTTATCCTCATAACAGCTTTGTGAAGCACATTTGGCTGGGAGAGAGCCTACCCCAATGTGCTGAGCTTCATGGCTTAATCCATAACAAAGAGTGGGAGAGAGGAATACCTTCTCCAGCTTATGCCACTTTCCTTGCTTCAAATGGCCCGACACCTTTATTCGCCCATACATATAAGTTGATTCCAGTGAGGCAAACAACAGTTCCCCTATGCTGGTTTAGATTTAAACCACTCCACACCTTGGTCCCAGTCCAAATTGCATGTCTGTGCTTCTGAGAACTAGGGTCTACAGCTCCCAGGAAAAATTGCATCACCCAACAAGTTAAAGAACATGTGCCTGGCATCACATCTAGCTTGGCTCTTGGAAGGGCAGCCATGAAAAAGCTAGAAAACATTTAAGGATAAAGAAGTGTAGCTGATGACCAAGATCAAGATAATTCATACTATGGCATTCCCCATTAGGATGTACAAGTTGGACAATGAAGACAGCTGACAGGAATAAAACTGATTCGTTTAAAATGTGGTGTTGGAGGAGAGTTTTTCAGAAACCATGGACTGCTAAAAAGACAAATAAGTGGGTTCTAGATCAAATCAAGCTTGAATTCTCCCTAGAAGCTATAATGACTAAACCAAGGCTATTGAGTTTTGATGACATCATGAGATGACAAAACTCATAAAGACAATAATGCTAGGAAAGGTGGAAGGCAGTAAGAAAACATGACCTATAATGAGACAGCTTGACTCAATAAAGGAAACAACGACATTCAGTTTGCAAGACCTGAGCAAGGCTGAAAATAATAAAACGTGGAAATTTTCCTCTGAAAGCACCCCTATATTTCTCTATACAGGTGTACAGGGCTTTTTTTCAGCTGGAACGTGGTGGAACGGAGTTCCGGAACCTCATGAAAATGGTCACATGGCTGGTGGCTCCGCCCCCTGATCTCCAGAAAGAGGGAAGTTTAGATTGCTCCTCCCCTCTGTCTGGAGATCAGGGGGCAGGGCCACCAGCCATGTGACTATTTTCTCCAAGGGCAACCCACTGAGTTCCACGACCTCTTTTCCCAGAAAAAAAGCCCTGCAGGTGTATGCTTGTCAGATATTTCCATTTTGTTATGAACTTATGGAAGTGTAAGTAAATAGCAATATACATTTCGCCCCAATGCTTATTGTTCAGAACGTTTTAGCACAATTCATTTGGCTTAGTGAAGTCAAACACACAACCTGTGAGCCCCTACGCCAAAGGCAGCCTATCAGCCATTCCTTATGCCCTGCTGAGAATTGAACAATCCCTCAAGCCTCTTTTTATTTGCATTTATCCCCCCTCCCATATTTGTATACTACTTCCTGGCCAATTCATAATGAACAGGATGTTTGTTAAGCTTCTGTGGACAGTCCTACATTGCTAAGACGGCTCTAAGTTCAGTAAACGTGAAGCCTCTGGCCATGAGGCAGCTACTTTTATGTTTGCTCTGAACACTCAAGTCTCAAGAAGTAAAAGTTGTATAACTTGAATGCTTGATTGCAGCATTTCAGTGAACAGCTGGTATAATAAAATTTACCATCCACTCTGTGTTACTCATTTTTTGAAATAAAAATGGATGTTAAGTTTTTCATGTACTGAGGTGTAATATGGAATATAGAAAGCAAACATTGCTATCTAAGCAATAATAAAAATGCTTTGTTCCTCACCACTTCTACAGCTTCTCTGAAACTTTTGCTTCATTCTGTTCAGAGGTGTTATGATCAAGTTTGCCAGATATTTTTAAAATGCTATTTCACCCCCACCGCCCCCAATGAAGTTTAGTTACAGCAAAGCTACTTGATGGGTACCTTTGCCAGTTCTTTAGTGATGAAATGGAGTTGACAAATGAACAACAATATGTCAACTTGGGTGCTCCTCAGATGCTGGAGAATATTTGTGATATTTCCCATCTTATTTTCTCCCTTTCTCGTTTTCTTTTTCTAACTCTGTCCAAAACCCATTTAGAGCACATAACAGGGAACATAGTCGTGACTATTCTTTTGTTTCAGAGCTGGTATAGCACAGTGGTTAAGAAAAGCTGTGATTTGACCTCTGCAGTGAGGTGGATTTGAAGAAAGGGAGCCCTGCAAATCTATATTATGGGAATAATAATGCCAGCGTAGTTCAGGGCTGTTGTAAAGCTGTATGGGAAACATTTTAAAAATTGAAAGTGCTATATAAATACTTAATATAATCGTTGTTGTGATTTTCAGAATATAGTATTGGTATTTTCCAATTTGGTGTAGTGGTTAAGAGTAGACATGGGCACGAACCACATTACAAACGCAAAAACCCCACGAACCGCCTGATCATCTGTTCACAATCCGGCGGTTCATGAGGGTCCATGGCCAATGAACCAGCGGTCGTTGGAAGCCTGGTTCGTTGTGTTCGCCCACAGTTCATGAAGCCAGACAGTCAGGTGCCATCAATCAATTCCCTTGAAAACGGAGCCAGGGGAATGCCTGAACTCTGTCTGCACTCCTTCTGTCGCCCTGGAAACCCGAATCAAAGCCCAGCTTACCTTGATCGGCAGGTCTTCCAACCACGGAGCTGCAAAGCAGTTACAAGTTGGGAGAAGACACCCGGGGGAGGGAGGGGGTGTTCTGTAGCCACGGGCACTCCAATCTCATCCAAGAAAACCCTGATAGGCAGTTCTGACGGCCAACCATAGCCTTCCTGCGTTGCTCTATGGGACCTCTGCTTATAAAAATCACAGGGCTCCCAGGCTGGCTTTCACTTTCAGCGAGCAGTGGAGCGTGACAGAGCTGTTGCTTGCTACTTGCTAGCCTTTGGGGAGAGAGACAGAGTATATTTGAGCTGGGATTTTTGGGATAGGGATCTATCTCCTCTGGTTCCAGGGCTGCTGTCTGGCACTGGGGCCAAGCTTAGTGGGCACCTCGGCTGAGGGCTCACACACTATTATTATTGCCTGATCTGGTCAGGTCTGTGGGAGTGGTGGGCTAGGGCTCTTGACCAAACTTGGGTGCTGGCAAGAAGAGAGCCTGCTAAACATTCCCTGTGAATATGGGCTCTCTAAGTACAACGGGGGCTGTTCCAATGCCCATGAACCACAAACCGCGAACCAGTTCGGTAATGGGAAATGTTCGTTATGGTTCATTTGTTCAGGTTCGGCAGCAGCACCGAATCACGAACCGCAGGTTCATTATTTTTTTTTGGTTCATGCCCATGTCTAGTTAAGAGCACGGGACTCTAATCTGGAGAACCAGGTTTGATTCCCCAATCATCTGCTTGAAGCCAGCTGGGTGACCTTGGGTCACAGCTTTTTGGAGCTCTCTCAGCCCCACCCATCTCACAGGGTGTTTGTTGTGGGGATAATAATGACATACTTTGTAAACCGCTCTGAGTGGTCGTTAAGCTGTCCTGAAGGGCAGTACAATGTTGTTAAGATTTTGACTATCCGATGTCAAGATTTTGTTTTTTATTCTATTTTCATACATACACTTGAGTAAGTGGGGAAGGAATTTAAGAAACAAATCTCCCCTGTTAGATTGAAAATTTATTATGGATATTGTTAGCAAGTTACTGACTGGTAACCTGAATTGGTTTTCAGCCATACCATGCTGAATGGCTCTTGGTATCAATATACAGTCTGCATATTTCACTAAATACTCAATCTCTTTGAGATTATTAGCAAGGGTTGCTTTGTATTCACAAAGCTCATTGATGAATTTAGAAACAGCTGCTCTGTGTAGCATTTCCAAACTCTGAATTTGGTCCCAGTGGCCAGAGAGCTTCAGGACAAGCTTTCTTTTTGTAAAGATAAGAGTTTTGTTCTTGCTGTTACTTTTAAAGTCAAAAACTGACTGCCCTTGAGTTGTTATTTTCCCCCTATTCTACCTATGAATGTTAATAGTATATGAAAAAAATTATTAACTGCTAAACAATTCATAAAGAAGGTAGTTAGGCAATACTGAAACTGTGTGTTGTAATATTCATTGCATTAATGAATGTAACATAGAAGAGGAAGAGGCGTCCCCTGCAGGAAAATTACACGTAGCATTTCAAGTATTCAGATCTGTGATGGTCAGAGAACTAGGAATAGGAAGAAGTTTCCAGCCTTAACACAGACAGGACCAAGATGATACTGATGCAATCTTCATTGCATAGGAAAGATATTTTATTTATGTATTTAGCTGATTTGCTCTCCTCCGAAAGGAGTACCTATGGCGGCTTAGAGTAAAACATATAAGGAGCAGTTTGGGGTATAATATAGTGACAAAACAGCTCCTCTCTTCCACTACAGAAGATATGGAAGGTACTTCATTAGTCCAAGTCCCAACTAAGAGCAGAACCACAAGTGACAAAAGGCACAGATTGGACACTTGTCTGCTTCCCTCAAGTTTTGATGGGAAATGTAGGCAGCTTGGCGGAATGTTGGACAAATGACAGTTGAAAAGTCCATTGGTCAGCAGTCAGAGAGCGAAGCTGCAAGACCAGGATGCCTACATTTCCCATCAAAACTTGAGGGAAGCAGACAAGTGTCCAATCTGTGCCTTTTGTCACTTGTGGTTCTGCTCCAAGTCACTAGAAATCAATGATTCACTCCAGCTTCATTCCACATGGCAAAAGAGAAACATTTTTCTCACATCACCATCAGACACAATGCTTGTAGAAATATGTTAGTTTAGTCCATTTGGGAAATAAACATCTTGTTTTTATCTCTTTAAATACTCTTCTTCAAATTATAGACACCTGGTCTTCCCTGCCAATCTACTCTAAATTACCATGGACCTAGGAAAATCCTTGGGTATTTTACCTGTTCTGGTAATTCAAATCTGTGGCCAGAAGAAATCCTCCCACTGTTTCTTTGTACCTTGGTACATATGAGTAAAGTTAATCTTTTGTAAGGGTGTAGGATGACCACAATAACACAAAATTCATAAAAAGAAACACTTCCCTTTCTTCAATCAATGACTTTAACTGTAACTAAAAATGAACAGCGAAACAAAGATTGTTTACAAAGGAGAGGGGAAAAAATGAGATGGGTGATAAATGTTATCCTCTCTTCCTAGCTCTAAAACTTACCCATCTATGACAGCAAATTAAGAGGTAGGCAGACCTTACAGCTTCCAAATTGGTTCCCATCTCCCTAGGTCATTATGAAGCCATTTCCTCTTCAAGTAGGCCATATTTGCCTTGAACAGGTTCTCTGGAGAAATTTTCTTTACTAGCATATCACAAGCTGTCAGAGAAAGACTGGGAGCGTGTACTGTGAAATCTGTGACATAGTTGATCAAAAAACTAGACTTGTTCCTGTTGTGGCTGCTGCCAACAGGAGAATGTCTCTGACTGCTCCTACAGAGACTTGCTTTCTTTCCTAGCCTGGAGATATAAAAACTGCTGCCTCCATCGTTAGATTCTTTTGCCTGAGCCATTATCTGGACTCTGAAGAGTGTGTTAATCCTGGTACTTTTCCTCTGCCTTGTGAATCCTGACCTTGGACATGCTTCTTCTTAAACAGACTTCCCCTTAATGGATCCTTACTTCTTGTATGACCCTATTGTTGTTTCTGCTGTGCCCTATGAACTTATTACTGATCTCTGCCCCTTGGGCTAGGTGATATCTGGCTTGACTTTCAGTCTTCTCTTCTGCTTTACCCACCATGCAAGTGCATCAAGGAGGGTCAAGCAGGGCAGAAAACTGTAGTTCTCTCTAGTCATGCAAGTTTTTAAAGAATTGAGTCCAAATAGGGTTCCCACAGCTGCTGTGTGGCTGCAGCGAATGGCTGTTAAAAAAATAAAGGAGAACACAACTGGCCTCCGAATGCCACCATCAGGGAGGAAGGCTCCTCCCTCCCCCCTCAAGCTGTTTTCCAAAAAAGTGAGTGGGGGGATGTCTATGTTTTTGTTGTTCCACATGGAGTATCCTGTGCACATGGAGCAGTAAAAACAGGGAAATACGCTCCCACCTGCTATTCTGATATGGGGAAATGATTTGAGGAGGAGGCAGGAGCTCTTCCTCCCCCAACAGTGCCATTCTGAGGCCACTTGGGCTCAGCCATTCCCTGCAGCTGTTGTGTGGCTGTGGGGAACCGAAGTTGGATCTAGGGAACCCAGCCCTAACTCTTTAAAAACCTGCATAACTAGAGAGACCCTTTGGGAAGAGCATAGCTATGGTTTGATTTAATGTCAGAAGTCCACCAAATAGGTAAATATTTTAAAGACTAATCCCACACATGCTTACTGGGATATAAATCCCATCGAATTGTACGAAAACTATTTCTAAGTAAGTGGAATTCCCCTCAAACCAAATATCATTCATTCATCCCATGTCACTTACTTATGAACTGTGATAGCAGTTGAGCTTTTTAGGGAAAGTATATTTGAGATTATCCAAACAAAAGTGAACTAAAGATTATTCTGAATCATTCTAATGCACTTTGCCCTCATTTTAAGTTCCCTGTTACAATATACTCTTGATTAAAACTTCTTGAGGGTCCTTGGTTTCTCACTGCGATAAATCTTCATATAACCATTCTTTGTTTAACAAGATGAAACAGCTTAGTATATCAAAAGGCTTAATTCCTTCGTGCGAATTGTATTTTTGATCAAAGCTCACAAACACTCTGATCCCGCTGATATGCATAGCAGGAGCAGTACTCATAGGACTTCCACCAGTGCTAGAAATGTGGCCTCCTGTCCAAAACAAGTGGGACAAGTCCATCCTGCTGTGGAGCATATCAGCAGCAATCAGCGGCATTATGAAAGGCTATGCAGACTACATGCAAGGATTTGCCAATTTAATTGACTCCATGGTGGCTAAAATGCGAGGCCTGACTCATCCCCTTTCTTATTCTTCCTCTGCTCCATTCTTTGTGATTCCAGTGTTGCTACACAGAGATGCTAGTGCCAACTTTTTCACTTTGGGAAAAAACATAAACTTAATATCCCTTCCACTGAAAACAGATCTTCCTGCTTTGCTCTTTATTCTTGTCTGTTTCAAGATCCCATAGAATGTTATGGCAATTCGACTGCAATCTTAGGCGTTCTTACCTGGAATAAGTGCCAAAAAATGACAGACTCTCGTCTCAGCAAACATGGATAGAAATAGAATTAGGCTGAACAATCTCTTGCAAATATTCATTAAGATACTTTAAGTATCTTAATGATACTAGCTAGTTTACATCTAAACCACTAGCTAGTTTACATCTAAAATCCTGGAAACAACATGGGATACACAACACTAAACAATTGGCTTCACATCTTGGGTATGCTTCTTGATTCTAGATTTTCTTTGAACAGTCTGGTGTCTGATGTTGCTTGCCACCTAAGATTTGTTCCTGGAGAAAGCCGACCTGGCTGCAGTCCCATATATCAGTGTGTCCCACCCTGTTGGGGACCCAAAAGTGGGTCATGAAGCCTCTGAAAGTGGGTCACAGCCAGCCATGTCTAATGGCTGATCCTACCCTTTGCACTCTTCTCCTTCTTTCTATAAAGTTCCGGCCATACAGGTAGTTGTGGAACTTCTTAACTCCTGCGATGATGGCCAGCGCCTCTTTGTCGATCTCGGCATAGTTGCACTCCACAGATGACAGTGTCCCAGAGAAATAGGTGATAGGGGCCTCCCGCCTGCTGGGCATCCTGTGGTTGAGAACGGCTCTGATGCCATATGGCGAGGTATCACATGCGAGGACAAGGGGCTTCATCTTGTCGAATTGTGTCAGGACAATTTCCAATGACAAGAGGTCCTTCATGTTGGTGAATGCTGTGGCTTCTTTCCGGCCCCAGGCCCAAGGGGTGAAAGACTCCAGGAGGAAATGCAGAGGCTCCATGATCAATGCCTTGTGAGGCAAGAAGGTGTGGTAGAAGTTTAGGAGGCCCAGGAAGGACTGCAGCTCCTTCTTAGACTCAGGAGCTGGTGCGCTGCGGATGGCGTGCACTCTGGCTGGGGTTGGGAGGATGCCGGCCGTGTCTACGAGGAACTCCAGGAACTTGACTTGTGGAACTCTGAACTGACACTTCTCCTGCTTGACCTTCAGGCCCATGTCCTGGAGCTTGTTGAGGACGGTCCATAATCACTCGGCCAGTTCACTCTCAGAGCCTCCGGCGATCAGGATGTCATCAAAATATGGAATGACCCCCAAGATTCCATGGAGGAGACCTTCCATGATGCTCTGGAAGATTCCTGGAGTGACGTTGACACCAAACTGCAGGTGCTTGACTTTGAATGCACCCCTGTGCGTCATGATCATCTGTGCTTCTGCCATGGCATCATCGACCAGTAGTTGCTGATAGGCCTGGGCAAGGTCAAGTTTAGTGAAAACCTTTCCACCCTTCAGCGACGCCAGAAGGTGGCTTATGATTGGCACCGGGTAAGCATGCTGCTGCAGTGCCTTGTTTACTGTGCATTTTTAGTCTGCACAGATTCTGACCACTTCATTGGGCTTGAGCGGTGTGACTATCAGCGTTTCCCATTTCACATGGGAAACTGGCTCCAGAACTCCCTGCTTGATCAGCCAGTCCAGTTCCTCATCTATCCTCGACTTAAGAGCGAAGGGAACTTGGCAAGGCTTCAGGCAGATGGGAGTCATGGCTAGCTTGAAGTCAAAGGAGATTGGCGGACCAGTGTACTTCCCCAGGGAGCCGTCAAACATGTCAGGGAACTCCCTGCAGATGGATGTGACGTCAACGTGGCTGATCTGCTGGATGCCAGTCACTCGAACGCCCAATGATTGGAACCATTCCAGATTGAGCAGACTTGGTTGGCGGCCCTGGACAACCAACAATTGAAGCGAGCCCTTAAAGTCCTTATAGGCCACCTGTAATATGCTGATGCCCAAAACTTGCACTCGGCAGCCCTGAAAGTCCTTGAGGAGCAAATTGAATGGTTCGAGGCAGTGGCTGGCCGACTTGGGGCAGATGCGCTAGAATGTGCTGGAGGAGATGATGAACAATGCAGACCCAGCGTCAACTTCCATCTCACAGGGCATGTTTTGTATCTTCACCGTCACCTTGATCTTGGTGCATGGTGGTGGTTGCAGTGAAAGGACAGGAATGCCATCAGTCTTGACTGGTGCGGCGGGGCATACCTGATACCTGATTGGCCAGCTCAGCAAGCGCGGCCAATCTGAGTGCAGCTGCAAGGAGCCTCTCTAACAATTATCTTTGCTTGAAGCTCCCAGTACACTACACTCTCCTCCCTTTCTAGCTTCTTATATTCTCATATTGCCCTTCCCCTTTTCAACAATAATGAGTGGGGGAAATCTGTCTGGACACTAGTAACTTTACTTTAGTGGGTGGAAGAAGGGTGAAAAGGTTGAAGAGTATGTGGGAGCTGTTCAGTGCATGGAAAAGTGAGAGGAGGAGAGCAGTGTCGTGTGTGAGCATAGGCTCTGTCTTGACATTGTTCCCTAGCAGCCCAGCCTCTTGCCCAGCCCATTGCAGTTCAGTGAAACACTGCCCTCTGCCTGCTGTGGGAGATGTACTGCACTGAGCCACATGGAGTGTGGGCTGCAGTTTCGAGGGAAATGATGCAGGATGAAACAGGAAAGCTAATTGGATCCAAATCTTCTGTACACTAGGGAATCTCAGGGCATATAAATCATGGGTCAGTCACAGCTCTTTCAGAGCTGTCTCAGCCCCACCCACCTCACAGGATGATTGCTGTGAAGATAATAATAATACACTTTGTAAACTGCTCTGAGTGCTCATTAAGTTGCCCTGAATCAATCAAATATGTTATTGTTGTTTTTGTTGTTGTTAGTAGTAGTAGTAGTAGTAGTAGTAGTAGTATATATAAATCAAATGTTATTATTAATGTTATTAAGTATATACATCCTTGGCATATAATACTATTTCTCCCCTCTTCCATATTGATCTATTCCTTTTAAACCAGTTGAACCCCTCAATCCTAATATTCCAATTGTGAGTCTCACCACACCAAGTTTGAATAATGCATATTTGGTCATAGTCCTCTTCCTATAATATGAGTTCAAGTTCCCCTTGTTTGTTTCCCATGCTCTGTACATCAGTGTACAGATATCGGAATTCAAGATTTATATGCCCTAAGTGCTTCATTTTGTCCTTACCTGCAAACTAGCAGGTCCCTACATATGTGCCTCTCATTTGCACTCATCATTACTATTATCTCCAATAACTGCCATCATACTAGCTTTTGGGTTTATGTCTCCTTCCCCCATTTTGTCTCTTCTCCCATTGGATTCAGGTTGAAGCTCTCCTTATCTGGTTTGTGAGGCTCTTGCCTACCCTTCTGAGGTGCAAACCATCTCCCAACAGAAGTGCTTCATCATGAAAGTGGAGCCCACGGTCCAAGAAACCAGACCTTTCCTGATGACACCATCTGCATAGCCAGTTGTTAATTTCCAGTTTATTGTTATGGCTCACACTGCGGTGGGCATTTCAATACAAAGATCAGTCTTGCACCTGAAGGATTCTTAAGACTTCCTAGTGTACGGAAGAGTTGGCTCCAACTAGCTTTTCTGCTTGATCCTGCACCATTTCCCGCTTAACTGCAGCCCACACACCATGTGGCCTTTGTTCACACAAGTCTTACAATCCCTGTCCTAGGCCTTGCTTTCAACAGTAGAAAAGCTGGCAGGTCCAGCCCATTGTGTGACAAGAAAAACAAGTACAATGTTTCTATCTTCAGTTTTATGGTAAATAACTACTCATATGTTCCTTTGCAGTTTTTATTTATTTAAGTATTTATATGCTTCTCTTCCTCCCAATGGGGACCCAAAAAGGCATATTATAATGAAAATATACAATATAAACAAACGGACAAAATGCAATGGGGTGGGGAGTTTCCCAGAACAGGGTAGTTCTCTGTCTTCTCTTTGTCAGCAGATCTTCCCTGCTTCAGGCTATAACCCTCAAGCCAAGAGCCACTTGGCTTTTGTCCTTTAGCTCTTGCCACATGCTTGTGCCTCCGGGCCTGCCCAAGCTCCAAAAGTGACCTGCAAGAAAGGGGCAAAGGCTTCAGCTACATGGTCTCACTGCAGCTGGTTGGTGTTTTCTGTTGGGTGTAGAAAGAAAGAAAGAAATGCCCATATTAATGTACTGAAATATATAGTTGATGGAATGTGCATAACAAAACATACAGGGAATAGCAGCACTATCAACCCAGTTGTTTCTTCAGATACACAAATGGGTTTGGCCTTAGCAGCTAGCCTTTTATAGATTAACTGTGTCTTCAACAGCTAAAGCTTTTTCTCCTTTCTCAAATGGGAAGCTTTAAGCAACTGTGCCCCCAAGGAAGCAGGACCCCTTGAAGTATCCAATTACATGTGACAAGGTCAATCAGACATCAGGCCAGGCTTAAAACAGTTTTAATGAAGTAGGTGATGGGGGAGCAAAACATTGTGGGTAATGAGAAAAGGATAGAGAAGAGGACAGAAAAGGAGAGAAGCTGCACAAGCAGAAAGAAAAGACTCAATGGGTGTGTTGCTGGGGCCAGAGGAGCAGGGGAGCATGATAAAAGTAAAACCATCATCCAGAAGCCATCCGCAGAGGACTATGTGAGATGCATGTAAGGAGGCAATCTGTACTCTGCACATCTGCAATTGCAGTTATATGAGTGTGGAATATGGTATTAAGTACAAATTTGGTATTCAGGACCCATCCTTGCCATTCTCTCAGCATGTGGCAGATCCTAGAATAAAGCTATTCAAGGCTATCCAAAATGCTGATCTGGATTTGTAGAATCCAGAAGAGCTATTGCAAATTAATACTTTCTATATGTTGCAGTGGTGATCAAACTTGCCATTTTAGTTTGTGGTCTATCATAGTCAAACTTTTGACAAAATGTTCTTTGATCTTCAACAAATACATATATGCAGTATTGCATATGCGTAAGTACATAAGATCTCAAGGGAGCGTTTGACTCAGTGCCTAGGGATATTATGTGGAAGAAACTGAGCCTAATGGGGATCGATAGGCGTTTGCTTTACTTGATACAAACAGGAAAACAACAAGACCAGGGAATCACAAAGATATACAAAGTTAATATTAATAGTTCAAAGTGCAAACGTGCAAAATTGTGTCAAATTTGAATAAATACAGTACAGAGTTACAGAGTCCATCAATAACCAATTCATACAATACAAGATAAATATCTACAGTCCATAACATTCATTAGACAATTGTAAAGTGCAAAATGCTATCAATGAAAAGCCGCCAGTAGGTGGAATGCGGTGCAAGATGTTATCTCTTAGCAGTCCATAGAATAAATATATAAATGCGTAGAAAATCGCCAACGGGAATATGCAGGCAATTTTTCAATAACCCGTTTCGTGAGTACAAACTCACTTCATCCTGGGCGTACAACAATTAGGACTGGGCACACTGTAAGTATGAAATTACAAAGGTAAGATTATATTATGGCGAACATTTTAAATTAAATCATCCTCATTCACATACTCACAAGTGCAGCATATTATTCAGAAGCACCCTCTCCTACGGCTCACGAGACGGTGGTGTGGACGGACCAATGTCTAATTGAAAAGGACGCTGTATGTATTTCAATTGGGACCGAATCAATTTATATCGTGTCTAATCAAGCCCAGCTGGGGAAGATCGACCAGGGTCCACACAACTTACGGTGTATTATAGAAAAGAGGAAAAAGGTATTTCCAAATTCATTCCAAATGGTTTAAGAGACTGAAGTTGAAAGATCCATTTAGATTCCAATTGCAGGAGAGCCTTGCCCACATCCAAAGCATGGGGGCGGACCAAGTGTTCCAAAACTGAAACTTTAAAATCATTGTGAGAATGGTTATATTCAAGAAAATGAGTCACTAGGGGTGCCTCTAGCACTGCGTTCCTAATCCTAGAGACATGTTCCTGAATCCTAATCTTCAGGTGGCGGGTAGTGCTGCCTATGTATAATAACGGGCATGTACATTGAATGATATAAACTATATTAACGGACTTACAGTTTGAAAAAACAGTCCTGTTAAAGGAGCGAGTCGGCAAGATCTGTTCGAGCTTAACCATATGGCTACACACATTGCAATTGCCACACGCAAAGTGACCATTGGGCATGTTTACGCATGGGGGGATGGTAGAAAACTCTGATCTTATTAAAATGTCCCTGATGGATTTAGTGCGTCTATAGCCGATCGAGACTCCCGGTTCACATCCACGAACCCCGGAAACGATGTGCCAGTGCTGTCTAACTATCAAAGTGATTTTATGGGCCAAGGGGCTGTAATCCAAACCCCATTTAATTCTGTTATCAACTGCCCTGCATCTAGGAGTCAGCAGTGTATTTCTATCCGTGCTGTCTGAACGTTCCTGGGCTCGTGCAATGACATCCCTGGGGTATCCTCTAGAGATAAATCTCTCCCCCAACTCCTGCCGCCAAACACGGTAGAAATCTTGATTGGTTGAATTTCGTTTTACTCGCAAAAATTGGCCCAAGGGGATGTTGTCCCTTAAGCTACGCGGATGAAAAGACTGGTAATGTAAGTAGGAACAGCGATCGGTTTCCTTCTTAAAGGGGCACACCGCCAATTTATTGTCTGCCTCCTTGTAAATGGTGACATCTAGATAGTTCAGACTAGTGGGGCTGCCCGTCCAACTGAATTCGATCGCCGGATGTAAAGAGTTGAGCCACATGCCAAGGTCTTCTGCACTATCGCCTTGCTTCAATAAAACAATGACGTCATCTATATAACGCCGATAAAGAAGGATCTGATCCTTAAAGGGGTTCCTGTCATCATTGAATACCCACTGTTTCTCTAGATCTGACATAAAAATATTGGCAATGCTTGGGGCTGCCGCACACCCCATGGCAACCCCTTTTAGCTGGAAATAGAAGCAATCATTGAATCTGAAGTAATTTTTCTCCAATATAATGTCAAGTATATTCAAGAGAAAAGAGGAAGACGGTGTTTGGTCACTCCGTGAGAGAAGGGCATTCTGTATGACCCTTCTCGCCTCCTCGTGCGGGATGGATGTATATAGCGACTTAACATCCAAAGACATTAAATACACGGATGGGGGGGTCACCAAGGATTCAATTAGGGAGATGAGGGACATAGTGTCCTTCAAATAAGAGGGCGTATTTAGCACCAGGGGTTGTAGGAAGTGGTCTAAATAGCACGATAAAGGTTCCAATATTGAATTGGAACCAGAGACAATTGGGCGTCCAGAAGGAGGACGTTCCGGTTTATGAATTTTTGGCAACGTGTAAAAAACAGGTATTCTGGGGCTGGATGTGGGCAAGGCTCTTTGGATGCTTTGGATGTGGGCAAGGCTCTCCTGCAATTGGAATCTAAATGGATCTTTCAACTTCAGTCTCTTAAACCATTTGGAATGAATTTGGAAATACCTTTTTCCTCTTTTCTATAATACACCGTAAGTTGTGTGGACCCTGGTCGATCTTCCCCAGCTGGGCTTGATTAGACACGATATAAATTGATTCGGTCCCAATTGAAATACATACAGCGTCCTTTTGAATTAGACATTGGTCCGTCCACACCACCGTCTCGTGAGCCGTAGGAGAGGGTGCTTCTGAATAATATGCTGCACTTGTGAGTATGTGAATGAGGATGATTTAATTTAAAATGTTCGCCATAATATAATCTTACCTTTGTAATTTCATACTTACAGTGTGCCCAGTCCTAATTGTTGTACGCCCAGGATGAAGTGAGTTTGTACTCACGAAGCGGGTTATTGAAAAATTGCCTGCATATTCCCGTCGGCGATTTTCTACGCATTTATATATTTATTCTATGGACTGCTAAGAGATAACATCTTGCACCGCATTCCACCTACTGGCGGCTTTTCATTGATAGCATTTTGCACTTTACAATTGTCTAATGAATGTTATGGACTGTAGATATTTATCTTGTATTGTATGAATTGGTTATTGATGGACTCTGTAACTCTGTACTGTATTTATTCAAATTTGACACAATTTTGCACGTTTGCACTTTGAACTATTAATATTAACTTTGTATATCTTTGTGATTCCCTGGTCTTGTTGTTTTCCTGTCTGTAGTTACCGGGGTTGCCCGTTGTTTTTCTCCTTACTTGATACAAAAACTTTTCTCTGAAACCACCTGTCAGATCAGATGTTCGAAAGAAGGAGATCTAACTTCCAGGATTGCAATTACATTGGGTGACACTAACATGTCATCACTATTCCTTATGAAGTACTTATGAAGTGCTTGTGTGTCCCTTATGGCTGTGCGTCTTATTATTAAAGGCAAAGGTGTTCCGACCTAACTCAATTTGCACATCCACATTATTACACTTTCTCATGGTTCCTGGAGTTTCTTTTAATACACTCATATCTGCCAGATTCTTGTTTTTAAGCCTTATTTGATTAACAATAAGATGACTCTTGTCTGAATAACTCTTATTTTGTATTCTTAGCCCATCAACTCAACAAGACCTAGTATTTGTTAATAAAAAAGGCTAGCAAACTGTCCCAATCTAGATAAATTTGTGCACGTGCATTCTCATATTTCCTTGTAGGAGTTATAGATATTTTTCAGGGGAAGATGTATCAGTCCTTAGGCAGCTGAATGACTCTTGATTCATATCATGACAAAGATCTACTCTGACTTGGATGTTTTTTGTTTTCAATTTTGTTTTTAAAAAGAGGCTGATTTGCAAGCCTCCTCTAATAACATCCACAAGTACAAAAGTGTTTGATTCAAAGTTGAGCAAAAACAACAGGGAGGAGGGGCTTGGCTCATGTAAGATGAGCTTCAGTCGTGGAATATTTGATTATCACATTTGTGTTGAAATCTCTCTTGTATTGCACTCTTAGGCCATTTCCACATGTCCTTATAGGGACAGCCCACTCTCGAAATGCTGGTGGCTTTTCCTCAGGATTTCAGATGTCTCCATTTGCAAAATGGTTGCAGGCTATTTTGTTTCTGTTTTTTTGGCAACTTTTCTGGGGCCAAGATGAAGAACCACTCCATCTGAAATCAAGACAGATCATCTGTAATGCTGCTATCAATGCCTGCAACATAATGGGCTGAGAAGAAGATATTAGCAGCCAAAAAGGCCAAGACCAACTGGTAGATGAGGTGCATGGCACACTCAAAGCATGAGGACTGCTGGTTCAGGATCCGGACAACCACCTGGTTGTCATACCAGAAGTGCACCCACTCCTACTCCTGATTGATGCTCCTGACAGATGATCACTGCCACCAGAATCAGGAAGAGCTCAAGGATCATGAGATCCCAGATGATACCAGACCCGCCCCAGTGAATGGGCCATTTCTTGGTGCAGCACCAACCCTGGAGATAAATGCCAACACTCACACTGCTGGCAGTGTCAGAATGCACCTACAGCTCCAGCCCCAGTTCTGCTGAGTTCTGCCAAAGTGAAACCCCATTATACCCAGACAGGAATGAAACCTAGTCCTCCTGACCCATCTTCATTCCCAGAAAGATGTTGATGTGATTGTGGGAGTGACAGCCCAGCCATAGCCTTGGTGATCCTCAAGCAGAAGGCCTTGCCCAGAGCAACCACACTATAAGCAACATTAAGGTGCCCAAGCAGGACCTGCAGCTCCCTCTGTGTGCACTTAGGGCAGGACAGGGTGTGCATGATCAGTGCACAAAGGGACTGGAGCTTGTTGGAGGCAGGAACACCTGGCCACCAAGTCCAGCTTGATGCCCAGATATGTCAGGCGGGAAGGCAGGTCCACTGTCTTCTCCCAGGTGTAGAGGATCTCCAACTCACTGGCCAGCATTTGAAAGGTAGTCAGGTGGTCAGCACAGGCAGCACCATCAGCCAGGGAACTATAAGGAAATTGTCCAGGTAATGGGTTATATGCAGATTCTTTACTGCCCATCCAATAAATGTGCTAAAGGCTTTGAAAGCTGCACTGGCCCTGGAGTAGCCCACGGACATTGCTTTGTCCATGTACCAGCAGCCCCCAAATTTAAAGCCCAGAAGGCAGAAGTCTTCTAGGTGCACTGGAAGCAGCCAGAAGGCTGACTGCACATCGTATTTAGCCATAAGGGTGCCAGTGCTGCAAGACCTGATGAGGCAGACTGCATGATCAAATGATGCATACTGGATGGAACTGTATTCCACTAGGATGGCCTTGTTCATAGAGGAACCCTGTGGATAGAACAAATGCAGACAGTACTCCCCTGCAGTCTTCTTTGGCACCACCTCCAGAGAAGAAACCCTTAAATTGGAGAGAGGAGGGCTCCCTGTGGCCTGTTGACAGCTCTTGCTGATTTTCCAGGCCACAACCTCTGGCAGCTCCCTGGCAGATTTAAGGTTGCCAGAAGTGGTGGGCATCCAAAGGCTCTTGAAGGGGATGCAGAACTTGTTGCAGAAACCTGCCCACAAGTAAACCACTGCTATTCAGTTGGGGTAGTAATCAAGGAGGTGGTGGAGAGCCTCCTTCCGAACAGAGAAAAATGCCAGACCCAACCTGGTGGCTAGACTGCTACTTTCCAGAAGCGGTGGATTAAGCAGAGGTGCCGCTAAACCCTCCCTTCCAGCAGGCATCACCAGAGGTGTCCAGGCAGCCCCAAAGGACTGCTGACCACCAGAAGGGCAGGGGAAAGATAGGTGGGGTGTGGGCAAAAGCAGCTGCCACAGCTGTGGATAAATCAGCACCTGGGCCAATGGCATCTCCCTGGTTATACTCCCATCATACACCCTTACCCTGCACCTGCCTTCTACCCTTGATGTGATAACCAACTAGCCGCAACCAAAATGTCTGGTTGATGAGGTCCAAATGCTACAATGTCACCAGCAAGGGCCCAGGTATGAAGCACATAGATCAGGTGATTAGATAAATGCTAGCCCTGTTCCGGATATACTGCTTGCACCACCACCATGAACATGGTGTATTCCTCCATCCAATCAGTGAATGTGCATTCCATCTCCTCCCATTTACCCTTTTTCCTATCCCTTTTGGATGGGGGTCACTATCCCATCCTCAGCCTATGGGCGAAGCAGGGAGAAGATGTCCACATAGTATCCATTCAGAATCCTATTGCAGACCTTAGTGGTGGATCCCGGGGAGGGGCAGTCCTTGTCATTGCTATACACAGCAGAGGTCAACTGAGCACCCCCTCCCTCCTCAGCTGCCCAAACTGTCCCAGGACCGTTGCTGCCCACAGCCTTGGCCGACCGCTGCTGGATGGACCATGTTGGCAAGCCAGGAACACATGTAGCCTTGTCCCAGTAGTCTCCCTGCTCCCCCTCTTCCTCCTTGGAAGAGGACTCACCAGAGGATCCAGTGCTGTCTGAGTTCTCATTGCACTACAAGGATCTTCAGGACTTGTGGGACCTATGATGCTGCTTCTTCACAGATCTCATTCTCTGCTCTGGGCTCTGGGCTCCTGGAGCTGCTGCTGGAGGGGACTGGGTACATTAGCACTTCATCACGTGCATCAACCCCCTGGTAGCCTTAGCAGCCCCCTGGGAAGGGTCCTCAACAGGCTCCTGGGCTGCAGCCTCCACACAGCCTTGGACCTGGAGGTGCCTAGCTGCTCCACATGTTCCATGAGTCGCTCAAAGGCCTTAGACAGCCCTTGCACTGTGCAGCTGCCCCATTCTATGTCTGTGCATCCCTGGGCAGGCTGAGCCCACTGCACCACAACTCTGCCCATGCCCTGAGCTATGTAGTGTATTAGGCAGGTGACCCTGCCCCTTATGAGGGCCTCTGCCTCCTTGCCAGCTAGCTGCATTGAGGCTAGCTGGGGTGACCTTGGCCAGATTCTTGAGAACCATGGCTTTTGTAGAGAAAGGGGGCTGCCGCTGTGAAGGGGCTGGGAGTGCCCTAGGACAGTGCTGGGCTAACAGGGGCTGCTGGCACCATGGGAAGGAGCTGCCACTGGGAAAGAGCACAGCTGCTGTGAAGCAATGACACCTGCAGGGCTGGGAGTGCCCTCAGGTCAGCACCCAGATGCCTGGGCTGCCAGTGCCTCGGAAGGAGCCTCCACCTCAAATCAACAAAGCCTGCTGTCGTGGCCCAGTCTGGACTCAATAAGAGTGAGGACTCCTCTGGAGGAGAAGAGCCTTGTGTAACCAGCCAGGACTCCTCAGGAGAAGACGAGCTCCATGTAGCCAGCCCTAGGCCTTAGCAGATGCTGGTGATCAGGAACAACAGCTGCTGGCTGATCAGAGTTCACAGCCGGCAGCTGAGGCAGAGACACAAGCACCCTCTGCCCCCAATACCACAAGTGAAGCTCAGCCAGGGACATCCTACACCACAGGTGAAGCCCAGCCAGGGGCTTCCATCCCACACCCAGGTTCACCCACACCCAAAGAGCACCCAAACTGCAGACAACAGCAGAGATTGGAACTGCAGGAGAGATGGCGCAGTGCTCATCTCCTGAGCTGATGCCAGCTGCTGGAGAGCAGTGATGAGTAAAGTCAGGGTGGAGCCCCAGCAGCTGGCTACAAATCACGCCTGGCTATAAAAGCGTGGCTGGAGAAACTACCAGGTGTGGAAACAAAGTTTTACCTTCCTGTGACCATTCTGTGGTGCTTGTGCTCACTCATAGACCTGGTGCTCTTGCTAACTGACCTTGGACTGGACTTGACCTGGATTTTGATTCTGTATACACCTCTGGTGTTTGACCTTGTGCTCTGACTGTGGATTGGACTTGGCTTTGTCAGACTGTGGCTAGATAATGTCCTTCCTACAGATTCTCCTTTACAAGCAAACAAGAGTCCATTGTTTGAATAAGGAAACTTTACTGCAGAAATAGTTCATTATAGTCCACTGGCCTGAATAGAAGATTCAGGATGGTACAAAAGCATTGTTACCAATGAAGAGAAAAGCATGAGGTACAAAGTAACAGTTCCCAGCTGAACCAGCCTCCCCCCATAGTTCTCAAAACAACAGCTTTCAGACTTGGGAAGCTGGACATGTCCAAGGCCAATCTTGGGTGGAACGTTGATAGACATAACATTCCCTTTCCGTGAGATGTCTGCTTGGGAACGGGTGCACCTGGGGAGAAAGCACTAAACACTAGAAACATTAGAAAATGGAGTCAGTACAGCTCATATGCACATTGGACCTGACATTCTGCCCCCCTTAAAATAAATCCCCCCCAGGTTTATATGGGTAGCGAGCATGAAAAGCTTTAGTTAATCTAGGGGCATGAACATGTACAGAATTCACCCATTCATCAAACCCAGAGTCAAAGTCCTTCCATCTGATGAGGTAAAACAGCTGATTGCATTTGAGTTTAGAGTCCAAAATCTGTTGTACCTCGTAGTGTATTTGGTCATCTATCAAGGTAGGGATAGGTGGAGCTTTGACGTGCCATTTATCATCTGTTGGAGCTTTCTTCAGCAAGCTGACATGGAAGGTGTCATGGACATGGCGAAGATTTTTGGGTAAATTTACAGCAACAGTCACTTTGTTAATTACTTTGCGCACTGGAAAAGGTCCGAGGAATTTCAATGCTAGTTTGCGGCTGAGTTGGGCTAGTTTTAAATTTTTGGTGGATATATAAACATGATCTCCTGGTTGTAAATCCCATTCGGCCGCACGATGGCGATCTGCGTATTTCTTGTAATCCTGTTTGGCTTTTTCTAGGTGTTTTTTAATGAGAGTCCATTGCTGGGCGGCCCCTTGCCACCATGAAGACACATCTGGCGAAGTCGGTGTGGAGGAAGGGGGGGCGTCTAGTGGAAAAGGATTGAAATGGGCCCCATATACAACTTTAAATGGGGCTTCTCCTGTGGATGCATGCACACTGTTGTTGTATGAAAACTCTGCTAGAGGGAGAAGGTCTACCCAGTTGTCTTGCTGGAAATTGATGTAACAACGAAGGAATTGTTCTAGAATTTGATTAGTTTTTTCCGACTGTCCGTCGGTTTGTGGGTGGTGGCTTGAACTGATTCCCTGTTCAATATTCAACATCTGCAAAAGCTCCCGCCAGAAGTTGGCAACGAACTGTCCACCGCGATCCGAAATCACCTTGGACGGAAAAGAATGTAATTTTACAATGTGTTTTAGAAATAGGTCTGCCAGTTTTTGAGCGGTGGGTATAGTGGTACATGGGATGAAATGAGCTTGCTTGGAAAATAGATCCACTACCACTAAAATGCAGTTGTGTCCCTTGGACACTGGTAAATCAGTGATAAAATCCATGGATATTGTTTCCCATGGTCTACTGGGCGTTTCCAGGGGTTGTAACAGACCCGGCGGCTTTCCTTTTCTGGTTTTGGCGCTGAGGCAAATGGGGCAGGAGACTACGTATTGGGAAATGTCTTTGCGCATGCCCGGCCACCAGAACTGCCGTTGTATTAAATGTAGCATTTTTAGGTAACCATAGTGTCCTGCGGTGGGGGCATCATGACACCGCTGTAAAACCTCTTTCCGCATACAGTCGGGTACATAAAAGCGATTTCCCGATAACCACTCCCCCTGCGGGGATTGATGCAGTTTGGATTTGGGTGCCTTCTCCCCCTCCTTCTCCACCTCAGCCTTAAGTTTCGATTTCCATTCTTGGGAGCTGTGCGGGAGGTGCTGAAGTGTACGGCTGCGTGTAGTTACCACGCCTCCTAATTGCGTAGGCGAGAAGACTGTATCTATAGTCTCCTCCCGTTTGCTTTTGTGTTGGGGCATGCACGATAGGGCGTCTGCAAGAAAATTGGTTTTGCCCGGCAGGTAGTTTAAAGTGAAATTGAATTTAGAGAAAAATTCGGCCCACCGTAATTGTTTGGCATTTAGTCGGCGGGGACTTCGGAGGGCTTCCAAATTTTTATGGTCTGTCCAAACTTCGAACGGGTGGCGTGCCCCCTCTAGCCAATGCCGCCAATTTGTGAGGGCTGCCTTTACTGCAAAGGCTTCCTTCTCCCACACATTCCAATTTCGTTCAGCTTCAGAAAACTTTCTTGAGAGGAATGCGCAAGGTCGAAGCTTCCCGTCCTCCCCCTTCTGCAATAATACGCCTCCAATTGCAGTATCGCTGGCGTCGACCTGTACTATGAAGGGGTAGTTTTCATTAGGGTGACGGAGATCATTAGGGTGACGGAGAATGGGTTCTGTTATGAACTGCATCTTCAGGTGTTCAAAGGCTATCTGGCAGTCGGGTGACCACAGTAATTTGGAGCTGGGCCTTTTCGCCTGATCCCCTTTGTCTTTGGTTTTTAATAGTTCCGTCAGGGGAAGTGCTATCTGCACAAAATTTGCAATGAATTCCCGGTAAAAATTGGCAAATCCCAAGAAAGATTGCAGTTCTTTACGGGTAGTGGGAGTTTGCCATTCTTGGATCGCCTGTATTTTGGCTGGATCCATTTTCAAGCCATCTTGGGATATACAGTAACCAAGGTAAGTGAGTTCAGCTTTATGGAATTCGCATTTAGACAATTTAATAGGCAGTTTATTCTCCATTAGGGTTGCCAGGACTTTCTTGACCAATTGTATATGGTCTTCCTCCGATTCTGAATAAATTAACACATCATCTAGATACACCACCACTCCTTTATACAGAAATTCATGTAGCACTTCATTTATCATGGACATGAATACCGATGGTGCTCCCGTTAATCCAAAAGGCATAACTAAGTATTCATACTGTCCAAGAGAAGTATTAAAAGCGGTTTTCCACTCATCCCCGGCTTTGATACGAACATGGAAGTAAGCATCTTTCAAATCTAATTTTGTAAAGATCTTACCTTGGGCCACGACGTTGAGAAGATCCCGGACGAGCGGGATGGGGTAGGCGTTGTTGGTTGAGACAGCGTTAAGTCCTCTAAAGTCTGTGCATAGTCGGAGTCCTCCGTCTTTCTTCTTTACGAAAAGGACCGGTGCCGCATGGGGACTATTGGCTGGACGGATGAACCCTCTTTGAAGATTGGTGTCAATGAACTTCCTGAGTTCCTCTCTTTCCTGGAGACTCATAGGGTAGAGTCGGCCTTTTGGCAGCGAGGCTCCGGGTAAGATCTCTACCGCACAATCGGTTCGTCTGTGCGGGGGTAGGGTATCGGCTTCTTCGTCGGAGAAGGCCGGCAAGTAAGTCCAATAATGTTCAGGTATTTGGTTTATTTCCTCCTGTGTAAGGAGGGCCTGTTCGGTGTGGGTCGGATTGGTACCCCAATTTTGATCCCATCGATGGTTTTCGCAATTGGCGTGACTGAAGGTGATGCTTCCCTCAGCCCAATTTATGTAGGGGTTGTGATCGCACAGCCACTTACTGCCCAGGATCAACGGATATTTGGCAGTGGTACTAATAACAAAAGATCTTTTTTCCCAGTGTTGGCCCATGCCCGTCACCACCGGGATTGTTTCAGTGGTGACAGGGTTCATGTTGGTGCCATCCATTTGTTCGAAGATGACTGGGTTTTTCAATTCCCGCACTGGTAATACCAGTCCATTCACCAGGGCAGGGGCAATGATGTCTCTAGAGCAGTCTGAGTCAATGAGGGCTTGTACACGGATATGCATCTTTCTCTCAGGGTTTAACAAAGTCACTGGTATAAACATTATGGACCCTCGTGGCCGGTCCCTTGTTGGGGCGGACCGAGAGCGGATCTGCCGTTTGGATCCCTTTACGACAGATCCATTTCGTTTCCCGACTGGGGACTCTCCGGATTCTCCTCTCCGTTCAAGGCAGTAGGGTCGTATTCCATGAGTTCCTCTACCTCTAACCCTCTGTCGGGGACATTTCGTTGGGAAGTGCCGCGACCCCTACCCAATCTGGGAGCGGGTGTTGGGCGTTGAGCTGGGGGAAACGGAGCAGGGGTTGGACGCCGTAATTGGAGCGGAGGTCTTTGCACAGGCCGGTATGGACATTGCGCTGCAAAGTGACCACTTTGCCCGCATTGTAAGCACAAACCTTGTTGCCATCTAGCATCTCTCGCTCCTCGAGTAGCATATCCAGTGCCCCGTCCTCCTTTTTGCAAAGTTAGAGGTCGTCTTTGTGCTGATTGTTGCTGCTGTTCAACTAATCGGACTTCTAATATACGATTTTCGACCTCACAAGTTAGTTGAATCCATCCCAACAGCGTAGGAGGATTGTCTTGCATAAGTGCTCTGTCCAAAAGTCTCGGGTTTAGCCCTTGTTTAAACAATATTATTTTAGTGGATTCTTCACATCTGGGGCATTTGGCAGCTAGTTGTCGGAATTTTGTAACATAGTCTCTGGCCGACATGCTGCCTTGCTTAAGAGCTTGCAGTTCCATTCGGGCTCTAGTTTCTTCTAACGGGTCTTCGTATTGCGCTCTTATAGCATCCACCAACCCTTGTAAGGTATTAAGTTCGGGGGCCCCAACATTATACAGTCCTACATACCAGTCCGCTGCTTTGCTTTGAAGTCGGGATCCGAGATGTTCGATCTGGCTGGCCTCGCTCCCGAATAGATGTCCCCACCGATTGAAGAACTGCACCACTTGTACCAGAAAAAATCCCAATTTGGAGGGATCCCCGTCAAAAGTGGCTTCCAGTTTCACCCAGCCCATCGGGAGATCTTGCCGTGGGACTGGGGTGGTGGTGGGGTAGTAGTCCAGCGGGACAGATAGCTGCGTCTGTGGTGTGATCGGAGGTTGCTGGGGAGGTGGTTGGGGCCAGGGTTGTGGCTGCGGTAATGGTTGCCCGGGCCTCCCCGGCTGCGGCTGTAGATGCGGGATCGATGGAATTGGTGGCGGTCTCACTGGCTGAACTGGCGGTGGCCGTACCGGTTGGGGTGGAGGTGGCCGAACAGGTTGGACCGGCGGTGGTCGCTGGGGTGCGGGTCGGAGCGGTTGAAGTGGGGGAGGCCTTACCGGTTGATCGGGAGGTGGTAACAGCGGTTGAGCTGGAGGTGGCCGTATAGGCTGCGGTGGTGGTATTTGTTGAGGTCGGAGCGGAAGGGGCCGCTGCGGTGAGGGCCTGATAGGTGCCGGACCGCGCGGGCTTGCCCCTCCCGGCGTCGTCAGTCTTGGAGCTGGAATTGGTCCTCGGGGTATGGTCTGCAGAGGTTGATCCCCCCCCCGGAGGATGTTGCAAGGGGGTTGTTATTGGCGTTTGGTGTGGTGTCCCCCCCCTCGGAGGAGCTGGCAGTTCTTCTTGCTGATCCGGTTGGGGAATTACCGGAGAAGCCGGGGGGGGTATTACCGGAGTAGTTGATTCCGTCGGGCGGACTGGTTCATCTCCACCCGCTCCCGGGACCTCTGTCGGAGTATCTCCAGGGACTTCTGTCGGAGTATCTCCAGGGCAGGAATCTTCCTCTTCCTCCGAGTCAGATGTAGACTCCTCAGGGTCATCTGGGCACAGGTTATCGGAGCAGGAATCCCCTCCTCCTGTCCCTTGTTCATCCATGGTGGCCGGCCGAGATGGGGCAGGCTCCCGCGGGTTGGAGATAACGCTTTGGAGGGTAGCTATTTGTAGAGCCATTTCTTCGGGTGATGGCCTCTCTCCATTCCCCGCTACCATTACTGAAAGTAAATGTATGACATGAGCTAGGCTTTCTTCCATATCGGCTAATCTAGCTTCTAGTAACTGAACTCTACTGGGACCCAGTTGGTCCGTCGGTCTTTCACTCAGTGTCATTGAGTCTCCTGCGGTGGTGGTCACCGGGGTACTCGGTCTCCATGGTGGAGGGTCTCCTTGATTGTCTTGCGACCTCGCTGCTAGAATTCCTTTGGCCAATCCCGTAACTGCAGAAATGCCGGAATCTACAGCCAGGGTACGGCTTTGCATTTGTACCCAACGTTGTTCGGAAATCTCTGGTTGTCCCGACCACGGGGTGACTTCCGAATAGTCCCAGCTTAGGATGCCGCGGCGGGACGTTTCCCATTCCATCTGTTCGGTCGTCCTGTTCCAAAAAAGCCATGGTTGGCTGCTGTCCTGCTCAGGGACTGTCTCTAGGCTTCGACGCCCATCCAAAGTTAACGGATGGAACATCCCGCTGGCCCTGCGTTCTCTTGTTTCCCGAGGCCTGGGTCCCCACTCCGAGGGCGTAGGTGCCGAGAACAGTGGGATGGTGATGGCCTTCGGCTTTTCACCCTCACTGCCGAGATCGATGAGAGGAGGAGTGGTAGTCGAAGCTCCGGCTCCCTCCAGTGCAGGGCCTTGAGGTGGTAACTGTTGATCGCCGGGAGAAGCATACGGATCAAACAAAGGATCCCTGTCCGGGACTGCTTTGGATTCCGATGAGCCCGACTTAGACATGATTGGTAACAAAATGTCAGACTGTGGCTAGATAATGTCCTTCCTACAGATTCTCCTTTACAAGCAAACAAGAGTCCATTGTTTGAATAAGGAAACTTTACTGCAGAAATAGTTCATTATAGTCCACTGGCCTGAATAGAAGATTCAGGATGGTACAAAAGCATTGTTACCAATGAAGAGAAAAGCATGAGGTACAAAGTAACAGTTCCCAGCTGAACCAGCCTCCCCCCATAGTTCTCAAAACAACAGCTTTCAGACTTGGGAAGCTGGACATGTCCAAGGCCAATCTTGGGTGGAACGTTGATAGACATAACATTCCCTTTCCGTGAGATGTCTGCTTGGGAACGGGTGCACCTGGGGAGAAAGCACTAAACACTAGAAACATTAGAAAATGGAGTCAGTACAGCTCATATGCACATTGGACCTGACAGGCTTTTGAATCTTGAACTCCCCCTTGGCTTCATGTTGGTGCTTGGACTTTGGACTATCAGCTTGGGTGAGCCCAGCCCACGACACCTGCAGGGCCAGGAGCCCCTTAGAATGGCAAAAAAAGGAGGCCCACCATGGGGACAGCCACCACTGGGAAGCAGCCACTTCTGCTGGGAAGCAGCTGCCACCACCACCAAGAGAATGCTGCCACTGAGGATGCTGCTGCCTCTGATGCCCATTTGCACCTGCAGGCCTGGCCAGCTCACTATTTAAGCTCCTCCCATGGACCTGAAAAAAGCTCTACCTATGCCAGGTCCTCTGGCCAGACCCCCCCCCATTGCCTGGCCAGGCCATCTCTGATTGGGTGGATCAAGCCCTCTAGCTCCCCATGCCAAGTGTGGAGGCCACTGGGAGTTACCCAAGCTGAGACAGCATGGCAGCCGCCTTGCCCCAGGGCCTGCACCCCACGGTCTACAAATGGTGCTTTCCAATGAAATGGGAGGCTTGGGTATATAAAAACAGCAACTGAATTCTACAACCTTACATGAGTGTGTCTTGGGTTGCAGATAGAGGAAAATTTGGCCGAATCCCCAATTTTAAGCCCATTCATACTTATTTTCCACTTAAAAAAAGCTAAACTTTGCTGTTCATATTGCACTCATATGCAAACAATGTGTAGCAATAGTCAGCTTGGATTTACTTGAAATTGTGGCTTCTATGCACTATGAAAGGTGTGAGAATGAGCTAACAGTTTAATTAAAAATCAAGGGTGACCAAATTAGGCATTTAAAAATAAATCTGGTATATTACAGTGGGATACGTCTCTTGTGGGAGGGAAGGTGGCATGGCATAGCCCGGTGTCATCAATCTCAGAAACTAAGCATAGATCCAGAGGAGTTAGCCGTGTTAGTCTGTAGTAGCAAAATCAAAAAGAGTCCAGTAGCACCTTTAAGAGTAACCAATTTTATTATAGCATAAGCTATAATACACACTAAAGCTGTTATATGATATCCATATTGGTAGGTACTAGTAAGTTTATCCCAGTGGGCCAAATAATGCTTTGATAGGGAAAAGCCTAACTAAAATAAGGAAAATGGGGGAAACTCTTCCACCTATTTCAGAGCCTTGACAGATAAGTAACCTCCCTGTTGGAAAACCCTTGATAATGGATCTTCTAAGCACTAAGGTGTAATTTGGCCTTCAGACATCTGGGAAACATAGCTTGTAAAGAACAACAGTATCTAATCAGCCTTACATTTTGGTGGACATACTGGGAAGATCAGCAGTGACGGTTTGGACAAGAGTTTCTGCTCAGAACACAAAGGCTGCAGAACATTTTGAAGCTGCTGTTCTGCTTTTTTATATAGCTGCACTGACTGTAATTCTCCCGTGGCCCTGTCCAAATTATGTTAAATAAGACTGCACGGAGTCAGAGAGGCAAAAGCATTACATAAAATAGTCATTCCCTTTGACAGTTTTTATATTTCAGGCTTCTCATAGGCCGTTGCAAACAACTGTGTAACTACTCCTGGATTTGAATTAGTCTCAGGCTTCTGTGTAGTGACTCATGAAGTCAACTGTGGCCAATAAGAATCATCTCAGGTGACCAGACCTAGAGAATAGTTGTAAATTAGATGAAGAAAACTAGACATTTTTTTTCTGTCAGACTACCAGTGTTCTATAAATGGAATGTCTGTGTAGTGTGGCAGGTTAGTTAAATGCTGTTTTTAACTAGTAAAATCACAACAAAAGCTTGAATATTAAATTAAAACAATAAAAACAAACAAGAAAGATCAATACATTTACAACACAGCAGCCAAGCCTTAGCCCACTCCCACACATGAAAGTTTTCTTAAATTAGGTTATGCTCAGATTTCAGTTGGTGACTACTAAACTGCAGGTTAGATAATGACATGCTCCACCAAGCATGTGATGCTGTATTTGGATAAACAAATACAGAATTAGTTACACTATTTGTCTGAGTGTGCTTTTCTCATTGGCCATTTCCACACACGTTGAATGATGCACTTTCAATGCATTTTAGCAATCCTTTGGAAGTGGATTTTTTGTTCCACACATGGAAAATCAGTTTCAAATGTTCACTAAAGAGGATTGAAAGTGGATTATCCAACATGTGTGGAAGCAGCCATTGAGTGATTCCGCACACGTTGGATAATGCACTTCCAATCCTCTTTATAGATCATTTGGAACAGATTTTTTTGTGTGCGGAACAACAAATCCACCTCAAACGATTGATAAAGTGCATTGAAAGTGCATTATCCAACGTGTGCGGAATCAGCCATTGTCTCAGTACATATTTTTAAAATGTTAACAAATTAGACACCCTGGTCAAACGTATGAAATATAGGACACTTACAATAGATATTCTTTTTTTTTTTAATAAGTAAAGATTTTACTTAAAAGAAGTTATAAACAACAATAGAAAGTGCATAGAAACTTATACAAGCACTACATTTGAATTAGATTTAAACTAACAGAAAAATATATTCAAAGTATATAACTGTACAGCTAAATTATATAATAGCTCTATTCCCCTCTTTTTATTTAGTTGCTTATACCCAGACTTTAATATAAATGATTTCTAATCAGTCATCTCGTCTGTATTATATCTTTATAATATAATTATCTTAATTTATCTTAGTTTTAACCTAGGTAATCAAAGAAGTGTTTCTATTTTTTCCAGAATTCCAATATCAGTCAATTGTGCATATAGGAAGTTAATTTAGCCATTGATGCATATTCATACATCTGATCTGTCCACTCAGGCATCTCAGGACATGAATCTGTTTTCCATTTTGCTGCATATAGTACGCCCGTGGCTGTCTTCATATACCAGAAAAGATCTCCCTGTTCTTTTGGAACATTATTCGGTAAAATATTTAATAGCATATTTTGGGGGTTCCGCTCAAACCTGAGCTTGAGAATCTTCTGCATCTCTTCATGTATCTTTATCCAATATCTTCGTGCCTCCTTACATGTCCACCACATGTAATAAAATGTTGCATCCGTACACTGACATTTCCAGCACTGTCCACTATAGTCCTTACTAATTCTTGCAATATCTTTGGGGGTGATATACCATCTGACAGACATTTTGTACCAGTTCTCTCTTAACAATTGATAAGTTCTCTCTTAACAATTAACTGTAAATTTGATATATTTTATCCATAAGTCTTCCTATTGATTCACGTAGATGGTTTCTCCTAAGTTTTTCATCCATTTTAACATCAGGTTTTTAACTTGTTCCGTTTCTCTATGGTGTTGCAGCAGAACTTTATGTTTTTCCTAGTAAATGCTTCAAGTCACCGCTTATTAGTAATTCAAATTCTGTTTTTTCTTGGGCAGCTCAAGCCTATGCCCCAAGGCAGCATCGTCACTCATGCACCGACATAAATGGGGTGCTGTTCCACAGCTCCCTATGGACTTTTGCAGGAGAGTCCCACCAGTGCCCGAGTGTGACAAGTCAGGGTGCGGCCACTTCCAGGAGTGCCCGCCCACCATTCCCCTGACAACCCCGCTCACACAAGCCAATGGCCACACCCCTCCCCTGACATCCAGGCAAGGGCCAAGCAGCGGCACAGCCAATGGGGAGGCTGCGAACCCCGGTGCCGCCAATAGGCCCCCCCCTTCAAAGAGTAGGCATCCCTGCCATGGAGGGGGTCAGAGGTGATAGTGAAGGGCCAGAACGAACAGCCACTCTCTTGCCCATCCAGCCATCATTTCCGATGAGGGCCAGGCCAGTGGCTGCAGCTTGGTGTGCCTGCAAATCCACGCCACCACTGCCACTACCACAAGAAACAGGTTCCCCCTTCCTGAAATGTAGGGCCAGATAGTAGGGAAAGGATCTCTGTTGCCTGGAGATTAGTTGTAATTCTGGGAGATCTCCAGCTACCACCTGGAGACTGGCAAACCTAAGTAGTCCCCAGGTTCCAGAGAAGCAGGTGCGGGGGAGGCAAGGGCTTCAATGAGTGACAGGCACACGCATTGGGAACCACGTGGGAGGCCAGGAGGCCATTTGGAAGCAAAGGGAATGAAAAGTGCCCACAAACTTGCTGCGGCGCTGCTTGAACACATCACCGCATCTCTACAATGCAAGAACGTGGGTTGGACCTCGACAGCCATGCCCCAGTACTGGGGAGATGCCCTTCCCTAGCATGGACTGACAGGCCCTCACCATGCCAGATTGCCCAAGTCCATCCCTGCTTCCGCAAACACAACCCCCACCCCCTGGCAGCAACTTCCCACGTGCAGCGACCATCTTCCTGGCTTATCAGATGCCAGCAGCTCAGACTATCAGAGAATGAAAGTCCTCAGTGCCCCCCCCCAGACATTCATGGACCACAGTTCAATTCCCACCCAACTGCCTGGAGTTACATTGAGGGGAGGAAGGGGGCAGGGAGGCTGGACGGTGTGCCACTTGATACATTTGCGGGGATGTGTAAGAGGACATGTGTGACAGGGAGTTGAGAAGGCGACTGCAGGCAATGTCAGTCAGGCATGCAAACACAGAAGTTTGTTGTTTTTCAACTTATTTTATTAAACTGGAAAAAGTGCCAATGTCCGGAAAGGAACCCAAGGCATTTTGCACAGGCCTCGTTGTGCGCTCCCAGGGGCGAGGCTGAGATGTGGACTAACTTGAGATATTGCTTCCTGGGCTGGATCTGAATGACACTTGCAGAGGATTACCGGGGGGTGCGGGCTAGAAGCAGACATGATTGGTCATCTCCCAGATGAGTCATGATGTGCCTGCAAGAGAAAGACACACATGTGCTGCAAGTAACCCAGCCTGGTTCATGGCCAAGGCAAAGCCCACACTCCAACATCTGAGAAGATGCACATTGTAGAGAGCAGCAGCGGCAGCCCCACAGGTGCATCTAGCAACCAGCTGATGCAAGACCCTCTGGCAAGGAAGCGCTCTGCCTTGGGGTGATTTTACCTTTAAGGGAGGAAGTTAACAGGTAGTTACAAACACCTGGTCAGGCAGGGGTTGCTGCCACCATCCTCTCCCCCGACAAGTCTCACCTGAAAAGGCTAACGGTCAGGCAAGTTCAGGTGATGGGGCAGACAGCACAAATCAGCGAGCCGCACTGCCCCATCTCCTTCTTACCTGTAAGTGCTACCTAACTCCTTACTGAGATGGAACTTCAGAGTCAGATAACCTGCAAGGAAACTTGAGTGGTTATTGTTAGTTAGCCAGACATTCTGGACTTTGCCCTTCTTCCCTTGAGCGAGTGCAAAGTTCTCCCAGTTTTCTCACTAAGTCCCCCCAGTGCACTCAGTGCTCACCACCATGAGTACCCTCTCTCCCGCATCGTTCTCAAAGTACCCACGGCAGAAGGCTGACAGACAGAGCTTTTGGCTGTCTCACTTACCTGAGGTCATGAGCAGCACAGCCGGACGTTTTGTAGGGTGCGTGAGCAGGTGACTGGGTGCGGGGAGGGGAGCTCGCCCACCCCAGAAGCAGATGCAGATTGGCCCCCATAGTAGTTCCCATCCTTTGCTCCTTTGGGCTGTGGGGGCAGGGCTGATCAGCAAGAGGGGCTTGTGCTTTCCTGTTCAATGGGCGACTATGGGCTGCACCTCCTTTTTTCATGGAGTAACTTTCTGCTGCTGGAGGAAGGCATTCCCAGGGCTGGAGTGGCTTTGGAAGCACACTAACTCACACCTTGCCCCTGCCCCACCCCCTCCCACGTGGGCACCAGCGGAGAGGGGTTTACGTCAGCGTAAGTGCCATTTATGCCCATGCAAGGCTTAGTTCTCTCCCTATGCGGTTCCACCCTGCTGCTTAGGACTGCACTGTTAATCTGCCACCTTCTTTGAGAGTTTATTCTTTGAATTTAGGTACTATTTGATGGAACATCAACCATGGAATGTTTTTCCCTTGAACTTGAATTTCTTGCCAAGTTTACACATTACCTTGCTTATCTGTCATAAGTTCATAGCTGAACTGACCAATTCTATTTCTAGTGGTGGCATCACAATAAGCATTTATTGGCAATGTCAGTGGCGAGATTGGTGGGCTCAATCTATTTCTGCATTGAAATCATATATTTATATTTAAAGTAGTCCATCTCTTAGTATATGGACACCATCTTGCTTTTGAATGGATTTTAATAATTTTTAAGCCATAAATAGTTATGAATATGCTCTTTAGCATCAGTTGTCTCCAATTCGTTATGTCTTCTACTCGGGTTAATGATCTAATCAGTTATCCAAACCAATGCTGCTGCTTGACGGTACAATTTAATATTAGGTACTGCCAATCCTCCTTTTTTTTTCTTTCCTGTAATACTTTAAAGCTTATTCTTGCTTTCTCCCTTTTCCATATAAAATCATTTATTACTTTCTGCCACTTATTTAAAATCTTTTCATCTATGTGAATTAGTACCATTTGAAACAAGAAGTTCAATTTTGGTAGTATATTCATTTTAACAGCAGAACTGAATTTAGATGTTGTTATAGCTAATTATCAAAATAAACTGAAGCTAAAATGAAAGAAGATATTCCTGGGCAACCTTAAAAATTTTATTTTATTGAAAACATTTATTAGCCAATCCCCCCCCTCTCAAGGAGCTCAAGCCAATTTACAATATAAAATATAAACATAAATATTAAAAAAACAACAGTTAAAAACACAATTTAAAACAAAACAGTTAAAACACATTTAAAAGTGATTAAGCAAAAGCCATTCTAAATAAAAACATCTTCAGCTGCCTCCGGAAGATAGCAAGTGAGGGGGCCAAGAGCACCACCCTGGGCCCCATACTCATGGGGCTGCCACCAGAAAGGCTCTCTTCCATGTACCCACCAACAGGGCTTCTTCAGTTGATGCAACAGTCAGAAGGACCTCTCCTATGATCTTAACAGCCAGGCAAGGAAGTATGGAAGAAGGCAGTCCTTCAAATATCCTGGTCCCAAGTTCTGGCGGGTTTTAAAATATAAAACCAGCACATTGAATTAGACTTGGGAGCTCATTGGTAGCCAGTGCAGCTGCTGCAATATTAAGGTCTGTCAAGAAACTCATTTTATTTATTTCTTGTCCAGATCTATCATTTTGAACTCAGCCCTTTTGGCTTGGTTGGTATGTACTTTTATGTTTATGGCATTTTCTTTTTATGGCCTTCCCTCTTTGATATTAGAGACAATTTTTCCTTTTGAAGACTGAGGCCAGATGATACCACTAGCGCTCTGACTGATAAAACAAGAGCCTGTCTCTAGAGGCGTGAAGTTCTTAAGGACAAAGAGTTGGGGAGTCCAACACTGGCATTCCAGCTAATTAGCACAAAGCCTCCTCGAAGTGATGAGTTATTTCCCTGCACCTGTGAGGCTTAGTAACTGCAGTACTATCTTCACAGACCTGGCCCTCTGATTGGCTAACTTGTTCTTTAAAAAGATTTTTTTCTTAGTCTCTTTTTTGTTCCTCTCTGAGTTCCTCCTCAGTTCCCTTTGGGGTACCTTCTTGTCTTGTTGTTTGTAGATCTTCACTAGAAGGATTGACTTGAAAAACATGCTGTAAGTGGGAATCTATAGCTGGTCTCCCTTTGGTTTTTCCTTTCGGACTTTTGGATTTGTCATCTGGAAGCCTTGCTGAAGTTGGCTATTTGTTTGAAGGTAACATTGGGAATAAGATTAGGGATCTCTAGTGTATACCAGCCTAGCGAAAAAACTGTTAATTTGCTTCTCCTGCTGCACTCTTCTAAACTCTTTGATAATTGGCTTTTTGCACTTTTAAAATAAATTCTATTAGTTATCTCTTGTGTGGAGTCCTTTGTGTTAGTACTTCAATATGAATCCTGTACCTTGGCCATTTTGCCATAAGATACCTGGTTAATGTGTCTCTGGACTCAGCCTGCCAGATGCCTACTCTGAAAGGCTGACTTCCATTTGTTTAGTACACTATCTAGCTGTGGGGTAGTCAGAGGGGCTGGTGGCATCTGCTACCGTGTAAGTGGAGACCCTCTTCCCACTTTTGTGTTTCACTCTTGTCACCACTGAGAGCCAGGGTTGTCTTCTTTGGGGGCCCTGACCAGGGCAGCCCTCCTTCTTGTACAGGATCACATATTTCTGACAGCTGGCCCTAACCAGCAGTCTAGCAGCACCATTCTGCACTCGTTACAGCTTCTGTATCCTCTTCAAGGGTAGCCCCAAGTAGAGCACATTGCAATAGTCCAATTTAGATGTAACTAAGGTATGGGTTACTGTGGCCAGATCTGACTGAGCCAGGAACGGGAGCAGCTGACACACTGATCAAAGCTGGGCAAATGCACTCCAAGCCACCGTAGCCACCTGACTTTCTAAGGTGACTGCTGTGCAAGCAGTACTCCTAAATTGCAAATCTGAGTTTTCAAGGGGAGTGTAACCCCATCCAAGACAGGAAAGATCTCACATTGCTGATCAGCCTTTCTACTACCCAGTAGGATCAAGGATTAAGCTTCACCTTGTTCGCCCTCATGCAGCCTATTAGTGACCTCAATTCAAAACATCAATAGGAACTTTGGATTTAGGTATAAAAAAAGTAGAGCAAGGTAATATCAACATATTGCTGACCATCATCAACCAAGGCAACCAAGGCAGTATCTGTTCCAAATCCTGGCCTGAGCCCAGATTGAAATGGATCCAGAAGATCAGTCTCTTTTCCAAAAACTCCTGGAGCTGAGAAGCAACCACCTGTTCTAACACCGTGCTCAAGAATCGAGAATTGGAGATAGGCCAGAAGTCCTCCAACATAGTAGGGCTCAGGGAGGTTTTTTTACAAAACAGTTGTAATTACTGCATCCTTTGGCATGGTTGGTACAATTTTCATATTCTCAAAAAAGTATTTATTACTTCCCTTACCCACTCAGCCAGTCCCCATCTTGCAGCCTTTATCATCCAGGAGGACAGAGGTATGATCAGGGCTTTTTTTCAGTGGGAATGCAGTGGAACTGAGTGCCAGCACCTCTTAAAAATGGTCACATGGCCGATGGCCCCACCCCCTGATCTCCAGACAGAGGGGAGTTTAGATTACCCTCCATGCCATGGCTCAGAGGGCAATCTAAACTCCCCTCTGTCTGGAGATCAGGGGGCAGGGCCACCGCCATGTGACCATTTTTGCCGAGGGCGATTTAAACTTTAAAAAACTCCCCCCTTGCTCCAGCTCACCCAAAGTGACGTCATTGTGTGGTCCTGAGTTCCACCACTGAGTTCCACCACCTCTTTTCCCAGAAAAAAAGCCCTGGGTATAATGATTGCCCCCATGAGCCTAAACTCCCTAGAAGCAAGGTTGTCCCAGTTCCAATATCTGGAACTCCAAAACGCCTTTCTGAAAACCTGGCAAAGCCACTAGAAAACCTTTCCTGGGTTCCAAGGTGATCTCACTTACAAATAAACACCACTGCTATAAAAACAGAGAAAACTTTATTTAATAACAGAAAGAATAAAGTTGTTATAATACCACTAGAGTCTCAGCAGATCATACAGCATTAAAATAACAAAGTTAGGTGACTAGATAATTCATTCAATACCTGGAACTTAGATGGTTATTCACTTCTGAGCATACAGCATATACTTGAGTTGTAGCATAGGAACACGAACTGACATGGTAAGAGGTAATGACTGAAGGGCTTGGTAGAGAGCTTGTAAGTTAGGACTAGGGGAAAAGAATAGACTTATCCAAGGTCAATTATAGGATTTGGCCTGCTCTGCCAGATGACCAATGGTGACCAATAGGATCTTCTGGTTCTGGAAACTTTCCGGAAGTCTCACATTATTACGCCTTTCTTTCTCCCAACTCATACATCAATTAAGACTGTTCTCCACAATGTATGATGTTGAAGGAGATAACAAGGGAACAAGAATGCCTAGTCCACATCTATTTCATCTAAGAAAGCTGTGCCATTGATAGTCTCAATAACCCTTTGAAGGAATGAAGGTTTTGTTGCATTGCAAAGGGTCAGGAACATAGGTTGTTTGTTTCAACTCTGCAAGGATCTTGTCCCACACCCTTGGACTTCTCAAGTTGAAAGGTATCCATCTAAATTGGACAAGCAGAGGCCAGAGGTATATTGCCTGACCATACCTCCACACCAGCTTCTAACTTAGAGCGGATATTGGTAATTTTGTCTGCAAAATAAGTAGCAAATTTATCACAGTGGGTCATCATGTGGTCAGAGTCCAGTTCCATAGGGCCATGATGTAGAAATCCTCTAACCACACAAAACAACTCAACTGGACAAATATTGCCTTTTCGTTGCTATCATAAACAAAGAAAAAGCTCTAAAATGGGCTTTATGCTCAGTTTGATCAGTCTCACTCTGAGTTTACTGTCACTGGCGCTCTGGCCATTACCCTTCCATTTTCATCACCATCAGTTCCTCCATGAACTAGGAATACTACTTGGCTATGTCATCCTCCCCATCAGTATAACAGACCAAATCAACTGTGTGTCCTGCTAAGTGGGCAGGCCAGTAATTACATGGGAGGGTCCCATGGTTGTCATAGAAGCCATGAAATCCTGAGCTACTCCTGCCAGCTTGATCTCACCATGTGAAGTCACCCAGGACCACAAGTCTGGGTGTCTCCAACAATACAGCCAAGACCAGCTCAGGAAGAGAAACAACTGGGAAGTGGGGTGGACAATACACCAGCAGAATATCTAGTCTCCCCTGGTCACCCACTTATAGCAGCACACACTCAAACCCAATAGACTGTTGAAGGAAGCACTTTGATAGATGGATGGAATCACGATAGACCTCTGCAACTCCCCCTCCCCATCCACTGACATTGTAAAAGTCTGGAGGGAGGTGGTTAGCCTGGTGGGCTTTCTGAGGCTCAGAATTCCAGAGATAGGCTACCACTGTAGAAAAGCCCTGCCTGAACAGCTCTCATCTGGAAAAACAGCACACGAATCAGAGGCTCCTCAGTGAGTGGCATCCTTCAGATACCCTGGAGACAGCTTATACCATGCCTAGAACCTCCATACCAGTATTTTGAACCAGGACTGGGGCAGGGGCCTGGTAATGAGTACGGAATATTTGTTACATCATCCTTTAATATCACAGGGGAGGTAACCCCTTGTTGGTGCAGAGCTTTCTGCTTTACCTTCTTATAATGCTGAATGCTTGATGATGCCTACTGCTAGATGAAGTATTTAGGAGAGCAAAAAGGCAGCTTGCTGTACAACATTGCTAAGCGCTCTTGGCTACTGATGAATTGCTCATTAATTCTGGGAAATTGGATGTAGACAAAAGTGACTCCCCAGAAGTGGCTTAAAGGAAGAAGGCTGGTGCCAGTATTTCTGCCACAACTACTCTTGATTTTTGGTTCTGTCTATGGATGACCAGTTGCTGGAAAATTATACTTTCATTAACAAGCAATGCTTCGATGAGAGCTGATTCCAGGGGACAAGGGAATTGCAGCTGAGCTTGAAGGGAAACCATATGACATTTTTTGTGATGTATCGCATCGTTAATCAAGGGGGCAAGTGACATGTTGGCTGCTCGGCTCCTGATTGTAGATATTCAACACAGCTGTCACTCACTAAATAGAAAAAAGATCTAAGAACAGGTATCTCCTGTATACAGCAAATGTGATTGCCACCTGCAAGTTGTCATGTTCAATAAACAGTGAAGGTAAGCTAGCTGTTTATGAAGACAAAAGGATATATACAGTTCCTACTTGGGCACTAAAAGCCTAATTTCTCCTGGAAAGCTGGTCCTCTTGCCTGATGTTGCCCCAGATTTTTTCCCCCAACCTTAACTTCTGTGTTGGCATGCATCAAACCCTGCTCACCACAACAGAAAACAGAGGAGGTCTATAGCGGTGAAGTGCCTGACTTCATTTGGTACACAAACTAAGACCGTTCCTGGATTAGCAGATTATTGCAGCGTACTCTTTGCAGGGAAACCTTTGAAGGCTGCTAGGAAGTTTTAATTGGTAAAGAACATTGCGACAGGATTGCTAATGGGCACTTATCACTAGCATCAGTAGCAACGTATCTCCCCAGTGTTAAAAGAACTGCTTGGCTTCCAGAGTCCAGGATTTTATACAGGGCTTCTGGTTCCCTTGTGACCCTGCCTGACACATTCAGTTTGCGATTTTGTAGTTGAAACTTAGGGGCCTTTGCTCACAAACCCAGCTAATCTTGCAATCTGATTTTGTGATCATTTCTCAAACAGATGCTGCTGACAGCACAGGCAGAAAAAGCAGGCAATGCAATATATATGATGCTGGAGGGATGCATCTGCCCGGGAGCAAAGATGTAACAACAGCAATCATAAGAACCTAAGAGGTGCCATGCTGGATCAGGCGAGGGGCCCATCTAGTTCAGCATCCTGTTTCACATAGTGACCAACCAGTTGCCCTGGAGAACCAAGAACCATGGTGCACAGGCTTGATGTTGCCTCACCTGCTATCACCGGCATTCCAAGATTTATGACTTCTAGAGATGGAAGTTACCTTTAGTAACCATGGCTGGTAGCCAACACAGTGCTATGCTTGGGATAAACTTCACCAGAGCACATCAAGGTGATCTGATTAAGAGCTCACCTCATGAGCTCCTACATACAGGATGTTCAAATAAAATATGTTTAGCTAGTGAGCAGGGGTACCATACAGGATGTTCAAATAAAATATGTTTAGCTAGTGAGCAGGGGTGCCACAAAGTTCTCAGCACACCTAAGGGAAATGAATTGCATCATTCTACAACTGGGTGATAAATCATAACTTCCAAGATACTGCATCTATTTAAAATTATGCTCTTTCCCCTGTTTTAGCCTTAAATGTTCTGTTCATTAATCAGTGTTCCTTGTGCCTCAGTATCTTGGAACACAATTTCCCATTTCTGCTTGCTCAGTATAATCCGGACATTTAACACTTAGAGTCATATCAGTGCTTTCAGATTAGCCAGTTATTTCAATCTTCAGCAGGCCTTGGTAGAAGGCTAGAATGTTTACTGTCATTAACGGGGAGTGGGAGCTGAGGATATGTAATGTATCAACAGGTTCTAGTGATCTAGAAGAAAATGAAATGAGTGCCTTATTATAGAACAGGAAAATGGGAATAACAAAGTATAAAACATTAAAAAGGAAGAATGACAAAATGTGCTTCATTCATTAAAGACAATTATCATATTGGTTTAGTTATTTTGGATGTAGTTTGGAACAGCATGTAATTCAGCACACAATCTTCCTCTTCACCATAATTATTATTTATACTGAGGGGGATGTTTGAAGGCTCTAATCAGAATTTAAAATACAGTGTACTAGGCACTGGAGGGAAAAAGAGAACACATGCAATCCAAAATTGATAAATTGTACAAGTAGGAGAAGGGGAGAAAGATGCAAAGAGGACTGAGGAATAAAAATGTCAAAAACTAAGCCCTCAGAGAACTAAGGCATAAGGAAACACTCTGCTTCACACTAGCAGGATGTTTTTTTTTTTGCCTTCGTACAGTGTGGGAAAGCTATAAAATATGTTTGCAAAACTTATTCTCCATAGTGTATGTCAGTCGTGTACAATCTGTGACCCACAAAGCAAATACAACCTATAAGCCACATATTGCCCATTTCCACACGGCTTACCTTATTCTGCAAAATAGCAAAATCTCGCGAGAAGATGCTGTTATCACGCAAGAAGACACTGTTATCGCGAGATTTCGTGTGAGATTTCGCTATTTTGCAGAATAAGGTAAGCCATGTGGAAACGGCTATTGCGTGAGGCCTAATAGGTGATCTCTAAATTTCCTGTTTTGCTGTTTATTCAGTCAACTGCTACGTGGGACCCCCAAATACAGTTTGCAAAGCCATTTAAAATATTAAAAGCTCATTCTAAAACCATACATAGCATAGAAACAACATGGGGCCATGAAAAAATTAGTCAGCTCAAAAGTCTCCCGTATGTGGTTACCACCAACTGCCAGATAGGACCTGGAGTTCTTCCAGAATTATAACTGTTCAGTTCCCTGGAGAAAAATGACAGCTTCAGAGAGCACAACCTATGGTATACCGTACAGTCTAGGTGAAATCTTTCCCAAAATTCTCCTTTCCACAGGCATTGCCCCAAATCTCCAGGAAATTCTCAGGCTGGAGTTGGCAACCCTACGGAACAGGAATGGCTTCAGTTTTCTCCAGAAGGTCTGTAAAGATTGGGCAAGCCTCACATTTCAAGGGAGGACATTTTGCAGCCTGAGAGTATATTGCCAACATCCAGGTAGGGTCTGGAGATCCCGGAATTACAGCTGATCTCTAGTTGACAGACATGGAGGAACATGTTTTCTTTGGAAGGTGGACTGTATGACATTATATCCCACTCAGAGATCTCCCTTCCCCAAATCCAGCCTTCCCCAGGCTCCAGCTCCAAATCTCCGGGAATTTTCCATTATGGAGCTGGCAACCCTACCTGAAAGCAGCAACTGAAAAAGTCAGTCATCTATTACCAACCTCCTAGAATTACGACTGATCTCCGAGTGACAGATTTGTTCCCTTGGAGCTAATGCCAGGTTTGGAGGGCAAACTGCATGGCATTATGTCCCTGCTGAACTCCTTCCCTTCCCAAACACTACCCTGGTCCCAAGTCACTGTAACCAAATCTCCAGGAATTTCCCAAGCATCTCAGATGTGACAGGTTCCTTTAGGAAGGCTTTCCGCATTGAGTGAGTTGGGTGAGTTGATGCAAAAATCTAGAGTACTAGGAGTCTGCAGTAGACTGGTAGGCTGTATTTGAGATGCAGGTGGTTGGAATGGCTAGAGTTATAAACGAGAGTTATGTGTTTCTTTTGTTATTAATTACAATAATTATTAAAATTAGGTGTGTCATATTTTCATAATTAATATAACAAATCAAATTCCCCATATGAACAGCCTATAATTTAAAATATGGTTTTATTTTATCTTCTATAGTAATAGCCAAGTGGTCTCAATCTGTAGATACTTAAACCACTGGATTGGGACCACCTGGCTAAAAAACAGGTGTTTCTGCAACCTCAGAGAAACCCCAAGGTTTGCAGAAAAATCTTTAAACCACCTGATATTCATTGGAGAGGGGAGTTAAACCCCTCAAAAATAATAGTGTTGTCTGAGCACAAGCACCGAACAACACCTACCTCCAGCTTCCACAGTTGAGTAGGCGAAGCTGCTGCTGCCAAGGGGTTGAAGCAGGGGCCTGGCAGGGAGTTGCCACTGTCTCCGCCACTGAAGAGATGAAGCTGTGGTAGGGCATTCAGCTGCCTGGGGAGTTGCCACATTCGAGAGCTGTGGCATGTGTGGCAACAGGTGCTAGAAGCCCTCTTCCTTCAGACTGAGACTATGCAGCCACCTGGGAGAGTCACTGACAGAGTGAGGAAGGAGGATCCTGGCTTCTGAAGGTGGCAACAGTGCTGCTGAGGGGGACAGAGAGCCTGGCCTGACTCCCTACAACCCACCCTACAATTCCCAGGGGCCTCCCACCACATGCCTTTTTACAGAAGTTTTTACATGTTTAAAAAGTGCCACAGGGCCCTGATCCAAATCTGGCATGTGGCACGGCACTGGATCAGGGCCTTGTGCCAAGCTTTTAGCTGCTGAAAGCTCATGAAAAATGGTGTGGCTGTGTGAATCAACATCACGGGGAGCAACAGCGGTCTGCTAGCTCCAAGGGGTTGGGGGGAGATAAAGCAAGGAGAGGAAGGTGCTGAGACCCTGCCAGGCCTGTGGGGAACCACCAACATTTAGTTAAAGGCAAGGGAGGGGGAGGGGAAAGAAAGCGTAACAGAAAATGGGTGGGTTGGAGAGACCGAGTACAAGGGAAAAGTTGAGGATAGGAAAGGGTAACAGAGGCAGGTTGTGTGGAAGGGTGACACAAGGGTAACAGGGAAATGTTTGGCGAGGAGGACAGGGAACAACAGGGTAGGCGTCAAAGGGAACAGGAAAAAGTTGAGTGGGAGAAAAGGGGTAACAGAAAGGTTGGGTGGGAGGGGGGGCAAAGAGTAACAGGAAAAAGTTAGGGACAGAATAAAAAGGGGAAGTTGGGTGGGAACATTATAATTCTGTGTGTAAGTGAATGAATGTGAACTGGAGTATGAAATTTTCAGTTAGAAAATTACGAAGTTTTTTTCTGTAGAAATGACAAACTCAGAAGAAACGATGTTGCTCTAATAGTAAGGTGAGAAGTAGAACAAGCAATTATATGAAATCTTCACATAGTGTCTGATGCAAAGTGTCAGAATGCTTGCTAATTCCACGTTCCATTGTTCTCAAAAGTTTTGTTTCTTCCAGAAGCAGCTCACAGGGTATGATATACGGAAACAGAGTGGAACAGCAAACTAAACACTGTTATCCTGTTCCCTTCTCGATAAACAAATGCTGGAGATAGTGGCACTTGTTTAATAATCAGCTTGGATGACAACAAAATAGTATGAGTTTATCGTACTGAAACAGAAGTGATGTGAGTAATGAGCAGAGATGGGCATTAACAGCAATACGAACAAAAAAAGCCAGGAACAGCCCAATCTGCTGTTCGCGAACAAGCTGTTTGTGAGGCCCCATTCTAAACGAACAGGTGGTCATTGCAAGTATCATTCATTGCTGTTCGTCAAGCCAGACAGTCTGGCACCTGCAATCAATTCCCTTGGCAACTTAGGCAGGGACTGCCTGAACTCTGTCTGAACTCCTGCTGTTGCCCTGGAAGCTTCAATCTAAGCCCAATTTAGCTTGATAGGCAGGTCGTCCTTTCAAGTGTGGAGCTCCAAATTTGTTACAACAAGGAAGCAAAGACCAGGGGGGAGGGGGGCTCCTAGCTCTGACTTTGCAGACAGTGGAGAGACAGTTGCTGTTGGCATTTTGAGAGAGAGAGTGCATTGGAGCTTGAATTTTCTTTGTGTGTGTTGGGATAGGGATCTACTCCTTCAAGTTCCAGGGCTGCTGCCAGGCTCTGGGCCAAGCTATTATTTATTATTGGTACCTTTCCTGGTGCCTGCTCAGGTCAGGTTTCTGCGAGTGGTGCAGTAGGGATCTTGAACAAACTTGGATGATGGCTGGAGGAGAGCCTGCTGGCCCCCACAAACAGCCAACCACTAACATGTTCATGAACAGGGCCATGTTCATGGATGTTCGTGAGTCCCTGTTCATGGATGGCAACAAACAATGAACATCATGTTCAGGTTTTTTTTCTGTTCGTACCCATCTCTAGTAATGAGTATTCATGGGATATGTAAAGCACTGTTTTTGAAAGTGGCAATCATTGCTGAATTATAGCTGTTAAACTGGGGCACAATTTAAATGTACTTTTGAGCTCTCACCTAATAAGTAAATGAGACTACTTCCCTAATGTAATGTCTAGTCAGCAATTACAGAATGAGAATCAGTGAGGAATAATGATAATCATTCCTTAATGTGCCCTTTGTGAAAGCGTTTGACTCCAGCATGCCGCTTGAGATAGACAATAGTTTTAAGGACATTAAAACTGGTTTGACGGGGTATGGATTAATGCACACATACAATCCTTTCGTTCCACTGTTGGCTCTGGTCAAAAAAGATTGTGCCAGTTGATCAGAAGTAGAGCAGTCTAGAGAAGTGATCCCACTTTCCCATTTTTACTTAACTATGCTATCTCAAGCAGGTCTACTCAGAATCCTATTCAGTGGGTTATTAGGATTGCACTGTAAGTATCTTCTATGGGACAGCTGCTGGGGTCCAGGGAGACAGGCAAGACTCACTGTATCAACCTCCCATCTAAGCCGCCTGCTAGTGTGCTTTTGCTCCATCCACCTTCTTGCTCGCAAGCTTTTCTGCCACCTGCACTTTTGCCTACTCATGCTTCACCAGGCCACTGGGGAAGGGCATATGTGCAGATGGGAGCATGGGTGGAAGAGGATGCAAAGGTGGGCAATATGGAGGAGCATGTGTGTGGGTACATGGGAGGAGAGCCCAGCTACTTTCTGCCCAGAGCTCTTTGGGCCCCTAAAACCTGGAACCGGCCTTGCCACTACCACCAATTGAGATAATTGTCAAAACCTACATCTCATTTTTTATTACTTCAGTGATATTATTAATTATTGTTATTATTCCAAATGTAAATCACTCTGCTTATTTCCCTCTTCTAAATCCCTGACTAATGCAACTCACTGTATGCTGGACTGCCCTCGGGCCTGACCCGGAAGTTACAGCTGGTCCAGAACGCAGTGGCATGCATTGTTACTGGAGCGCCAGTTCGAGCACACATTCATCCTGTGCTGTGCCAGCTGCACTAGCTCCCAATAGAGTTCCAGATCTGGTTCAAGGTGTTAACCTTGGTGTTTAAAGCATTTCACAGACTTGGACCTGCATACCTGCAGGACCGCCTCTCCCATTACGTCCCCTGCAGGGCATTGTGTGTTAGAAGAAGGGACTGGAGATGTCTCTTGCTCAGGCCTTTAGGGCTGCCAGCAGAGAAGAAGGAAGTCAGTTAGATAGATAGGCTGCTATCAGTCTCCTTCCTGCCAGGGGAACTTCTTTCCTTCCCTTCTTTCCCCCTCCTCTCTCTCTTCTTCCCCGTATGCACCAGGAGAGGCAGCATGGTGTTGCCTCCTGAGAGAGATGGCCTACTTTCAATCTAAAGCCATCCTTAGCTAGTTAGATCAGTTACTCATTCTCTTTCTCCACTAATCTTAAGTGAATGTATTTCTTTAGTTAAATAAACAGTTATTGGTTCTCTAACTTGGATGAGAGCTTTCTGCATGCAGTTTGTTTAGTTAACATGCCTTAACTAAAACTCAATATTGTGTTCTGCAGACAAGCAACTCCTGGTGGTCCCCGGCCTGAAGGACATCCATCTAGCCTCAACCAGGGCCAGGGCTTTTTCTGCCCTGGCCCCAGCCTGGTGGAATGCTTTCCCACTGGAGAGCCGGGCCCTGCTGGACTTGTTACAGTTCTGCAGGGCCTGTAAAATGGAGATGTTCTGCTGGGCCTTTGGCTGAGGACCAGCGAGTGCCCCTCTCTTCCACCTAACACCACCACTTTTTCTAGGACTGCCCTTGGCCCATGTGTTATGCCATATGTATGGCTTATATGCAGAGTCCTGAGTCCTGACTGTTTATTTAGATAGCCTACGGATAAGGCACCTGGATTATTTAACAACTGTTTTAGGATTGTTACTGATTTTATAGTTTTATGATTAGTTTATTGTATTTTATGGCTGTTGTGAGCTGCCCTGAGCCCATTCATGGGAAATGTGGGGTATAAATCAAATAAATAAATTGTTAACAGTAAGATTCCTTTTGAAAATGTATCAGGTTTAGAGTCTGAAAACATGCACCATGCATGAGAAGTCTGTGAAAGAATGGGGGACTGGAAGTCTATGGAACAGATTTTTCTGACATAGAACATTTTGTCCATGAGGATCTTTGACCTTTGACATTACCATATTGAAGGTCATAATGGGCTGGAAAAGGAAAAAGAAGCTAGGCAACTTCAAAAAAAACCCCTCCCCCCATAAGCACCTTGCAATTGTAGTTTATAGTAGCCAGCCTATATTCTCAATTGGCAAAAAAGGTTTAATTTTTTTTTAAAAAATCTAGTCTAAGACAATTAATTAGAAGAAAAAATGTGTGCTTGACATGATAGGTGATTGCCCAGCTAGTGTTAGACAGGGAAAATGCAGAAACTTAGAAAATATAGGAATGCAATAGACGAATTACAAAAGGGAGGGTAGGGAAATATCTCCTCTAGAAAATGTAAGTTCTTCTGAATTGTGAAATTTCACGTGCATGTACTCCAGGTTAGGGGTATTGACTTAATCTATAGGTGAGGTTGGCACAAAGCAGAAAATTCTTTTTCCTGTGGTTATGCTAGTTCTATCCAAGAACAAATCTTCATAAAGCTTTGAGTCAAATTGATGGTCTGTCATTTTTACTTGCTCACAAGGAAAGGACCATTTGGATCAATTTTGTATGAGAGTGTTGGTGAACCTTCATGCTGTTTACCATCTGTTCTAACTCTGTCTTGATTTGTGTAATTAACTCTTGTCTACTGTTCCCATAGATTATTATGCCCGATAAACTATAAAGAACAGAACTACCTGGTTTCTCTATACTTTTCCCTCACAAGTGCTAAAATGACTGGAATTCCCCTTGCACTAGTTGGAGGAACTCTGCACCAATAGCTGTTTGCCACTGAGGAAAATACCTGACGTATACTCAGTATAGATTTAATAAATGATTGCTGTAGATGTTCAATTGCTTGTCATTAGTTAAGAAAGTTAACATGATTAGACACTGGTCATTATTTTATATCAGAAACATCAGAATAATAAATTATTAGGATAGTAAAAACTTTGTTACCTAGCACTTGATTAGACAGAAGCTTTAGTTAACCAGCAAGCCCAGAGGACAGCTCCTCCCCCTCAGCCACTATCCCTCTGTGTCATTAAATATGCACTTGTCCCAGTCCTGCCTCTCCCACTGGCCATCTTGAAAGCTTCAGCCGTTTCTGACTACTGGTGCTGCCAGCTGGTATCTTCATCAGGTGCCTCCTTCCCAAGCGGCCTGCCTCAAACAGTTGGGAGGTAGATCTGTGGAAGTGGTCCTGGGCAGGTGGCTGCTTATCTGCCTACTGCATAGGTTGGTTCCATGACACAAGAAGAAGGGTCACATCAGGTATGGAGTCTCTCGGCGTGGCATTCCCAATGGGGTTGCAGTTGATTCCTGTGGATTCCTCTGGGTGGGGGGGGGCGTGCAGAAGAAAAGTGGTCCATCTAGTGGTCCATCTAGCAGTGGTCCAGCATCTTGTCTCACACAGTGGCCATCCAGTTACTCTGGGGAGCCAAAAACAGAACATGGAGGCCAAAGCCTTCCTGAGAAGTTGCCTGCTGGCAATAGTATTCAGAGGTTTACTGTCTCTGAATGCAGGATCACATTGCTTCTCTTCAGCAAGATGCTTTCCAACTTCAAGACTCTCAATCTCCACAACAGCACACTACTGTCAACACAGGAGTGGAGAACCAGTTTGGTGTGTGGTTAAGAGTGCAGGACTCTAATCTGGAGAGCCAAGTTTGATTCCCTACTCCTCCGCTTGAAGCCAGCTGGGTGACCTTGGGTCAGTCACAGCTTCTAGGAGTTGTCTCAGCCCCACCCACCTCACAGAGTGTATAATAACCAGGGGTCATTTCTTAGAAAAAGAGCTGGAGGAACTCATTGGCATAACTCATTAGCATATGCCACACCTCTTAGTATATGCCACACCTCATTAGCATATGCCACACCTCTTAGTATAACTGATTTGCATATGCCACACCCCCTGACATCACCTATTCTGGCTGTTTTGGACCCATTTGGACGATGGAGGACCAAAAGCAAAGTACTGAAAATTCCGTCTTGGAAAATTTAATTCATCTTTGAATAGAAACCTTTTCAATTAAGAGAAAAAAGCTTCCTCCCCACATCCACACCCCACTCATGCCTGTATCTCTTTCCCTTCCCCCTTCTACTTCAGTTTAATATGCTCAGCAAGACACCCATTTCAGACTTGCTGCTCTCACAGTCAGAATGTTAGAAATAAAATTGTCAGTAATGAAAAAAGGAGATTACTTCCTATATGTTGAAGCACAGGCTAAAATTGGCTGAACTGCACTATTCAGTTGTTTTAGAACCTTGGGTGCAGACCTGTTGCTTTACTTGACTTTCTTATGCAATAATTATAGCAAATGTTTTGTAACTTAACTATTATTTATATTTCCATGTTTACAAGCAGCTACTAGAAGCAAGCTGGTTTTTTGAAGTTTTCTGTCTCTGTGTGTAAATTGAAATGTATATATTGGAAAGAAACATGGCTGTAAACAGGGCTTTTTTTCAGGGGGAACGCGGGGGAATGGAGTTCCGGAACCTCTTGAAAATGGTCATATGGCTGGTGGCCCCGCCCCCTGATCTCCAGACAGAGGGGAGTTTAGATTGCCCTCCGCGCCGCTCGGCGGCATGGAGGGCAATCTAAACTCCCCTCTGTCTGGAGATCAGGGGGCGGGGCCACCAGCCATGTGACCATTTTCTCCGAGGGCAACCCACTGAGTTCCACCACCTCTTTTCCCAGAAAAAAAGCCCTGGCTGTAAAGACCCGGGCCATTCATATCCAATGCCATTATTTCAGAAACTGCCACTATATGGTATCCAATCATATAAAGAGGGAGCAAATCAATTAGTCATTTTTTTTATTAATTAAAATATTACTGTCTTGGCTTTCCTTGTAGCTCAAGGTGGCTTACAAGGCAGAATTTAAACCAACAAAATAGAACCACAGATAACTCCTCCCCCCAGTGAATATAAATGCTTTTGAAAGTCTTACTGTTTTATTTATGCATTTATTTACTTTATTTATATTTTTTCCTTTCTCACTGAAACTCAAGATGGGTTGCATAGTGTAAAACAATGCCATCAGACAGCAAGATACATCCAAGAAAATGACTAAGGTCACAAAAATGAGAAACAATGCAAAAATGAATGACATGATAGGTCATAAACAATGTAAAAAATAATGGAATTCCATTAGTAGTGCAGAAAGAGCAAGATTATACCTACAATAAGCAGTTAGATTGGGTCATTTCATGCATGTTCATTTTCACACATCCTTATTTATGAGAATCATAATACCACAACCAGTAGCATCCTGACACCATTTAATTATCCTACCATCCGTGACGTTGTGGGACTATCACTTATACCCACTGTACAGTTGCAAAAACTGCTCATAATGCAAAAACTGAAATACTACATCTCCCAATACTACATCTTGGCAGTTGCTCAAGGCAGATGGCAAGCAGGTAAACTAACTGGAGGCTCACCTTATGAATGACTGTGGCAGTTGAACATTCTATGTTCACAGTGAGGTTTGCAGCATTCCTAATGATTATGATCTAATACACAGGAAACTATTCCCTGTCTTGATCAGTTCCGAACTGAGCACATTTCAAGTTGCAGTCAAACTTATTTGTAATTATTATTTGTATTCCAGTTTAAGCAGTTTTAACTGTCTTGGCTTTCCTTATGTAGCCTGTGGGTCCCCTATGTAGACAGAAGATTTGTAAATTGGGTGCTGAAGCTTTCTCTAAAAATCCCTGACCAACCTCTCTGATGGAACAATAGTCCCCTGTGCTGAGAGAATTTCTACCCAAACTGTCTATGTTTGTATGTAACAGCTGTATAGTAAAGAGGATGCTAAGATATGATCTCTGACATGCATTCTTTGATGTCCTGTTAATATATTGTGCTGCATCATTTTCAGAAGCTGCATGTTTGAAAACAGATGGATTTTCAAGAGTTTCACAGCTGTATTCACTTGCATTATTCTCCTTGAGATGTAGCAATTCCCACATACAGTTCAGTGCTGTATAACCTGTGGGAATTTCCAACAGTGTTCAGCCAGTCATGAGTGGATCTGATAAAGTGCCTTTTATTTTTTTTAGAAGCTTCTTTTCACACTTTTGCTCTTTTCTAATATGGACATGATCTGAAATGTAAAGAAAGGTACACTGAACAAAGGTATAAGCAAGGTTGGATTATGTCAGACAGTGGCTTACTAAAAGTTGCAATCCAGCCTATCTCTTGCAATTAGACATGAGTCCATTGGTTTCAAAAGATTTTACTGAATATAAACAACCATTATAGTCCACTAACCAATATGCAATATCTTGGCTGGTACACGGGTATTGTTACGAATGACAGGCAAAAGTTAAGGTACAGAATAGCAAAGCCCAGCAAGTCCCATCCTCCCCCCCATAGTTCTCAAAACAAACGGCTTGAAGCTGAGAGAGTGAAACTTTCCCAAGACTGGAAAGGTTGTAGTCATAACATTCCTCTTCTTTGAAATAACTGTTACTGGGCTGCTTGTCACCTGCAAAAGAAGCACTTAAAACACTGACAGGATTAAAATGGAGTCTCTTTGGTTAGATCACATAAGAAACACAGTCAGTCCTGACAGATTAGATGTCCACTAGTTTAATTACAAGTGAACAGTTCTGTACCTTTTCAGATGCCAATGATCCCTTGTATAGATGGTTGGATCCAGTCAAGTTTTCTCCTGGTGAAAAAGGGAGGAGACTGTCCCTTTTGACCACCCAAAAAGGCTGTGATGGGGGAGACTTGTATGGAGAACCTCTTTTTGGTCACAGGCTGCAGTAAGGAAGAGAACTGAGTGAGATTGAGCAAAACAGCTGGTTGGATCCAAGCCTGGGTATTCTCTTTGAAAATACTCCAAAAATACTGACATATTTGCATGCTGGGAGGGAGAGGTCTACTTGAACAAAGGACAGAGACCTCCCCCCCCCCAAGACTTGATTTGAACAAAAGAAGCAACCCAGCATTCCGTACCTTCCAGCTTCACGCTTGAAGCAGAGGCAATTAAGTGCTCATACTACATTTTAATGCACCAAGGGCCTGATGGTATGCCAATAAGATAGGGACAGTAAGTCCTCAATGCAGACAGAAAAGCTGGTCTAAAATGTGCAGGATCAAGATCTAAAAGTTCCATATGCAAGTTTTTTAAACGATCATTCTTTTGAGGGAGGACATATCAAAGCCTTCATTTGAAGCCAAAGCGTCAACATGCTCTAAACGTATGCAGGGAATTTGCTCCCATTATTATTCTCCCTCTCGCTTTAATTTTTTTTTTCTTTCTGGTCATGTCTCTTATATCATTGGCTGACAGCAAGTTGGCCTACGTTGCTTGAATCACTATTCTGGTAATACAATACCTGAAAATCCCCAAAGCGATAAATTCACCTGCTTTACAATCGCATTCCCTTAGTGTGAGGTTGAGAAGTTGACCTGTGGCTTTCGGTGAAAAGCAATGTTAATAAAAGTATATCGTACATTCTATGAAAACATCTACCGTCACAGATTGTAAAGCCATTATCTGCTCCACAATTCAAATGGCAATTTATCCGCAGGGACTGTGTTCTTTTGTGAAGCATTGCATAGGTGTCATAGTCTTTATACACCCATTCTTCAAGAGACAGTGGCCTGCAGGGCTGTGACAAGGTCCTTCCAAGAATAAATAATCAATAGAAAGTTACCCTACTGAGTGAGAACATTACACTGGAGCAGCATGTTACTGAAAGTGCATCACTATTTCATACCGAAGTGACAAAAGGGCTGCATCTGAGAACAAATTGGTATGTGGGAAATATTACTTTCCCCACATGAGCAATGCTTGATCTAAGCATTTTGGGTGCAAATAGCAGAGCAAATCTCAAAATAGGAAAAATGTCAGGCATGGAATAGATCTTACTGTGCACAGTGCAGCTGCCCCGATTGCCTGAGTGTTCATGCCACAGGCTGAGAGGATTGCCAATTGTTACAGGTTTTGTAATATGCTTGGGTGAAATGCTGATGTGAATGGGAGGGGGAGACCATTGCATCTGTGGAAAGGTTCTGCTTGCCATCTCTCCATTGCTGAGGATGAAAGGTTGAACACAAAAAGCTTCCGGTGCTGAGTTAGCCTTTGATCTTCATTCTTTTAAATGTTTCCATACACGGGGAGCACTTCCTACACAGATTCGTCTCTCAAAGGAGCCTGTATCTATTCCATAGAAACCCTGGCTGTTGCACAGCATCCAAATGCACAAGATGAATTCATGCAGAATTCTAGCTAGACCTGTTACATCTCACCATCAGCCGATGTGAACTAAGGATATGCTCTAGCCTAGGGATGTTGCAAATTTTGCTGCAGACATTATCAGGGGTCGGATTTACTGTGTTTGAAGGTGATGGTCAGATGTGAGCCAATCACTCAGTCTGTTCAGTTTGTGCCGAGCTGCCATGAATGCTTGCCAAACCTGTTTGTGTCAAGTTTTCCCAAAATTGCACATGCACAAAGACACTGCCGATTCGAACTGATCAGCAGCCATTAGCATCACTGAGGACTCCTTCCTTACCTAAACACTGAAGGGCAGAATTTTATTAAAACATTGAATCTTTTATAACTGATTTATATGCCCAATTTGTCTATTTAAATGATTGAATGTAGCAGTTATGTAGTGAGGATGAGGGAGGAGTAGAACTCAATCAGGCTGTGAGAGGAAACGCATGCATGAAATTCATGCATGCATGAAAAGCCAATTGCACTGTATTGCACAGTTAGGAAGTGAAACAGTGAAACAACCTAACCCAGAAACACACCAATGAACAATCAAACTGAGCACTGAAAAATTAAGTCTCTATTTGCAATTTGAACTTGCAGGTGCTCGTGCATCCTTACCCTAGCCTGAAGCCCATACATACAGCATTGTCCTATGCCTTGCACTGCAGGGAAAGGTGATAATGAAGTGTCTTTCAAGGAAGTTTTCCCACCATTACTGATCTTTTCTTTGGGGCAACCCTAATAAACCCTAAATACTCATATGCAGAAAGCATCAATTTTACAACCTAAGTCCAACCCACATTCCACAATCAAAATAGTGAAGAGATTTTGTAGAGTTTTTCTTGATAAGGATTTATTCTGAATGATCCATTCTTGATAATGATGTACATACATACCACATATCTTGCTGCTTTTAGGAATTGTGCGACCTTTTCTACTTTGGCCATTTTTTATTACTGGTGATCCAGATTCCTTTGTTTCTTTTACACCATTCAGTCTTGAGAGGTCTTCGTCTTGATTCTGAGAAATACTTTTTACAGTACTTTTTGTACTTGGATACAGATACCAAAATACAAAGCACACTTATATTTTTATCAATTTTCTATTAATGTCATGCCAAGAACCTCTGGAACTACTGGTCTCACCAAAGCGAAGGACAACCTTATGTCAGTAATCATATTCAACAAGAGCACAAGTCATAGGTCAGCTACTGGAAAGCTGCAGGCCAATCTGGACCTTCCATCAGGAAGCAGAAGAAAAGTGTTGACAAGCAGCATCTGTGGCCTTGGTAGGCAGGGCAGGTGCCACCATTGAGGCAGTGAGGTGGGCGCTGTGGGCACTAGGGTGCCGGAGGGGGCGCCAGGAGGGGGTGCCAGGGGCGGAGGCACATGCCATGGAGCTGGTGTACCTGGCCTGCAGCTGCTGCAGCCAGCAAGCCCCACACCGCCACCGCTGCCACATGCCCCCAGTTGGGCGCAGCAGCCGCGGGCCAGGCACGGTAGGCATCCAGAGTGGCATGCAGAGCACGGGCAGCCTCCATGCACCGCCCCAGCCTCCTGCTGGCCAATGGGCCTGGCTTGCTGCATGATGACATCATCACGCGGTGACATCATCACGCAGTCTGGGGGTGAATGCACAGCCACAGGTGCCAGAAACCCTGGCGCCACCCCTGTTGGTAGGAAGTCATCTTGGAGTGTGGGACCTGGATGTTAATGGTTAGGAAGGAATATGAGGCTACACAGCAGGTTCTTAACCAGCAGGTACATCAGGAAGAAACCTTGAAAGAACTGAATGCTAAAAAAGAGCCAAACTAAAATGGAATTGCTTTTGTTAAGAGGCTGGATTCCAGTACTTCCTCAATGGAAAGCCATTGTCATTCTGGACTGCTCATGTCAAAATGGCTGTTCAAAAATAATGATTGTTGTTTAGGTATGTAGATTGTATCCATATTATTACAGTTACCAACATCCTGGAGAAAAAAAATGCCCTTCCCCTTCAATAGAGGTTTAATGTGGGGAAATGTGCAGTTGAAGTGTTTTATGGCATAAGGTTAACATCACTTTGCAAATAACATCCTATTAAGCCTGTATTAAAGAGGCAGGGCTTTTTTCTCTAGGTTGTTGGCAGTTCTGAGCCATCCTGTTTTGGCCTGTCCATCACAGGCCAAGAGTATTCACAAAATTCATGATCAACCCCATCATACGTTTCAGAGACGGGGTATTCATGTTCACTTGTACCCAGATGAACTCCATATCTTTCCCAATAGTAAGGTGATGCCTCGTACTGTCTTCCAAAAGTGTATTCCAAACTCCATAGTTTGCAAGAGATAAGGCTACCATATTTCTACCTGTACCCTAAATAGACGAGGGAGAGGCTCTGATACAACCTAGATGTCAGAAGGACACATTTAAGAAGGAGTCTGAGTCTAACAAATTTGTGGCTACCATGAAATTTAAATTGAGGGCTGCCTCACTTGTACTCTTACCTAATGCTACCTCTGCCCTCAGTGGAAACAGGAAAATGTGCCAAGTCCTCTGTGAGTAAACCACCCTTGTTACCTAATGTATACATATATAGCTTACACTTGCACACAAAGATATTTGTAAGGTTGCTTTCAGATGTAACAGTTGTGAGGAAGACAGCCCTGAAACAGAAAGTACCTCATTAAAGAGGAATCGTAATATGCTTGGGCAAAAAGGTCTGCTCAACTCCTCAAATCCCACAAGGATAAAGGAATAAAAATTCTCATTAAAGGTAAGGAAAGCTATTAGAAACTGTAGCTACATGAAGCAATAAAACCATAGAAGCTGTATGAAGCAAATGAATACATTATCATTTCATCCACCCAGTTATTTGCAATAAGTAACTGGTAAATGTGATTTCTTGTAGCAGCAAGAGTTTATCCTTAAACTTTTATTACTATGATTTACCATATTTTGAAATACATAGCTGTCTACACTTGGAAATAAACGAGCAATCAAGTGACAAATTCAGATATAACCTTCTAGCCGATCAGAATGGTGACCACCTGCCAATCTCTGGTATCATTTTCACTGCAAAGTAACAATTTGGAAGTAATTCAATCAAGTATTTATATAGAAATTATCTCACATTTTACACACTATCCAAGCTAGTGCCAGAGTCAGCTGCAAATCTGGCATACAAACAGGGAGCTAAACGATTTCTGCTATCATAATGCATGAGGAACAGATTACATTTTTTCCAAATGTTGATTGAGGCTGGTAGGTGTTAATGACTTCTATCTTCAAATTCGTATTCAGAGTAGCCCTATCATCTTTAGTGAGTCATTCCTTCACTTGTTGGGGAGAATTATGATAGAGATTGTTCATAAGAATATTTAGTTGGATCCAGAGTTTTTATTACACTAATGGAGCCTTTCTCTGATGCAATGGAGCTTTCCATTGGTGGAACACATCTTCCACTGGAGCAATGGTTCTTGTACATTCATAAAGCTCCGCGCAGGTGTTTGAGCAATTTGAACATTTTCAACATCTAGAGATTTAGGTTGTTACTAATATATGGATGACTCTCAGCTCTATCTTGTGCTTCCCTGAACTGGTGCCTGGAGGTAGTTTTGGGAAGGATGTAAACTAATAAACTGAAGCTTAATCCCAACAAGATGAAAGAACTACTGAAAGGTCTGAGTCAGGGTTTAAGGTGTGATCCATTCTAGATGGTAGAGATCCCATTCCCCTGGTGGGGATGGGGGATCCCCTACTTTTACTCTCCGCCTCTTGCCTCCATTTACCTGACCAGTGTGGGAGGAAGCTACAGGAACAGGCCTCCTGGGCATGCTCCCAGGGTGGCATGACAACATCACTCCCAGGAGGGACCTCATCGCGCCGCTTTGAGAGTGCTCCTGCACCGTGCAGTGGGCCGATTCAGGCCCCAAACACTTGTACGATGACATCACTTCCTGGAACAGCAGCATGCACACAAAACGCACACACTAGGAGGATCATGGGCCCAGCAAAAAGGTAAGTGCCAGGTTCTGCACCACCTGCCAGGAGGCTAAGAAGACCTGATAACCTTACTGGAAGGGGTTGCACTCTCCTTTGAAGGAATAAGTCTGTAGCTTGGGAGCAGAGATGGGCACCGACCAGAAAACTGTTGGTCTGTGGTCCGTTAAAGTGTCCCCACCCTGCTGGCAAGTGGCACCAGGAGCACTTTAACATTTAAATCCCTTCTTGCTCCAGCTGACTGGTGGGCCCACCAGTCACCTGGAGCAAGGGGCGTTAAAGCGCTCCCAGCACTGGACCAACGAACTAGTTGGTTCATGAGCCAGTGCTGGACTGTGAAAAGTTTGTAGGCCGTGAAACGCCATGGACCGTGGACCCACGACCCGTGGGTTTTTCCCAGTCCGTGCCCACCTCTACTTGGGAGTATTCTTGGACCAGGCTTTCTGCTGGATAAGCACATGGCAGCTGTGACCTGGGGTACCTTTTACCAGCTTCAACTGGTTAGCCACCACAGCCTATCCCGGGCAGAAGAGATCTGGCTATTGTGATGTATGCCCTAGTTACATCTAGATTAGATTATTGTAATGTGCTCTTTATGGGGCTGCCCTTGAAAAGTGTTCAGAAACTTCAATTGGTACTGAATGCTACGGCCAGGATGTTGACTGGAGTGGGTCATAGCGAACATATCACTCCAGTCTTGGTCCATCTACTCTGGCTCACAGTTTGTTTCTGAGCCCAATTCCAAGAGCTGATGCTGACCTTTAAAGCCCTACAAAGCTTGGGGCCAGAATACTTGAATGATAGCCTGCCTACTCCCATACAAATCTACCTGACTGCTACAGTCATGTTTTGAGGCCCTGCTTTCTATGCCTCCACCTCCTAAAATTAGGTGGGTGACAACAACCTGAGAGCAGACCTTCTTGTTTGTGGTTCCAAAACTATGAAACTCTCTACTCAGAGATATTCTTTTGTCCCTTTCTGCCACTATCTTTTGACAATGAGTGAAGAATTTTTGAAGGGAATGGCAAACAAAATAATGACCCCTCTTTCTTGTGTACGTTTTAATTACTGTTTCTGTGGTTTGTGGGTTAATTTTGTTTGATGTTCTATTCCCTCACTGATGCTTACCAAACTGCCTTTCTCTTAATGTGTTTATGTTTTGTTTGTTTGTTTTTTATAATTGTTTATATGAATGTATTTCAAAACTTTTAAAATGTTTCGAACTTTCACTGCCTTAGAGACTTTCAGTTGGGCGGAAAGGCTACATAAAAATATTTTAAATAAATAAACCCTCTGTTTTTTCAGTTGAAAAATGTTGGCTAATGCCACACATCTCTACATATTATATGAAAGTTATGGAAGTATATATAAGCTGAATTATTCATAAAGTTACTTTCCCAAAAAAGGACTCCTTTTTCCCTGAGGCTCTGGGCTTTCTCAGCTGCTAACAGAAGGAAATTCAACTGGTGCAGCTTTCTCCAGCGATTCTCAAATAATGTGCTGATGCTAAAGATCCAGAGTGGCTGTCAGCAGGAAAGGGGACTGCTTGACTCTATTAAAATATGGAAAGTTTTAAGAATTCAAATTTATCCAGAAAAGAATAAGTAAAAATAAAATTTGTAGAGAAAATGGAGCTAGTAGCTTCTGAGTAACTAAGGCTGTGAACCAAACCAAGAAGTAAGTCCACATCATTTCCATAACATTTGCATCAAAGTAAACATGTTTGTGGCACCGCCGAATGTTCTGTGATTGCACTGAGCCTCATGTTAGCCATTATGTGATTGGTGACATGCACATACCCATGGCAACCATTTTGCTGTGACACCTACTACTGGTTCTCAAAATTCCAAAGGGCTCACAGGTTCAAATATAGATTATGTATAAGGTAATTCTGTGGGAGTTTATCCCAGACTTGAACAAGAAATGTACCATATAGGACATCAGGTAGCATAAGTATGATTCACTATTAGAACCTGAACTTAGCTTCTGGATCAGGTCTTCTGATAATAAAATAGAGAACATATTTTGCTAATATCGCAACATTGCCCTGTTCTGCCATTCGAAGGTGCATGTACTGAATGTGTGGCATGAATAAAAATCATATTCATTGGCTTCACCTCAGATATATCCATCAATAACATCAAATGTCTGCAACAAGCCCTGTGCAAGTGTGTATGCATAGGCTTTGTATTCCAATTGCATGTACAAAGTCTACGTGCATACAGTTCACTGCAGAAGTTTCACTGAGAAGAGAGACATCTGGGATTGCCACCAGCAGGTACAATCTTAGTCCACTCTATGTGCATCCAGAGTAAACAACACAAAGCCAAAATAACATTGTTAAGGTGAATTAGAACATGTTGTGAATATTTCCAACCAAATTATACAAACCAGCCACTCTTAAAGTGCAGTTGACTTCAATGGACTTAGAAGAGTATAATTCTGCTTCGAAATGTACTATAAATAGCGCAGTAAGATATTAAGTTGTTCTGCAGTGTACATTAGCAGTAATTTGATAATTATGTCTCGTTAAACAATCTTCAACCCTTGTAGACTCCATTAGCCTCAGCTTCTGACATGGGGTTCACATTTATCTTTCAGTTTGTGCTATATGTGTCTTTCAGCTCTGTTCCCTCTTCTCTCTCCTCTCCTGCACCACCTTGGAAAAATAACTTACCAATGTGACCCAACTTAAATTGGATTCAACCCATTTATTGGTAACATCCTATCAGCTAAAGACCAGGTACTGAATCTAAATGCATATAAACAGCCAAAGAAAATCATGAATGACTCAGATCAATATCTTATTTGTCTCTGCCAATAAGCATTTACCATTTTAAAGAGTAGATACAAATGGATTCTTACAGGTGTCTGGTACATTTTTTCTTAAGTCATACTTTTTTATTCTTCTTAGATGATCTGGATTTTAATTTGCAGGAAGGAAATCTCTGCTCTGTTACCATGAGCCAGTACCATGCTGGTCTCTCTGACTCAACAGAGTGAAAGACTGGTATCTCACCTGCCGTTCAGTAATCGTGAGGAGATATTTCAATTCCAGCCTCTGCAGGAGGAGAGAAGTATTTTCTATCATATTCCATACAAAAGGGTGTCTTAGAGAAAGAGTCTGGATTTCTTCTTCCTCATCTGAGAAAAGATTCTGTTCCTGGAATGCAGTACCTTCTGCAAATAAAAAATGCACAACTTCTGTAAAGAACATACTTTAAAATTTACAATCGAAGTAAAACCTAGGGGTCTTCCCCTGAAGAGCCTGCTATTACTGCTCGCTTTTCTACGACGTGCCCTTTGGTAGACAGAAAAAAAATGGTAATAGCAAGTCATTCATTGCTGGCTTTCTCTTGGCCAAAGTTCATGTTCTGGTGAGCCAGTTTGGTGTAGTGATTAAGAGCAGTGGAACTCTAATCTGGAGAATTGGGTTTGATTCCCCACTCCTCTACTTGAAGCCAGCTGGGTGACCTTGGGTCAGTCACAGCTCTCCCAGAGCTCTCTCAGCCCCACTCATCTCACAGGGTGATTGTTATGGGGGTAATAATAAACTTTGTAAACCACTTTGAGTGGGTTTTAAGTCATCCTGAAGGGCGGTATATAAATCGAATGTTATTATTATTATAATGTGTGACATAAGTCAGGTCATAGAAACCCAACCCAGCTCTCAGTCAATGTTCATGTGGGTGCTAACATTTAAAAATCTCTGAATTGCTGGGCATGGCTCTAAATGCTGTGAGGGCAAAAGAGAGGCATTCCCTGCTGTACTGGTTTCACCAGTGGAAATGACTGGGAGGGGGGCTGCTTTCCTTTTCATCAGGCTCCACATGTCCATCACAGGTCTTTTGGAACAAGGATCAAGGAGTCCCCGCCCCAGCCATTTCCACTGGTAAAAATAGCACTGAAGGAAAGCCTGAAGCCCCTCATTCCCCTTCACTGCATTTGGAGACACATGGAGCAACAGAGAGGGTTTTTAAAGTTAGTACCTGTATGATTTGGCCAAAACAGCCATGGGTGGTGGGGTATGGGGAGGAAGAAGATTGCCTGGTCCCACAGTGCAAGCGGCCTTGTGGCATTTTTAAATGACCATTTTTTTCTCTAAAATGGCATCGGCAGCTACAAGTTTACTCATGACTGCTGTAATGTCTAGTTTGGCTCTGAGAGTTGGGTTGGATACCCATGATCCAAATGGTGTCAAACATGATATGTATTTTGGCCCTCAGTGAGATGCTAGCAGGCTATAAACTTAACTTTATTGCTGCAGTGTAGGGTTACAATGTATTATCTGGGAAGTTTTCTTCTGTTAATCTCCATTCTTTGTTCTTTCAGTGAAATACAGAAACCATTCAAAGACCAAATTCTCTCTCAGCCTGCCTATTTTACTGAGCTGTTGTGAGGAAAAAATAGAGGGAAGAACCACATATGTTGCTCCTGAGCTCCTTGGAGAAATGGTAAAATAAAAATGTAATTGATCTGTAGATAGAATATTTTATAAGAGATTTGTGATATGCAGTGAAAAATGGCCCACAGTTCAGTAACGGCCAAAAGATAAACATCAGATACTCATAGAACTTTGCTTTTAAATAGATGTTATTTGATGTTGTCACCAAATAGATATGACAGTTGCACAGTGGGGAAGAGAAAACCGGTTAAGTAATACTTTCATTGATTTAAATGTATGTAAACTAATTTTACTATCGCTTAAAATGAGCTTGCAAACTAAATCACTCATTCGGTCAACTTTGAAAGGACAACAGGCATCTCCTCTCCCCTTCCCCAAATCCCTCACCAACAAGACTTCACAAACAGCTGTTTTGATTGGTTGACTGAGGGAGCTGAAGAAAAGCTAGATTTTCAAAGTCCGTTTGATCGATATATTTACATGTCAAAGCATTCAAAAAATATTGCAAAAGCAAGTACAGATTATTGCTCAAACGCCACATAGGCTCCTGCAAGATTTTAGCATCCTTTGGAAAAGAAGCACATTTTCCCATGGAGAACAGTGGGCTTTAAAAAATTTCAGATCTCCGATTAAAAAATCATTCTTTTCCAGCAGTAGCATTCAATTAAAAAGAGTGGAAATGTCAAACATCCCGTAACCCATTTGAATAGCTGATGAGCAGGGGTGAATAGAGGTCTATAAATAAAGCAGATAGGCTGCTGTTTACAGTACTCTGTGCTATAGGGTTTTTCCAGAGCAATCATTACTCAATGAGTGAATTGCTATTTCCATTTTTTACTGTCCACCAAAGGGCACTTTGGAGCCTATTCACTGAGAGTACATTGCCAAAACCACACTTTGGCAGCTCATAACACAGCTATTGTGATTCTGAAGAAGTACAGTAACTCTCCAAGGGAGTTCATCATACTAGATTAGCAAATTCTTCATTGCAGCAATTTTCTGCCCAATAATACTACTAATTATTGTGTACAGTATGAATAGCTCTTGAGCAACGTACTTCACGTATTCAACTAACTCAAACATGAAACAGATTCCTTTAACAATGTGCCACAGGAACATGGTCGTTTTGCATGAACAAAATACGCTTTTTTTAAAAAAAAAAGCACCATGTGGAAGTTAATGGTCCCTTTGGAATGGAGAATGATAAGCATATAACCCAACTTTGCTTCTAAGTATACCTTCCATGTGAAGTTCAGAAACTGAACCCACAAATCCAAACTATATGTCTTAAACAATTCATTAGCCTCATTTTGCAAATGAAACAGCTGGTGGCACACAACAGGCAGCTAGCTTATGGACCATTTTGACCCAGTTTCTGTGATGGATGATGACAGGATCCTGGGATCTGTGAAAGCCACTGTTTCTGACCTGGAACCTTGCCCATTCTGGCTCCTAAAATCCTATAAGGACCACATCAACAAGTCCCTGGACTTAAACCAGTCATTAACTCAGGGCACCTCTCCCAACCACTCAAAGAGGCAGTTATCCCTCCACTACTTAAAACACCATCATTAGACAAGTATGATGTGGCTAATTATTGCCCAGGTTTTAATCTTTCCAGGCAAAGTAACTGAGAGAGCAGTAGGTAGGTCAGTAGGTAGGTCGGTAGGTAGGTAGGTAGAGTTTATTATTGTCAAAAACCATTACCATCAAGACACATAAAACAGTCTAACAAATATATACAAATCAGCAATTAAACATATGTACAGATATCAACATATTTAATGATTCAAGCAGGAAATACCAATCAAATAAAAGCATTGCTATCACTGTAGACAGCTCTAGCACAAATCTTCTTGGCTGCTAAAGCAAAAAGAGAGAAACAAATGGAACAGTATCTGAGAGGAGAAAAAGCAACTTCTCAGAATCTGAAGATGAGTTTGGACCCATTAAAAACTCTGCTAGGAATTTAGTCCTTGGCTTTGCATAGAGTGAGAGAGCAGTAGCAGACCAGCTCCAAGTCTTTTTGGAAAATTCATTTGCTTTGCACCCTTTTCAATCTGGTTTAAGAGCTGGTTATAGGACAGAGGTGGCCATGATAGCTTTAGTGGTTGACCTCTGTCTGAATGTAGGCGAAGGACATGCCTCTTTGTTGCTTCTACTGGTTTTATCTGCAGCCTTTGAAATTAAATAAAGACCACCCAGGTTTTAAGTAAATTAGACCAAACATTCAGGTTCTACAGCCACTGGTTCCTCCAGGCTTTATTCTTTCAGAGGGAAATCTATACAAAGGAGGTGGAAAGGTGAAGGCAGCTTTCTACAGCTTGTGATTGGCCAGGATTGGCTGGGAGTGCTCTTTGTTCCTCTCTTGCAATGATCTGATTGGAAGGGAGAAATGCCATTGTCCAGGAAATCAGTAGAATCAAAGGAAAATAGGTGTTCATGCTGTATGGAACATGAAAAAAGCCCACAGATTTTTGGGGGAGAAGGTATCATAATTTCCATGTATCTTTGATTTGTGTTAACATTCTAGAAAATCAAGGTAATGATTCAAAACTGTGATTTCCAGGGCTATCTTTGGCTCAGAAATTTTGTTAAGTATACTCCTACTGATGACAAACAGCTCTATATCTTCTTATCCAAATCTCCTGATGATGTGGAAAAGGTCCTAAATGACTGCCTGTCTGTTGTAATTAAATGGCCAATAGTGAACAAATTGAAACTAAATTCTGACAAGACAGGGTAAAACTGGTTGGGAAGGCTAGTCGATTTTGAGGGTTCCAGGCCCTTTTTGTACAAAGTATTCATTTGGCAAGTTATTCCTCTTAAAGAACATTGGACTGGACACACGTATAGGAGGACTAGACCTCTGTGTGTCCTGTGTTACCTGCCTGGCTGGAGAACTAATCTCCTGCTTCACACTCATGTCCCCCTCTGGACTTGTTTCAGGCAATTCATCGGTAACTGGCAATACAATCTGGCTTTCACTCTCATACCCGTGAAGCCTTTTCCAACTTGCATGTTCACATACACTGGCTGAGCAGCTATATGATATCTTTTTGTTTTCATTGGTAAACCTGTAGGCCTTCATGCCACTCTGGTATCCAACAAATATCAGCTTAGAAGCTTTTGGGCCCCCTTTTCTGCGCTGCCTTAAAGGGATATGCACCCAAGAAGTCATGCCAAACACCCTTAGTAACTTTAGATTAGGATCCCTGTTGAAAAGTAACCTAAAAGGTATTTCATTCACAGCACGGGACCACAGACGATTTACCACATAACAGGCACATATGATTGCCTCAGCCCAGTAAGTTTTTGGCAAACCAGCATCAGCTAACATAGCAGCCATTTTTTCTTGTATAATGACACCATGCCTTTCTGCCAGACCATTTTCTTGCGGCACACTTGTATTTGCTACCCTGTGCAAGACACCATTTAGATCACACCAGTGAGAGAACTTTACAGACATGAATTCCCCCCCTTGGTCAGACTGGATGGCCTTAATCTCCAGCTCCAACTGCTTTTGTACCCTTTTTGCCCAAACCTTAAACAAATCAAAAGTTTGAGACTTGTGTTTCATGACATAAATCCATGAGTACCGGCTAAAATCATCCGTTAGGACCAGGGCATAACAATTCTGAGAATGGCTTTTGGGGAATGGACCAATCAGATCCATGTGAATTAATTCAAGTGGCTTTGTAGACACCCGGCCACTTTTCTTAGCTACAGGGAATGCCTTTGTTTTGACTGCTTTACAAACAGTGCAGTCTAGGAACTCTGAGCAGCTTGACACCTTTTCTCCCTTCAGGAGTGTTAGAGTTTTGTTTATAACCCCAAAGCTAGCGTCCCCTAAACGCCTGTGCAATAAATGCACACAATTGTCATGGCTACATTTGTTAGTAACCGTGTCAGCCTTTGCCTGTCGATTTTCTACAATATAAACATTGTTTTTCAGCTCCCCATTTGCTAGAACCTTGCCAGCCCTGCTTATAGAACATTTGTCCCCCATAAACTGGACCTCAAATCCCTTTTGGGTCAACCTACTTACTGATAACAGATTATGGTCCAAAGAGGGAACACAATACACAGGTGCAAAGTCCTCCTCCAGGGATGTAAACCGCAAAGTTTCCATAGCACTCACTGAAGATTCTCTCCCATCTGCCAACAACACGGACTGCAGGTTGCTTTGTTGTAAATTATACAGCACCTCCTCCGATCGGGAGAAAGATTCGGTGGCGCCACTATCCAAAAGTCATTGGGAACACGTATCTGCAGTAGATGCAGTGACCAGCCTCGCATGTTCATCCGGAATCTGAGGCTCCTGTACACGTCCTTGCTTCTGCTTCTGTTGTTTTCTTCTCCTGTCTGGGCAAAAGCGACGAAGGTGAGAAGTGGAGCCGCAACTGTAACATCTTCTCACGGCTGCTGCTGACAGTTGGGTGATCTCTCGCTGTTTGCTGGCAACTCCTCCGCCGTCAGTGGCAGAAACCCCTCGATGGGCCCCTCCGTCCAATCGCTGCTCCGTCCTTGAATGCCAGCTCCCGTATCTTGAAACACAAGCTTCTTCCTCAAGAAAACAAGACGCAACATAGGAATAAGTGAGTTTATCTGGCTCCAGGCTCTCAAGGCTTGCAATAAGAGGAAAATATACATCAGGCACACTTGATAACAGAATGTATGCCTTATCAGAGTCCTCCGTGGGCTTTCCACGAGCAGCCAGTTGCTGGAAACATTCCGTCAGGCTGTTTATATGCTTCTGCATGCTCTCCCCCGGCTTGAGAGCAAGTCTGTAGAGGCGACGTGTCAGCATAATTAATGACCCTGCAGATGTTCTGGCATGGATCAGCTTCAAATCTTCCCAGGCCTTTGAACTGGTAGCTGAGTCCCTGATGTGAAGCAATTGGTCATCCCCCACAGCCAGCACGATATGAGCTAAAGCACGCTCATCTACAATCTTTTCCGCATCATTGGGGTCCGCTGGGGGATTGCTGACACTTTTCCACAGCCCCTCTCTCTTTAGAAAATGCTCCATACGTAACGACCAAGTGGAGTAATTCATGGAGGTCAGCTTCTCCACCAACACGACCGTACTCTGTGCCATACTTGCTTCTGCACCGGTCTGAGGGAGCTCGTTTGCCTCCTCCTCCTCCTGGTCTCTGACACTTTCCACCGCCAATAATTCCTCCTCTGAGGGACTTCGGCCGTCAGGTGCCAACATCCACCACCGACTCTGCTGTGTCTCTACTTCAGTAGAGCCTCCTCAGCTTGGCGCAGTCTATCTGGGCCCATAACCCTGTTGAATAGTGTGTATTCAGCGTGACTGCACCAGCTTTAGGAGGATCCACAAAGAGTCCACACCTTGTTTGTTTGGTAAAGGTGTATAATACAATTTATTTACAGGTGGATAAAGAGCAATACGTATACAGGTTACAGTCCAGAGAGACAAAGTGCTTCGCCTACACCTGGACTTGCAAGAAGCACCAACCATACTGTACATAGTAGCTATTTATACATGTAGACACCCAATCAGATGCATGCATGAGTTTAGCTGAGTCATTCACTTCATGGTCTCCTTACTCTTGACTTAACCATCTGACTCTTTGTCACCTGATGTGTCTACCTGTCATACTGATCGTTCTGATCTAAAGCCTCTGCACACTGGCTTTTGACACTTAGATAAAAAGTATGCTTTGTTTCAGCTTTGTCTCAGATTTCTGCTTGGTTTCAGACTTCTGCAATCCTGACCCTATTACATGGCTTATTGGGTGCCCTATCCCATTAATTCTATGGACTTATCCTGTGTAAACTGCCTTGAGTCTCTGTGAGAAAAATGGACTATTAATAACAAAGAAAAAATAATAAACTTCTGTTGCAACAAGCAGCTAAAAGCCGGTTCAGAGGACAAAAATCTTTACAAAAGAACCACTACAGGGATAACAGCTAATGGCAGAGTTGACTTCCACAGCTTTCAGTCACAATAAACTAAGGTCTTATGACATATATTTTAACAAATAGCAAAATTGTTTCTTCTAATAATGGTTTTAGTAATCCGTTCATGGCTCAAACTAGTTTTTCCCACAGAGTTGCTCTTGAGCAGACTTGATTTTCAGTTTTACACCCCTTTCATGTGAAGAGTTCAGTTGGCAAGTCACTCCATCTACCAGATTACCAGAGAAAATCTAACCTTTTCCTAACTGCTTGATGGACAGTTCAAGCATGTCCCACACCAGTGCAAATTCACTGACATCCACCATGGGACCCATCAGCAGAGACATTTTTTTTCCATTTTGCATCTCCTCCCTCAAGAATAAACCATTATTAAAGAAATGTTTTGTTAAACTCTGACATTGGAGTCTCAAGTATTTTTTTCTGATGTCTGAACTTTGAAAAAAACACACTGACAGAGTTCCAAACATTACTTTAAGTGAGCATTTTAAAGATTCTACTGTACTCAAGACAGACCCTAAAAAGAAATGTCAAAGCCGTAAGTGCCGTTGTGAAGCACGTTGATGAGATGTTCACAGCAGGTTATTGTTCTGAATCTCTCCACTTGAAAATGTCATTGCAGCAAAAAGCCTGACAACATTATTGCAACAGCAAAATACCTCTTTCTCTCTTTTGTTAATGTTCAACATTGTAAATATTTGGTTTATTTTACTGCTATTGCCTACCACTTCTTCTTAATAGTTCTCAGGGGCTAATGGCATATTCAATGCACTGTTTGGAAGTACAAAATTCACCAAGTAGATCAATAGCAGGATTTTTGTCTTTCTGCAAAAGAGCAAAAATGCAAACCATAGCATTAGAAAGTCATGAGAGAGAATCAGATTGTTCAGTTCACTAGCACACGCCTCTTCATTCTCCTCCTAACGGCACCGCAAGATCTATATTGTGTTGTGGGCTGCATAGTTTATCTTTCCTTCCTTCTGTTCTTCCCAGTGTTGCGCTCAATATTCATGAGTTTCAGTTTTCAGTATCCAGAGGAGTTAGTCGTGTTAGTCTGTAGTTGCAAAATAGTAAAGAGTTCAGTAGCACCTTTAAAACTAACCAACTTTATTATAGCATAAGTTTTTGAGAACCAGAGTTCTCTTCGTCAGCTGCAAAACAGCACTTTCACGATGCTATCTGCCAACATTGCTGGAGTTAATATTTGCGAACTCACAGTTTCATTCTTTTGAACATTTTTCATGCTGTTCACAGCCATTGTTTATGTGATCTGCTCTTGCCTGGGCTGGAGGGAATAAGGCATTCCTTCATACATCCTAACAATAATTCCCATTAAATGTAATGATATTTATATTCACATGGCAATCTGATCTACATCCCATCTGAATTGTTTTTAATGTGGTGCACATTTGAATATACATCCCAGAGTACAGCTACACCAAACTCATTGCTTCAGCAATGGGGACACTTGCCTTTCCCCTGACACCCTTGCCCAGCTGCAAACTGTTTCACGCACAGTAGCACTGACTTCTGAATAACCTCACATAGTATTGGGCTGCACTTATTAATTATGTGATGGAGCTTGGATGCAATTCATATGATCAAATCCTGAAGAATGCTAGTTCGGTAACAGTGTAAGTACAATTTCAGTTTGTACTATATAAGTGAAATCCTAAACAGAGTTATGTCCTTCAAAGTCCAATGACTTCAATGGACTATAAAACAACTTCTGAAAGTTTCTTCTCTCTGTTATGGATTTAACACATCAAGCAATGATTTCTGTAGGTTGGTAGCATATATAACGCATCAGCAACGCTCTTCCACTCTCTCCATTGGACAAACACTTCAGTTCCTAGGCAGAAGAATAAATGAACATAAATCTAACATTAAAAACCACAACTCTCAAAAACCAGTGGGAGAATATTTAAATCTTCCAGGCTACTCAATTGCTGACCCAAAAGAGGCAGTCTTTGCTTCAAGGGGAGATTACAATGTGTGATTGCTGAACTTGAGTTCATTCACAAATTCAGAATAAAGGACCATGCACACACACACACGCTGAATAGGGACAAAGGATTCTTATCTCACTATAGACGATAATTTTCTACATTTCCTACCCCCTAAGCATTTCTCCTTTCCTCAGATCAATCTGCATAGTACATTTGCACCACAACACCCATCTTTGTAACACCCTTCCCACGTTCTGACTGGGATATAAAACGGACCTCCCGGCAGGCAGCAAAGCTGTCAAAGCTGGGGGCCACGCTTTGCCCTCCCTGGAAGGAGGGAGAGATGGAGCTTTCCCGGGCATCCGGGGTTTTGCTGGGGAGGTGGAGCCAACAGCCTGGGAAGGTGGCTCCACCTGCCTCAGACACAGTCGCCTCCAAGTGCTCAGCCCACCCTCCTCACCCTGTATTGGTGCCGGATAAGCTGACTGCTGTTACCAGAGTCAGGTAGGAATTTCCCCCCCTCAGTTTTCCTAATTGGCTCTGGGAAGTGGGGGGGGGGGATTACCTGCCTTGCACCTTACAGTGGTTGGGGTAATTGGTGCTAGGTGGTGCCTGTTAGTTTTGTCATGGGAAGGATAGAGTTTAGGGAAAGGGAGTGGGCCAATGAGCCTTGTGGCGCTTCCCCATTGATGGGGAAGAGGGGTCTGCCAGGAGTGGCTGGTGCTGCTTGTGATGGCTGCCAGTGTGGGGGCAGACTGCCTGGGGGGAACCCTGCATGCAACTCCTTCCCTCACTGCTGTATGGCTGAGGCAGAGGAGCTTGAGAGGGGGGAACCCAATTGCTGGCCAACTGGGTTTTAGCCGTCCAAATGGAGGGCTCGCACCCAGGGCTTTGGGGCTCACCCAGACAGGTTATGTCATGAGTCAGCCCCAGCCCCGACTGGCCACCTTACCTACTGCCTCAGAGTCCTCCTCAGAGGATGAGCAGGAAGGGCCAGCAGAATCTCCTCTGGAGTCGGAAGCCCCTGCAGAAGCTATGGGAGAGGAGGAGCAGTCAGAAACTACTGCTGCTGCTCCAGAGGGAATTCAGCAGGAACAGCCTGGAGCTTCTGCAGAGACTGTCAGGGATGAGGAACAGCCAGAAACCTCCACAGAGGCTGTAAGAGACAAAGAGCGAAATGCGAGCCTCTGGGGCCAGCTGAAATCCGAGCCTCTGGGGCCAGCTGAAAGGAGGAAACTTAGAGATAAGGCAGCGTTTCTGGAAAGGCGGAGGAGTAGCCGGCTAATAGCACAACGCCGGGCAGAGCTGTTCGAGGGAGAGGCAACAGCTGGCCCTCATTAGAACAGCAATAAAGGAAGACGCTGAGAAGACCAAGCGTGGAAGCAACTCAGCTCGCCACTCCCTGCTACCTGGACGTTCGTGTACCTTGCTCTACTGCTTGTTTGGACTTGACCTTGACCTGCCTATTGACTACTCTTCTGCCTGCCGCTCTCTCACTCCCTGACTGATAGTCTGACCCTGGCACCTGGTCTGACTCCTGGACCCTGGTTTGCTGTCTTGCAATACTGAACTCCTGCCTGCTGTGTTCAGCCCTGCAGTACCAGTGAGCCTCCTGCCTGCTGTGCCCAGCCCTGTGCGCGACAGGTTAAGGCGGATGTCCACGTGAGACCTCATGGCTTGACCTGTACTGCTAGTCAGCCCTTGCCACAGTTATTATTGTTGTTTAAGGTTGAGGTTAATTTAATAAAGTGGCCTTTAGATCCAAGCTTGTGCCTGTCTCTTCATTCCGACTAGGGGGACAAAGGTTCAGGGCACTCCGTTCTTACTTGTCTCTGACAAAGGGAGCTTTGACTCTTGAAAGCTTATACTCTGAAAATCATCTTGGTCTTTAAAATGGTACTGGTCTCTCTGTTCGACTGCAGACCACCATGTCTACCCACCTGAAACTGGCTTTGCTTCACTGGCCTTCACCATTACAAAATGCAATTAGCTGTGGTAACCTATATGATTTTTTAAAAATATCTCTATACTATATATGACATAAACGCTTGATGAATGTGGGTCAAGTGAGGATAAAAAGGAAAAAGAAAACGCCCTGACTGTGAAGCAGCAGCCACAGTATAAAGGACGCCAAGCAGAATCGTTGGAGTGGTATTTTTCAGTCATTTGTTCAGCTACATTAAATGTGCCAATAAGTACTGAAATTAGAGACTATTTGTGTAAAAGGTTGGAAACCATATCAAAGTTAAAATGTGCAGGACACTGATGTACAATGAAACTCCAGAGAATTTCAAGGGGAAAAACAACCATCTGAGTAATTTCTTCCAGTATGAGGATAAGCGTCTTCAGGATTAACCCACATTTTAATTTTCTCATCATCTGAGGTTTGAACACATGTTCCTGGTGACACGAGGGAAGGCTTACTACCCTGTTCCTTATTTCAAAGAGCTCTCCCTTATGTATTTCCAAAATAATCATATTTCCAAAATAATGATGAAAAGATATGCCATGACTACAAAAGCAGTTTAATTTAATACATGGCAAGGATGTCATATTGTAAGATAAATAGTAAAAAGTCCAGTAGCACCTTTAAGACTAACCAATTTTATTGAGGCATAAGCTTTCAAGCTTGAAAGCTTATGCCTCAAAAAAGTTGGTTAGTCTTAAAGGCGCTACTGGACTTTTTACTATTTTGCAGCTACAGACTAACATGGCTAATTCCTCTGGATATTGTAAGAAAGTACTGGTGATGCTCTGATACACTTAAGACATCATTTTCTTTTGGCCTCACAATATTTCTTATTTTGTAGCTTCAAACAGCAAGCTTATTCAGTGGCCTATATTCCACATTCAGCCTTCAGTCTTAGAGGGATTCTGTTACTCGACCTTCAGATTCTGTAGGATCCAGAAAATCCTTGAAAACATGTATTCTAAACATTCTACAAGAAAAAGAGATTAAGGATAAAAATGAATTAACACAATTTCTTGTGGTGGGGGGGGGGGAGACTGCAGTTTTTTCTTATACATGAACAGTTGCCTTGCAGAGAAGCTTGTCTGCTATTCTGTTCTTTTCATGAGGCCGTCTGATAAGAAGAATGCTTGAACCCCTGGCATGTCAGCTCACTTCTCTTTTGCCAGTGGTAATCAGGCAACTGCTCAACTGATCAGCTGTTCATAACATGTTGGTATTTATTTGAGGGAAAAGGCTGCATGCAGACATTAGAAGCCAACTCCCAGCTGATGAAGGATCTTCTGGGAATTGGTTTCTGAGCTACTGGGAAAATTTTGTTCTATACATAGAAAAGAATTCAGGGTGGGTATTGACAGAATCAAGAGCTAACTTCCATCCAATCATCTGGAATCTGAGTTCTTCTGATCTCCCTTTCCAGAAATTTTGCAACCCAGATGCAGCAAATAGTATGTTAGTGGGTGTATCAGAAGCTCAGCTGATTTCTTTTCTGTTCTCTGCACTCCAAAGTGTTGGCTTAAACCGTAGTGTAAAGGAGAAACATTAGCTCTTTCTCTTTTCCTTTCATAATGCAGAGATTTTTTTTAAATGCATCTGTCCCTGGTCAGCTTGGAGGGGTTAGAGAAATTAGCTCTTTCTACTTTCCCTTTTCCAATGCAGACATCAAAAGCATCAGGGCCTGCTCTTGCTCCATCAAGCCTGGAGGAGAGGGAACAGCTCTTTGCCCCACCCCCCAGTCGGAAGAATGAGTCCAACACAGTCATTGGAACTATGGGCTGCTTTATTAAACACAACATCAATACTAAACTGCGGCAAAGGCAAACTGGTGGTACAGGTCAAGCCACGGGGGTCACTCTGTCAGGTCCAACGGAGATGGATGAGGAGAAATGGGCTGAAGAGGTACTGGAGTTCCTCCAGGGATTGGCCCTCTTGGCCCCGGCGTTTGGTGTGGCCGGGGGGGTGCCTCTTCCCGTCGCACTCATCCCCGGGATAATTTGCGGTGTGCTCCCTCTCGGTACAACTGGTGGCTCACTCTCTTGGGTCATGGGTGGTGGTACTATAGGGGAAGCGGGCCCCGTAGGACGTTCCAGTTCCCCACCTCCTCCGCCAGCTCCGTTGTCATCTGGCACGACCGGATCTTCAGGACAGGGGTCTTGTGGGCAAGAGTCTTCCGGACAGGGGTCTTCTGGACAGGGTCCTTCCCCGGTGTCAGGGTCCGAATCTCCAGTTTCATTAGGCTGTTACGGCAATGAACTGTCCACCGCGATCCGAAATCACCTTAGACGGAAAAGAATGTAATTTTACAATGTGTTTCAGAAAAATATCCGGAACTTGGCTCACTCTCTTCCAAGAATTCATTATAGCCATGAAGCCTGCAAAAGTCATCGTTGGGATAAAAATTGGGGTAACAATCCTACCCACAATGAATCAGCTCTTCTCACCCAGGAAGAAATTAATCAAATACCCAAGCAATATAGAGCTTACATCCAAGCTTTCACAGAAGAAGAGGCCAATACTTTACTTCCCCATAGGAGGACGGACTGTGCTGTGGAAATTTTACCGGGCGCCTCGCTGCCTAAGGGACGCCTATATCCCATGAGCCCCAACGAAAGGGAAGAACTCCGCAAATTCATTGACACTAATTTTCAAAGAGGATTTATACGACCTGCTAACAGCCCGCACGCTGCACCAGTGCTCTTCGTCAAAAAGAAGGATGGGGGCTTAAGACTGTGCACGGATTTTCGGGGACTTAACGCTGTGTCATCCAGCAACGCATATCCCATCCCGCTCATCAGAGACCTTCTCAACGTCGTGGCTCAAGGTAAGATCTTTACAAAATTAGATTTAAAAGATGCCTACTTCCACGTTCGTATCAGAGCAGGGGATGAATGGAAAACCGCTTTTAACACGCCCCTCAGCCAATATGAATATTTAGTTATGCCATTTGGTCTGGCAGGGGCCCCTTCGGTTTTCATGTCCATGATCAATGAAGTATTACATGAATTTTTGTACAAAGGAGTTGTGGTGTACTTAGATGATGTCTTAATCTATTCAGAATCTGAGGAGGAACACGTGGACCTTGTAAAAAGAGTTCTGACCACACTAATGTGTAACAAACTGCCCATCAAACTATCTAAATATGAGTTCCACAAAGCAGAACTCACTTATTTGGGCTACTGCATCTCCAAAGATGGCTTAAAAATGGATCCGAGCAAAGTACAAGCAATCCAAAATTGGCAAACTCCTGCTACCCGCAAGGAACTACAATCCTTTTTAGGCTTTGCCAACTTCTATAGAGAGTTCATTGCAAACTTTGCTCAACTTACACTCCCCCTAACTGAACTGTTAAAAACTAAAGACAAGGGAGACAATGCCAAAAAGCCGAGTGCCAAATTGCCTTGGACTCAGGAATGCCAAGCGGCATTCGATCACCTCAAAACGCAATTTGTTTCCGAACCCGCCCTCCAACACCCCGATGAGAATCGCCCCTTTGTAGTACAAGTCGACGCCAGCGACACCGCAATTGGGGGCGTACTTTTGCAAAAGGGGGAGGATGGGAAACTCAAGCCCTGTGCCTTCCTATCCCAAAAATTTTCTGAAGCAGAGAGAAATTGGAACGTGTGGGAAAAGGAGGCGTTTGCTGTAAAAGCAGCTCTCACTACCTGGAGGCATTGGTTAGAGGGAGCCCGTCATCCATTCGAGGTCTGGACGGACCATAAGAATTTAGAAGCCCTACGCAGCCCTTGGAGACTAAATGCTAAACAGCTGCGCTGGGCAGAATACTTTTCTAAATTCAATTTCACCCTAAACTTCTTGCCGGGCAAAACTAACTTTCTTGCTGATGCCCTATCACGCATGCCCCAACACAAAAGCAAAAGGGAGGAGACAATAGACACGGTCTTTTCACCTACGCAATTAGGGGGTGTGGTGACAACGCGCAGTCGCACTACCCAGCCCCCTCAACCCGATCAGGGGTGGAGGCTGAAGCTGAAGGCCGAAGTGGAAAAGGAGGGGGGGAAAGTGCCCAAAGACAAACTGCAACAATCGAAACAAGGGGAATGGCTTTGGAGGGACCGCATTTATGTACCCGACAGTTTAAGAAAAGAAGTCTTGCAGCGCTGTCACGATGCCCCTACAGCAGGACACTATGGGTACTTAAAAACGCTTCATTTAGTACAACGTCAATTTTGGTAGCCAGGCATGCGCAAAGACGTTTCCCAATATGTAGCATCCTGCCCCATTTGCCTCAGTGCCAAATCCCGCAAAGGCAAGCCTCCCGGATTATTACAACCTTTAGAAACACCAAGCAGACCGTGGGAAGTAATATCCATGGACTTTATCACCGATTTACCCCCCTCCAAAGGTCACAACTGTATTTTGGTCGTAGTAGATTTATTCTCCAAGCAAGCCCATTTTATACCTTGCACCACTATACCTTCAGCTCGAAAGCTAGCGGATATTTTTCTGAAACACATTGTAAAATTACATTCTTTTCCGTCTAAGGTGATTTCGGATCGCGGCGGACAGTTCGTTGCCAACTTCTGGCGGAAGCTTTTGCAAATGCTAGATATTGAACAAGGTTTAAGTTCAAGTCATCATCCTCAAACCGACGGACAGTCAGAAAAAACTAATCAAATATTAGAACAATTTCTTCGCTGTTATATTAATTTCCAACAAGATAATTGGGTCGATTTGCTCCCCCTGGCAGAATTCTCATACAATAACAGCGTGCACGCCTCCACAGGAGAAACTCCCTTCAAAGTCGTTTATGGCTTCCACTTCAAACCCTTCCCGTTTGAAGCGCTCCCCCCTCCTACTTCAGCTTCCAGAGACATCACCGAATGGTGGGGGGAAGCTGCTCAACAATGGACTCAAATTAAAAAACACCTCGACGAAGCCAAACAGGATTATAAATGATACACCGACCGCCACTGTGCGGCTGAATGGGATTTACAACCTGGTGATCTTGTCTATCTTTCTACAAAGAATCTGAGAGTAACGCAAACCAGCCGCAAACTAGCATTGAAATTCCTGGGACCTTTTCCTGTTCGTAAAGTGATTAACAAAGTGACTGTTGCCCTGGATTTACCAAAGAATTTACGCCACGTACACGATACCTTCCATATCAGCCTGTTGAAAAAAGCTCCTCCCGCAGACCAGTGGCACACCCGTGCCCCTCCAATTCCGACTTTAATTGATGATCAAACCCATTATGAAGTACAACAAATTTTGGACTCTAAACTAAAAAGGAATCAGCTGTTTTACCTTATCAGATGGAAGGACTTTGACTCTGGGTTTGATGAGTGGGTGAATTCTGTACATGTTCATGCTCCTAGATTAATCAAGGCATTCCATACTCGCTACCCACATAAACCTGGGGGGGGGAAGCATCTTAGAGGGGGCAGAATGTCAGGTCCAGAATGCCTTCATGTATGCTCTTACTTAACCGACTCCATTTTTAATCCTTTCAGTGTTATAAGTGCTTTCTTCACAGGTGCCAAGATGTTCCCAAGCAGCTATCTCACAGAGAGGGATTGTTTTGGCTACCACCGTTCCACCAGAAACCAACCTTGAAGGACTTTCGCTTTTCTGGCTTCAAAGGGATTGTTTTGAGAACTATGGGGGGAGGTTGGGCCTGCTGGGATCTGTTACTTTGTACCGCATGCTTTGTCTGTCATTGGTAACAATTCACATGTACCATCCTGAATATTATATTCAGGCTCGTGGGCTATAATGAATTCTTTCTTCAGTAAACTTTTGGAAACAACGGGCTTTTGTCTGATTGCAGAAGGTAGTCTGGAGTAAGGACATTATCTAGCCACAGTTCTGACACACTCCAGGACCTCTGCCTTGACCTGCCTGGGTGAGCCCCACTGCCCCGGGCTTGAGCCATTCATAGAATGGCCTGGATCCGGTCGACCAGGCAAAGGGTTCCCCCCATCAAGCTGCTAAAGCCTCAGCCATACAGCATGAGGGAAAGACTTGCACCTGGGGTTCCCTGGAGGTGGTCTGAACAGTTGGTGGCAGCCATGAAGCATACCCTCCTTCCTGACAGACCCCTTTCCCCACCGATGGGGAATTGCCAAAGGGGTGCTCACTGGCTCACTCCCTAATCTCCAGCTTTCTCCTGCTAATGCAAAGGGCCAAGCCTCTGTTTAGGCCCCCGCACCCCACAGATGGCCTAGAACCAACCTGAGCCCTTGCCACAGGTCATTTAAGAAGATGTCATTACCAGCCAAAGACAGGTGGACCCCGTCAACCCTGTACAGGGTGGCAAAAGCGGCCTTAATCCTAGGGTGAGGCAAGTATATTCCTAGCCCCCCCACAAATGCCTTTTGAATGGCCCTATTGGCCCTATGCTGAGCCCGAGCCATACCCCTAGGTTCCAGAATCTCCCTCCAAACACGGACAGACCAACGGGCCTTGATCGCTTTAAAATCCATGATCACTTGCAAATACAGGGCCCTGCCTTTCATTAAGCCCAGGTCATTACCACCCAAGTGGATGACCACAATATGCAGGGGAGGACCCATCCTTCCCCCAAACAGAAGAGGTAGTAACCCTGACCTCTGAAGACCCTGCTAGCCACATGATTCATCTGTGGCACTGTCACTCAGCCCAAGCTGAGATCCAACCGGCGACTTCCTGGCTTGGACAGCCACCCAGAACACCATATTGTGTCCAACAATGAGGATCCGCTTCATCTCAAGGCGACCCACCACACCTAGGAAAAGAATTAAATCAGTGCAAGATTCCAAAGAAGGCAACAGCTGAAAGTAAGACTGATAGGCAGATGAATGCCATCTGCCCACCCGCCAAATGTCATCACCTGTATAACCCATAGCCGCAGCCGTGGAAGCCGCCACAATCCCAAAAGAATGGGTGCTGAATCTGACACCCACCAATCCCAAACACTGCAAAGCCCTACTTGTCACCGCCCAGAATTGGTAACGAGTCAGAGGAGACAGATCTCCATGACGAAAGAACACCCCTGGATCATCACCCTTCACCATAATATAATGGCAGAGGGCCTTAACCGGGCACAAACCCTTCTCTTCACAGGGGCCCAAAATAAAGCTCCATCTCCCTCTGCGTCTGGTCCATCTTGAACTGCCTGATCATAATCGACACCTTCCCCCCATGAACTTAACATCCTGGGCTTGGGCCGATACATCCCCACACTGGACTACCAGCTCACTTACCCGCAGGGCACCAAAAAATGCTGTTAATGCAGCAGCATGGAAGAGTTTCATCTCAAAATCAGAACTGCAGACCGATCCCCAGGCCTGTTGAGCCACACAGAAGTGCTACAAGTGCTCAGCTGGGATAGGCCATGGCTGATGCAAGCTAGCATCCACCCAAAAAGCCCAGAACTGTCCTACTGCATGCTCATAAGCCCTCCAAGTGCTGGGGGCAATGGCCAGCTGGATAGCTCTGTTCACCTCAGATTCCCAAGCTGCCACAGCAATGGGGGCATTCTGGAAGGAAGGCTGTTGGCCCCAGGGGCTAGCTGCCAGAAATGTTCCATCTGTTGGTGACACAAAGCATCCGCCAATCCATTGTCAACACCTGGAACATGTCTACCCTAAACAGGATGTTCAACTGGAGGCATTTCAATGTAAATGCCCTTACTAGCCGCATTACCCTGGCTGATTTGGAAGTGAGGGAATTAACCACTTGAACAACTGCCATGTTGTCACACCAAAAGTGCACCACATGGTTGGACAATTCCCCCTCCCCAGATCGAAACTGCTATGAGGATGGGGGAAAACTCCAAGAATGTGAGATCCCTCACTAATCCACTAACCACCCACTCTTTGGGCCACTGGTCAGCACACCAGTGCCCCCTAAAGTAAACACCAAAGCCTGTGGACCCTGCGGCATCAGAAGATACCTGCAACCCAGCTCCCATCAGCAAATGCTCCCTCCAAAAGGTCACACCATTGAAGGATCTCAGGAACTCATGTCAGATCCCAATATCTGCTTCCATACCCTTATCAATGTGCAACCGATGGTGGGGAGCCTGAAGTTATGACATAGCATCACACAGTCTGTGCAAGAAAGGCCTGTTGGGAGCCACTGCCTTGCACACAAAGTTCAAGTGGCCAACAAGCTGCTGCAGTTCCAACAGGGAGGCCTTCTTTTTGCCCCTAAACTCAGCCAAATGTTCCCTAAGGCTGTCAACCTTATCCACTGGGAGGCTAAAGGTCTGATGCACAGTATCAAGCTCAATGCCCCAAAAGGTCAAAACCTGGGCAGGACCTTCAGTTTTTTCATGTGACAAAGGAACGCCAAGTTCCGCAGCAAGGGCCACGAAACCGGCCATCTATCCCGGCAATTAAGCCAAGAACGCAATTCCCACTCCAATAATGAACTAAAGCGCTCAAAAGCAGCGCATGAAATAGAACACCCCACGGGAAGGGCCCTGTCCATATACTAAATGCCCTCGAAGGCAAAACCCAAGAGTTCAAGTCCTCTGGGTGAACAGGAAGAAGGCGAAATGCAGGCTTAATGTCGCATTTAGCCAGCTCAGCTCAAATCCTACACCTGCGCACAACTTTGACCGCCTGGTCAAAAGACGTATAGGGTACAGAACAAAGGAAATCTGGTATAAAATCATTCACTGGGGCCCCCTTAGGGAAAGATAGATGGTGAATCAAGCGATATTCACCTGCTGCCTTCTTAGGTACAATGCCGAGGGGAGAAACCCTGAGGTTCGGGATGGGTGGTGTGGCAGACGGCCCCAGCACCCTGTCTTCTGCACATCCCTTCCCTATTTTATCACAAACTATCCCTTCCATACCAACAACAGAATGCAAGTTGTTAGAAGTAAAAGAGGCCCTAACCCCCTGAAACCAAATTTAAAACCCTTCAACAAACACAACGCATCCTGTCGCCTAGGATAAACTTTTACCAGTTTCTCAAGAACTCTCAGCCTTACTGGGCTGGATCCCTTTACCAGCAGACTGCTGTGCCCCTCCTCTGCCAGACTTCCTGCCCCCCCCAATTTGGATCTGGGGCAGGACGCATAGGGATGGGGTCCGAAGCATGAAGGGGATTCATGCTTATACTTATACAACCTACAATTGCAAATTCCCTTGAATGTGAAGTCCCAGCAGAGCAACCGGGGTTGAACCTGCTGCCCTGCCTGAGAGCGGTTCGATGATGCCGCCTGAGGGCGATGTATCAGGTGACTGCTGTCAGACCTGTCACCAGGGTTCAGTTTCATTGAGGCCATCACCTGAAGCCAAAGCTGCTGATGAATCTGGTCCCATGGAAGCTGCGGATTAAGAGCTGCGCGCGTCCTGAATTCTTCTTCGTACTGCAACCATGCAGAACTGACGAAGTCAGTGTATACCCTATAAATTATGTTGAGGTACTGAAAAAGAGAAACTACCCGCAACGGCTGGGCCCTACCCAGCACTCCTGCATAAATCAAAAACCCTGGGAGCCAATTGTACCATTTGCGGTCTACTTTCCTCCTCCTTGTCACGGTCGTCCAACTCGTCCTTATCCTTCTTCTCCAGCTGATGGAAAGAAGGCTAAAGACATCTACGTTCTCCCCTTTAATTATCTTATCCCTGGTTGACTGGGTAAGATGATCCCCCAGAGGAAGTGCAGTGTCGCTGAAAGAGAGAGCCCAGTAGGACACCATCCCATATGCTGACATGCCAAAAGGCAGAAAACCCCAAGGAGGGCAAGCTCCAAATTGCCAGCCTGCTGAATGGGATCCAAGGTGCTGGCTGTTGCCAGCCCCTCACGCTGGTTGAGAACTACTCACAGTTGACTGAGAACTGGCCACATTAGCTGACTGACCTGGCCACCCTAATAGCCCAGACATCTGCAAAGGTGGTGTGTTAAATGGGTATAAAGGTGGTGTGAGACCTGGGGACCCGGAGGCAGCGGCCTGACCCCAGGGTCCCCACAGCTAGGTGTATGCCTACACAGGCAGGGCTGACTTACCCTCTGCCACCACAGGTTGCACAGCCACAGCTACCTGGCCCCCATCTCCTTGACCCTCTGGCTCCACTTTCGGCATAGTGTCCACCTCCTTCGGTTCAAGCGCCTCCTGGCTGGTACCGGCTTCTACAGCATCTGCTGCAGACTCAAGAGCAGAAATATGCTTCAGTATCTTCTTTTGAAATTCTGCTTTGGACACTGCCCTAATGGGCTTAGCCCGCTTCTCCACATCCACATCTAGAGCAGAGCCCCCCTTTGCCTTTTCTAATGCCTCAATCCTCTGCAAAATTTCCAAATTAAAACTTTCACCCCTTTCATCCTCAGAAGATGAAATTGTAGGTGGGGCCCTCTTAGGAGGTTGCCTCTTCGCTGGCTGTTTGCCCTTAGATGGGCTGTTACCTTTCCTTGATGCCATCCCAATATAAATTCTCCCAGCCAAATATGATCCAATAACAGGGGGAGGTGCCCGCAATAAAGGTCTTCAAAATTATTTTTAAGCAAAAGGTGAGTGACTACCAGAGAGCTTACACCCACTGTACAACCCCACTTTCCCCAGTGAGGCAAAATGGTGGCCCTCACAACATGGCACCCAAGTCACTAAAAAGGAGGCACACGCAAAATGGTGCCCGCCAACACCTTAGCACCCTAGCCGCATGCTAGCCTGAGAAAGGTCACCCGGCAAAGTGGTGCCCAAGTCCTCCAAATCTGAAAACATGCCCCGGGGCCAAAAGGCAGAGGGGGCAACTCCTCCTCCCTGCACCTGGGCTGGGGAGGGTACTACCCAGAAGGGCCCCTCAGCCAATTACCACTCCAGCCCCCCCGCAACAGCCCGCAGCCGCAAAATGGCACTACAGGGAGCTGCCTGCAACGCCACATTGAGCGGCAAAAAACCGCTCGCTGCTCAGCACCTCTGAGCTGCGCCACCTCCAATCCACGCCGATGCTGGCCCTACGGCGGAGGGCTGAAGCAGCTCCCCGCTGCTGCACACTGGACGGCCACCTCCGAGCCACACCGCTCAGGAGCAGCAGGGCTGTCCCACAGGTGAGGACTGCGCCAGCTCCACGCCTCCCTTGTGTGCTGCTGTTGCCACCGCCTGAAGAGCAGTGTGCAAGCTGTGCAAGCCTCAAGGCCCCGCTCAGCTTACAACTGCCCTGGGTGCTTCTCTGTGGCATGAGGAGCAGGAGCTGAAAAAGCACCTCTGCTCCAGCCAATCACACGGAGAAACTGTTGCTACTGGGAGAAGACACCTTCTAGGGCACTTGTCTCCGCCCACAGCCAAAAGCCCAGATGGCCGGGAAAACCCCTCCATCTCCTCCTCCTTTTGAGGAGGCAAAATTCGCCCCCCAGCTTAAGCCACAGAGCGGCTGCTGGGAAAGGGCTGCGTTTTTGCAACTTCATTGTATAGCTAGCTTCTGACCAACAGGCAGCTGTAAACAGCTTTCAGCAACTGTTTGAATAGCGCATTGCAATCCAACATATCCCTGATCAGCTGATGGGGTGATCATGAATATCCAACAAGGTATGTTCATCTGCCAGGCAGGTTTGATGAAAAACTTGTGGCATGAGCTTCAGAGGGATACCAAGTTTCCCTCTCCTGAACACACTTCTGCACCACCCCTCTGAAACTATCTCAACCTTGCTAAAACTTAGTGTTTTAATATCCTGATCTTTACTGCATTCAGCATCTAACAGGTTATGGTGGCAGGGGCTCTAAGAGATGGCATTCTATGAAATCTGTAGGTTGTTTGTAGGTCTTCAGGGAATCTACTTGTCTTGTAACTACACCAGAGATCTTGCCTGAAGCTTAAATATTAGTTCATATCACTGCAAAACTAAATGGGCGTGTATCCCTTGTGTAATTGTGCCAGTTCACTCTACACTTGCAAGCTCTGAATTATAAAACTAGCTTTATATTTTTAGAAGCAAATCACTGTTTTGTTATGTCTGAGAAAAAAGCAAGAAGAAAAGTTGTTCATCTTCTGTAATTATAGATACAGTTATACAAGGAAAAGAAAGGAGGGCAATCTCAAAGAGTGAGGTACCACAGGAAGTGACTTATCTTGTATGTCTTTTCATTTTATGTATGTCAAGCATATCACTTTAAAAGGCAAACAAGACAAGGTAAAAATGTCTAATCCAAATTAGCAAGCAATTACAATTAACAATCATTAGAACAAATCTAAGAATGTGTACAGTGATGTTATCTCAAAATGTCAATAATTGATTCCAGTAATTGATAAATAAAATCCACCTTCCTATAAAATTGTCAAGTCATGATTTTATTTAACTCTTTTCTAATTACTTTAGTTTGGTCATTATAGTTATTGACCAAACATTTCTTAATCAATCTGGCATAACCACTAGAGAAGTTTCCTTACAGACCAAAGCATTCTTTTAAGCAAGGGACATGCTGACCTGACAATCTTTCAGTTTGGATAGTTGTATTTGTCTGTCTGTAACAGTAGAAAAGAGCAAGAGTCCAGTAGCTCCTATAAGACTAACAACATTTGTGGTAGGGTATGAGCTTTCATGAGCTCACTTCAGATGGTATCGGATAGTATCTGAAGAAGTGAGCTGTGACTCATGAAAGCTCATACTCTACCATAATTTTTTTTAGTCTTATAGGTGCTTCTGGACTCTCAGTTTGACCACATTTTAATAGTTGGGAGAAACATCAGCACAACTAACTTTAAACATGGCCCAAGAATGCAGATCAAAACATCTACCTAATGGGGTCCTGTACACAAATGGATTTTCCCCATATAAACATGGTGGAAACCTCAGATTTGCAGTGGGGAAAAATTAGAAAGATGAGGGGGCTTAAATTCCCTCCAAAATCTTGCAAGTTCACCATCCATAATGAGATGTCTCATGGAAAAGAAGGCACTGGTTTCTAGGTATAGGCTATTCCAAAAGGAAAAAGGAAAATCTTTTTTAGTTTAATAAGAAAAAGAGGGAACAATAATGAAAGATAAAAAGGAAGCAAGTTTCTTTCAAGAATCCTGCAAAAAGGCTGTTTATTAGCAGAGCTGTTCTATTAATCTTCTCTTAAATCTGTTAATACAAGCAACAGCAATGAAAAAGGAACACTTTCCAAATGAAATCAGAACTGAATATAAGAAAAAGAATAAAGTGGCCAGTTTATTACACCTTATTAGCGTCTACAGTGACTTACAGCCCATTGTCCAACCCACTTACATTAAAGTAATTTTAATTGCAACATAGTAGCATTATAAGCAGCCATGAAAAATTCGATGAACATATTTGCACTGGTTGCTCAGACTTTGAGGGCATGCGGAGTGTTTTTTGGCAACAGATTCTTATACTCCCTAGCAGGCTAGCTATGTTGTATCCGGTTAAGAGTCCAAAACCTCTTTAAAATATTATTATGGGAGTGGATGTGGCTCAGTGGAACAGCTTCTACAGAAGGTCTCAGATTCAATCCCCAATATCTCCAGTTAAAAGGACCAGGCAGTAGATGATATGAAAGACCCTGGAGACCCACTGACAATAGGCTGGACCAATAATCTATTTCAGTGTAGGGTATCTTCATGTGCGAGTTCAGTCCATGAAATATCACCATCAGTGTCCCATATACCTAAAACCTAGTCCCAGTTCTTACGATGTCTAGAATATCTTTAATAATCTCACTCTGGGGAAAGAGGGGGAAACACATTTTCAATTAGGGATGCTCAAACACCCACCAGTTTGGCCCATGGTCTATTGCTGAGAGCCAGTTAGGGAGCCAGAAGTTTGCAAATACTTCAAGATTATTTGTCAGGTTACTTCTCATGTATTCAAACAGTACACTGCAATTGGCAGTGATTCACATATGCAAACTTTTAAACAACTCAATGGGATTGCTACTTTCTCCCCCACCTCCACACACCCACAAATCTGTTGCCATTGTATGCCTCTCAGCAATAAATCATATAAACAGTGAGCAAATCAATAAATCAGCCAATAATTATTATCATACTATATAAAAGGCTAACCGTGTTCCAGACAACTCACTTCCTACCCTGGTGTGCCTCCAGAGGGCGCTGCCTTGGACAGAAGCCCAGAAGCGGCAGCTTGTCCTGCTGACAGTGCGCCATGAGGGAAGCCCAGGATGGGATCAGGCACAGAGCAGGCAGCAATGCCCACCCACCCCCGCCTTCACCCAGCTGGGATCAGGAGCAGAACAGGTGGCAATGCCTTCCCGCCCACCTTCCCCCAGCTGGGATCAGTTGTGGAGCAGGTGGCAATGCCTGCTCCTGCCTTCAACCTGCTGGGATCAGGAACAGATCAGGTGGCAATGTCCGCCCCCAGCTCCACCCAGCTGGGATCAGTAGTGGAGTAGGTGGTGATGCCCACCCCCACCTTCACCCTACGGGAATCAAGCTCAGAGCAGGTTGCAATGCCTGCCCCTTCACTCGGCCAGGATAAGACATGGAGCAGGCAACAATGCCCACCCACCCTTCACTCACCCAGGATCTGGAGGAGAGGAAGTGGCAATGGCCACCCACCCCCCTTCACCTGGCCAGGATCAGGCATGGAGCAGGAAGCAATGCCTGCCCCCTTCATCCAGCTGGGATCAGTAGCAGAGTAGGTGGCAATGTGTGCCCCCCCATTCACCCGGTGGGGATCAGGAGCAGAACAGTTGGCAATGTCTACCCCCCGCCTTCACCCAGCCAGGCTCTGTCACAGAGGAGGAGGCAATGCCCACCTGCCTGCCCTCCCTTTTCTAGAGCCCGCTGTATTTTTTTCCACAATGGGCTTTGTTACTTGTAAATAAATAATGCAGTTTTAAAATCTCACCATTTGCTGTTCATTAAATCTGTGTTATTGATATTATTTTGCACATGTATGTTTTCACACAACCTTATGAGATGGGTCCCCCCTCATGTCCCAAACTTCTTCTTTTTTTTGTAACTTCAGACGTTAAAGAAACATGAAAGAAGCAGCAAGCCCAAAGAGAAAATGTTATGGGACATAGCAGATGAGAATGAATTTTGTCAGGAAATGTTAGTTCCACTTGTCTTGTAGCTTTTTCTCCCACAGTCCATTCCAGACAATCCAAAAACTATTTGCACATTTCCCCTTTTCTCTTCAGAATAAAAAGGGCTAGAAGCAAAACTGGGAAACTGGGAATCCAGTTTACTTTCAAATGTTTACTTTCTGAGGAGAAAATATGTAATATAATATCTATATGTTTACTGGAATGGATATCACTTCAGTCATGGCTCCTCTACACTGGCTCCCAATCTGTTTCCGGGTACAATTCAAGGTGCTGGGGCTGATATTTAAAGCCCTATATAGTTTGGGACCAACATACCTGAAGGACCATCAACTCCCTTATGAACTTACCCAACCACCGTGGTCATCTTCAGAGGCCCTGCTTCAGATGTCTCCACCTTCTGAGATTAGATGGGTGGCCACTCAGGAGAGGGCCTTCTCCATAGTGGCACCAAAACTTTGGAACTCTCTCCTCAGGGAGATTCACCTGTTTCCTTCTGTTACCTTCTTCTCTGTTTCAGTTGGCATTCCCCCGGTAATCCCTCTGCCCTCCCCAATATCTTTAGTTGTTGTTTTCTCATTTTTCTCATTTCTCATTTTTCTCATTAGCCGAGTGTATGGTTCCGGTTTGTGGATGATACATTTATCATTTGGAGCCATGGGGAGGAAGAATTGATGGGGTTTTTGAATCATCTCAACAACATCCACCTGAACATACAATTCACAATGGAGAAAGAAATCAAGGGAAAACTCCCATTCCTGGATACCTTGGTCATCCGCAAAGCAAACTTTCAGTTAGGTCACAAGGTCTACAGGAAACCAACTCACACTGATCGGTACTTACACAAAAACTCCAATCACCACCCCCGACAGAAAAGAGGCATAATGAAAACATTAGTGGATCGTGCAAGACGGATATGTGAGCCGCATTTTCTCAATGAGGAAATTAATCATCTAAACCACGCACTTCAGGCAAATGGCTACTCCAGAAATGAAATCCGAAGAGCAATCAAACCCAGGATGAACCAAACAACCAAGGAAAAACAGTCTCCTACAGGAAAAGTGTTTTTGCCATATATCAAAGGAATTACTGATCAGATGGGAAAGCTTATGAAAAAGCATAACCTTCAAGCAGTATTCAGACCCACCCGAAAAATACAACAGATGCTACGATCAGCAAAAGACAGTAGAGACCCCCTCACCTCTGCAGGAGTATACCGTATACCCTGCAGCTGTGGACAAGTTTACATCGGGACCACAAAGCGTAGCATCCAGACAAGAATAAAAGAACATGAAAGACACTGCAGACTTGGACAACCTGAAAAATCAGCAGTGGCTGAACATAGCCTAACTCAAACAGGGCACAGTATCTTATTCCAGGACACCAAAATACTGGACAACACTTCCAACTACTTTGTCAGACTGCACAGGGAAGCCATTGAAATTCACAAGCATAAGAAAAACTTCAACAGGAAAGAAGAAACCTTAAGAATGAACAGAGCATGGTTTCCAGTTCTGAAAAACACCAGGCTAACAAAACATTCTATCCCCGACAATAGCCCCGCAGAGAAGATTAGCACATCAAGTACCAATCCATATGCAAAAGAACCTCCTCAGGATACAGTGAAGCCTTCCGCCATTAGCATTCCACACCCTGGGAAACTCTTACAGGATGACTCAGCTCAACCCCACCCCTCCTGAGTAGATACAAATGACCTACATCTTTTCCACACTGTGACACTGAGAGATCTCTGTCTTTTGGTGCTACACCTCTGAAGATGCCAGCCACAGCTGCTGGCGAAACGTCAGGAACTACAATGCCAAGACCACGGCAATACAGCCCGGAAAACCCACAACAACCATCGTTCTCCGGCCGTGAAAGCCTTCGACAATACATTTCTCATTAGCATTTGTTCTCATTTTAAATTCTGGTTTTAAATTGTTTTAATGAGGCATTCATGTGCTGGTTTTAATGGCTTTTAAGATGATATTTTAAGTTGTATGTTTTAACTTTGTAAGCTGCCTTGGTGGCCCTGTGAGGAAGAAAGGCAAGGTAAAAATCTTGTAGGTAGGTAGGTAGGTAGGTAGATTTGATTAAGCAGAAATATCTTTTAGAACTAGGAATATTAGATCATAAAGGCGATCTGTCTTTCTGTTAATTTAACTGAGGGGTGCCACTTGTGTTCTTTACTGTCTGTTATGCTGATCCCCAGAAATCAAGTAGCTAAAGCTTTTCCCATCACATTTTCTCCATTCTAGGAAAAACCTCTTTTACTTAATTTCTCCATCATGGGCTGCATAGCATAGAAGCAGGGACAGATTTTACAAGCTGCCACCCTAATCAAGCCTGCCTCTCTAGCTGAACAATGTTGCCCATTGAGCATTCATGATCTGATCTATTTGCATAAATGTGGGAAACACACTATCAGTGCTGAGAAGTTATCGGTTGATGCTTTAAAGAGCAAAACTGCTTTGGCTTATTTTTAACAGAAACAATTTAAAATACTGATAAGTTCATAGACGATCAAACAGTAAAGGTTGCAAATCATAGCTGCAATCAATGATGACAACATTCCTCTTTCTTATGAGAGCCGACAGAAGAGAAAGTGAGAAAGCAATAGTCCACTTCTCCACAACCTGTCCTATCTCAAGAGAAAAGGATAGGAACAATATTCTGCAGACATTCCTCTGAGAAGTAAATTGTCACAGAGAAGTAAATTGTCGGGGTTTTGACAGAATGTGCTGTGTCTCGATGCAAAACAGGAGCACAACATATTTTGAAAATACTGAGACAGCAGAATTCCCCTCAGTGAAAATGATGCTGAACACCAACGCGGTTATCCGCAATGTAATAATCTCCTTTCTGGGGCCTTTCCCAGGGCCATGCAGCTGCACCTAAAGGATCTTATCAGCCCTAAGTGAATTAAGAACTCAATGAGATTTTGCACATGCTATGTAGAATAATAATGCAGCCCACATTGTTAGTTTATTCTGTCTCTGAGTTTTGCTAAACAACAACAGCACATAATTATCTTCCTTTTGTGAGAAGTATGAAATGTGTGATTTAGGAAAGTGTTGACAATTTCTGCAACACAGATTGCAGCATGGTGTATGGGCGCTGAGAAAAGTTCTCTGCTCTTCAGTACCTTTCCATTGAATATGGTTTGTGACTTCAGAGGATTGGGAACTGAACCTCACCTTTCTAAGTTTTTTGTCCAAGGTCATACTGGACATCCTGGAGAAAGATTCTTCAGTTATTGAATAAAAATAACGGTACTCTACATGCAGGACCATCTTCCTTCTCTGCTTTTAAGATGCCACAGAAATATTAATGATTAGGGGAGCTTAGGTCTTTTTTTTAATGCTTGACTTGAAAGAATATCTTTCAGGAGAAGTGAATTAACATGTGGAAGGTGTCACAAAGAGGGAGAGTGATGTTTGCCTTTATTCTTACCTGAGCTTCCATCTACTTATTCCCATTTCCCAATGCTCACAGCAGATAAAGCTGTGAAGTCATATCCAGGTTGGCTTATCAAGCTTGTGACATATTTTAACCCAGTACCCCTTTTTCCCCAGTAGTATTCTGTATGGGCAATATGTCACCAAATTCTTTGGGGTAGCAGGGGAAATAGGACTCACTGTTCATATTTGTGATTTGGTGGGGGGGGGCTCAGTGTCACAGCTGGCTCACGCTAATTGACAATGCTCACTTGAAGCTAAGGTTCAGAATGTTTATCTGTTTTTCAAATGTTTAATGTTTAATGTTTAATGAAATGTTTTAAATGTTTTAATGTTGTTATCCGCCCTGAGCCTGTTAATGTTTAATGAAATGTTTTAAATGTTTTAATGTTGTTATCTGCCCTGAGCCTGCCTGTGGGGAGGGCAGAATATAAATACAATAAAATAATAATAATAATAATAATAATAATAATAATAATAATAATCAAATTTCTGTCATACAGAACTGTAAATAGGACATTTGTTGCTTATGTGCCCTCTCATTTTCCCCGTTAGGTAGGTACCAAGGACATAAAGAGTCTGAGCAGTTTTGTATCAATTGCTTGTCCTAAACTATGCCCTGAGTGGAAGATCCAGTTACTTGGAAAACAAAGTTTTCATCTACCATAATAGAAAAGAGTTTTGATAAAGTTGCCCACAAGAGATTTGTGGCCATCGCCCCAACCTTAGCCAGCTGCCATACCTCCAAACTGTAGGCTGGCCCCTGGGTATCTTCCTTGGCCTCTTGCTGAATGCTCAACTTATGTCAGCTGCCACGTCTCCCTTCCTCACTCCCCTGCGCCTCTCCTGCATGCAGAGCTTGGATACTGAGCTGCCTTTGGGGCACCTGAGGAGCTGCTCATCGGCGGTGCTGCTGTCTGGCAGCTGACTCTCTTTAGGGGGCACTGTTGCCTCCCCTTCACTGACAGTAGCCATGACTGTGTCTATGTCACCCCATTGCTGCCCCACCGAGGAGTCCTGTGGGCCTGGCTGTCCCTTGGCCAGCAGCAGCCACTGCTTGACCTCTTCCCTGGGTGCCTTGGGTGCATGTCTAGCCAAGTGCCTTCCCCCTCACTCCTTCTGCCATGTGTCAGCCATGGAGTTTCTTTCCCAGCCTTACCCTCCACCTTCCCCACGGTCTTCAGACAGTTGCCTTTTGACAGCCTAGCCTGCCAGGGTGAGCACTACCCTCTCGGCAGCATCCCATCACCCCTTCCAGCTTTGCCATGTTTACTTCTGGCTGGGCTGTTGGAGGTACGAAGGTGTTCCACGGGACCCGCAGGACTGCCTGAGGCAGCCACACCATCACAAGATGTAATGCTAATTTTAAATTAATACTTGCCTATAGTTGAAAGGCTGCACTGTACAGTGCAGAAACCAAAGTTAGAGCCAATCTTCCTCACTAGGAGGAGCTATTACATTTAACAACAACAGCAGCAGCAACAACATTAAATTTATATACCACCCTTCAGGACAACTTGATGCCCACTCAGAGTTGTTTATGAAGTGTGTTATTATTATCCTCATGACAAGCACCCTGTGAGGTGGGTGGGGCTGAGAGAGCATGGAAGAGCTGTTACTGACCCAGGGTCACCCGCTCGCTTCAAGCAGAGGAGTGAGGAATTAAACCCAGTTCTCCTTAGAGTCCTGCTGCTCTTAACCACTATACCAAACCAGCTTTTCAGACTGAAAATCTGTGATTAACTCGCAGCCAACAGAAATATTTATAATCTTGTCAAGTGGAGCAGATCTGCTTGGGTTTTCCTCTCTTCAAGTTCTCTTTGCTGACTTTTCCTTCCTGTCCTCCCATCCTCCTGCTACCCTAACATGCCCTCCCCCTGCCTCCAAGTTCTCAAAGGAAAAGCCAAGTAGAGCGGTTCTGCTCAGGATCCACTCCGGGGAGCTTCTGGGTAGGGGTGGGAGGTGGGAAGGCATGTCAGAGCAGCAGGAAGATGGGACGTAGAGTCAGGGAAGGGTTCCTGAAACTGGCAAGCAGCAAGCAGTGGCAGAAAGAGCTGCAGAGGCTTCTGCCACTGCCACTACTCCACCATCCCATTCTTAAAAATGGAGAAGGGAAACAGAGGGGAAGGAGTCTCCAACTACAGTTCCCAGGTAAACTTGCACAGACCCTCATTGCTCAGCTCTCAGGTTGGCAGAGAGAGCTGCTTATCAAGGTTATGTGGGCTAACAATGGGGTTTCCACAGCTACAAAAGGTCTGCAGACCTTCCGGACCTATTTTGCCTAGGGAATCGATGGATCGGTGCCAGCCTGTCTGGCATCACAAAGCATTCACGAATCAAACAAATCAGCTCCCAAAGTCGTGGATTTTGTGAAAAATGCAGCCCCATGAAATGCATTTTCGTGATACATGAATCAACCCAATTCATCATGAAATATGATTCGTATTTCAATTAGTGCCCATGTCTAGTTATTATCCCCACAACAATCACCCTGTGAGGTAAGTGGAGCTGAGAGAGCTCCTAGAAGCTGTGACTGACCCAAGGTCACCCAGCTGGCTTCTAATGGAGGAGTTCTAATCAAACCCAGATCTCCAGATTAGAGTCCTGCGCTCTTAACCACTACACCAAACTGGCTCTCATTAATCAGAAAACTATATGTTGAATACAAATAGTTATTTTATGTTCAGAGATTTTAACCTACTTTTTCAACAAATAATGTATTTGTATTACCCTTGCTAAAGAGGATTCTTTCAGGGTGAATTGTGCATTATAGGGGTGATGGTGAGTGTGGAAATTCCACATTAACCTGGGAGCTTATTTATTTATTTATTTATTTATTTATTTATTTAGACTTATATCCCGCCCTCTCCACAAATGGGCTCAGGGCAGCTCACATCATCATTAAAACACAATAAATTAATAGTCAACTTTAAAAACAGATTTTAAAATGTATACCAGGAGCTGTTTATCTGCGGGCCGGAGTGTCCTGCAAGGGATGTAATGGGAGAGGCAGTCCCATAGGTAGGCCAGTCCCAGTCCGTGGAGGGCTTTAAACACCAAAGTTAACACTTTGAACCAGATCCAGAACTTATGGTGGGCAGAGCTTGGTGGATCACATGAGTGGAGATGGAACATAGCTGCTTTTTGAAGAAACCCCCTAAGTTTTCATTCTTTTACTGGAATTAAAAAAAACAACAAATTGTGGCCATAATTGATGCTGTAAATGGGTCAATGTACCCCCTGGTCCCATATAGACTCTTGCAGAAATAAGTGTTTTATTTATATATTTATTCACGTTTGTTATAGCTCACTTGATTTGCAGAGACTCAAGGCAGATTACACAATGTAAGTCAATACAATCAACAGGTTGGAATATCCATTAAAGAATGAAATAGGATTTGGATTTCAGGAATCTGAACCAAGCAAAATCTGGAAAATCTGGAAACAGAGCTGAAATAAACCATAAGCCATGGCATGACATGTTAATCAATACAGAAATAACACAGTAGGGTCATACTTACAGCAATAGACAGTATGTACTATACACAGTAGTATAATCCACAGTCCTTGTCCCTTTATCAAAGCATCTTTCCGAACTATTTCATTACACTACAGCCCTATTGCCTGTATTTAAAAAAACCTCTAATCAATAATTCAGTTTTGCATAGTTTGCAGAATGTCAGGAGAGCAGGAGTCCTTCTATCCACATTAGGCAGGCCATTCCATTCCATTAAAAGATTTGTAGAACATTAGTAATTAAATAAAGGATATGAAAACTGAATTTTCAAAAATCCTACAGAATAAATGTGGAGGGTAATTAATTAGAAGGGACATCTGTCTATTATATTTTATCCTACCCTTCATTCAAGGAATTCAGTTTGATGTACTGTACTCTTGTAACAAACCTCTAAGGTTAGTTAAGGTCAAAAGAGAGCAACTGGTCTAAAGTCATTTAGTGTGCTTTAGGACATGGTGGGGGTCTGAGCCCTAGTTTCCACAGTTCAGTTCTGACATTAGCACCTCTATAGACAGGGCTGGCGCACCCATGGAGGCCAGGTAGGTGGTGGCCTCGGGCACACGGGCTTTGTAGGGGCGCCGGAGGGGGTGTTGGGGGTGGAGGCGCACGCAGCGAAGCTGGCATGACTGGGATGCAGCTACTGCTGCAGCCAGCCAGCCAGCTCTATGCTGCTGCCGCTGCCGCCGCCACCACACACCCCAGCTGGCCGCAGCCTCCAGGCGCCGCCCCAGCAGCAGCTCGCGGCTTGTGCGCCCAGCTGGGGTGCGTGGCGGTGGCGGCACGGAGATGGCAGCCAGTAGCTGCAGCCAGCCACGCCAGCTCCGCTGCGTGCTCCTCCACCCCAGCCGGTCGCAGAAGCCATGAGCTGTTGCTGGGGTGGCGCATGAAGCAGCCTCCGTGCGCCGCCCCAGCAGTGGCTCGCAGCTTCTGCGCTTGGCTGGGGCATGTGGCAGCGGCGGCACGGGGCTGGCTGGCTGGCTGCAGCTGCTGCTGCAGCCAGCCACGCCAGCTCCGCTACGCGCTCCTCTGCCCCAGCCGGGCGCAGAAGCCGTGAGCTGTTGCTGGGGCGGCGCACGGAGCAGCCTCAGCACGCTGCCCCAGCAGCAGCTTGAAGCTTCTCTGCTTGGGGTTCCGCGAACTGCCCAGCCCCCCTGCGGTGCGTGATGACATCTGTGATGATGTCATCACGCAGTCTGTGGCGTGTGCGTGCACGCAGAGTGCGCGCGCCGCCTCGGACGCCAGAACCTCTGGCACCGGCCCTGTCTATATATGTGAAGACATACACTCTTTGTATGTATTTATGTGGGAACAAGCAATAGTTATGACACTCTAGTTGGTTTCAGTTCTCAATAAAGGGAATGATTGTGTTTCATTTTCTGAAATTCAAGGGAAATCTACTTCTTTTAAGCATATTATAAATGTTTCAACTAAAACGTTTTTTTTATACCTGAAGGAAACTAGAAATCCTTATGGCAGAGGTTATAAACTATGAAATGTTCAAACAACCAGCCATGATACATATGCTGGCGCAACCCTCCCAAGACCCCACTGCTAGAGTCCATTGTATTCAATTTTACAATGGGCTCTGTTGCTAGTATCTATATATAACAGCTAATTGTTGCCAAGTAGGCCCCCTCCCCTGCTTTAAGGCCTGCCATGAACTGTGCTAAAGTTTCCTGCGTTACTGTTTCACTGCTACACCAAAGACTGCTTTGCACGTGTGTGTTCTGGTACACGTGTCAGTTTCCTGCCTGCGTGTCAATTACCCTGCTGCAATAGACTGTGTAGTTTACTGACTCCATGTTTGGTTAACTGCACAAAGGACTCTCTTTCTGGGCAGCCCTGCCCTGACCTATATCTGGAATTCCCAGTGTGTGTTTGGACTCTGTTACAAGTGTGCCCCGTGCCTGCATTGCCATCTGCCACGGACCGTGCCTGTTCCCTGCCTTGGACTGTGTTTTAGAGTGTTGTTCCCGCTGCCTCCATGGAAGCCTGCCTCATATGGGCCCAAGCCGCTGCTAGCAGCCGGGCGCCTGCCGGGGAAACCTCCAGCGAGCCTGGCTAGGCGCTCCCTGGTCAGTTCCCGCCTGGAGCCTCCCGCGGGTAGGTCGCCGAACTTGCCCTCGCTACCGGGCAGCCTGCTATCCAGCCCCAGCTATACCCAGCCGGCATCCATGTTCTTAGGCAGCCAGAAGACCCTGGGAAGAAGACTGCTTTGAGAAGCCATTTCGGCGAAGCGGGCACACCACGTCCGCAGCGAGAGCCCCTCGCCCCGCTCTGCATATCTTAGGAGCCGCCCCGGAGAAGGAACTAAGTGCCGACCATCCCAAGCACTCAAAGAATGCATCTCAAAGAAACCTCCACATTCCAAAGCTGATGACATCAGGACAAGCCCTGTCCGCTGGAACATCCATTCAGCCCACTCGGATTTCCCCCTCCCTCTTTTGTCCCCTCTTCCTGAGGTGTCACTTATCACAATCTGATTACCAAAGTGGCCCATCCAAGCCATTCAGTAGCCCATTAGACCCTTTGTTTTAATCTGTGAGAACCACCAAGTACAGCACCAGCTCCAGGGTACGTTTTGGGGTATTTAAGCTGGTCTCCCAGACCACTCGGTGCTCAGGCCATTCCTATCCAGACTTCCTTGCTGTCCGTCTGTGGTCCCAGTGCTGGCATTGGGCCACCTCGCTGTTGTGTCTCTGCTTCGCTTCAGGATAAGTGAGTATTCCCCCTATCATCGTTGGGAACCAGCTAATGCGAACGTCTCTGTATTTCATACTCTATGTTTCTTAGACCTTGTATGTTCTTTGTATGATTGTGCAAGCTAGGCTTACGCTACACTCAATACACGTGTTTGGACCTTACTCCTTGTCTGCCTCTTTTTCACTAGAGTGTCTGGGATCGGGACCTCCGTAAACATAGGTTATGATCCTCGCTTAATATTAATAGTTACAGACTGCTACAGCTAATTCCCCATTATAATAAAAGAGCAGTTCTGGTAACAGTTTACTGGTGGAGAATGCGGGCATAACCCAGTTCGTGTGAACGCACGTGAGTCGACACGCGTGTCTTCAGCGAACTGACTTAGAGGAAAATTTTCCAGACCTCAGTGTAAAGAGCGCAATTTAGTTCAGGGAATTAAAAGTGTGAATGTGTGTGGCTCTAGTGAGCATTTCTATCTTGTGGGTTGGCTTTTCCCCCATTTCCTCCTTCAGCCAGCTTTGGACTACTTGCCTTTTGTGGTGCACCGCGAGGCCCTCCAGCCGTTATAACCGGTGTACTGTGGGTGAGGACCTCTGAACTGGTGAAGTTCCTGGCCACTTTCCGGGCTGCCTAAACGCGTCTATGTGGGTGGGATCCCAGAAGTAGGCTCTAGATATATACGCATATATACTTCCTGAAGCAGCACATATAAAATTCTTTTCCGCCCTCCCCCGTCTCTCCTAAGCCCGTCCAAACCCCGTTCCTGCCAGCACTTAGGCTTCAATCCCCGCTCCGAAGGAAACGTGAAGGGATCGATAGTCCGTTTGGTTAGTTAGCTTTGGGAATCTAAAGCCAGGTTCCTGAAGCCCCGCGGCAGCCGGCCGCACCGTGCTTGAGAGTTTTAAGGTAGACTCTTGGGCGCCTTTCCGCTTGCGAGTTTTAAGTCAGACTCGTGGGCGCACCTCGCTTGGGAGTCAGTGGGACTCTTGGGCACACTTTTGCTTGGGAGTTGTTAGAACTCTCGAGCGCTTTTTCCGCTTGGGAGTACAGTAAGCTTTACTCCTGAGCACTTTTGCTTGGGGACTTGCAGAGGCAGTCCTTGAGCGCTTTCAGTCTTTTGGTCGAGGCTTGGAGACAGTTTAACCGTTTGTCTCTGAGCACGAGGCCTGGGGACTTTTTGGAGTTTAGTTCTTGAGTAGAGAGCTTGAGAGCATTTTGGCTTCTGAGCAGAGGCTTGGGAGCATTTCTGGTTGCCTAAGCTGAGGCTTGGGAGGCCCCTTAATTGCAGCTTCTGAGCAGAGGCTTGGGAGCACTTCAGTTTCCGAGCAGAGGCTTGGGAACACTTTCTGGTTTTCTGAGCGCATAGGCTTGGGAGACCCCTGAGCTTTGGTTTTCCGAGTATAGGCTTGGGAGACCCCTGAGCTTTGGCTTCTGAGCAGAGGCTTGGAAGCACTGAGCGTTTTTGGTTCTTGGGCTTATAGAGAGCTTGAGAGCACCTTCTGAGCCAGTAAACTTTTCCTGGTCCCGTGGCTTGTAGGCAAGCTTGAAACGGGAATAGGAATTTTCCTTCTCCCCCGGTGGAGAAGAGCCGAGTGTAGAACCCTTAAAAATACCCTTGTAAACCTAAAAGTAGAACCTTAAAACCCCCTGGTAAAAACCCTTGAGGACCTGAGGGAAGGATAAACCTCCCAAAAGGAACATAGAGAGGAAGAAGTTGTTAAAACCCTTGAGCAGCTTTAATCGCCCCACCCCTGGTGTCGCTGATCTACTCTTTAACCTCCCCCGAGATCAGCCTTAAACTAAAAAGTAAAATGTACCGGGCAAACCCCACCGTGCCCCGCCTGGAGAAGTGGCTAGTTAAGAAGGGCGATTGCCCTTGGGAAGCCGGTTCCTTCAAGGGACCCGACCCACTCCAGATAGTTAGAAGCGCCTTCCAGGACTTCTGTGACAAGGAGAAACCTAGGTCTAGCAAAAAGGACAGATATGGAGCCTGGGCACTTTTCACCGCCCTGCAGGACAGTGTGTCCCTAATTAGCAAGTTGCAAACAGCACAGGAGGAGTTAGAGGAGAGGTCAAAACGAGAGCAGGACGCCTTGCGCCTAGAAATCCAGACTCTCAGGACCAAGCTAACCGACCAGGAGAGAGAACATGAGGAGAAAGCAGTTGAGTGGCGCGCCGAACGCGTCAATTTCATATTAGAGAAGCAAGGACTAACTACCGCCCTCCAGGACGCTCAGCACAAGGCTGAAGCGGCCACCGCTCGTGCTGATATGGCTGAGCACGCATTAACGGAGGGACAAGAAGAGATTACCAAGCTCACCCATGCCGCCCGGTTCATGGCGGACCACAACCAGTCTAAAACCGCAGCCGCGGACCATTCAGCTTGTAAGAGGGAGCTAGAGGCCCTAAAGCGACACTTGGGGATGCAACAGGCCGTAATTTCCGCCGTGCACCCCTCAGCCCTCTTGGCCCTCCCAGAAGATAGTAAGGATAGCTGGGCATCTCAATCGCCCCAACCCGAGGAAGCCCCACAGCCCCTCCACCCAATAGCTACTAAGGAAATTGTATCCATGGACGAGGATGGCAGGAAGACAGACCGGGTCGTTAAAGAAACCCGCAATTGGAGGCCTGATGAGCTCCAAGCCATAGCAGATCGCATGGGACCCCTAAACCGAGACACGGCCATCCAGTGGTTCACCCATGTGACCACCTCCCAGCCCTCTGCTAGTGGTTCCGATGTGGCCCAGCTGGCCCGCCAATGCGCTGCCCCTGAAATAGTCTCGGCCCTCAATGCCTATATCTCTAACCGAAGGCTAGCCACACGCAGCCAGTATGGAGCAATTAAAGAGATCTGTGCATTCCTGTGGCCCACCAAAAGCTTGAAAGCCCTGTACATTGCAGAGTCTCAAAAACCCGGAGAGGATCCAGAGGCATATTTAGCTAGGAAGCAGCTTCTCGCTGAGCTAGCAGACGAAGTGGACCTAGATGCAAGCGATGTACCCGACTTTGACGAGTTAGAATTCAGGAGAGCAGTCTTAGATGGACTCAATAGTACCACCCGCCTAGCACTAGCAGGAGTGGAGCCCGGGAGCATCTCATGGGGAGACCTGGAAGCTCGCATCAGAAGCATTGCTGGCCTGTTGCGAGAAACCGGCGCCATCCGCCATGTGAAGCCCCCGGCCTCTCGTAGGAAGGAGAGCGAGCCGATAAGTGCAGTCACCTATGCCAATCATGGCCCCCACTCTCAATACCGACCACAGGGACGCAGCCCGTATCCGGAGGCAAGGGGAGGAATCCTGAGGGGAAGGAGCAGTAGCTTTAACCGGGGAAGGGGACCGAGGGACTACCGCCCGGGAGTCTCCTTTGCGCCCGCCCCGAGTTACAGTTCCTCCTCCTCCCAGCAAGGACCCCACGAGCCCCGACTACAGGATGCACCCATAGCCCCTTCCCACTCGCGAGCATCACACCCGTACCACCATCAGGTCTACCCGCCTCCAGATCAGTCTAACGCTTGGGGAGCACCGCAGGGCGACCACGAGGGCTACCGGGACCGCGGCAGCACGCCCCAGTCCAGGGACTCCCTCCGTTGGGAACTTTGGATGCGCCTCAAAAACATTGGAGCGAACATGGAGCTCTTCGACGGAAAGCCCACGTCCGTTCTAATGAAGGCGATCATGGAGTGGGAAGACCAGCAACAGCCCCCAGTACCACCGTCGGCGCCCCCTTTGCCGCCAGACCCTCCCTTCTCGAGTCCCCCGATAGCTGCGGTTCGAGAACGCCCGAGCCCCAACAACCCCTTTAGAGGAAGCGCCGCTTCCACCGATCAGGGTGCAGGATCAGAATAGGGTTGCCCCGAGTCCCAGTCTCCCTCCGTGGGCATAGTTGCCAAACTAAAGCCGGACACATGGGGGAGACCGACAGTGAAGGCAGGGATCGGGACTCCCGGGGAAAAGAAGAAGCCTGCCACCCTCCTCATAGATACCGGAGCTTCACTTAATATACTCCGGCCCACCTTAGTCACCAAGGGCACCCAGACCCCCACAACCATGCAGCTCGCCGGTTTTGGAGGCGGCACGCAGGAATCCCCGGTCTGGCAGGATATCCCCCTCTCCGTTGGGAACCTGGCCACCCGGATTTCGGCGTGCGCAAACCGGGGAGAAGACGATGGACTTTTGGGCATGCCATTTTTCCGTGCCGAGGGACTGACCATTGACTTAGCGAACGGGCTCCTGTGGCGCATCCCGGGAGGCCCAGACTTTGTTAATGCAGTCCATCGATGCGCAGCCCTCAAGGCCCCCCTTCCTCTCGCCCCCATCACAGGAGACCCCTGGGTTCAGGACTTTCCCGAAGTGTGGGTGACAGACAAGGCCGAGTGTGGGATAGTGAAGGGCGCCTGCGTCCTGATTGAAGGAAAGGACCCCCCTCCCCAAAGACAGTACAAGTACCCAGCAGAAGCTGAGGCAGGGATAGCCAAGACCATAGAAGGACTCCTTGAGTGGGACGTCATACTCCCGATGCAGTCCATCTGCAACGCCCCATTGTGGCCAGTTCTGAAAGCAGATGGAGTGACCTGGAGAATGACGGTCGACTTCCGTGCCCTGAATGCCACCACCCCTCCAGTTGCCCCGGTTGTGGCCAAGTATAATGAGATCCTAACGGCCATTGCCGCTGGGTCCCGGTTCTACTCGGTCATAGACCTGGCCAATGCTTTCCACTCCATCCGGTTGCATGAGTCTTGCTGGTACAAGTTCGCGTTCACTTTCCGCGGCCAGCAATACGCATTCAAGCGGACACCCCAGGGATTCCACTCCAGCCCCAGCATTTGTCATGCCCATGTAGTTCAGATGTGGGAACGCCTCCAACCCTCCTCGAGGCCCCACGTACTGAGCTACGTGGATGACATTTTAGTCCACGCCCCCACGGAAGAGTTAGCCCGCCAAATCACCAGGGAAGTCCTGGAACTCCTCCGCGAGACTGGGTTCAAGGCAAGCAGGGAAAAGGCCCAATTGGTTCAGACCAGCGTCAAGTACCTGGGTCTGACCCTGGGACCCGAGGGTCGCACCCCGGACGCCCAGCGAATGGAGGTCATTTCCAAGCTGCCTGCACCCACCGATGTCCCCTCCCTCAGAGCCCTTCTAGGAACTTTTAACTTTTCCCGAGACTTCATCGAGTCCTTTGCAGACAAAGCTCGCCCCCTTTATGCTCTCCTCAAGAAGAACACTCCCTGGGAGTGGGGACCGGAGCAACAGACAGCCTTAGCCGAGCTAAAGCGCAGTCTGGCCGCAGCCCCGGCCCTAGCCCATCCAGATGTTACCCAGCCATTCTTTATTCAGTTGGCAGTATCAGACAAGAGCATAGGAGCTACGCTCACCCAGCAGCAAGCAGGAACCGCTAGAGTAGTAGCCTATGCCTCTCGCAACCTAACCGCAGTAGAAACTAAGTTTAGCCCATGCGAGAAGACATGCCTTGCTCTGGTTTGGAGTCTGACCCATTGGGAATTTATCATAGGAGGTTCACGTACAATAGTTCAAACCACTCACACGCCCCTCAAATATATCCTGTCGGGAAAAATACAAGACGGACAAGTCTCAAACGCCCGCATAGCACAGTGGACCCTGGCCCTGGTCAACCGCGGAGTAGAATTCAAAAGGGAGACCACTGAGCCACCAGCCCCCTATGGCCTATTGGTGACCGGGACCGAGCACGAGTGCCCCCTGGACCCGCCACCACAGGTTGTCTGGCCAGTCACTTGGGGAGTCCCGCTAGAGGAAGCCCGACAGAACGGCTTCACATGCTGGTTCTGTGACGGCTCCTCCTTTCACGTTGGAGGCTCCCCTCGGACCGGCTACGGCGCCGTGCGAGTGAGCGACGCCCATACCCTCAAAGGTCCAGCCCGCCCCCATTCCAGCCAAGCGGCTGAGGTGCAAGCGCTTCTGGCAGTGCTTGAGTTTGAGCCCCCAGAAAGCCCACTTGCCATTTACACAGACTCGGATTGGACGGCCAAAGCCGCCACGGTCTGGCTCCCGGTGTGGCAGAATCAGGGGTGGAGAGCTAGCGATGGGAGGCCCGTAGCCCACCTACAGCTATGGCAGCAAGTAGCAGCACTCCTCCAGTCTCGCTCAGGCCCAACGCAGGTGACCCATGTCAAGGGACACCAGAAGACGAACTCAGAGACCGCTTACTGGAATGACCAGGCAGACCTTGCAGCCAAGGCAGCCGCCACTGAAAATGCTCCCCTACCGGAATCTGCCACCGATTGTCCCCTCCGCCCTGTCACCACTCGGGCACAAGCCCGCAACCAAGCTCAGGGAACCGCAGGAACACTAGACCTAGCACAACTGCAGCGATCTGACCCAGAAATAACTGACCTCCTAGCCGCAGGAAGGGATCAGACAGGGAGACTCATGATCAGAGAAGAGGAAGGCATAGTTTGGGCAGTAGATGCAGCCGGCGAACGCCATTGGGTAGTGCCATTAGAAGTTAGGGCTGACTTAATTCAGTTTGTCCACGAGCAGGGACACCGAGGCAAGGATCTGACTCTGGAAAGGGTAAAAGAGGTTGGTTGGTGGCCTGGCATGCGCACCGAAGTAGCGCAATGGGTAGACAACTGTCTGTCCTGCGCTATGGTCAATGCAGACCCCACCGGACCTAGAGCTCCCCTCCAGCATCAGAGAATCGATGGACCCTGGGCTCGCATACAGATTGACTTTATCGGCCCCCTTCCCCCCACTGCTCGCGGCAATCGCTACTGCCTCACTGTCATAGACCCCTTTAGCAAATGGGTCGAAGCATTTCCGTGCAAGCGCAACAATGCAGCCACCACAGCCAAACTACTGTTCAACAATGTCTTTTCAAGATGGGGCATTGTGCGAGTCATGGACTCCGATTTAGGCTCACACTTTATCGGAGAAGTTACACAGGAGCTTTGTAAAGCACTAGGCATCCAGCAACGGTTCCACATAGCCGGCCACCCTCAGGCTTCAGGCGCCATAGAAAGAACCAACCGGACCCTCAAGGAGGCTCTCCGCAAGATGGTTCGCTCCTCCGGGAGAGACTGGGATGAAAAACTCCCCATAATCCTAATGGCCATTAGAGGCACTACCGCAGTTCACGGGCTCACACCCCATATGGTAATGACAGGGCGAAGAATGCAGCTCCCGGAAGCCTTCTGGCTAGATACGCAGCTCCCTTCCGATATGCAGCCTGTAGTGATTAATGATGCTTGGGTCCAAGACCTGCTCTCATCCATACACGCCGTCCACATGCAAGTGGCCCAGAAGTTGGGCACAGCTCAGAAGGATATGGACCGCAAATTGGGATGGGTCAGGAACCCCAGGCAGTGGGAGGAAGGACAGCTCGTTCTGTACAGGAAGTTTTCGCAAAAGGCGCACTCACTAGCAGCCAAGTGGCAAGGCCCAGTCCCTATCACAAAAAAAGTCTCCCCAGCTGTCTATCAGGTAGCCATCCAGAGAAGGACAGGAGGAACGTGGCTAAAATACTTTCACGCCTCTCAATTAAAAGAATGGAAAGGGAAGCCGCTGCAAACCGCCCCTCCTGTGTATGACCCTGGGGGAACCTCCACCAGTCCAGCCCCCCTCTGCCCAGTGATTCGCCAGATATCCCTCCACCCTGGGCCAGAGATACCGTGTGTCCCCTTAGACCAGACCTTTGTAGCTTTAGAATAAAAGAAATAGTAGAATATGTAGATATCGGTGTAAATGTTAAAAGTTTTTCCAGTTCTATTCTTTGACCTCATTAGGCGGGCCCCACAGTTGGGACCCTTAGGAGAAGACACGGCAATCAAAGCCAAATAGGACCACCACCGAAAGTGATTCTTAATTGGATTGTAAGCCGCATGTTCGGAAAAAAATTGCACAGGCAAAAGAGATTTGCTGTGTGTGAAAGTGTTTGGAGAGGCTTTAGCCCAGAGGTGACTGTATTCTTTCGAACATGGTGGAATCACCAAATAAGGTGATCCCTGTATTCGAAAATATATCACCCGCCGTGCTGGTGAAGATCCCGCATCTACGTAGATTCGGGGTCTCACCTGCCAGACCCACGCTTTCGCATGATGGTCGGCTTTGGCTTTGAGGGCCGTGCCTCCCCTGGAAAAGGTCCCCCAGATAGCCCAACACCTCTCTTTTACTAATATTCATATTCGTCATGGTGAGTTGCTGTACGGCGCCACCAGTTAGTACGCTTTAGTGCAAAGGTAAAAGACCCGCCAGTATTTTGTAAATATGTTACCTCTGGAATATGTTATTGGGGTGCGTTCGCCACGCACAAGGGGCAGCGTACCTCATTTACATAGCCAGAATCCCCTGCGCCAAGATGACCCCCGAATATCCCAGACCCAGTGGCGCCGACAGATCTCGGCCGCCTCCGCCGCTTTTCGATAAACGCCGCCGAGCGCCTTCGGCTCCACTTCGGCCCTTTCCGCCAGCAGCCGCCCGCCCCACGTAATCTTTTCCCTTGCCCGTACCGTACAAGGGAAAAGAAGGGGGGGAGACATATTGAAGTTTTAATGAAGCCCTGCCAGGCCTTCCATGTGAGGGCAACCCAAAAGTACCCCACACCCGTATGCCTCTTGCTCCATGTGTTTTTCTTTTTGGCTCAGTGCATTTTTCTTTTGCTCAGTGTATTTTTCCTTTTTGCCCGGTGTATCGTTTTTCTCTTAACTAGAAGATGGGGCCTCCCGAGGGAGTCCCCCCCCAAAAATTGGTTGTCCTGCAAACATATGACGAAGGCCTATTTTTGAAAAATTAAAGCGAGGGCCCCCGTCTGCAGCAACCCTTATAGTTAATGGAAGCCGCTCTTTAGTTTTTTTCCATTTTAAAGCGGCAAGGCCAGGCCGAGCCGGACCGACAGCTCTCAGCCCGCAAAATAAAAATAGCCCGCCGCCAAGCAAGGGGCACCTGAAGGCCACATAGTCCAGGCACCCAGGGACCCCTGGGGCGAGTTTGCATAATCCCGCCTAACGCACAGCCGACCCTCGCTCGATGTAAAGACGTTTCCCCTCTGAAATATACACGCTTTAGAAAGAAACCTTCGCACAGGAGTTCCCCAGAGCAACAAGCTGGAAGGCTCGCTTAGTGCTCTGGGACTTCTCGTTCGAGCCCCAATCAGTAAGAGTGCTGGCAGAAAAACACCCTTCTTTTTCCCTGCTTTACTTCATTCATTTTGCTGCAAGAAACTCAGGGAACCTGTACTTATATCCGCAGGTCTCCCCAGGATATTTTCACCACAAAAGGAAAAAGAAGGCCAGGAGATGAGGCACCTGGCTACCCTGTGTTTGCTCATGCTGGCAGGCACCCTAATAGAGGGACGCCCGTCCAAATTAATGCCCTACCCCCACTGGAGATGTATCAATACCCTAGCAAGGAATGAAATGATGGTCTGCAAGGTTGTACAGCAGAGCAATATGACCACCCCTACGGATCGCACTAACTTCCGCAGTTGTGAAGAGCAGTGGATCCGGCCCCCAGAGCTTGTTATTTTATGTGTGGGAGTAAAAACTCTGTCCCAAGAGCTAGTGTGCTACTCGCCTACTGATACAGTCTCACCACTTGCTCCAATTCCATGTATGTTTCTTCCCCGTATCAGGCCAGCCCCCACCGCAGTCCCGGTGGTAGACAAATATACCACCCCTGCCAACTTCGAAACCTCGCCATTTGTCACTGAGGCTTTCGGACCATACTGTGAAGTTATTTTAGTGTCGGCCGCAGTATGGAAGGCGGGAGACCCCTTTAGAATGACCATCCTACTAGGCACCACTGCCACTGAGTCTGCATCTGTCACTATCACGCCCCCTTCAGGTGCAGTTCTCTCCTTCACTATAGAGCACTGGGAGAACCTGACCTGGATTGTAAAAGAGGAAGACCTAGCCAAACATGGCCCACCCGATTGGATACTGGTTCAACAGACGCCCGAATGCCAAACCAAGCCCCTAGTAGAGAAATTTCACCGGCTTGGGCTGCTCTTTGTAAATTTGACTCATGAACCAGGCAATTATTCCCTGCTGATCCGGACCCAGGAGACCCACACCATCCAAATTGACCCTTTGATTGTTAGCAATAAGCAATTAAGCCAAGGCGGCACGCATATAGTGGGCTCCCATGTTTTGAAAACTGACATTCGAGAGAGAGTTCTAGTCCGCCCGCAAATGTCTTTAAAAGAGATCCGCATAGACTTAGCTGAGCTAAATATAACCCAGAGGCTGCCGCAGTGCGCTCCCTATCTGGAGGCCGGTAGCAAGGGTTGGAATGCATGGCTACAACTGTGGATCAATCCCTCCCCCTCTCTCTCGCGTGCCAGACGAAGCATTGCCGACTGGACTGCTCCTGCAGCCGGAGGCTTAGCAATCATGGATTCGGTCAATATTGAGACTCTCGCTAATAAGTTTGCCCATGTCACGACTAGCATCTCTGACTTAGGTAAACCGGTGGTGCAGTCCCTAAATTCCATTTCGAATGGGCAACACGAGATCAGCTCCATTTTAGTTAACTGGGAGAGTCAAATTGAAAGAGATTTTTCTCTGCTGCTCAAAGGAACACAGTCTGTGGAACGCAACATGTCAATAGCCATGGCATGTATGCAAGCCCAACAATTAAATCAGGCTGTGGCCATGGGGCTAATTCGGCAAGCCACGGACGGGCACTTGCCCCTGGAAATTAAAAGATTGATTACGCCCAAATTGTCACCCCTTGAACTGGAGCTTGAATCCTGGTGGTCTCTTGTAAATTCCTCATTCTCACCGACCACCCAGGAGCTTAAATTATTTTTATTAACGGCCAGTGCGCACGAGTCATTCCATGTGTATCCAGTCGTGCCTCTGGGACTCCAAGTCAGCGATACCGAGGTCCTCTACGCCCGCCACCCCGACCATTGGGCCCGCTTCACCCCGACCGGATGGCAGCTCGTCAGCCTCCAAGGGTGCCAGCATCGAGACCAGACCGGCTTCATTTGCCAGGACCAAGCCTTTGCACCTCATCATCCCTGTGTAGCCCCGCAAGTCGACGCCCTCAATGAGTGCCCTTTCGAGGTCGTCCGGGAGAACAGCTCCGCTGTGGTCTACATTGGGAAAGGATGTGCCTGCGTGCGAACGGCCTGCGACTTCGTGGTCCTGAATTCGTTCCAGCTGAAGCCCGTGATCCCGGGAGTCAACCGCTGCTTCTGTAACCTGTCTTCGGTAGCAGCCTGCGACTTCACCTACACGGTACCGGTCTGGACCCAAGAAGAGATCCTGGTGGCACCCTCCATCTATCGACATGTGAAGCCCATCTCCCTCGGCATCGGTCTGGAGCTAATCCACGAGCTCCTGACCCACCCCCAGCTCCACCGCACCCTCCAGAGCATCCAGAGGGACGGGGATACCACTGCTTTGGTTGTGTCCCACAACGGCAAGGAAATTTTGGACCTTGCCCAGCGGATTAAGACCACCGGCGAGCACTCGTGGTGGGAAACCCTCTTTGGCTGGAGCCCCACTGCCACTGGAATTTACAATTTGGCTCTGCACCCGATCGTTGTTATTTTGGCCTTCCAAGTTTTGTTGTGTGCCTCACTGCTTTATTTGGGCTGTTGGAGCCGCCGACAGCTCCAGCAACTCCAGCTGTCTTACCGCTTGGATCACTATAACCCCGACCTTCTTCTGCCCTAATGGTTATTCTTGGCGCCCTCCTTTAGCCCTTGTTTATTTTGTTGCTTGTGTGATTGTGAACTATACTTGTGCCTCTATGTGTACGGATCCTGAACCGGCCCCATGGACGCTCTGCTGCCGGACACCGCTCCGAGGCCCTCTTGTGGACTAGGGGGGGACGTATTTTCCTGCCTCCCAGCCCACGGCCCGCCTACGAACGACTGCCAGCGGCACTACCTCCATGAGGACTAGAACTGTGTACCCGAAGCCCTTTTCGCCGCCCACCGACCCTGCTCTGCGGATTGACGCAGACAGCAAGGGGGGGTGGAAGTGTGTTTTGGAACACGTGGACTAAGTTTGCTTGTTCTTGTAAATATGCAACCCAGTCCAGCAGCTGTACTGCGGACTGAGCCGTCTGTGATCTTTGTAGCTCTATTGTTTTATGAATTTCTTTGCATTGCTTTCATGAATTTCACTCCCATGAATTTAGCCCCGAACTAGCCCCCCCTCTATCTATTGCAAGTGCGCCCATGAACTTTATCCCGATGAATTTGATTTTAACCTTTTGAATTGCCTTCTTAACCCAACTCCCTCCGCCGAGGCAGTTCTAGTCTATGAATTTGATTTTAATCCAGCCATATTGATTTGGTTTTTAATTGCAGAGTGTATTTTTCTGCCCCCATGAACCCTTCCGCCGCCTACCCCTCATGAATTGTTTCCACGCACTTGCTTTTATTCTTGCTGCTTTTTACTTCATGAACTATTGCTTTTAATCACATATATGTATTTATGATTTTAGCCATTTATGAATTACTCTACCCTCAATGAATTATGCCATGCTTGCACACTTCACTTTACCCTGTATGAATTGCTTTTAATTGTCCCTGCTTTTAATCCTATGTATCTATTTATGATTTTAACTATCCATGAATTAATCCATGTATATGAATTGCTCCTGGTTTTTAATGCTTTTAACCCACCATGAATTCCGTATGAATTACCTCCCGCCATGAATTGATCAATGTACCCAAATATGAATTGTTGTTGTTTATGTGCATGAATTGATCGTTGCTGCCTATTACTATGAATTGCTATCACTTATGAATTATTGCTATTTATTCTGACGATTGCACTTAGCACACCCCCTGGTGTGAACCCAGAGACCTGCAGCCCATTGGCTGATCTAAATTGCACTTATTCGGTTAGGTGGTTCTCCAAACTAAATTTTTGAGTGACGCCTCCTCCCCCTTCCCTTCCCACTCCTTCTTCGCTCGAAGCTCAACCACTGGACATTGCCAACCACCTCGCCTTTGGAGTCAAGTTCGGAGACCCGCGCGCCTGACGTCCCGGGGTCTCCGAGGGGGGGAATTGTTGCCAAGTAGGCCCCCTCCCCTGCTTTAAGGCCTGCCATGAACTGTGCTAAAGTTTCCTGCGTTACTGTTTCACTGCTACACCAAAGACTGCTTTGCACGTGTGTGTTCTGGTACACGTGCCAGTTTCCTGCCTGCGTGTCAATTACCCTGCTGCAATAGACTGTGTAGTTTACTGACTCCATGTTTGGTTAACTGCACAAAGGACTCTCTTTCTGGGCAGCCCTGCCCTGACCTATATCTGGAATTCCCAGTGTGTGTTTGGACTCTGTTACAAGTGTGCCCCGTGCCTGCATTGCCATCTGCCACGGACCGTGCCTGTTCCCTGCCTTGGACTGTGTTTTAGAGTGTTGTTCCCGCTGCCTCCATGGAAGCCTGCCTCATATGGGCCCAAGCCGCTGCTAGCAGCTGGGCGCCTGCCGGGGAAACCTCCAGCGAGCCTGGCTAGGCGCTCCCTGGTCAGTTCCCGCCTGGAGCCTCCCGCGGGTAGGTCGCCGAACTTGCCCTCGCTACCGGGCAGCCTGCTATCCAGCCCCAGCTATACCCAGCCGGCATCCATGTTCTTAGGCAGCCAGAAGACCCTGGGAAGAAGACTGCTTTGAGAAGCCATTTCGGCGAAGCGGGCACACCACGTCCGCAGCGAGAGCCCCTCGCCCCGCTCTGCATATCTTAGGAGCCGCCCCGGAGAAGGAACTAAGTGCCGACCATCCCAAGCACTCAAAGAATGCATCTCAAAGAAACCTCCACATTCCAAAGCTGATGACATCAGGACAAGCCCTGTCCGCTGGAACATCCATTCAGCCCACTCGGATTTCCCCCTCCCTCTTTTGTCCCCTCTTCCTGAGGTGTCACTTATCACAATCTGATTACCAAAGTGGCCCATCCAAGCCATTCAGTAGCCCATTAGACCCTTTGTTTTAATCTGTGAGAACCACCAAGTACAGCACCAGCCCCAGGGTACGTTTTGGGGTATTTAAGCTGGTCTCCCAGACCACTCGGTGCTCAGGCCATTCCTATCCAGACTTCCTTGCTGTCCGTCTGTGGTCCCAGTGCTGGCATTGGGCCACCTCGCTGTTGTGTCTCTGCTTCGCTTCAGGATAAGTGAGTATTCCCCCTATCATCGTTGGGAACCAGCTAATGCGAACGTCTCTGTATTTCATACTCTATGTTTCTTAGACCTTGTATGTTCTTTGTATGATTGTGCAAGCTAGGCTTACGCTACACTCAATACACGTGTTTGGACCTTACTCCTTGTCTGCCTCTTTTTCACTAGAGTGTCTGGGATCGGGACCTCCGTAAACATAGGTTATGATCCTCGCTTAATATTAATAGTTACAGACTGCTACAGCTAATTCCCCATTATAATAAAAGAGCAGTTCTGGTAACAGAATAAAGGATTTCAAAATAATAAATAATAGTAATAATGCTAAATATTAAACAAGTATTTATTTATGTATTCATTTATTTACTTTCCCTCCAGTGGGGAAACAAGGTGGCTAATATAATTCTCCTCTCCTCCATTTTATTCCCGCAACAACCCTAAGAGGTGTGTGACTGGCCCAAAGTCAACCAATGAGCTGTCATGGCAGAGTGAGGGATTTGGACCAGGGTCTCCCAGATCCTAGCCAGGCACTATAACCATTACACCATGCTGGTTTTTACTTACTTATTGAGTGCTTACAAAGTCCTCATTTATATATACCAATCAACAGGGCTGAAATGTGGTGGAATGGAGTTCTGGAACCTCTTGAAAATGGGCACATGGCTGGTGGCCATGCCCCTTGATCTCCAGACAGAGGGGAGTTTAGATTGCCCTCCGTGCCGCTCCAGCGGTGTGGAGGGCAATCTAAACTCCCCTCTGTCTGGAGATTAGGGGGAGGGGCCACCAGCCATGTGCCCATTTTCAAGAGGTTCCAGAACTCCATTCCACCACATTTCAGCCCTGTTGATTGGTATATATAAATGAGGACTTTGTAAGCACTCAATAAGTAAGTAAAAACCAGCATGGTGTAATGGTTATAGTGCCTGGCTAGGATCTGGGAGACCCTGGTCCAAATCCCTCACTCTGCCATGACAGCTCATTGGTTGACTTTGGGCCAGTCACACACCTCTTAGGGTTGTTGCGGGAATAAAATGGAGGAGAGGAGAATTATATTAGCCACCTTGTTTCCCCACTGGAGGGAAAGTAAATAAATGAATACATAAATAAATACTTGTTTAATATTTAGCATTATTACTATTATTTATTATTTTGAAATCCTTTATTCTGTTACCAGAACTGCTCTTTTATTATAATGGGGAATTAGCTGTAGCAGTCTGTAACTATTAATATTAAGCGAGGATCATAACCTATGTTTACGGAGGTCCCGATCCCAGACACTCTAGTGAAAAAGAGGCAGACAAGGAGTAAGGTCCAAACACGTGTATTGAGTGTAGCGTAAGCCTAGCTTGCACAATCATACAAAGAACATACAAGGTCTAAGAAACATAGAGTATGAAATACAGAGACGTTCGCATTAGCTGGTTCCCAACGATGATAGGGGGAATACTCACTTATCCTGAAGCGAAGCAGAGACACAACAGCGAGGTGGCCCAATGCCAGCACTGGGACCACAGACGGACAGCAAGGAAGTCTGGATAGGAATGGCCTGAGCACCGAGTGGTCTGGGAGACCAGCTTAAATACCCCAAAACGTACCCTGGGGCTGGTGCTGTACTTGGTGGTTCTCACAGATTAAAACAAAGGGTCTAATGGGCTACTGAATGGCTTGGATGGGCCACTTTGGTAATCAGATTGTGATAAGTGACACCTCAGGAAGAGGGGACAAAAGAGGGAGGGGGAAATCCGAGTGGGCTGAATGGATGTTCCAGCGGACAGGGCTTGTCCTGATGTCATCAGCTTTGGAATGTGGAGGTTTCTTTGAGATGCATTCTTTGAGTGCTTGGGATGGTCGGCACTTAGTTCCTTCTCCGGGGCGGCTCCTAAGATATGCAGAGCGGGGCGAGGGGCTCTCGCTGCGGACGTGGTGTGCCCGCTTCGCCGAAATGGCTTCTCAAAGCAGTCTTCTTCCCAGGGTCTTCTGGCTGCCTAAGAACATGGATGCCGGCTGGGTATAGCTGGGGCTGGATAGCAGGCTGCCCGGTAGCGAGGGCAAGTTCGGCGACCTACCCGCGGGAGGCTCCAGGCGGGAACTGACCAGGGAGCGCCTAGCCAGGCTCGCTGGAGGTTTCCCCGGCAGGCGCCCAGCTGCTAGCAGCGGCTTGGGCCCATATGAGGCAGGCTTCCATGGAGGCAGCGGGAACAACACTCTAAAACACAGTCCAAGGCAGGGAACAGGCACGGTCCGTGGCAGATGGCAATGCAGGCACGGGGCACACTTGTAACAGAGTCCAAACACACACTGGGAATTCCAGATATAGGTCAGGGCAGGGCTGCCCAGAAAGAGAGTCCTTTGTGCAGTTAACCAAACATGGAGTCAGTAAACTACACAGTCTATTGCAGCAGGGTAATTGACACGCAGGCAGGAAACTGGCACGTGTACCAGAACACACACGTGCAAAGCAGTCTTTGGTGTAGCAGTGAAACAGTAACGCAGGAAACTTTAGCACAGTTCATGGCAGGCCTTAAAGCAGGGGAGGGGGCCTACTTGGCAACAATTCCCCCCCTCGGAGACCCCGGGACGTCAGGCGCGCGGGTCTCCGAACTTGACTCCAAAGGCGAGGTGGTTGGCAATGTCCAGTGGTTGAGCTTCGAGCGAAGAAGGAGTGGGAAGGGAAGGGGGAGGAGGCGTCACTCAAAAATTTAGTTTGGAGAACCACCTAACCGAATAAGTGCAATTTAGATCAGCCAATGGGCTGCAGGTCTCTGGGTTCACACCAGGGGGTGTGCTAAGTGCAATCGTCAGAATAAATAGCAATAATTCATAAGTGATAGCAATTCATAGTAATAGGCAGCAACGATCAATTCATGCACATAAACAACAACAATTCATATTTGGGTACATTGATCAATTCATGGCGGGAGGTAATTCATACGGAATTCATGGTGGGTTAAAAGCATTAAAAACCAGGAGCAATTCATATACATGGATTAATTCATGGATAGTTAAAATCATAAATAGATACATAGGATTAAAAGCAGGGACAATTAAAAGCAATTCATACAGGGTAAAGTGAAGTGTGCAAGCATGGCATAATTCATTGAGGGTAGAGTAATTCATAAATGGCTAAAATCATAAATACATATATGTGATTAAAAGCAATAGTTCATGAAGTAAAAAGCAGCAAGAATAAAAGCAAGTGCGTGGAAACAATTCATGAGGGGTAGGCGGCGGAAGGGTTCATGGGGGCAGAAAAATACACTCTGCAATTAAAAACCAAATCAATATGGCTGGATTAAAATCAAATTCATAGACTAGAACTGCCTCGGCGGAGGGAGTTGGGTTAAGAAGGCAATTCAAAAGGTTAAAATCAAATTCATCGGGATAAAGTTCATGGGCGCACTTGCAATAGATAGAGGGGGGGCTAGTTCGGGGCTAAATTCATGGGAGTGAAATTCATGAAAGCAATGCAAAGAAATTCATAAAACAATAGAGCTACAAAGATCACAGACGGCTCAGTCCGCAGTACAGCTGCTGGACTGGGTTGCATATTTACAAGAACAAGCAAACTTAGTCCACGTGTTCCAAAACACACTTCCACCCCCCCTTGCTGTCTGCGTCAATCCGCAGAGCAGGGTCGGTGGGCGGCGAAAAGGGCTTCGGGTACACAGTTCTAGTCCTCATGGAGGTAGTGCCGCTGGCAGTCGTTCGTAGGCGGGCCGTGGGCTGGGAGGCAGGAAAATACGTCCCCCCCTAGTCCACAAGAGGGCCTCGGAGCGGTGTCCGGCAGCAGAGCGTCCATGGGGCCGGTTCAGGATCCGTACACATAGAGGCACAAGTATAGTTCACAATCACACAAGCAACAAAATAAACAAGGGCTAAAGGAGGGCGCCAAGAATAACCATTAGGGCAGAAGAAGGTCGGGGTTATAGTGATCCAAGCGGTAAGACAGCTGGAGTTGCTGGAGCTGTCGGCGGCTCCAACAGCCCAAATAAAGCAGTGAGGCACACAACAAAACTTGGAAGGCCAAAATAACAACGATCGGGTGCAGAGCCAAATTGTAAATTCCAGTGGCAGTGGGGCTCCAGCCAAAGAGGGTTTCCCACCACGAGTGCTCGCCGGTGGTCTTAATCCGCTGGGCAAGGTCCAAAATTTCCTTGCCGTTGTGGGACACAACCAAAGCAGTGGTATCCCCGTCCCTCTGGATGCTCTGGAGGGTGCGGTGGAGCTGGGGGTGGGTCAGGAGCTCGTGGATTAGCTCCAGACCGATGCCGAGGGAGATGGGCTTCACATGTCGATAGATGGAGGGTGCCACCAGGATCTCTTCTTGGGTCCAGACCGGTACCGTGTAGGTGAAGTCGCAGGCTGCTACCGAAGACAGGTTACAGAAGCAGCGGTTGACTCCCGGGATCACGGGCTTCAGCTGGAACGAATTCAGGACCACGAAGTCGCAGGCCGTTCGCACGCAGGCACATCCTTTCCCAATGTAGACCACAGCGGAGCTGTTCTCCCGGACGACCTCGAAAGGGCACTCATTGAGGGCGTCGACTTGCGGGGCTACACAGGGATGATGAGGTGCAAAGGCTTGGTCCTGGCAAATGAAGCCGGTCTGGTCTCGATGCTGGCACCCTTGGAGGCTGACGAGCTGCCATCCGGTCGGGGTGAAGCGGGCCCAATGGTCGGGGTGGCGGGCGTAGAGGACCTCGGTATCGCTGACTTGGAGTCCCAGAGGCACGACTGGATACACATGGAATGACTCGTGCGCACTGGCCGTTAATAAAAATAATTTAAGCTCCTGGGTGGTCGGTGAGAATGAGGAATTTACAAGAGACCACCAGGATTCAAGCTCCAGTTCAAGGGGTGACAATTTGGGCGTAATCAATCTTTTAATTTCCAGGGGCAAGTGCCCGTCCGTGGCTTGCCGAATTAGCCCCATGGCCACAGCCTGATTTAATTGTTGGGCTTGCATACATGCCATGGCTATTGACATGTTGCGTTCCACAGACTGTGTTCCTTTGAGCAGCAGAGAAAAATCTCTTTCAATTTGACTCTCCCAGTTAACTAAAATGGAGCTGATCTCGTGTTGCCCATTCGAAATGGAATTTAGGGACTGCACCACCGGTTTACCTAAGTCAGAGATGCTAGTCGTGACATGGGCAAACTTATTAGCGAGAGTCTCAATATTGACCGAATCCATGATTGCTAAGCCTCCGGCTGCAGGAGCAGTCCAGTCGGCAATGCTTCGTCTGGCACGCGAGAGAGAGGGGGAGGGATTGATCCACAGTTGTAGCCATGCATTCCAACCCTTGCTACCGGCCTCCAGATAGGGAGCGCACTGCGGCAGCCTCTGGGTTATATTTAGCTCAGCTAAGTCTATGCGGATCTCTTTTAAAGACATTTGCGGGCGGACTAGAACTCTCTCTCGAATGTCAGTTTTCAAAACATGGGAGCCCACTATATGCGTGCCGCCTTGGCTTAATTGCTTATTGCTAACAATCAAAGGGTCAATTTGGATGGTGTGGGTCTCCTGGGTCCGGATCAGCAGGGAATAATTGCCTGGTTCATGAGTCAAATTTACAAAGAGCAGCCCAAGCCGGTGAAATTTCTCTACTAGGGGCTTGGTTTGGCATTCGGGCGTCTGTTGAACCAGTATCCAATCGGGTGGGCCATGTTTGGCTAGGTCTTCCTCTTTTACAATCCAGGTCAGGTTCTCCCAGTGCTCTATAGTGAAGGAGAGAACTGCACCTGAAGGGGGCGTGATAGTGACAGATGCAGACTCAGTGGCAGTGGTGCCTAGTAGGATGGTCATTCTAAAGGGGTCTCCCGCCTTCCATACTGCGGCCGACACTAAAATAACTTCACAGTATGGTCCGAAAGCCTCAGTGACAAATGGCGAGGTTTCGAAGTTGGCAGGGGTGGTATATTTGTCTACCACCGGGACTGCGGTGGGGGCTGGCCTGATACGGGGAAGAAACATACATGGAATTGGAGCAAGTGGTGAGACTGTATCAGTAGGCGAGTAGCACACTAGCTCTTGGGACAGAGTTTTTACTCCCACACATAAAATAACAAGCTCTGGGGGCCGGATCCACTGCTCTTCACAACTGCGGAAGTTAGTGCGATCCGTAGGGGTGGTCATATTGCTCTGCTGTACAACCTTGCAGACCATCATTTCATTCCTTGCTAGGGTATTGATACATCTCCAGTGGGGGTAGGGCATTAATTTGGACGGGCGTCCCTCTATTAGGGTGCCTGCCAGCATGAGCAAACACAGGGTAGCCAGGTGCCTCATCTCCTGGCCTTCTTTTTCCTTTTGTGGTGAAAATATCCTGGGGAGACCTGCGGATATAAGTACAGGTTCCCTGAGTTTCTTGCAGCAAAATGAATGAAGTAAAGCAGGGAAAAAGAAGGGTGTTTTTCTGCCAGCACTCTTACTGATTGGGGCTCGAACGAGAAGTCCCAGAGCACTAAGCGAGCCTTCCAGCTTGTTGCTCTGGGGAACTCCTGTGCGAAGGTTTCTTTCTAAAGCGTGTATATTTCAGAGGGGAAACGTCTTTACATCGAGCGAGGGTCGGCTGTGCGTTAGGCGGGATTATGCAAACTCGCCCCAGGGGTCCCTGGGTGCCTGGACTATGTGGCCTTCAGGTGCCCCTTGCTTGGCGGCGGGCTATTTTTATTTTGCGGGCTGAGAGCTGTCGGTCCGGCTCGGCCTGGCCTTGCCGCTTTAAAATGGAAAAAAACTAAAGAGCGGCTTCCATTAACTATAAGGGTTGCTGCAGACGGGGGCCCTCGCTTTAATTTTTCAAAAATAGGCCTTCGTCATATGTTTGCAGGACAACCAATTTTTGGGGGGGGACTCCCTCGGGAGGCCCCATCTTCTAGTTAAGAGAAAAACGATACACCGGGCAAAAAGGAAAAATACACTGAGCAAAAGAAAAATGCACTGAGCCAAAAAGAAAAACACATGGAGCAAGAGGCATACGGGTGTGGGGTACTTTTGGGTTGCCCTCACATGGAAGGCCTGGCAGGGCTTCATTAAAACTTCAATATGTCTCCCCCCCTTCTTTTCCCTTGTACGGTACGGGCAAGGGAAAAGATTACGTGGGGCGGGCGGCTGCTGGCGGAAAGGGCCGAAGTGGAGCCGAAGGCGCTCGGCGGCGTTTATCGAAAAGCGGCGGAGGCGGCCGAGATCTGTCGGCGCCACTGGGTCTGGGATATTCGGGGGTCATCTTGGCGCAGGGGATTCTGGCTATGTAAATGAGGTACGCTGCCCCTTGTGCGTGGCGAACGCACCCCAATAACATATTCCAGAGGTAACATATTTACAAAATACTGGCGGGTCTTTTACCTTTGCACTAAAGCGTACTAACTGGTGGCGCCGTACAGCAACTCACCATGACGAATATGAATATTAGTAAAAGAGAGGTGTTGGGCTATCTGGGGGACCTTTTCCAGGGGAGGCACGGCCCTCAAAGCCAAAGCCGACCATCATGCGAAAGCGTGGGTCTGGCAGGTGAGACCCCGAATCTACGTAGATGCGGGATCTTCACCAGCACGGCGGGTGATATATTTTCGAATACAGGGATCACCTTATTTGGTGATTCCACCATGTTCGAAAGAATACAGTCACCTCTGGGCTAAAGCCTCTCCAAACACTTTCACACACAGCAAATCTCTTTTGCCTGTGCAATTTTTTTCCGAACATGCGGCTTACAATCCAATTAAGAATCACTTTCGGTGGTGGTCCTATTTGGCTTTGATTGCCGTGTCTTCTCCTAAGGGTCCCAACTGTGGGGCCCGCCTAATGAGGTCAAAGAATAGAACTGGAAAAACTTTTAACATTTACACCGATATCTACATATTCTACTATTTCTTTTATTCTAAAGCTACAAAGGTCTGGTCTAAGGGGACACACGGTATCTCTGGCCCAGGGTGGAGGGATATCTGGCGAATCACTGGGCAGAGGGGGGCTGGACTGGTGGAGGTTCCCCCAGGGTCATACACAGGAGGGGCGGTTTGCAGCGGCTTCCCTTTCCATTCTTTTAATTGAGAGGCGTGAAAGTATTTTAGCCACGTTCCTCCTGTCCTTCTCTGGATGGCTACCTGATAGACAGCTGGGGAGACTTTTTTTGTGATAGGGACTGGGCCTTGCCACTTGGCTGCTAGTGAGTGCGCCTTTTGCGAAAACTTCCTGTACAGAACGAGCTGTCCTTCCTCCCACTGCCTGGGGTTCCTGACCCATCCCAATTTGCGGTCCATATCCTTCTGAGCTGTGCCCAACTTCTGGGCCACTTGCATGTGGACGGCGTGTATGGATGAGAGCAGGTCTTGGACCCAAGCATCATTAATCACTACAGGCTGCATATCGGAAGGGAGCTGCGTATCTAGCCAGAAGGCTTCCGGGAGCTGCATTCTTCGCCCTGTCATTACCATATGGGGTGTGAGCCCGTGAACTGCGGTAGTGCCTCTAATGGCCATTAGGATTATGGGGAGTTTTTCATCCCAGTCTCTCCCGGAGGAGCGAACCATCTTGCGGAGAGCCTCCTTGAGGGTCCGGTTGGTTCTTTCTATGGCGCCTGAAGCCTGAGGGTGGCCGGCTATGTGGAACCGTTGCTGGATGCCTAGTGCTTTACAAAGCTCCTGTGTAACTTCTCCGATAAAGTGTGAGCCTAAATCGGAGTCCATGACTCGCACAATGCCCCATCTTGAAAAGACATTGTTGAACAGTAGTTTGGCTGTGGTGGCTGCATTGTTGCGCTTGCACGGAAATGCTTCGACCCATTTGCTAAAGGGGTCTATGACAGTGAGGCAGTAGCGATTGCCGCGAGCAGTGGGGGGAAGGGGGCCGATAAAGTCAATCTGTATGCGAGCCCAGGGTCCATCGATTCTCTGATGCTGGAGGGGAGCTCTAGGTCCGGTGGGGTCTGCATTGACCATAGCGCAGGACAGACAGTTGTCTACCCATTGCGCTACTTCGGTGCGCATGCCAGGCCACCAACCAACCTCTTTTACCCTTTCCAGAGTCAGATCCTTGCCTCGGTGTCCCTGCTCGTGGACAAACTGAATTAAGTCAGCCCTAACTTCTAATGGCACTACCCAATGGCGTTCGCCGGCTGCATCTACTGCCCAAACTATGCCTTCCTCTTCTCTGATCATGAGTCTCCCTGTCTGATCCCTTCCTGCGGCTAGGAGGTCAGTTATTTCTGGGTCAGATCGCTGCAGTTGTGCTAGGTCTAGTGTTCCTGCGGTTCCCTGAGCTTGGTTGCGGGCTTGTGCCCGAGTGGTGACAGGGCGGAGGGGACAATCGGTGGCAGATTCCGGTAGGGGAGCATTTTCAGTGGTGACCATTTTCTCTGAGGGCAACCCACTGAGTTCCACTACCTCTTTTCCCAGAAAAAAAAGCCCTGCCAATCAATACATTTAAAAACTAATCTATCTGTTATAAAAATATGCTTTTACATATTTTCATTTGTCAAAGACAACTCGTTCTTTTAAATCTTGAAGCCATTTGACGATATATCTTTTGACTTGTCCTTCAAATTCAAAATGTAATAGTGTTTTATAAATGTTATAAACCACCTGGTTGGTAGGGTTCCCAATCACAACATTTCTCAAATATTATTTCAGTTGAAAATATCAGCTTCTTAATTTGTCTTTGTAATCTCAATCGTAAGAATTCTAACCGAATTACAATTTGATATCTTATCTGGAGGTAATGTTATCATATGGGAGGAAAATGAAATTCTCTTGAAAGAGATCATTATCTCTTCAAAGTGAAGAGGTTCTCTATAATTTTAAAAAATCTGATCTCCTGAACTGATTGAAATATAGATAATGTATAATTGCACCTAGTGGTGATTTAAGTGGGCAAAATCAGTATTTCAGCTGAGGAAAGTTAACAAAGCAGAGAATGTTGTTTCACCTTCCTTTCAGGCACCCAGCTGCAATATATTTTGTTAATTTCCCCAAGCCAAAGGTAGCATCATTTGTGTGAAAACTGGGGATGGGGGTTAAGGATAGGAACCAATTCAATATGCTCATTTAGATCAGTTGTGAAGTTGGGCTTCTAGTTCATATAAGAAAAATGCTATTCTCTTTTTGCCGTATAAAAATTAGCGTAGTGTAACCTTGACAGTACCCATCAGTTGCAGGCAAACTTCTGGTGAATTTTGGTTTTGCCCAGCAATCACTGGCGATCAGAGAGAGGAGACGGGCCACCCAAAGATTGTGTGCCATCGACAGGAAGTCCAAGAAAATGGCCATGCAGGAGCTCCTCCACCCTGAAAATGCTGTTTGGGTGTAACTAGAAGAGACATCATCATGCAGGAGCACACGTGCATGCTGGCACATGGTGTGCAAAGAGAGAAGGGGGTAAGTACCTACACACTTCGTATCCCCCCATACCCCAAAAAACTCCCACCGGTTGCCAGGAGGGATCTGGCAACCCTACTAGTAGTGTAGAGTAGTAGTGTATTATGAATATGAAGAAGTGAAATCTGGTCTAAGCAAGCAGTTTATCATGTATAAAACTGCTCTTGGACTGTAACACTTCAGACTGGAAGTAGAAGACTGCATGTTTGAATCATAAATAGTTATGAACTGCACAACAACATGGAATAAATACACCCATTTCTATAAGAAAAAGTAGCTGCTTTTTCAGGGTATCTTTTTTTTCGTTCACACAAAAAACACAGCAAAGCAAAAGCCTAGGGGTCTCTCCAATTAAGCCCTATGACTAATCCACTTTCCCGTGTTCCCTCTTCTAGTTCAACGATTTACCATGTTATGTCATACAGAAATGCATCCTGGCGTGCTTGATTGAGGCTGAAGATGCATGGAATATTGTATGAGTAATCTCTAATTTTACCCTTGCTACAATCTTCTATTCTACTTCAATTATTCAGTGCCAAACTGACAGGGCTTTAGTGTTTTATTTATTTTTATTTAATTATTTAAACACTTCTATCCTGCATCAGTTCACAGCAAACCCAAGTCAGAGATTAAAAAGCAATAGTACAAAAGCCAACAGTCAAAAACCAGCAAGCCACCAAGCTTTAACTCCCCTCAACAGACTGATTAATTTAGATTAAAGGTTCTCTTAAGCAAAACCATTTTACCTAACCTTGCAGAACAAGGAGACTGGGTGTGGCCTGGACCTCCACGGCCAATCCATTCGAAAACTCCAGAGTTATTATTGGAAAAGCCCTCAAATGGGCCTCCACAGGCCTCACTTTCCTATAGGGGGAGATGGTGAAGAGAAGTTGGCCTGATGAATGCAATTGGTGCACAGGCTTCTATAGGGAGATTTGGTCCTTAGCACTATATTAGACTTTTTAGGTTTTACTTAACTGTACTAGGAATGTATCCATTGTGGTAAATTATGGCATGTCAGTTGCTAATTAAGAGTGTTTTTACTTATATGCATCGTATGATCCCGTTGGGTGGTTTGGGAGCACAAGATGCTGTATCATTACCGAAGCTAAACAGTTGGGGACCTAATCAATAACCTGGAAAGGACTTCACAGAAGTCACATATCAAGGAAGAACTACCTGAGATCTATATAAAAATTAATAGAATCTCAGGAGGTATGTTATGGGTTTTATTCACAGCTGCCACCCTGCCCCTTAACTGGTGTTCTTTAAACCAGGACCAAAATGTTTAATAAAGGGTTTTGTGGAGGGAGGGGAGTTGGACTTTATGGCAAATATGCTACCATTGATGATGTAACATGTGGTGTGAAGGTGTAATAAAACTCTTATTCCTTTCTCACATTTTGGTTAATAATCAGGACTGTCCACCTTACAGCTACACAGAAAGCTTGAGTTAAAATACACAATTAATAGCTTTTATTTATTCACTGGAAAGAATTAAAGGCTTGAAAATATGTACAAATGTGTATATGGGAAAATTTGTTCACTTACCATGAATTTCTGTTCTCAGTGGGTAGACCCCAGAACCATAGCCTTATGGGGGTCTCCCGCTACAGTTGTAACAGAGGCTTAGGACTAGAAAATAGAGTCTGCATCCTGTTAAAGTAAGCTAACAGCTTACTGAGGACAGTGAGTCGTTATGCAGCAATGGAATGCAGACCCGCTCCTCCCTTAAGTCCACCTCAGTCTGATTAAATTGGAAGGCCATTCTTCCCCAAGGACTTTGGAGCCTCCTCTCTGAATAATTTGGACTTAATGAATGACTCAGATCTCCAAGACAATGAACAATGGACTGACCCCAGCTAGTACCTCCCCTTCTCTAAGTGACTGTACAGGAAGATTTCTGCCCTCTCCTTAATGTTGCTATTCACCCAGCCTTAAGGCTGTATTTCTCCAAAACTCCTCCAGGAAGCATTTTTAACTTTTATGAAAAGCAGGAAAATTCTCCTTTTCAAAATCAGCTTCCTCCCCACTTTAAACTCGGGTGATTCTCTAGAATTAGGTTTTCTGAGAGCCTTCTGAGAGCCAGTTTGGTGTAGTGGTTAAGAGCACGGGACTCTAATCTGGAGATCTGGATTTGATTCCCCACTCCTCCACCTGAAGCCAGCTGGCTGACCTTGGGCTAGTCATGGCTCTCTGGAGCTCTCTCAGCCCCACCCTCTTCACAGGGTGTTTTGTTGTGGGGGTAATAATGACATACTTTGTAAACCACTCTGAGTGGGCATTAAGTTGTTGTGAAGGATGGTATATAAATTGAATGTTGTTATTATTTTTATTAATGTAGGCAGGATCTAGCAGGTGCTCAGCTTTATCATAGACCCATCATTCTCCCAGAGACTAGAGGTGTGCACCTCCAAAAGATCCGGGTTTCCTGCTTCTGGTTTACCCAGAGCAGGGTGGGGGGAATCGGGTAAACCTGAAACCCAAAGTGGCAAGCCACTTGGGGTTTGGGTATTTAAGCCGATTCGGGATTATTAGGGAAGATTTGGTCATTGTTTCCAATAGGAAACGCTGCTCCCGGCTATCCGGAGGCCTGGGGGGCGGTTTCTTCCCTAATTACACCAACTTTGCAGGAGACCTTCTCCCAACTCTCCTCTCATGGACACCCAAGTTTCAGGGAGATTGGACTTCGGGGGGCCATGTTATGGCCCCCCAAAGAAGGTCCCCCGAGCCACCGCCAATCTCCATTGTTTCCTATGGGGAAAATCAGGGGGGGAGGTTCCTAGGAGGCTGGGGGGTGGCATTTTGCTAGAAAAATGCAATAAACCTGCAGGGGACTCTCTCCCAACCCTCCTCCTATGGCCACCCAAGTTTCAGGGAGATTGGACTTTGGGGCCATATTACGGCCCCCCCAAAGAAGGTTGCCCCAGCCGCATTATTCCCTATGAGGACTAACTTCACACCAGAGAATCATAATAAGACAAATTTGATTAAAAATACACAAAACCATATGAAGCAAGTGAGTGAGCAACTAGAAGTGAAATAATGAACAACCTCTCTCAGTGCAGCCAAACTGATGAAAGGGGATAGACTTCACCCCAGAGGATCTTCCATTGAATTCAACCCAAACCAAACTGAACCATGTGTTGAAAACTAGTGGGCTGTTCTAGGAGGCTGGGGGTGGCATTTTGCAAGCATAATGCACCAAACTTGCAGGGGACCTACTCCTACCTGCCCTCTGGAGATCACCCAAGCATCATGGAGACTGGACTTCAAGGGACCATGTAATGGTTCCCCAAAGAAGATTGACCACCACCCCAGCCACTTTCTACTGTGGGAAAATCAAGACTCCCACAATAGAAACATATGGAATGTGGAATCCATGGCCACAGGCAGAAACCCCTCAATAAACCCCACAACAGCCCAAAAAACCAAAGACAAACTCCCCAAAATTCCCCAGCACCCCCAGAGCTGACTGGCCAGCCACTCGCCATGCATCCCTATGGGGCCAACCATCGCAACAGAGATTCACACAGACACAAAAATCAATTAAAAATTATTTCTTAGTAACAGCAATAAAAACATCACATCACTGTTGAATCACAAAGTTCACTCCTAGATTAAATCAATCCCCACCATCACACCAGAGAATCAAAAATAGCACATACAAATCACACTCCCCCCTTGAAACAAATTCTAACATCACACCAGAGAATCACACACCAAAAATATATTTTTAAAAAATTTCATTTCTGGGAACAGCATTAATAGCACATTCAAATCACATTCCCACCTTGAAACAATTTTTTTTAAAAAATACTGTCCTCCCAGAGAATCCCCCATTTGGGAAGGGAAGAGCTGCTTGCTGCTGCAGAGACTGGCTCTTTCTCTCAGCAAATCTCCCTTCCTGATCACCCCCCTCTCCCCCTCTCTCTCCTGCCTCTCTCACTCCCCTCTTCCCCCTCCCATCATGCGAAAGCCATGGGCAGGGAAGAGCTCTTTGAAGCTTTTTCCCTCTTGCCACGGCAAGGGGAAAAGGCTTCACAGAGCTTCCCGAAGCAACCCAAAGCACTTTGGGAAGCTCTGCTTCAGATTTACTGAATTGGCCCAGCTCTTCTGGGGCCAATTTGGGAATCACAGATCAACTCAAATCGGGGTTGAATCAGGTGTGCTTCGGGTTTCTGAAACCCGAAGCACACATCCCTACCAGACACAGTCATCTGTCACTTCCAGTCTTTTTTTTCACTTATCATTGCCTCATCTTGTGACCAGCACATTGCAGATCAGGAATATCTGGGCCATAAATATTGCCTCCAAATCCCCAATACTTTGCAGCAGTTTTTCCAGTTACTGCCCCTGTGTGGCACAGGTTCCTTGAAGACACGAGCTGGTCTCTTTCTCTATGCTTCACCCTTCTGCTTTCCACATCAGGACGCTACAAAATTTCGACTGTCTACAGGAGAGGTCATATATTCTCCCCCCCCCCCTTTTTTTCTATATTTCCTTATAAACAGTAGCTATAGGGAAAGGTTTTTGGTTTGCTGCTTTGCAATCTCTCTCTCTCTCTCTCTCTCTCTCTCTCTCTCTCTCTCTCTCTCTCTCTCTCTCTCTCCTTGTAACAGTTGTTTAATTTGGTCTATTTGGCCTTTTTATTTTAAGGGTGCTTATTCCCCTTGTTTATTCGGAGAGCTTTTGCTGAATCTGGACCTTAGCATACACATGTGATAGATCCCCAAAATATTGTTTTAAATACCCTGCAATACATGAGTTTGTTCTGAGCCAACAAGGGGATCCCTTTGCTTCTTACAAGGCCTCCATTTGTCAGTTTGGGTAACAAGTGGTCCTAGGGCAGGACAGTCTTAACTTGAAATTCAATCCAGTACTGAAGCCATATATTCCTATGTAAGATGTTAACTATAAATATTAACTTTGCATGCGAACTTCAAATAGCCATAACATGACTAGACATAGAAATAAGACTCTAACACAGAAAAACAGGGATATCCCCAGGACTTGAACTGACTAAACCCTAAATAGAGTAGTCAGGCTATAACAGAGAAGTTATACTAATGGTTTTAAAGCACATTCAGAAAATTTTTAAAACCTTTTCAATAATAAGGTGGGAAAGACTTCCCCACCCTAGGACCACCAAGAATGGCAACTCATGGCAAGCGAATATTGTAATCCAATGAGAAAGGTGGACTATAAATTACATAAATAAATAAGCTCTCATTCTGTGTCCTATAATGTTAAAATGTCTTTTCCTCTTGAAATTAAATTTGAATGTGGCATTATTTGTAGGAGCATACCACCAGGTGAACTTAAGTAATTCCAAATCTATAATTCTCAGCTTTAAAAAATTAAATTAAATGTTGAATCCTGTCCCAATTCAACAAAGCAGTTGCACTTACCAAACCAATAAGGGTACCTGTTTAGTTATATTCCTGAATAGGTTTGGTCTTAATCAAGTTCTTACACTTGCCTGAAATAAATGTAAAATGATTCTCTGACAACACAACAAAGCAATGGCAGGCAAGCATTGAAAGATTAGTAATGCCCTTGGAAGGAGCCCAGTCCTATTCATTAAAGAATGGGGCACAGTTAATTAAAAGTAATCTTGCCAAATTTTAAATGGATAATGAACATAACATGAAAGGAACAGAAGTGTAGCTACAACAGCTTTCCTATTTCTTATAGTGCCAGAAATCAGCTGCACAAGAGTGCAAGCAAGCTACCATGGTCTTTTTGTGTGTTTTTGCTCATGCAGCAGCCCTAGCACAAATGGAAATTTTGCACTGGATTGAAGACAATGATTTCCCAGAATAGTTTATAGGCTCTACACAACCTGATACAGGAATTCATGCTGGGCCCACAACACAGAGACTCCAAAGGCATTTTGGAATTGTCTAGAATTTTCATTGATATAAGTGCTATAGTGCTATAGTGTCACCTGCATAGGACACATACTGTATTTTTGGAGGCTACACTGTTTGTTTTCCCTTGGCTAACCTGTCCCACTTCCCAGTCCACTGTCCACCAAACTCATATGAAAAAAAAGACATTAACTCATGAGAAATTGGCTACATTTGTTAGTCAGTTGGTTCTGGGTTTTTGTTAGGGAATTTGGGGGAGCCTCCTGTATACCAGTTAAAATCCATTGATCTGGATTACTTAATGCTTGTGAATGAATTCTTTCTGCACCCTTTTTGTTTAATATTCTTGTTCCTGCGATTAACAACAACAATGAAAAGGCCTCAAAAAAGCACACCAAGCACTGCAAGTAATTTTCATTACACATCAAAAACTATAATTGTTTATATCCACAATTTTTAGTCTCGGCCTTGGGCATGTTCCTTTCTATGTTATGTTATAAAACATAATGGTGCCATGCAGAATGTTTTTATTACAGTGACCTTCCTAAATGGTAGTCATGACCTGTCAATCCATCTCATTGAGGAAATCATGTAACTTTGGTTTGATTATTTGAAGACATTACTGTTTGTTTAAAGAACTATATGAGATCCTCTGTACTGTAAACAATATTGTATTGTATTGCTGGAAAGGTATAAATGCAGATGCTGACAACATTGTTGTGCACCCTACTATAGAGTGTGCATCAGGATTATGTGAGAAGTTCTCAGAATAAATCTTCTCTGCTTCTAATATCATCAGGTTTGAAGCCTTGATTTATTATTCAGATAAGGAGAGAAGGGAGATGTCAAAATTGGCAATAGAGGTAATAACATTTCCCCCTACAGTTTCCTGAACCTGACTTGCTTTCACTACAGCCATGGAGCAGCTGCAAGGAACATTGTTTTTAAAGCCTTTGTGTTGAATTTGGCTCAGGACTGCAGCATGGGAGAGAGGAGGGACTTCCTCCTATGCCATTTTCCTGAGCCAAAAGAGGCCTGGGGGTGGGAATCACTTGCATAGCTTTGGAGCTGCATGTGGAATATTTTGTGCACATGCAGCTCCAAATGGAATCAGCAAAAACATATCATGTCATCCTGTTTGGTGCAGTAGTTAAGACTCTGATCTGTAGAACTGGGTTTAATTCCCCACTCTTCTACTTGAAGCCAGCTGGGTGACCTTGGATCAGTCACAGCTCTCCGGAGCTCTCTCAGCCCCACCTATTTCATAGGGTGATTGTTATAGAGATAATAATAACATACTTTGTAAACCGCTCTGAGTCGGCATTAAGTTGTCCTGAAAGACAGTATATAAATTGAATGTTGCTGTTGTTGTTGTTGTTGTCAGGATGATGGGGGAGGAGTAAGTTGCAAAGAGGTCTTTTTAGTATTCCAACCTTGCCAATTATGTTGCATTGACTGCCGAAGTTTTTTTGTGTTAATTGTATATTCTAAATTGGACAGAAAACTTTGCATTCCCATCCAGTAAGTTCTGAGCATGACTGATAAATACCACCAAAAGCAGCGCATTCATTTGAAATGTAGTTGATGTAAAATTATGCACATCTTTCCTACGATGACCCTTGGACATTCATAATCTAAGAAAGCCAGGAAATTGTGAATCCATGTGCTAAAAGTGGCTACCTGTGCCAGCTCCCTTGCAGAATGCGGCCAACAATACAGGTTTAAATACATTCAAAATACTGCTTATATGGAATAAATGTATCAGCACAAAATGAGAACCTATATAAGGATAATTATCAAAAAGTGTGGACAAGCACTAATGAAGACTTGCAAAGAGGGGGAAAATTGAATATTTCATGGCTAGAAAGAATATCTGCTGTTAAAATGATTATACTACCAAAATTGAATTTCCTGTTTCAAATGGTCCCAATTTATATAGATCAAAAGATTTTAAATAAGTGGCAGAAAGTAATAAATGACTTCATATGGAAAGGGAAGAAACCAAGGATAAGATTTAAAGTATTACAGAATGACAAAAAACGAGGAGTATTGGCAGTTCCAAATATTCAATTGTATCGCCAGGCAGCAGCATTGGTTTGGATAACTGATTGGATTATAAATCTGAGTAGAAGACACATCAGATTGGAGACAACGGACACTAAAGAGGGCATTCATAATTATTTATAGCTTAAGAAATCACTAAAATCCATTCAAAGGCAGGACGGGATCCATATACAAAGCAATGGACTATTTAAAATATGGTTTCAATGCAGAAATAGATTGAGCCCACCAATCTCACCATTGATGTTGCCAGTAAACACTTACTGTGATGCCACTACCAGAAACACAAATGATCAGCTCAGCTATGAATCTATGATAGACAAGCAAGGAAATGTGAAAACTTGGTAAGAAATTCAAGCTCAAGGGGAAAATATTCCATGATTGATGTATCCCCAAACAGTATCTACATTTAAAGAACAAACTCTCAAAGAAGGTGGCAGATTAAGAGAAAAAACAGAATTCGAATAATTAATAAGTGGTGACCTGAAGCATTTATTAGGGAAAATTTACCAAAAAAAATTCTGCAATACCACACAGACATGGAGCAAGTCAAAATCTGTATGTTAAGATGCATGAAAAACTTCGGAGAAACTATCCTCGTGAATCAATGGGAAGAGCTATGGACTAAAGATATTAAATTTATAGATTGTCAGTTGTTAGGAGAGATCTGGTATAAAATGTTCTTTAGATGGTATACTGCCCCCAAAGACATTATGAGAATTAGTAAGGACTATAGTGGAGAATGCTGGAAATGTCAATGCACGGATGCAACATTTTATCATATGTGGTGAACATGTAAGAAAGCACAAAGATATTGGATAAAGATACATGAGGAGATGCAAAGATTCTCAAGCTCAGGTTTGAGCTAAACCTGAAAAATATACTACTAAACATTTTACCAAATACATTTGCAAAAGAACAGGGAGATTTTTTCCGATACATGATGACACCTGAAAGAGTACTATATGCAGCAAAATGGAAAACAGATTTGTGCCCTGACATGTCAGAGTGGAAAGACAGGATGTACGAATATGAATCAATGGCCAAATTAACTTCTTATGTTCACAATAGACCAATAGTGAAGTTCTGGAAAAAATGGAAAGATTTTTTTGATTACTTAGGTTAAAACTAAGATAAATTCACCCAGGATGAATCAAACAACCAAGGAAAAACAGTCTCCTAAAGGAAAAGTGTTTTTGCCATATATCAAAGGAATTACTGATCAGATGGGAAAGCTTATGAAAAAGCATAACCTTCAAGCAGTATTCAGACCCACCCAAGAAATACAACAGATGCTACGATCAGCAAAAGACAATAGAGACCCCCTCACCTCTGCAGGAGTATACCGTATACCCTGCAGCTGTGGACAAGTTTACATCGGGACCACAAAGCGTAGCATCCAGACAAGAATAAAAGAACATGAAAGACACTGCAGACTTGAACAACCTGAAAAATCAGCAGTGGCTGAACATAGCCTAATGCAAACAGGGCACAGTATCTTATTCCAGGACACCAAAATACTGGACAACACTTCCAACTACTTTGTCAGACTGCACAGGGAAGCCATTGAAATTCACAAGCATAAGCAAAACTTCAACAGGAAAGAAGAAACCTTAAGAATGAACAGAGCATGGTTTCCAGTTCTGAAAAACACCAGGCTAACAAAACACTCTATACTCGACAATAGCCCTGCAGAGAAGATTAGCACATCAAGCACCAATCCATATGCAAAAGAACCTCCTCAGGATACAGTGAAGCCTCCCGCCATTAGCATTCCACACCCTGGGAAACTCTTACAGGATGACTCAGCTCAACCCCACCCCTCCTGAGTAGATATAAATGACCTGCCAACATCTTTTCCACACTGTGACACTGAGAGATCTCTGTCTTTTGGTGCTACACCTCTGAAGATGCCAGCCACAGTTGCTGGTGAAACGTCAGGAACTACAATGCCAAGACCACGGCAATACAGCCCGGAAAACCCACAACAACCATCGTTCTCCGGCCGTGAAAGCCTTCGACAATAAGGTAATTATGTTATAAAGATAAAACACAGGAGAAATTACTGTTTAAAATTATTGACATTAAAGTTTGAATATAAGCAACCAAGGAGAGGGGATGAGAGCTATTATATAATTTAGTTGTGCTGTTATATATTCTAAATATACCTTTTGATTACCTTAATGTAAATTCAAAGGTAGTGCTTGTATAAGTTTCTATGCACTTTCTATTGTTATATCTTTTCTTTTAAAGTGAAATCTTTCCTTTTAAAAAATACTGCTCGTACTGCTTATGTAGAAATCATCAATGCAATCATGTGGGATGTTCAAAACTCAAGAAAAAAAGGTAATTGTAAATATCACATTTAATTTTCCAAACATCTTATTTGCAAAAACTGAATCAGTATTAAATAGAAATAAAGTCTTTTCATGCAAAGTGGCAAAGTGTTGCTGTCAGCCTCTATCTTTGTTGGCCTTTCCCCCTTCATCTTAGCTGTGAGATCAGATTTTTCCATTGGTTACATGAGGGCCAGAAACAATGTGTTTCTGAACATTTCCACAACAAAGAATGAAGTCCCATAGAGAAGTGGCAGGATCAGATATCACCCTGACCTGTGCTTACAATAACAGCCTCAGATAGATAAAGACTCACAAGACATTGGTTTTATCCAGCCATCTCCTCAGTTAATTAAAGTGCTTTTTGACACAATTTTGATATAATGCCCTTATTGCATCAAGTTTTGTCTACAAAGACCCTAGCCACATGTTAGCATTTTTGACCAAAAGAGCTGTCTTCACTTTATGGCAGCTTCAAGCATAGACAGCTTCAAGAGGGGATTGCATAAACATATGGAGCAGAGGTCCATCAGTGGCTATTAGCTACAAGGTATAGATGGAACTCTGTGTCTAGGGCAGTGATGCTCTGTATTCTTGGTGTTTGGGGGGGGGGGGACAATCAGTGGGAGGACCTCTACTGTCCCTTCCCCACTGGCAGACCTCCTGATGACACCTGGTATTTTGGCCACTGTGTGACACAGAGTGTTGGACTGGATGGGCCATTGGCCTGATCCAACACGGCTTCTCTTATGTTCTTATGTTCTTAACAGTGGGGTGCTATTTTTAAACTCAATAAAGAACTGAAAACAGTCTTCAACACATCTTCTCCCTACCTCAAGATGTCCCTTCTTATCCTTATTTGGAAATGCCTCCAGGACACGAGGAGGACTCCCTCTATCTCACCCCCCACTGAGCCAACAAGAATATCTTCAAGCTACCCTGGATTCTCTTCCCTTTTACCAAGCCCAGAAAAAAAGGCTTGCGAGTGTTCTTGTCAAGCTTTAACTGAAGCCAGAATCTTCCCTCACATTGAAAGTCCTGTATAACTCTCTACTCACAACCTCTCTGAATGCTGACCAGGTGTGCAGGGAGGGTGCTCAGACATGTGCATGCTGGCCACCTGTGCGCAATTATCAGCTTGTTTGCATGGTGCAAAAGTGTGGAGGAAGTGTCTACATACACACTTCATCCTTGTGATTGGGGATGTTATTTTCCTAACATTTCTTATCATGGGGAGGGAGTATTCTAACAGATACTTCCTCCACACATCCCAAAAGGAGCTATGACTCTTGAAAGCTTATACTCTGCGCCAAGCTACAAGTGACTTTTTTCACGTGAAGAACACTTGATCATTTTTGCAACTTTTTCTGGGAACTGAAGTCCTAGTGTCCTTCCCCTCACTGTTAGAATCGCTGCCTGAAGAGCCAGAGAAAGCCAGCGGCGGCAGCAGCTTTTGCAAATCGTTCCTCCAGTAACAAGCCTGCTCCCAATGATCTTTGGGGGTGGGCAGCTGCAACTTTCTCCCTGGGCATCCTGCTTGGCTTCACCAACATTTTGGCTTTCTCCAGAGCAGCTCCCCGGGAGCAAGATGCCCAGGGAGAAAGTTGCAGCTGCCCACCCCCAAAGATCATTGAGAGCAGGCTTGTGACTGGAGGAATGATTTGCAAAAGCTGCTGCTGCCGCCAGCTTTCTCTGGCTCTTTAGGCAGCGATTCTAACAGTGAGGGGAAGGACACTAGGACTTCAGTTCCCAGAAAAACTTGCAAAAACGATCAAGTGTTCTTCACATGAAAAAAGTCACTTGTAGCTTGGCTCACTCTGAAAATCTTGTTGGTCTCTAAGGTGCCAGTGGACTTAAATCCTGCTGTTCTACTGCAGACCGACATGGCTACCCACCTAAAACTATTTTTGTGAAAGGCACCACATTCAGCTGCATGGAGTGGAAATCTATCAGCCTCCTGAAGAAACTTGTACAGCATGTCTAAAGAAGGGAGCTCTGATTCTTGAAAGCTTACACTGAAAAACTTGTTGGTCTCTAAGGTGCCACTGGACTCAAGTCCTGCTGTTCTGCTGCATGCCAACATGTCAACCCACCTAAAACTTCCCTACACACATAGGTGAATGCATTATACTGAGGTGGGGATGGAGCCAGTGTGTTTATGTCTGTCGCCCTCTCTTTGCATTCAGTCACTGCATGGAGGGGGTCATGTGTAAAAGGCTGTTGTATTTGTTGGTATTTCTTTCACATATTGCTAAGAAACTTCCCGTTCCTGGAAAATGTAAAGTCTCTCTCTGCTAAACTTCTATGTTCCCTGGATCTTTACATGTGATTTTGCATAGCTCAGTCCATACACTCTTGCAAACACCCTTCTGGCTGGCTCCAAACCCTTGCAGTTAGTATAGTTGCAAAGGTGCTATTTTGAATTATTGGCTGGCCACACATGTGGTGCTCCTGCCTGAGACTCAGACCTTTGTGCCTGAACACTGCATAGATGGGTATCTATAAGCAGTTCTGAATCTCTCATGCTGAACACTTTTACCTCTGTCTGACCTTCTCTGAACTTCACTGCAAGCATCCTAATACTTCATGTTGCTTTTGAATGCCTGACATTATCATGACTGCTTGTGTGTATTAGCTGTTCCCTTAATAAAGCTACTAAGTTTAAGTGACTCTTCTGGACTTATTTAACATCCTTGTACTTTGTCAAGTGTTTCATCCCTTCAACTTGGGTGTAAAATCAAAGCCTGCTGCTCCTTTAGACTAAGTGTAAGAGGCAGGAGAAAGAGGTTTATTTCTTATACTCAGGGTTTCTCAAATCAAAAAGTCAAGTCATTCATACATATATGTTCCTAATACACACAGTAACACAAGCAACATGAAGCTCAATTCTTCTGGGAGTTTGGAGCTCTAGGACCCACTGCATTAACATTTTCTGTGAAATTCTGTGCTAGTCTACTTAGAATTAAGCCCCATTACGTGCAATGGAGCTTACTTCCAGGTGGATAGCATTGCAACCTTAGTTAGGAAGTTGCCTGGCCTTAACGTGTAGTTTCTCCATAATACAAAATCAACAACAAAGTAGGTCAAGCTCTTATGATGGTACTGACTGCGTATGAAAACTTTTCAACTAACAAAAAGAAAAATTAAATGAAGAATCATCACCTTACACTCCACTAGTACCTCTCAACATACATAAATGTCATCTATGTTTAAAACAGTTTGTTAGGAAATGAAAATCAGTGCCAGGCCAAATGGAATTTCTGCATTTCTTCTATTTGCCAAATATGACACAGAACGAGGAAATGGAAACTATCCAGACAGAACTGCCTGAAAATCTTTCGTATGGAGAATATAGAAAATGACACTTGAAAAAGAAGAAATATTATCACAGGTGGAATGTAAATCAACTCTCACTGTCCTTAAAGCAGGGTAAATCACTGATAATGCAGAAGCCCTGACCATATTATTGCTGAAGGGCAGCTGTAGGAATAATATTTCTTATCCAGTTGTAGTTCTATGTTCAGGCTGCAGTGCAGTTTGAACAGACCAACATTTCCCATTGGGTGAAATGTTGACTTTATGGACTTCAATTTCTGTCCTGCAAACACACATCTGACAAAAGAAAACAAAATTGGATCTTAACTATAAAGTGGTTCATGTTCCAGATATAAATGTATATGGGGCAAACAAGTAGTAATGCTACAGGGCTGATTCTTCAGAATTTTAAAACTGTGGAGCTAGGAAGCTACATGCTCTAGATCTGCTCTGTCTGCACTGCAATCCATTAGACAATAACTATCATCACTTCTAGGATTAAAGGTGGTGTAAATATAAATTAGGAGTATAATTTAGTAATCACATACAGGTGTGGGGCTTGGCCAGGATGTTCTGTCCCAGTTCCTCTAATCTGAGAAACAACCCCAAGGCCAACCACAAGAAGAGTCACATTTTATAAGACTAGTTATATGTCTTATATGTCCTTCTCCAAATGAATCAGTTTTGTTGCAAGGCCATCTGCTATTTCATTGTATGTCTTATCCTCGTAGCCTTCTGAAGCCAGTTCAGTGCTCCAACCTGCTAACAAACCTATGGTGAAGGAATTAAACAATCTCATCAATAATAAATGGAAAGTTTGGGGGGCTATTAGATTGGAAGGGTCAAGGACTGCAGGAGTAGAGCAGAAGTGAAATTCTTACAGTGCAATCCTAAAAAGAATTACTCCAGTCTAAGCCCATGGATTTCAATGGGCTTAGACTGGAGTAACTCTTCTTAGGATTGCACTGTTAGTGTGGTAAGGAAAGACCCTCTACACAGTTGCAAGATCTTTCCCTTCCTAAGGCTTTAAGAAATCTATCTACTGGTTTTTCAAGCACTACATTTACTTTAAAATGTTATCAATAAAGAAAGCTTTGCTCCTAAACAGCAGTGCAGAACCCCGTACACAAACATTCACTCTCTTCCATTACTTACAATAATTTTATTTCCTCTCTTTTCAAGGAGTCGAGCTGTGACATATGATTTGAACCATCAGCCATACCCTGAGATGTAGAAAGCACATTAGCAGGAAGAGCTGGGAAAGGGGGGTTTAAGGAGAGATCAAATGAATTCTTGCCATGATAGTGACTATTTTGCAAGCTGTTTTTAGTTTTTTTCACAGAATGGTACATATGCTACTACTAGAAAACAAATGAAAACAATCCAGTCAATAACTGGGTGTGAATTATTCTACCATGGAAATCGTTGGATCCATTTATGTATGTAAACAGCATTGCCCCCCCAGTCAGGAATAAAGAGGCAGACAAAGTATCTGGGTATTTAAAAGGGCCACTTTATTAAACAATTTAACAAACTGCAAATACGGCAAGGGATCTAACTGCGGTACAGGTCAGGCCCGGTGTCCGCGCCAGGACTGCTGCCCTGACCTGTCTGGGCGAGCCCCGTTGCCCCGGGTGCAAGCCATACAGCGCATGGTTGCAACCCGGCCGGCCAGGCAAATGGTTCCCCTTTGCAGTTCCAACCACTCCACCATACAGCCCGAGTGAAGGACTCAACCTAGGGGGTCCCAGTAGCAGTCTGCCCTCTCAGCTGGTCGCCGAGAAGCCCACCAGCCAATCCTGACAGACTGCAATCCCCCTAGTGGGGATATGCCAAGGGTGCTCGCCGGCCCGCTCCCTTTTTTCAACTCTATCCTTCCAAATGATTACCTATTTACGGCTCCACCTATAAACTAACCCCCAACCCAGCACGCAGTGCAAGGTAGGCAAAAAAAAACTCCTCTCCCCATCAGCCAATAAGGGGAATGGAGAAAAAATTCCTACCTGGCCCTGGCAACCAGCGACCGGCTCTCCTGCACTGGTAAAGGGAGGGTGGGTGGGCCGAGCGCACAAGCCTCAACTGCGGGGCTGGAGGGGAAGAGCCGCCTCACCAAGGCTTGGCTCCACCCCTTCAAAAGCCCGCGAACAGGAAGGAGCGGGATAGCCTCTTTCTCCCTCCGGGGCTGCAAACGCGGCCCCCATCCTAAGCAGCCACAGGCTGCCGGCTGGGAGGGCCGAACTCTCTGTGGTGTTTATATTTTCCTATAGACAGGCATACCATTTGAGCCCAGGAAGAGCTTGAAGGGAAGGGGGGGGGTCAAAAATAGGTCTTTGGGATCTATTAAGTTATTATCCAGATCTAACCATCTACGTGTTCAATGAAAGGGGCATTACTTGGGAAGAATCAATCTATAAAGTGCAATTTATAAAGTGCACTACTTGCTGCATTGCCAGGTCTAACTAAAACAATCTTCCGGTTTACTCGACATTTTATGTTTGGGATAACCATTTGGAGGTCTATAGCAGATGTCTATTATTGTTAGCTAATATTGGTATGTGATCATGACACTTGCTTCAATAGAGGTGGCATGATAACAATAGCCATGCTACTTGAGGGCCATCAGAATGCTTCCCATGACAGAAGACATCCAATTCCTATGCATCCCGCTGGGGGAGTGGTTGGCAAAAAACACAACTGAGGTGTGGCTTTGGCTTATTGCTAGTGCATCTGCTTGGTAGGCAGAAGGTTCCAGTTCAACCCATAGTATCTCCATTTAAAAATATAAGATAGTAAGTGATGTAAAAGACCTCAGTCTGAGACCTTGGGGGTCTACTGTCAGTCAGAGTAGACAATCCTGACCTTGATAGACTAATGGTCTGACTCAATATAGGGCAGCTTCGTGCAGCAAACTGGTAGAAGTGATAAACACTTAGGAAATAATAAATAAACCTTAGCTGAACTAGACTGAATCAGAAACTACCAACAGAGATGCAGGCATTTGCAAGTCATCTGTTCTAAATGGGCTGATCTATTTGACTATAATAAAGACTCAAAGGCTCTGCTAGTCAGGGAGTTATATGTATCTCGGAGCACAGAAACCTATGCGGTTTAAAGATGAATCCATATTTCTGCCTGGGATGATCTCTGGAATGACAAAGATTCACAAGAAAACCTCCACATTTACCAAGTCAACAAATCTAGACAGAATAATTACCCTAGTATTAAAAGACTATAAGGTATTAAAAGATTATAAGATTTGCCTTATAAAGATTATAAGGTTATACTCTCTATTCTTCTCTGTCTGACTCCGAGCTTGAGCCTAAGCTTGTTGACTAAATAGCAGGTTATGAAACAAAGATGGAGTAAAACGTCCTCTGGGCATGTCTGTTGTGATTGGTCTACAACCCCAACAGGATATTGCAGAAATAAGACAAGTTTTACATAATGTATTTATGAAATGACAGTGCATAGACTGAGTAGGGCATTCCATATAATGGAAAGAAAGAATCTCATCTGGTCAGATTTAGACATGGGCACAAACAGCATTATGAATGAAAAAAAACCACCAAACAGGCCACTCGGCTACTCGCGGACAGGCTGTTTGTGATGCACCATTCCAGCCGAACAGGCGGTCGGCGCAAGCCTTATTTATTGCATTCAGCCGCCGTTCGGGAAGCTAGACATTCAGGTGCCTTCAATCAATTGCCTTGGCAATGGAGGGGGGGAGTGCCTGAACTCTGTCTGCACTCCCTCTGTTGCCCCAGACACCCCAATCAATGCCTACCTTAGCTTGATAGGCAGGTCTTCCTTCCAAGCATGGAGCTGAAAATCGGTTACAATTGGTAATGTGGGAGCAGACACCAGGGGGGAGGGAGGGAGGAAGGGGGTGTTCTGTGGCCATGGGAACTCCAATCTCATCCCTGCAAACCTTGTTAGGCAGTTCTGATTGCTAACCACAGGCCTCCTGCATTTCTCAGTGAGTCCTCAGCTTATAAAAGGGCACTGCGCTCCCAGTTTTGGTTTCACTTTCAGCAAGCAGTGGAGTGGGACAGAGCTGTTAATAGCATTTTGGGAGAGAAAGAGGGAGAGTGCATTGGAGCTGGGCTTTTTTCTGTGTGTGGTGGGTGGGATAGGGAGCTATCCCCTCTGGTTCCAGGGCTGCTGCTAGGCCCTGGGGCCAAACTCAGTGGGCACTTCTGCTGAGGGCTCACCCTGATTATTAGTGCCTGATCTGGTCAGGTCTCTGGGAGAGTTGAGCTAGGGCTCTACCCCCTCCCTCTGGTTCCAGAGCTGCTACCAGACCCTGGGGCCAAGCTCAGTGGACACCTCGGTTGAGGGCTCACCCTGATTTTGGAGGTACATTCTGACTTTGTTCAGGGAAATCAACTGGATCAAGGGCAGCTGAATTTTTTCACTTGTAGCCTTTGCCTTGGAAGATACCACTGAGCTTGTCAGGGTTTGGAAGCAGGGTCATTACTTGGATGGGAGACCACTAAAGAAGACTGGGGCTGCTATGCAGAGGAAGGCAATGGAACTTCATGAGGTTGCCATGAGTCAGTTGCAATTCAATGGCACAGTTTACCTTAAGAGTATGGCATGATCTATGTGGGGTGAAGTTTCACACTTTTTTGAAGTGTGAAAGGCAGGATATTGATGGATGGATGGTTGGATGGATGGGCTATATTCAGGACATTGGTCCTTCACAAACACAAGACATGTGGAATGGGGACTGTATTAAGAAGGAGAACTGGATAAGATTGAGCAAAAAGGTTGGCTGAGTACAATCCAGTAATACAACCCAGATACGCACCACTTCTGATCCATATATCTGAACTCAACTACTGTATATGGTGACCCACCGAGGCCTGGTGGTTAGCAAGAGGTGGTTTTCATGAGTCAGGTCATAAATACAAGGCTTGTAGGTTGCATTCATCAGTGGGCCACAGCTAGTTCAGGACTATTGTAGCAGATTTTTTTCAACGGAAGAGGGAAACGGAATGTCCCACATCCTATTTTTAAAAGAGTCTCTAAACAAATATATATATTCTCCTTACCGGCAGATTAGCTGCCCACCAGTGAGAGCTGGGAGTAGTTGAGCAGGATAAGTTGATGGAAAGGCCAAGCTTCTCCCCATGTTGTTATGTTAAGCTGCAGAATTGCCAGCCCTTGATAGAGGGCACTTTTTAATGAATACACCCATCACAGAACTGGCTCTGTGCTGAGGAAACCTAAGTACTTATACAATGTAAAGAAAGTTGAGACTGTCTGAACTTGATTCTTTTGTGAAGCTGCATGAAAAAGGGACCAGGGAATCTGTAACAGTAATCATATCTACCTACTGGAATAGTATAACCACTGTGGTCATCCATAAAGAAACAATTATTTCCAAGAAACATTCACATTCACTGTGGTGGGAAAACTTTGTCTAAACAAAGTCTGGCTAGCATTCTGAATGGCATTTTTTTTTTAAAAAAATTGATCTTTGAAGTGTCAGCTTCCTGCAGTACATGAGACGAGTTCTCTTCTGTGGAATGGCTTGTGGAAAAATGAAAATAGATAAAAGTTGTGTCTGCAGCCAACAATGCGGAGGTTTCAAAAGGCTGCTTATGTGTGCAGTACGAGATTGATGGAGGCAAAAAGACCTTAAAGGCCCAGAAAATTTCTAACTGAAAAGAACTCTATTCCCTTTCTGTTGTGAACCACTTGATAGTTTTCATACATTATAGTGCACGGATTCTCTATATAGTTCCTAACAGATGTTCAACAAGGAACATTTTAATGTATGCTTTATTATGCAGTCATTAAAGCAGACTCATAAAGAATGGATCAAATTCATGATGGACGAGAGTAAATTTTAAATCAGTATGTTTCCAGCCTTTGTAATGGAAAATCAGTGTGTTTAATTGAAAACTTTAAATCCCACATCTTCTGAGGGACTTACAAGAAAATAGAAAAGTAACATGTGAACAGGCACAGAACAATCAATATAACTCTAAAATAATGAAGCCCAGCCCTAATAGGGTGTAGAGGCTAAGGTCCTGCCCTTCTGCTACATCCCAGCACCGGTATTCAAAGGTTTGCTGCCTGTGATATGGAGGCTCCTTTCAGTTGCACCACGGCTTGTAGCCATCGATGGACCTCTCCTCCATGAATCTGTCTAACCCCCCTTTATAGATCAAGAAGATCAGTAGCTGTGTTAGTCTGTTGGTAGCAGTAGAAAAGAGCAAGAGTCCAATAGTACCTATAAGACTGACAAAATTTGTAGTAGGGCATGAGATTCACAGATCACTTCTTCTTTCGTTAGTCTTATAGGTGCTACTGGATTCTTGTCCCTTCCCCCTTTATAGCTATCTATGCTTGGGGCCGCCGCCACCTCCCTAGCAATCAATTCCAAAGTTTAATCGCTCATTGAGTAAAGAGGTATTTCCTTTTCTCTGTTCTGAATCTGTTTCCCAACAATCTCAACAATTTGGAGCCCCCAAGTTCTAGTATTATGAGAGAGGGATAAAAAGTACCCTCTATCTACTTTCTCCATCACATGCAAAATTTTATAAACCTCTATCATATTTGCTCTTAGCTGTCTTTGTTTTAGACTGAAAGTCCCACTCTCCAGCCTTTTCTCATAGGAAAGGCCCTCCAACCCCATAATCATCTTGGTTACTCTCCTTCATACTTTTTCCATTTCTACAATGTCTTTGTTGAAGTAGGGACACCAGAACTGCATGTAGTATTCCACATCAGACCACACCATAGTTTTATATATGGACATTATAATACTGGCCATTTTACTTTTAATCCTTTCCCTAATAATTTATAGTATGGAGTTTGCCTTTTTCATGGCTGCTGCATACTGGGCCAACATTTTCATTGAGTTTTATATAACAGCTCCAAGATCTCTTTTAGTACAGAATAATGCCAGTTTGGTGTAGTGGTTATGAGTGGTAGGACTCTAATCTGGAGAACCGGGTTTGATTCCCCTCTCCTTCACTTGAAGCCAACTGGGTGACCTTGGGTCTGTCACAGCATCTTGGAGTTCTCTCAGCCTCACTCACCTCACAGGGTGATTGTCATGAGGATAATAATAACACACTTTGTAAACCACTCTGAGTGGGTGTTAAGTTGTCCTGAAGGGCAGTATATAAATTGAAGGTTGTTGTTGTTGTTATATTGTTTGGATGTAATTTCAATTCACATCTTCATCCATTTGATCATGGCCTCCAGACAGTGATTCTTTGAGTTGCAAGAGATCACTAAGGGGAAAGGGAATATAATGATGGGATTTGCCTCCATGTCCCATGGAAACATCACCCATCTTTGTGTGTAATGGGTACCTCTGGTGCCCATTGTGATGATTGTGTAAGTATGAGCAATAATTGAAGCTTTGTAAATATTTCTTTATTATAACAGATTGAGTATTAGGAGATAGATGTTATTAGGTCTGTCTTTATTTTGTAGACAATAGGCCTTGAAAATACTCTGAGAGTTAAACAAATGGGGCTAGCAGTTTGTTGGGTGGAGTCTCCTCCAGTGGCATCCCATGGACGATAACAGGCATCTGAAAAACATAAGAGATCTGAATTTAAATTTTGTATTGAACATTTGGAATACTATAGTTACTTGGACATCAAGTGGGAGCCTCGGGAGAAACACAGACGGTGAATCTATTAACAACATAAGAAAAGGAAATTAGAGGATACCGGGAAGGAGTAATCATTTCAAGCAATATGGATTGTACTAGTGACTGTTATTATGCTATTAAGCTGTATATGAGCAATAGGAAGTGTATGTATGTTATTTATGGGTATTGTATTTAAGCTATTTATTGTATTTATTGTGGTTTTGTATTATTTATTACACAGTAAGCACATTGTGCTTTGAACACTGAATAATTATTTATAAAATGGGATAAAAATAGTTAACTTTCATTGTGTGGGAGAAATTCTACTGTGGAGTGATTCGGGACATACAGCTGCACCTGGAGATTTTCATTAAAATATACATTGTTTATATATTGATGATTCTGAACTCCAAAATTCTGGATAATGATTAGATACAGAAGATTATGGGAGAAAGCACCAGACCTTGATTAACACCACAGGTAAGTTCCCAGGGCACTGGACCGGAATGAACAAACCCACACAGTACAGTGTTTTACAGATGATCATCTAGGTTTGTAAAGCAAAGAACCTGCCCAAAGAAAAGTAAGAAATGAAAAAAAATAAAGGATAGAAACTGCAGGCACTCAGACAAAAGGAAGAAAAGCAGAGGGGAGAGCTATGATCTATGTTCCTGTACCATGGAGCCTGAGTATCCCCTTTATGTAGGGATTTGGAGAATCCGTATATGAAATACCCATATATGGGGCAATTCAATGTTCACCTTTTGTAAAATCAGGCTATCCAAGATTACTTGAAGAATGAGTATCTCTGTCAATTCCTTGAGTAACAATACCGTTCTTAGATAGCTTAAATCCCATCAAAATCTATGTGTATACCATGTAATCATGTGTCTTTAAGGTCAATGAACCATTCAAGTTGAGGGGTTAGTAATCATTAGGGATTATTTCCTACATATCCAAAAAACAACAATAACAACAACACAAAAACCCTTGAAAGTTAGGAAAAAGGCTAGGCTAGGATGTCTCTTGACACTCAATTTTTTTAAGTATAGAAAATGTGTGTATAGAGAATTATTCTAGCATATGAGCGTGTTGGAAGTTTAAAGGTGAATAGGTCACATAAGTTTACCGTCTCATTTACTGTTGGTGAGAACTGTGTAATATCAATCAGGCAAAGCTAGTCTGAGGAGGATTTCCTTAGGCTGAAGGAAAAATTGAGCTCTGAGAAGGGAAACTATGGCAGGGCCTTTTCCCTGGATCTCAAAATTCCTATTAAGATAACCATCTCAGATGTTAATGGCTTTAGAAAGGTGTAATTCTGCATCTGTTTCACTGATAGAGGTCTATATAAAGTGGGAGAAAGAACTAGACATTTAACAGTCATGATGCAAGAGAGTTACATTCAGACTTGTCTCTGAAGGCATCATGAACTCTAACAAAACTTTATGTGGAATGAGAGATATATGGGCAAGGAAGGAAGAATGGGAAGGACACCTTTACCAACTATACTATCTTGTTAAGGATTCCCACCTCCCTCTATTCTGATACCTATAAAGCTGGGGTGTGGTTTTAGATGAGGAAGCAAATGACTCCAGGATTGGTCCAAGATGTTTGTTGTTTATTGGTTTATGTATATAGAAGGTTTCTTCCATTGCAAGCTGCTGTGAGTCCCTTTGAGAAGGAAAGTGGGATACAAATGCTTAAGAAAGAAAGAAAGCTTAAGAGTAAGGGGGGAAAAGATGAACATACACACTACAACAGGCCGGCAGAACTTAGCTCATACTCTTCTCATTACACAGATTACATCAGAACTCATTAGAACAATCAGGAAGTTAACATTTAAAAATAGAGTTGCCATCTGTCCATTCCTAGCAGGTGTTTGCTCACTAATCCACTTACTTGCCTGCCAATGCTGATCATTGCAGGGTGGGAAGATAAGGGTGGGTGATTGTATCCAAACCCAGAAGTAATGGGCAACACTCTAGTAGTCCTCCAAATCTCTGTGGTCCTTACCATAGATTTGGAGGATTTCTAGGCTCTCACTTGGAAGTGACATCATATCTGGGTTCAGATGCAATCATCCCTTTCCCCACTTTCTCCTGTCACAAAGGTGAGCAGACCTGGCAACCCTACTTAAAAAATGATAGTCCATTTATAACAACAAAGAGAAGAAAGTTCTTTACGCATATGTAGAATTTTTCTGATTTAGTAAATCTTGCTGTTTTGATACACCACAAGCAACTAGATATGGGCACGAACTGAAATATGAAACAAAGTTCGTCATGAACCAGGCGCGAACCAGCAGTTCATCAGAGCCCATTTCTGACGACTGTCAAAAGTTTATGCCCTGAAAATCTTTTTGGTCTCTAAGATGCCACTGGATTCAAATCTTGCACTGTCAGAATACTTTTTGAATGACCTTGGACTAGGCACTCGTCCTCAGCCTAGCATACCGCACAAGGCTGTAAGAATAAAATTGAGAAGAGTGAATCATGTCTGCCTCCCTGAGCTCCTTTGAATGTGAGTGGGATAAAAACAGTCTAGACAGACAATAAATGAGCTGCACAAGTGAGAAGAGGTACAACTTGCACCCTGCAATCACTAAGGAAAGCAAAGTTTCGCACCAATACCTAGCATAATAACTGTCAGCTTCTGTCATGAGCACTACTATGCTGGACATCGGCACGCCTGACCTTGATTCTGGGAAGCTGTCAGGGACAGTGCAGGTTCTTGCTCTGTGGAAGGAGGGTATACATCACCCTCGCTCCCTCTCAACTCACTTGCAGGCCTGCTCAACCTGACAGAGTCCTCTCCTGGCTGCCTCCCCTTTCTCCTTGCCTTTCAAAGCCTCTTCCATCCTCGCCTCCTCTGGGCTTGCTCTTCCTCCTGTTCTTCATCTCTCTCACTCCTATTTCTTCCAGCTTCTCTCTCTCACACACTCTCCAAACTCCACCACACTCCTACACAACCCACCCCACCCTGTGGGTGGACTTTTCTTTTATCCCTTCATCTCTTCCCTGTGCCACCTGGCAGCCACACCCCCCTCCTGCACGCTATCCATGGCCCTGGCCAACTCAGGCAGTTGCACCTGGGCTTGCTCTGCTGGCTGATTGGGGCAGGTACACCTGTGTCTCCTTGGCTAGCTACCAATCTTTTCCTGCCAATTGCCTCAGGCAGCTTCACCTGGGATTGTTTTGCTTCTGGCTTCTCCTGTACCAGGCTTCCACCGTCTAGCTGGCCTGCAGGCTGGGGCATGGCTCTGTGCTGCCTCTTCTCCCTGTCTGGTAAGGCTACTGGCTGACTGCCTTTGCTTCCTGTGCCTCCTCCACTGGGTCTACTCCCCTCCTGGGGTTCTCACTCTCCCTGCCTGGCCCCCTGCCTTCCCACCAGAGGGTGGGGATAGCTGGTTTCCACCTGACTCTCTGAGGCTTGGGTGCTTCTTTGCCCTCCAGTGGCAGGGATGCCTCCTTCCCTCCATCTGTTGTTGGTCTACTCTGATCCTGGGTGCCCATTGGGGTGGCTGGGTGGCTGTCCCCCAACTGCCTCCCATCCCCTTCTTCTGGTAAGTCTGGGGGCTGAGCCTCAGACCCTGGACAATAACATAGCTGCTGGTCTGGGAAGTGCAAAACACTCCTCCTCTTTTCTTCCAGGCTTCAAGACCATTTTTTGGTTCTGGATGAAGGGAGTATCATTTGGGAAAGCATGACTTGCCCATCCCTTCATGACTATAGTAATGAATGGAAGGCTGAAGAATAGTGGTTAATACTGGGGAAAGGCTATCCATTCATTCCCTTTCCTGCCTGCCAATTATTACAGGACTTTTGCTGATGGGAAATAATTGGGATGATGATGATGATAGAAGGATATTAACAGAACCACTTCTGGATAGCTGCCATGAAAACTGTTTTGAAAGGCAGATTATAGGTTTTTAAAAACTATTTTTATTGGCATAGGGAAGGAGATATAGCACTACATATTGCTTCCTAAATACAAGCATTAATGGCAAATCAACAAAGTCCTGTCATCTCTCCTGCTGCAGCCAAATGTTGTGACAAAACTAGACCTTGCATCAACTTCATGCAGTTGAGGCAATGGACAAAATCAGTCCTTTATTAGTCCTCTAGATTATTACACTTATTGTCATCATATGATTCCTGTGTGAACATCACATTGACGGGTAACAATGCCATTACTTTTCAAAAGCTGTTGACTTCTCTGTTGCTTCCTGTTATTTTCCATGCTGAGCGCCTCACTGATACCTCTAAAATTATAGGTAACAGACGGTAGATAGCAGCCTTGAAACTTTATGGAGGCAAGCAGATTACTTAGCTGTCTGTCTGCCAACACAAGTATTTGTCATACTTCTTGCTTATTACTGAAGCAAAGGCCACCAATGAGAAAAGAGCCAGAGATGTTTAGAAACTGGCAACATGAACCAGCTAGAATACCCCTGTGGGCTGTCTGCAGCTATACTTTGAAACTTCCAGCAAATGATCAAAGGGACAGCCTATTGGCTTAGAGTGAGTGCTGCAACTGATAAACACCTAAAACTGTGAACTGGGCAAGCTGCACAAATCAGAAAATGGCTTGCTTCACAGCAGATGCAAGGGAAATGTACCTTGCACAATGTGCTTATGCAGGATAATATATTTAATTTGTGTTTTCTCTTGCTTAGTTCTCTCTGGTGCGTGGTTTGTTATTGGCTTGATGAGTGACACTTCATAAACAAAATTGGATAAGACAAGAAGAACGTATGGCATGAAATGGAAATGAAATCAGCAAGAGTTGTGAGGGTTTTTTTTAACGATTTGACATAAATAATGGTAACGGTATCAAGCTAAGGAGAGTAGTATATCTACATAATTTTCTTTAATGATCTTTTAAAATAATTACCATTTTATTACCATTTATTGTCTGCATAAAATAGTGCATCAGTCCATGTTTGAAGAAATGAGATGTGACAACAGAATAATATTTGTTCCACGTGACTTTGCTTGCTTACTTCAAGATATATAAGTGTCTGCACATATCTCCATAGTTGGAGAAACAATCACAGAACAGCCAGAGCTTTGTTTCCAGTTTCCCAGTCTGATTCAACAGTGTGTACAGAGCTGCCTCAATTGGCCAGTGGGCAGTATCCTCCCACTCCATGCCTGGAATGTCTCATTTATACCCATTTGGCTCTATTTTCTGCAGCCCCTTCCATTCCCTAGAAGGATCACTTCCATGGTCACAGGGACTGCAAAGAGGGACAACAAAGTGGGTTGGAGAAGGGAAGTGAAATGGATAAAGAACTGAAATTATTTCTCCCTTTTCAACAAGTGCAGCTAGACATCACCTCCTTATCCCTTCTCTTTTCATTCCACCAACCCCTTTGGATCTTTTTTCCTGCAGAGATTCTGCAACCCCAGAGGCAGGAACAAAGCCAGTGTGCTTATACCCACTTCCCTTTGATGTATGTTGGCTGAATACGCAGACGGGTTGTGATGTTAGTGTTTAGACTGGCAGGGGAAGAGTCAAGAAACCGTTCTATTCAATGAACTCAAGGGCCAAGTTAGATGCATGAGGAGACAACACCAGAAAAGAGAATTTTGGGTTGGGGAAGGGAGAAAAGGACAACATTTTTTGCATTACATCAAGCAAGCCACATACCAATTACTAAAGCTATGAGAGCAGCTGCCTGGGAATAAAAGGAATCTAGACGCCAAAAACTGACTATATGGACCAAGTCCTGAATAAGGATATTGGATCATTGGGAGTGCTGGGTTTTTTTCAGAATGATAAATGTGTCATATTTGTAATAAAGGTTGATCTTCTTTTCAGGAACAGTATCTCCTTGTGCAAAACATCTTGGGAAATATGGCTGCAAAAAAGGAAGAAACCACCCATAATATGCTAGTGTCAAGCTACTCATTATTACCTTGACCTAAAGATGACATTTTTGCCCAGGGCATTGAGCATCTGCTGTCTACCTGGCAACACGTCAGTGCGTTTCCTGCATGCTTACCGACTGTGAAAATCTATATTTGGACTTGTGTTCGGCTTCAGGGCAACTGATCATTCTGTAATCAGCTTCATTAGTATAAATTACAGGGCCATCTCTCTTGTCCCTTGAGTCTCACTAAAAATAGCTGTGCAAGGAAATTAGAACAAAGTTAAAGCTTAAGCACAATAAAATACTAATAAACTTCCTAGAGAAGCATTAAAAGACATATACAACCATTGTATGTGAACTATAATTTTTAATGAATCTCATAAATAATGTGCTAACCTTCTTTTCTTTGTACCAAGCCTTCTCATTCTCACAGGAAGCAAATTTACAGGGTGTAAGTTTTCCCCCCTTTGTAATTAAGGCAAATATGTTTTCAGGCTAAGGTAAATCATTTTTGTTTATGTCTACAAGTTACATGCTGACTGGCTTCATTTGTATTAGTGCAAAGATGTAGTATTTTAATTAAGTATACAGAATTTCTTGTTAAGCTAACATTGTGCAGATTTAGTATAGGTATATTATATTCCAGAATATTCTTCATCATTAGGTTGCACATTTATCATGTGCAATTCATTATAACTAACTTCCCTGTCCATCAGTATACATCTGCTGGACTCCATTGGACTCCATTGCTGAAACACCCCCTCATGAATTTCAGTAAAGCTATATTTTAAAATCTATTAATTCTACAGTAAAACTACATTTGAAAATATATTAAATTCTAGAAAATCTATTAAAATTTAGAAAATTTTTGTTATTTCACGTCTGGATTTTGGTGGGGTGGTGGTGGATAATGTGGTTCCTTATTTCCAGGGAATAGAATATTACTGGTTCAGGAGTCAAATTCATGTAGTTTTTCTTCAGGACCATTATTTTCAATGGGGAATCTATCCAAGGGTCTGGGTAGCTCTTTATAAAGATAATAGAACCAAATTTACATACCTATGGGACCGCCTCTCACCATATGTTCCCCAGAGGGCCCTTTGTTCAGCAAATCAACATCTGTTGGTGGTTCCTGGCCCCAGGGAGGTCTGTCTTGCCTTGACCAGGGCTAGGACCTTCTCAGCCTGGGCACTGATCTGGTGGAACTCTCTGTCTGTGGAAACATGGACCTAGCAAGACTTACTATCTTTTTCACCGAGCCTGTAAGATGGCGATGTTCTGCCAGGCATATGGTGGTTGAGGTGGGAGGATCCCCCTTCTTTGACCAGTTTCCTGTCGGGGGGAGGGGACATTGCTTCTATCCTGTATAACATCTGTCAGTTTGCCACCTGCCCCACAGGTTTTTTGTGAGGTTTTCGCAAGGGAAGGACAATGTGAGCGCCACTGAATTTTATAAACTAAACCTGGTTTTATTATGCTACCTGTTTTATTTTGTGATGTAATCTGCTCTGAGCCTGCTCTGCAGGAAGAGCTGGACATAAACAAACAAACAAACAAACAAACAAACAAACAAACAAAACGCAGCCCTCCTTTTAATCTAAAGAACCCCCCCTCCTACATTCCAAGCAGATTGAACAAAGGGGGTCAGTTTTACAAACCCACAAAGTAGGTCCCTTTATATGCAGCTGCACTTCTCTATCTACTGATTCCTCAAATGGTAGTAGAACCCTAGCAGGAGAGCTGTAGACAGGCATTGGCATCAGAAAAAATGCTGTCTGAGATTCGGTTTCGTTTTCTCGGCCATGTCGGACGCTCCTCTCCGCAGGTCCGGGAGGAAGCGCCCGAGCACTCTGACCGGGCGGCCGATCTGCGAAGATTAGCCCCCAGGACTCCCAGTGAGGGAGGCAGGGTCCGGGACGCTGCGGGAAGAGCCCTCCAAAAACCTATGCGGGGGGGTAAATTGCCCGTTTGTCCCTATGGAGGCCGGCAGATGTGCGCGGCGCCTCGTGTGCTGCCGGGCCATGGAAAACGGCAAAGAGCAGAACTAGGCGGAAGCCTGCAAGTAAGCGAATCCCTTCTGTTATTACAAGCGCACGCGAAGGAGTGGTGGGATCTGAAGCTAAGAAGGCTCGCTCTTCCCCCTCGCTGAGTTTCAGAATTTGGCTGGCGGTCCCCCCCCCTAAAATGGCAGCGAAAAAACAGAGTCCCGCCCTGGGCAAGTCAATCTCGGCTACCCTGCAGGGGAAGGGAGAGTCGCTCGAAGAACTGGTGCGGAGGTCGGTTACCGAAGCCATAAAACCCTTTGTTGACAAGCTGAACGAAACAGATCAAAGGGTGGGCTTAATTGAGAGCGAAGTGAAAACCATTAAGGATGCAGCGGGGGGGGGGGGCAGAGAAGTCTGCTCAGGAAAGTGCGTCACTCGTGAAGGCTATGAATAAAGAGTTAAAGCTGGTGGAGAACCAGCTGATCGGGCTACAAGTGGAACGAACACAAACAATTTTGCGTCTCCAGAATGTGAAAGAGGAGGAAAATGAGGATTTATGGGGTTTGGTCTCGGAACTATTGGCGACACCCGCGAAGGCAACTAAAGAAGAGGTTAAAAGCGCCATTTTGGAGGTCCGTAGGGCTTCTTCAAAATATGCAACGAAGCATCAGCTGCCTCGTGAGATCATCATCGATTTCTCATCTAAAAGGATCCGAGACATCATCCTATACAACTCATACAATGCGGATCTGGACTTTTTGGGTAACAAGGTCAAGATACTGAAAGATGTCCCATTTTTAGTTCGGAAAAGACGTTTTAAGTATAAAAAGCTTGCAGCTCTTCTGAGGGAACGTGGAATAAAGTAAAATGGTTATTTCCTGAAGGCATCTGGTTTAGTTACAAAGATCAAGCTTACAAGATATTATCAGAAGATCAACTAAGGGATTTTGAGGATAAAAATCCGGAATTCCAGCGAGACACCAAGCAAGAAGAAAACGAGAAGTCTGAGGGGTGGGGGGAGGAAATGAGCACTGCGGCTGCAGTTGCTCAGAGAGAACTGCGTCCGGGACCCAGGAGGGGGAGGAAAACTTAATTTGAATTTGAATTGTAATTTGCATTATGTAAGGTCGACCACTCCATCAATATTATATAAAGCTTTAGTTTTTAATAATGGCAGTATGAAGGGAAATCATTCTGTGTAGTGTAGATGTTATATGTTGTTGTTTGGGGTTTTTTTTCTCTTTCCTTCCCTTGTTTCCCTTCTTTTCCTTTGTATTGTTAGTTAATGTAGTTAATAAAAAGAATAAAAAACGTTTAAAAAAAATGCTGTCTGCATTCATTTCATTTTCCTACTCTTACGATGACCAACTGAATATGAACAAAAATTACCTTTCCACTGAAAACTCTTTGTTTGCCATGCTTCCTTTTGTGGTCTGTTTGTTTAACAAAGGAAGGAAAGATTGGCAGCTTTTCTATTATTCTCTATGGGGAACTTGGGGGACCTGGGGAGGCTGTTTTTCAAACAAATGTCAGTGTCTACCATCTGTCCATTAAAGACCACTCATGTTTCAAGTGAATTGGGCCAAGTGTTCCAATTCTACAGCCACCAGTTCCTCCAGGTTTTCTGCTTTCAGAGGGAAATCTCTACAAAGAGGGAATAAAAGGAAGGCAGCTCTCCGCAGCTTGTGATTGGCTGCTAGTGCTTTGTGCTCTTCCCTTGCAAGGATCCAATTGGAAGGGAGAAATAGAATTTTTTAAAAAATGTGTTCATGTGCACAGCAGATAAGCACCAGAACTTAAAAAAATAAACACCACAGATTTTTTGGGAGAAGAGAGTTTCATACTTCCCAAGCATCTTGGATTTGTGTTAACATTCTGGAAAATCAAGGTAATGATTCAAAACTCGGGCATGAATTGTTGTCTGACTGTTACACAAAAATCCCTTTATTTCAACAGATATTTTTTCTTCCTTTCATTCAGGCCTGAGATTAATTTGGATATCCAAAGAATGGTTTTAATATCCATGCAAATCCTAGTAATATTTTTACATTAAAAAAACAACTTAATATCCAGACTCTTCTTTATAGCCATATCATGTTCAGTACAACAATATAAAATCCACTAGGAGACGTATGGTATGATCTAAAATAGGCTTAGGGCCTATTTTTCATCAGGAAGCAGGCATCTATGATCTGAAATGCAGTTTTAGGACAGCTCCAGAGATATACTTGGTATCTGCCCTACTTGGAGTAGGAGCCATTTTGCCTTCCTTCCATTGCTACTTAAAGATACAGTGTTCTCTGGTGAAGGAAAGGTGACTGGCTGCCTCAGAGGAGCTGGAAGCTCCAACAATGTAGATCCTCTGATGGAAAGGCATTTCCATTTGCAGAAGATGGAGCTTCAGTTTCCACAAATTCAGTCCACCCCTTCAGACTCCCATGCGTTGTCACCCCATAATGTTCCTGAGGAACAGACTTGACAGGATTCAGTTGGCCGTAGCAGGAAGGGAAAGTTGGAAATTCATGCTTAGTAAAGTTTACAGATTGTTAGATAAATATGATGCACAATTTACCAGTTAATTTTAAAATAAATTTTAATTGAACTTATTGTTTGAGTGTTTCATCTTTGATTTTTTTTTCTAAAATAAAATGCATTGTCTGCAATAAATCTGATCTGTGTTTTATCACTTCTTACCACGGCTCCTGAGCTTCTGCATTCCAATTTCCACACACGAAAAAAGTACAATATTCTTGGAACAGGTGCATATAATCAGGAGACTTTTTGCAAGATGAAATATTAGAATCTGCAAAAAGCCAACATTCAAAGCGTGCTGCTTAGTGGTCTTAGATTACAGCTATCCCATAAGAATGTACATTGAAAGTTTGGTGTGTTATTTTTTAAAGGATAACTGCTGCACCTGTTGTATTACATGCACAGGGGATGCAGAGTTTCAACAGCTACAAGCCTCTCAGTGTAAGATGTTTGTCATTTAAATGTCTCAAAAGGGACAGCAGATGTACCTGCGTATTCTGCATGTAATATTTTCTGTCTGCCTTTATTAGGAATTGGAGGTCTGAACTGGATATTAACAACAGTCTTGTGTCTTTTGTATATATAAAGAGATAATGAATACTAAATAAAGAAAAAAAAACCTGTGATTTCATTTGTCAATGTTAACAGTAAATGAAACTGAGTGGAGAATATATTCACTTGAATGTTGAAACCAAAAGTGAAAACATGTGAAATGAATGTTTTTGAGTTTGTTGTACATTATTTCCTTTCTAAAATATATGATCAGAGTACAGAACCCTACAGAAAACTTTAACTTTCAGAAACAAACATTTCAACTTGTTAGAGTACAGTGCAGATGCCATGACGTATCTATTAACCCAGAACCGACATAGATTGAAAGAATTCATTGAGAACAATGAGGTAATGTGCTTCCAAATCTTTTTCTTGTATATACCATATAGGTCTTTATTTTTCTAGGTACATAGCTGTGGAATTCAGGAACTTCCAAAAAGCACTCCCAAGGATTAAGTGAGCCTCTCTCGTGACATTTAGATAATGCTCTGTGAAGGAATGGACTTGCAAGCCCCATTTCCTCAGGGTCCCAGGAAACTGGAAAAACTGGCAGCCATCCCAAGTCTCTGCTTGGTAACACCACTCCTTTCTACTTACCCCAAAGGAGTATCAAAAACAAAATGTATAGTAACCACTCCCATCAGCAACTTTGAGAGTTTCTCCTCCTAGACAGAATTGCATATTTTGCACCCTGAATCTGCATTGCTGTTTAAAGAGATGGAGAACTTACCCATGGCCCTCCCCTTTACCACACTTCAGATAGCAATATTAAATAGCCATCATATAGTTACAGAGATCAGATTTACAGTTTCAGAATATAAGAAAGTTTAATAAACAGAAATAAAAAGAACACACATGGTCTGGTTCAAGCATCAGGCTGAGTAAGAGTACAAAGAAAAAGTGATAATATGCATTCCTCTCACGTATTTGGTACTTATCCTAAACAATGTTTAACTAGGGTAGGCTAGTAATTCTTGCAGTTGCAGCATTTAAAAGTCCCTCATTACTTTAACTTCCAGAGTTGGGACTTCTCCCCACTGTCTCTCACCAAGTGGGTAAGATAGAGTCCCTAGGTGAACGCTTAGTCATTCTTGGCTTGGGCCCATCCAGGAAGAGCACGATGGAAGGGGGCTTTTTTCTCATGTCATGGGAATTTATAATTGCTTGTGGGAGTCTGTTTCCCCTTGTGGTTGTTCTGCTTTTCCTTCCTCAGGAGGAAGACAAAACTATCTAGCCATATGGCTGTCCTAATCTCTGTCCCTTGATGTATGGCATTCTAAAAGGTGTGAGATGGTAAAACCCGTTGTCCTACATTGGCTGGACCTATCAACATCTATAAGCACTAAAGTAGTCTTTGTCTGGAGCTTGATAGTTCATCCTCTGGCCCCCTCCTTTCTGCCAGACAATAAAGATAACAGCACCAAAATTGTACAGAACATAGACCTCTCTCTAATCTAAAGACACTCCCCAAATTCTGTTTTACAGACCCCCTGCGGTAGGTGCCTCTCTGCACAGATACACTTCTCTCCACTGATTCCTATCAAGGAGAAATGGTGCTAGCCATCAGCATTTTTTTTAAAAAAAAACCTGTCTACATTCATTTTATTTTTCTATTCTTACAGTGACTGTCATTTTTCTGTTTTACCTTACTATTCAAAATGCTGTTTGCTATCCTTCCTTGGCTATCCTTCCTTGTTGTAATTTATTTGTTTCCTTTCACAAATTGAGGAAGGAGGGACTTGGTGGGATTGAAGTGGCTGTTTTTCAGCAAAATGTCGCCAAAACTACAGCTGAGCAAGTGCTGACTATCCACTAACGAACCCTCAAGTTTCAAGCAGATTCAACAAAGGCGTTTGATAATTTGATATTCAAATCAGATGCCCCTCTACACAGACTCACATCCTGCCACTATTTCAGGGGAAATGGCACCAGCCACCATTATTGTTGTCATTCATTAAATTTTCCTAATCTTACAGAGATGGACAATAAAACATTTCTGTTGAAAATTCTGAATTTGCCATCCTTCCTTGTAGTCTGTTGTTTGTTTCTTTTCACAAGGTATGGAAGGCTTTTTTTGCATTACCCATCCCATAGGTCTGCCATTATTCCCTATGGGAGACTTGAGGAGAGGTGATGGAGTGGCTGTTTTTCAACCAAATGACATAAAAATTGTAGGGGAGCTAATGCTGCCTATCTATTAGAGGCCCTCAGCCCAGGTTTCAAGCAAACTGGACCAAAAGGCTCAATTCTACAGGCCCCTGAACAAGGTGCCTGCCTGTTAATAGAGGCACCTTGCTAATAGAGAAATTTACGGTTGTGGCTTCAAGCACATGGCACGTTGCCTGGCTAGACTTAACAGTTCCCGATCTGGCTGGAAGAGAAAATCATAAGGCAGGACTGGCTAGCACCTGGAGATGTACAAAGATGTAAGAACAAAAGAGGTCTTCCAGGAGTTTCTGAGTCAATCTCCTTCACACCCTTCCAATCTTCCCTCACCCACCTTCCTAATCAAGGCTTCTCAGGGATCTGATAGCTCCTTCCTAACCAACAGTTGCAGGTCATCAATCAATTTCCTCACCTTTAGTAACACCCAGGAAGGTTTAATCAAGCCTTTTCCATTTTATTATCTCACCTCCAGAGACAGTCATTAGGCTATTGTTTTGGAGCAGAAGATGCAATCATACCCCAGGATACATTCCACAATATAATTGAACTACTCTGCCATTTGATCTGTGTATGTTTCCTGGGATTCTATGTTTCCTGGGTTTCCTAGGATGGGCACACCATCCTGGGTTCCTGGGTTTCCTGGGATGGGCACACCATCAGACATGTGTCTGAGCCTTCCCCTTGTTGTGAAGCACTGGTTGCTGAGCCACTACTCTCTATGGACATTCTCTATCTCCTAGATAGGTAAATATCACCTGGCTCTGTACTCCTCTCCCTCTTCCTCCCTGTTTTCTAATTAGCTCTGTGCATATCTTGTGTGTGTTTTCTCATATTTGTTTTTGCTGCCCTTTTAATAAAAACCATTCCTGTTGAACATTTGCCTAGTTCATTTAGAGAATTCTCTAAGGAAATGATCCTGGTATACATTGGTGTAGATCCTGCTAGTTAACCCTTCTTGCTGCTTCTCATTGTATGCTAATTCCCTCAGCTCACAAGGAGACCCTGCCCCTTTGGTTAACATGCTGTCTTTCTTGCAAATAACTGTAGCTCTTTCATTATTCCCTATAGGGGACATTTTCCAGGGGGCTAGAGTGGCTGGTTTTCAACCGAATTACACCAAAATTTCAGGGGAGCTAGTGTTGCCTATTCACTACTCTGCCCCCTCCCCATTTTCAAGGAAACTGGAAAAAGGAGTCTAATTTTACAGGCCCCTGAACAAGGTGCCCCCAACTCATTCTATTTGCAGAGGAAAAAATGGCTCTACACCACAGTGGAGAGAGGAAAGGAGAAGGAACAAGCTAGAACAGCAGCTCCGTTGGGCATTGCACTTCGCTTGTGAGGACTGGGAGCCACCTTTCACAGACACTGCCTGGGAAATAGGTTGGATCAAACAAAAATATGAGCACATACTTCATTGCTGGTAAGCACCTGAACACACACACACACAAAAACCCAGATTTTTCAGGGTGAGATTTTTGTAATTCCCAAGAATCTTGGGTCTACGTTACCATTCTGGAAAATCATTTCAGCAACTCAAACCAGCAATTTTTTTGTATAAAATTCTTTACTTAGAGGAAAGGAACCTCCAAATCCAATTGTTTCCTTGAAATCAGAAATTTAACTTCTATAATCACAGAATTTGGAATTTTATAGTTTTTATCTAAGACCCAAAGAACGGCTAACCGGGGGGGACTTTGAACTTCTGTATCCCAAGTGGAACTTCCTTGCCCCATTTCACATCATGCACAAAGGGGAATCCCTCATGAAACTGAGAGGACTTTCAAAAGCAGATTATATGTGCCTGAAGATATGTGATTTGGGTTGCCAGGTAACTGTACCCTCCTGGCAGGGGGGGACCTGGTACTCAGTAGTGAGATGATCTTTGAGCTTATGATTCTTTTAGAGTCTTTTAGAATTGGCCCATCTGGGGTTAAAATTGGCCTTAAATGCAATGACTTCAAGAAGTGATGTTGACACACCTCGCTGGGAATGAGCCTGCTGCGCACTTGCCTGAGTTGCCTCTTCATGGCAGGTGATTGCTAAATGGCTTGCAATCTCCCACTGATCACCAGCAATCAGCGGCCACTGGGGCAAACCCCCGTAAATTTGCCCACCACTGGTAGGCACCTGAGAACCCTATATGTCATTCAAAAGGAAGTGGTCAAAAATTCCACTGGCTAAAGCACTTCCTGGATTATCAGCCAAGTATTTTGGAATCTTTATTGGTCATTTTATTAGACGTTTATTAGATAATTTTTAGATATTGTATAAAAATTAACTGAAGTTAACCTTTTTGGGTTTTCTTTATGGCCGTTTGAATAGCATGTCTGATGTAAATATATATTAGTGGGAAAAAACCCAACTATTATTATGCCATAGTCTCAAACAGATGTCTTTGTATTAGACTGTAAACACTGACACTAATCCCTTGTAAGTACAAAGTTTGTTATTCTGAAAATGTTCTAAATTTATGAAAAATTGTTTATGTGGAAAACATGAATTGATTGAGCCAGTCTGAGTCATATATTTTGTTTTTTCATTGAAAATCTGACCATTAATTATTAAGCACTTCTCACAAATGTTCACAAGAAATGTATTACAAAAGCGATAGCACCTGCAGTAATTTGAGATATAAATTAGTATGATTTCTTCATGACTAAAGCAATGTTTTTCCTTGTAGATGTATTTTTCATAGCAAGCAGATACAATGACAACTTGTTTATTCTTTCTTGCTATCACTTTTGACTCTCTCTAAATTGTATGGATAGCACTTTTGATAGAACTCTACAGCTCCATAGAGAGAATTTACGGTTTCCTACTACTTGAAATGGTTCCTTATAAATTGGCCAATACATTTGAAAAGATACTCTTTTTATTATAACAATCTAAAATAAATTAATGTTCAAACTCTCTGGATATTTTAATTCCTAAAATAAATCTCCTGGACGCAATTAAATAACCTTTTTTAGAAGGGGTATGTCTCTCCTGAAGCAAACTCATTCCAATCTTGCATGTTAGCTTTTCATAAAGTTAACAACATATAAAAGTAGAGAAGTGAAATGCTTATTCACAAAGGCCCAGTGTAAAATATTTCCTCTGAAAGCAGATTTTGCCATCCATTGTAATTCCCTATGTTTCTATCTAGTTTAAAGAGTCAACCTGTTGTCTAGTCCTGTGATATCAGTGGGACTTGTTTTTTGTATGTCCACAAAATTGGAACCATGAAAGAATAGACTAAAAACTATTCATCTAAACCCAGTCACAAAAAATATGAAGCTTACCTGGGCATATACATAAGTCTCTCCATGCTGAAACAAAATTGCAAAACTATCTGGTAAATAGGAATAGCGTTGTAATAAAACAGAATTGTTCAGGAGGGTGCTTTTATACATGGAATAAGGTTGTTGTTTATCGCACTGGTTATTGTACGTATGATTTTTGTTTTATTTTTACTACATTGCCTTCTAATTCTTGTAATCTATTTTTAGCAAGTTTTACTTGAGGAGAGGCTATGGTTCAGTGGTAGAGCATCTGCTTGGTACTCAGAAGTAGACATGGGCACAAAACAGAAAAAGCTCAAATCAAGAGTTTCATGTTTTGTCATGATCCACGAATCACGAAACTTCATGAAATTGACATATTTGCCAAAACGATTCATTCGTTTCTTGATTTCAACGGCATTTCAACGGCCCCTTTCATATCCAGAGATGCCAAACTTGCAGGGAGACTTCAGCAGGCTCTCCTCCACCCACCCTCCCAGTTTGCAATACGTTGATTGGGAAGGGTGGGAAGGGAAGTGCTGCCAGAGTGCATGACTGAAACAGGGACCGGGAGTTGCTGGATCAGAGGAGGACGAAGGACCAGCCATGGTGGAGCTGGGCCGGGAAGACAGAGTGAGGGGTGGGGTGGAGGAAAAAAGGCACCCTCACCCAAAGACCTTCCCACAGCAAGGCCAAGAGCTGGAAATAAGAGGCTTCTTTCACTCTCTTTAAAGCAGCAGCAGCCAAAAGCACAATCCAAAATCCTTCCATACACTCTCCCACTTCAATCCCAGCAAAACGCTGACATAGATCAGAACAGAAAGTCTGTGGTTGGCTGACAGACCTGCCTAACAGGGTTTGGAGGGGTGAGATTAGTGTGCCCATGGCTACAGAAGGCCCACTTCCTTGGATGCCTAGGGGATTGACCCCCAGCTCCTGGCTGTATATGGCAGAATGGAAGCTCTTCAGATGGCTAGGAGAGCTGCCAATCAAGGGTAAGTGGGCTATGACTGGGGTTTCCAATGGCAATGAAAGGTCTGGGTCCATTGTTGCCTAGGGAATCAATGGATCAGCGCCAACCTGTCTGCAATTACAAATCATTCACGAAGTTAACAAAGGCCAAAAAGTCATGAATTTCATGATAATTTCGTGATAACTATGGCCCCACAAAACGCTGTTTCGCAACACACAAAATGGCCTGTTTTGTGATGAAATTTGCTTTGTATTTCAATTCATACCCATATCTACTCAGAAGGTCCCAGGCAAAAATTCCTGGCATCTCCAGTTAAAACAACTGCTAGAGGTGACCCAAACATATATGCCACCTTTCATAAATATTTTCAGATCCCTCAAAAAGTGCCCCACTGGTAACTATGTACTGATTCAAAAGGACCACTACCCATTCCTAAGGTAAATGGGCTAATGCTTCCTGCACTATTGCTTTTCTGGTTCAACATGGCAAAATGGTGAAGATATTCCCCTATTACAGACTGACAATACAATTCTATGCAAAGTTACTCTCGTCTCATGTTAGTGACTGGATTTACTCTGCCTACGTAGGATTGTGTTGGGATTCTCCCTATTTTGCCACACTGCACCGTATTAGAAGGTAACAAAACTCCTGCAGTATTTATTTATTTAGATTATTTTTAGCCTGCCTTCCTACAAAATGAGAGTTGGGATAGGTTTCCTTTCCTTCTGTATCACTGCGGATAATACAAAAACTTTTTTCAGTGACATGATTTCCTTTGGATACATAGTATCACGATGCTGTCATATACCATGATTAATAATGAAGTCCTAAAAGGTCTCTAAAGAAGTACAAGATCAGGCTGCAAGTTGGATGGAATGTATATAAACAAAAGGAGGAAGAATATGCAATAAAAGAGAGATGAGCAGAGCAACAAGCTTCTTACCAATGGATCCACATAAGCCTTCCTCTACAGGGGTTTAATGAGCTTGTGCTGGTGAAGTTCAGTAGCAAAATGAAGCACATTTCCCCAGAACATTTCTCCCACATTGGTCTTCTGTGTCAATTGCTGCACCAGTGGCTCCATTGTACGAAATAAGAACTGTGCTTATATACCGCTCTTCTAGACAGATTAGTGCCTCACCTAGAGCGATGAACAAGTTAGTGTTATTATTATCCCCACAATACAGCTGGGGAGCTGGGACTGAGAGCTACTGCGCTTATGGCGCTCATGGCAGTAGTGGGATTCAAACCAGTAGAGTGCTGATTTGCAGCCGAACTACTTAACCAGTGTGCTACAGCAGCAAAATAAAAAGTTTTTTAAAACATTTGTGAAACTACACCAAATGTATTATTGATCCTTCATTTTGCTCACATGAGGCTCCTTCTGTGCACCAGCACTATTTGTATCTGCAGTGAGGATGGCAATACAGAATTTTTGACATTTGTTGGTGTGAGTTAAACTTCAATAGTTTTTCCAGTTGGGTAGCCATGTTGGTCTGCAGTAGAACAGCAGGATTTGAGTCCAGCGGCATCTTAGAGACCAACAAGATTTTCCAAGTGCAAGCTTTCAAGAGTCAGACCTCCCTTCTTCTAAGGTGCTACTGGACTCAATTAGTTTTTCTGTTCAAGTTCATCTGTAAGGCGAACATACCACAACTTCATTCCTGAGCTTTAAAGCACCAACTTGAACTTTAATAGTTCAGGTATATCCTCTCAATCTGAGGACAGAATTGTGGCTGCTGAACAGGTTCGATTTTTACAGACGAACTTCAAGAGAAAAAAAATGTCATTATTGGTGACTATTTCTGATTTAGGGATTAAGTAGCTTTTTTCCTAACTCTGCACTTCTGCACTTAAAAAAAAATTAGAAAGTAAGAGCTCCAGGCTGCAGGAAATGTTGGGTTTAAGAGGAAAGTGCACAGTATGCCACTTGGGATTCCTCATGCATTTCCCTTCAACAAACTTAAACAATCATTATGCAATGGTTGAAGCCATTTAAACATCAGAAGGCATAACAATGAGGCAACTTAATTTCAATGAAACAGATGTGCTCTGATTTGGGGGGAAGAAATGATGAGGGAAAGTTTTGGACTACTTGAAAATTAAAGATTCCCCAACCCTCCATGTTCAGAGCCATTGTGTAGTATTTAGTACGTTGGACTAAGATCTGAAGGACCTACTCTCAAATCCCCATTGTCAGAGAAGCTTACTGGATGATCTTGGCCCAGTCACTATCTATTATTCTAACCGATTTCACAGGATAGTTGTGAGGTTAAAATGGAAGAGGATGTTGCTTTGGTCCCTACTGGGGAAAAAAGTGGGGCATAAACATATAAATAAATAACCCACTAAATAAACAACACTGAGGAACAGCAACAGGGAGACACTTTGGCATCTATGTCCTACATTCCAGGGACATGTGAAGCAGAATATTGGTCCAAATGGATCATTGGATTGACAGAACATAGCTGCTGTCATGGTTTTATGTTCTCAAAAAGAATGGACAATTGACCGATTTGTGCAACCTCAACATGCTTCATAACCATCAAAAGACTTCCGGCTTCACTGATTCTCTAGAGCAGCAGTGCTCAAGCTTTGGAAATCTGATGACGTCATTGATTTAATTGCTTTCACAGATCTTCCCCAAAGCCTGCCCTTCTTGTCTCACTAGCATCTGCCACATGCTGAACAGCCCATTTCAGAGTGTACATGGCAGAAAACGTACGTCTTATGGAGAAGCCCATCCCCAAAACAATATACTGAAAGTTGCACTTTAAAAGAAAATTTAAGGAAATTATTTGTTTGTATAGTCTGTAGCTGACCTACAAGGTCAGATCTCAGACAACAGCAGATTCTATAGGATCCCAACTGAAAACCTTGTTCTAAGCAATGCCATCCCTACACTGGGAGTGCTTTTTCCCCTAGGGACAGCAAGGAAATAATTGACTACTTACTGGTAGATAGAGATCAGATAATAAGAGTGGGAAGAGGCTGGAAAAACTTTCAAAAGCCATAGCTACACAAAACCTGAAAAGAAGTTTAGCTAAAATCCATCATTGGCTATTAGTGTCTATGACTGAGTGATATCTCTTTGTTTCTCAGCCAAATATTTTTCATTGGAAAATAGAGTGAAAACCAGTTCAGTTGTATACAAGAACTACCTATGATGGCTATATTAGGACTTGGTGCCACTCAACCAAAAGCTGAGTTACTGACTTCTAGCAAACCAATAAACATATTTTCTGGCTAGTATTTTTAGAGTATGTGGAAGCTGGGTGACTACAGACAGCAACAGATCTGTGAGCTCTTGCTCTTTGAAATAGGGGGAGCCAATTCTATACCCTTTCCTGGAGGTGATCCCATTTTGAGAGGATTCCATTTTCATATCAGCCAGAATACTGACTGATATCCACAGGAAGGACTCAGGAAGACTTCATAGGGTCTTCAGACTTCAGTTTGAGAAATGCTGCTGTAGATAATTTTTGTTTCAGGTGGGACAAAGAGTGAGGGGAATGAGAAAGGAGGTAAACCCTAAGCCAATAGCACCTTAAAGACCAACAAGATTTTCAGGGTAAAAGCTATCAAGAGCCAAAGCACCCTTTATCAGATATGAGTTGTATATGATAGAGCACTGACTTTCAAAAGATTATACCCTGAAAATCTTGTTGGTCTTTAAGAGGCTGTTGAACTCGCATCTTGCTGTTTCACAACTGGCTAACACAGCTGAGCTAACCTGAGATAAATCCTGAATTTGTTTCAAAGCCCTGCCATGTAGACTTTAACTCCCTTTAAAGGTCAAATATGGTCAAGAGATCCTATCTAATCTTTCAGCTACCCCCTCCATCCACTGTTTATCTATACTGGATCATTCTGTTTGATATGTGCTCAATTATCAAATTAGACTGTAAACATTGTATACGGTTTATTAATTTAACATATATGTATCTTGCCTGCTTTTCAACTCAAGATGGTTCACAATTTTTACCAATAAAAAACCAAGTAAAAACTCATACAATGATAAAAATGACTATCATATACCACACAAGTGTTATAGTATGAGATTTTCAGTTACCATGGACACAGCCCTTCAAATTTCACTCCCATGTGGCAGACCATGACCAGGAAGTTGGAAACTGAATTATTCCCTACAACATATGTGCAATGTTTCACTACTCTGGATGTAAATATGAATCCTAATCTATGTCCCCCTCATGAAAATGGGTTTGATAAATTATTGAGATGTTTGAACAAGCTTTCAAAGGCCAATGATTAGTTAAACTAATGAGATTTATAATTGTCCTGAAATATAGTTATAGATACAAACACACATAAGATGAGAAAATCGGATTCTCCTCAAACGCTGCTTCTTCCCCTATGTCCTTTGCCCTCATCCCCATACCAGCCTCCCAATTCTAGATGTTATAAGTTACAACCCTTTATAAGATATTTAATTAAATGGACATTTGTTCTGGTTCAGCAGAATACATCTAATTTTCTTAAAGGTAATTATCTTTTCAACAGTGAAGGCAGAGAAGAGTTGAACTCAAGAATATCATTAAGAACTAGCAAAAAAAATGATAATTTAATTATCCTTGGTTAAGAGCAGTGAATTGATTAGGCAGTGCATTAATTTTTGTTTTGTAATGAAAAATACTTTTTAATTCTATAAAACATTAACTTACATGGTTAATCAGATCTATACTTTATCAAACCCAATCTCTAGTAATCAAGTGCCTAATGCCTTATTAAAAATTTAGGTGGAAATATTCAACATATAGCATCTGGCTAACCTGATCCTTTTTTTTGAAAAAAAATATTCACACAGATGTTCGTTTGCAGAATATGTTTATCTCATAGCAGCAAATATAAATTTCAGGCATAAATCCAAAAGCTTTTAATATCCAACTGTGACATTTTATTCCACAACTGCAGCTGTGAATTCTACAGAAAAGTAACAACTCATATAAAACACTACAATAGTTTTTATTAAATATTTATTTGTAAGTGCTTCAAAATTGCCTGCTACTTGGTGACCTGTCTACTTCTCAGAGTAGAGTCATTGTATTCCAAGTGGAAGGAACTTTGGCACTGAAACAGGTCCTAAACATTTATATCTCCCATTGCAGCTGATTCCATGGTGCAAAGATGTTTCTAAGGGGAATCCTCACATGGGCCCCCAATATAAATTCTGAGAGTATAAGCCTTTTCCTTTGCCAAAGCCCCCTTCTAGCTATCCACCAGCAGTCAGCAGCCAAAGGCAGGTGTCCTCAGGTGAACAGGGAATTTTAGTTTATTTTTATTTTCATTGATTGATATTTATAATCCACCTTTCTCACTGAGACCTAAGGCAGATCACACAATGCAAATCTATGCAATCAACTGCTGGGACAATCAATAAACAATATAAAGTTTGCATGGCACAAGTTGGAAAGGAACATACAATTCAAATACAGAAATACAGCAAATAATCGTTGCTAAACAAAAAAAAAAATCTAATGTTGGTTTACCATCCCTCTTTCTAAGGTGAAGAAACCCTGCCCCGCCTGGCACTCTTCTGGGGCCACTCACTTGGCCAGTGGGGGGGGGGGACCAAGGAGGAAGTGTTTGCATGCACTCCTGTGCTGCCCCATCACATTGGCAACAGAAGAGCCACTGGGCACGCTGAAGCTGAGCTCAGTGGAAGTCCCATTTGAAGACAATTTCCACTGACTCAGCTTCAACATGACCAATGGCTCCCCCATCACACCAGAAAACGGTGTAATTTTTAGCATGACAGAGTGCAGGAGCACTTTGCACACTTGAGGAAGGTAAGTGCCCTGCTGCCTTCTGCCCTCCAGCCTCTGCACCCCTGTTTTGGCCCCTGAGGCACCTGCCAACCCTAATTTGACGCAACCTATAAAAAACCATGGAAACCACCCAGTACTGTATGTGGATGTAGATCATATCCACACACAGTACCCAGTAATATAGTCTACAGTCTCTATCCTTTTACCAAATTATCTCTCTGCACCATTTCATTACAGCATAGCCCTGTTGCCTGAGTGGAAACGTCCTCCCAAATATTTAGTTTTGCGTAGGGAAGGGCGTTGCACCACCTTGTTCCTTCTGCTGCCCTGGGAGTGACAGCACACTCCAACTGCCTCTCCCTTACCTTCCCCCTCGTCTCTCACAAGAACCAACCGGCTTCCTCCCACCTCCCTGGGTTTCCTCCTAATCCCCACCCAGCCTCCCTGACAGGCCTTTCTCCTACCCTATCCAGTGGGAGCTCCCTGGTCCCTCCAACCCAATCTAGAATGGGACATTTGCTCCACCCTCTTCCTAGTTTGGCCTTGCTGCTGCTGAAGCTTCACCAGAGGCTCCCTCAGTGGCCTGGGGTCTGTGCTTGCCCCACTGTGGCTTCCCAAGTACTCTTGTGGGCCTGGCTGGGGTTGGGCTGCCTTTGCTGCTGCAGGAGACAACTGCACAGCTGAGGGTGGTTGCCCAGGGTCAGCAGTTGTCAGTATGACCAGAAAGGTGACCTGTAGCTGTGTGAAGGCATCTGCAACTGAGATGCTGACAGAGATGTTGGTGCAGGGCCTGGGGAAGGTTCCTGCTGTTGCAGGGTTGTCTGTGAGGAGGGGGGGTGGAGGAAAGGAGAATTGCATTGCCAGGCACAGGGGCTAATGACTTTTCATGCAAACTCAGAAAGTTGGATCCAACCAGCTTTTCCACTGGTGAAAAGGGGAGGAAGGGGTCCCCTTTGACCAGCAAAAAGACTATGCTGGGGTTTATGTGACCTGGGCAGATAAAAGTCATGTGAGCTGGAGAGTGTAATAAGGAAAGAAACTGAGGGCCAAACTACAAGTGACGAATGACACAGGTTGGACACTTGTCAGCTTCCCTCAAGTTTTGATGAGAAATGTAGGCAGCTTGGCAGAATGATGGACGAGTGACAGTTGAAAAGTCCGTTGGACAGCAGTCAGAGAGCCAAGCTGCAAGACCAGAATGCCTACATTTCCCATCAAAATTTGAGGGAAACTGACAAGTGTCCAACCTGTGTCATTTGTCACTTGTAGCTTGGCCCTGAATAAGATAGAGTGAAAAGGCTGACTGGATCCAACTCATAAAACAGAAGGCCAATGTTGGCATTTTTAAAGCCGTTTCAGCAAGGGGGATTTGAATTGAGAAAGGCAGGGAAGACGGTTATAGAGCTGCATTACACATGTTTATAAATTACATGAGAGAGCTGACCTCGAATGTCCTCTTGAGAGGCTGTGATTTTTGTCAAGGTTGATACAGCATTGATGTTCAGTGAAGAGGGAATGCCATGTATGTGCAACAGCAGCATCCTAACCTGCAGTGTGCAAGGTAGACTGTTGTGGTTCATGCTTATCTATTTGTGAAAGTCTGCTAACACTGTTATTCTCTCAAGCAAGAGAAAATTGAAGGAGACGTCTCTATTTTGGTGCCGTGTTTAGTATCTTGTGGGAAATTTACAGTTTAAATATTTTTAAAATGGGTATACTGCCTTGGGGGCCCCTTAAGCTGAAAGGTGGACTATAAATGAAAGAAATAAATAGAATAGCCATAGTATATACGCACTTATTTTCTGAATATATATTATAAGTTCAGCTCAGTTTGAAGAGGTTGCTAAATGGATTTCTGCAAAATGTCTAAGTGGCAGTATATTTTATCAATTTTTATACAGAATGGTTATGTTGTTAATACGGATTTATTTGTATTACTAAATGGATTGCCAAGTGACTTAATAAAACATGTGGAATGAATCACCTTTCAAACTGTAATAAAAAATCTCTAATAAAATGTTCATAAAATGCTGATAAAGGCAATATGAAATGGACAAGACTTTTATAAGAATGAAAATGAGGGCATGGTATGACATTAATCATGTGTATCTCTTCTAACATACAGCAAAAATATTTATTTTGTTTATTATGTTAGCTTTACATCTTGGTCTGTCTTCTGTGCCCTGACCTGGATACCGCAGGCAAGTCAGGTTTCATCAGATCTCAGAAGCTAGGGAGGGTCAGCCTTGGTTAGTAATTGAATGGGAGACCTCCGAGGAAGCCTGGAGTCTCTATGCAGAGCCAGGAAATGACAAACCACTTCGGATAACGTCTTTGCCTTGAAAACCCCAGCAGGGGTCACATAAGTCAGCTATGACTTGGGGGCACTCTGCACCACCACCACTATCCTATGTACTCAGAATGACTTACAGCAGGATTTTTTTAAATGCAAAAAAGCTCTGTCCACAAGGAAAGAAATTAAATCTCAGAGATTAAATGATAAGGGGAATAGACCAAATGAAATAAAAAATGACATCATCATAGTAACTATGCCACACCATAGGTAACATCTAGGGATGTGCGTTTCGGCATTCAGAATGCCGAAAGAATGCCGAAACAAAAGTGTTTCGGCATTCTTCAGGAATCCCGAAACGTTTCGGGGAATGCCGAAACGTTTCGGGATTGCCGAAAGAAAAAGCCGAAACGTTTCGGGATTCTTTCGGCATTCTTTCGGCATTAGAGAATCGCCATTTTGTTTTTGCTAGCCGTTTGCCTTAGCAAGCGGCTAGCAAAATCCTGCTGGAAGCAAAGGCTTCCTGCAGGCTCTTAGAAGAGGGGAGGGGGGGAGAAGGAGTGAATCACTCACTCCTTCTGTCACCCCCCACCCCTCTTGCAAAGGAGGATAGGGAATCCTGCTTTGCCTTGCAAATGCAAGGTGCAAGCATTGCATTGCACTTTGCATTTGCAAAGCAGCAGAGATTCCCGCCAAAACTAACAGGTAGGGGAGGGGGAGCAGGAGGAGGGTGGCTCTTGGAGTGTGGGTGGGGAAAGGCAGGGGAGGGGGGACTTTAGGAGTCACCAATCCCACTGCTGCATTCTCATGCCAGCCAATAGATTTAAATCTTTGGCTGAGGCTGCAGCAGGGGATTTAAATTTGGAGCAAGACTGTCTGGAACACTTCTGTTGCTGCTGCTGCTGAGCTGTGACCGAGAGAGGAGAAGAAGAGAGACTGCACCTGGAGCCTGGAGGACATCTGCCTGGAGGATCAACTGTGCTGGACATCCTGAGAGGACACCTGGTAGGCCTTTTTTAAATTTTTGTAAATTTTTTTGATGCTGGGCACTGTGCTGCTGTGGCCTGCCTCTGCAAAAAGGTGTTGCAGTTTATTCTTGGCATGGCCTGGGGGACAGGTTGGGCAGACAATGTTTGATGGTGGGGTGGGGGTTTCAGCATTGGTTGTTGTGCTTGCCTTCTTTAAGCTTGATCCACTGTTTTAAGATTAAAACAAGAGTGTGCCAGCTTTGGGCCTACACAGGCCAGAAGCCTTTCTTCTGGCTGGCTCTCACAGTTGTGCTTCACAATCTGGAATGGTGTGGCTTGTTTTTCTGTGTCTGGTCCCCTGCTTGCAAGGATTCCCAACAGGCTCCGTCCTGATCAACTGTGCCAGCCTGTGGGCCACACACAGGTATGGCCTGGGGGACAGGTTGGGCAGACAATGTTTGATGGTGGGGTGGGGGTTTCAGCATTGGTTGTTGTGCTTGCCTTCTTTAAGCTTGATCCACTGTTTTAAGATTAAAACAAGAGTGTGCCAGCTTTGGGCCTACACAGGCCAGAAGCCTTTCTTCTGGCTGGCTCTCACAGTTGTGCTTCACAATCTGGAATGGTGTGGCTTGCTTTTCTGTGTCTGGTCCCCTGCTTGCAAGGATTCCCAACAGGCTCCGTCCTGATCAACTGTGCCAGCCTGTGGGCCACACACAGGTATGCTGCTTTGGCCAAGGTAACCCTTTTTGGTTTCTGGCCTGGCACTCACAGTTGTGCTCCACAATCTGGAATGGTGTGGCTTGCTTTTCTGTGTCTGGTCCCCTGCTTGCAAGGATTCCCAACAGGCTCCGTCCTGATCAACTGTGCCAGCCTGTGGGCCACACACAGGTATGGCCTGGGGGACAGGTTGGGCAGACAATGTTTGATGGTGGGGGGGGGGGGGTTCAGCATTGGTTGTTGTGCTTGCCTTCTTTAAGCTTGATCCACTGTTTTAAGATTAAAACAAGAGTGTGCCAGCTTTGGGCCTACACAGGCCAGAAGCCTTTCTTCTGGCTGGCTCTCACAGTTGTGCTTCACAATCTGGAATGGTGTGGCTTGTTTTTCTGTGTCTGGTCCCCTGCTTGCAAGGATTCCCAACAGGCTCCATCCTGATCAACTGTGCCAGCCTGTGGGCCACACACAGGTATGGCCTGGGGGACAGGTTGGGCAGACAATGTTTGATGGTGGGGGGGGGGGTTCAGCATTGGTTGTTGTGCTTGCCTTCTTTAAGCTTGATCCACTGTTTTAAGATTAAAACAAGAGTGTGCCAGCTTTGGGCCTACACAGGCCAGAAGCCTTTCTTCTGGCTGGCTCTCACAGTTGTGCTTCACAATCTGGAATGGTATGGCTTGTTTTTCTGTGTCTGGTCCCCTGCTTGCAAGGATTCCCAACAGGCTCCGTCCTGATCAACTGTGCCAGCCTGTGGGCCACACACAGGTATGGCCTGGGGGACAGGTTGGGCAGACAATGTTTGATGGTGGGGGGGGGGGGGGTTCAGCATTGGTTGTTGTGCTTGCCTTCTTTAAGCTTGATCCACTGTTTTAAGATTAAAACAAGAGTGTGCCAGCTTTGGGCCTACACAGGCCAGAAGCCTTTCTTCTGGCTGGCTCTCACAGTTGTGCTTCACAATCTGGAATGGTGTGGCTTGCTTTTCTGTGTCTGGTCCCCTGCTTGCAAGGATTCCCAACAGGCTCCGTCCTGATCAACTGTGCCAGCCTGTGGGCCACACACAGGTATGCTGCTTTGGCCAAGGTAACCCTTTTTGGTTGCAGGCCTGGCACTCACAGTTGTGCTCCACAATCTGGAATGGTGTGGCTTGCTTTTCTGTGTCTGGTCCCCTGCTTGCAAGGATTCCCAACAGGCTCCGTCCTGATCAACTGTGCCAGCCTGTGGGCCACACACAGGTATGGCCTGGGGGACAGGTTGGGCAGACAATGTTTGATGGTGGGGTGGGGGTTTCAGCATTGGTTGTTGTGCTTGCCTTCTTTAAGCTTGATCCACTGTTTTAAGATTAAAACAAGAGTGTGCCAGCTTTGGGCCTACACAGGCCAGAAGCCTTTCTTCTGGCTGGCTCTCACAGTTGTGCTTCACAATCTGGAATGGTGTGGCTTGTTTTTCTGTGTCTGGTCCCCTGCTTGCAAGGATTCCCAACAGGCTCCGTCCTGATCAACTGTGCCAGCCTGTGGGCCACACACAGGTATGGCCTGGGGGACAGGTTGGGCAGACAATGTTTGATGGTGGGGTGGGGGTTTCAGCATTGGTTGTTGTGCTTGCCTTCTTTAAGCTTGATCCACTGTTTTAAGATTAAAACAAGAGTGTGCCAGCTTTGGGCCTACACAGGCCAGAAGCCTTTCTTCTGGCTGGCTCTCACAGTTGTGCTTCACAATCTGGAATGGTGTGGCTTGTTTTTCTGTGTCTGGTCCCCTGCTTGCAAGGATTCCCAACAGGCTCCGTCCTGATCAACTGTGCCAGCCTGTGGGCCACACACAGGTATGGCCTGGGGGACAGGTTGGGCAGACAATGTTTGATGGTGGGGTGGGGGTTTCAGCATTGGTTGTTGTGCTTGCCTTCTTTAAGCTTGATCCACTGTTTTAAGATTAAAACAAGAGTGTGCCAGCTTTGGGCCTACACAGGCCAGAAGCCTTTCTTCTGGCTGGCTCTCACAGTTGTGCTTCACAATCTGGAATGGTGTGGCTTGCTTTTCTGTGTCTGGTCCCCTGCTTGCAAGGATTCCCAACAGGCTCCGTCCTGATCAACTGTGCCAGCCTGTGGGCCACACACAGGTATGCTGCTTTGGCCAAGGTAACCCTTTTTGGTTGCTGGCCTGGCACTCACAGTTGTGCTCCACAATCTGGAATGGTGTGGCTTGCTTTTCTGTGTCTGGTCCCCTGCTTGCAAGGATTCCCAACAGGCTCCGTCCTGATCAACTGTGCCAGCCTGTGGGCCACACACAGGTATGGCCTGGGGGACAGGTTGGGCAGACAATGTTTGATGGTGGGGGGGGGGGGTTCAGCATTGGTTGTTGTGCTTGCCTTCTTTAAGCTTGATCCACTGTTTTAAGATCAAAACAAGAGTGTGCCAGCTTTGGGCCTACACAGGCCAGAAGCCTTTCTTCTGGCTGGCTCTCACAGTTGTGCTTCACAATCTGGAATGGTGTGGCTTGTTTTTCTGTGTCTGGTCCCCTGCTTGCAAGGATTCCCAACAGGCTCCGTCCTGATCAACTGTGCCAGCCTGTGGGCCACACACAGGTATGGCCTGGGGGACAGGTTGGGCAGACAATGTTTGATGGTGGGGGGGGGGGTTCAGCATTGGTTGTTGTGCTTGCCTTCTTTAAGCTTGATCCACTGTTTTAAGATTAAAACAAAAGTGTGCCAGCTTTGGGCCTACACAGGCCAGAAGCCTTTCTTCTGGCTGGCTCTCACAGTTGTGCTTCACAATCTGGAATAGTGTGGCTTGCTTTTCTGTGTCTGGTCCCCTGCTTGCAAGGATTCCCAACAGGCTCCGTCCTGATCAACTGTGCCAGCCTGTGGGCCACACACAGGTATGCTGCTTTGGCCAAGGTAACCCTTTTTGGTTGCTGGCCTGGCACTCACAGTTGTGCTCCACAATCTGGAATGGTGTGGCTTGCTTTTCTGTGTCTGGTCCCCTGCTTGCAAGGATTCCCAACAGGCTCCGTCCTGATCAACTGTGCCAGCCTGTGGGCCACACACAGGTATGGCCTGGGGGACAGGTTGGGCAGACAATGTTTGATGGTGGGGGGGGGGGGTTCAGCATTGGTTGTTGTGCTTGCCTTCTTTAAGCTTGATCCACTGTTTTAAGATCAAAACAAGAGTGTGCCAGCTTTGGGCCTACACAGGCCAGAAGCCTTTCTTCTGGCTGGCTCTCACAGTTGTGCTTCACAATCTGGAATGGTGTGGCTTGTTTTTCTGTGTCTGGTCCCCTGCTTGCAAGGATTCCCAACAGGCTCCGTCCTGATCAACTGTGCCAGCCTGTGGGCCACACACAGGTATGGCCTGGGGGACAGGTTGGGCAGACAATGTTTGATGGTGGGGGGGGGGGGTTCAGCATTGGTTGTTGTGCTTGCCTTCTTTAAGCTTGATCCACTGTTTTAAGATTAAAACAAGAGTGTGCCAGCTTTGGGCCTACACAGGCCAGAAGCCTTTCTTCTGGCTGGCTCTCACAGTTGTGCTTCACAATCTGGAATGGTGTGGCTTGTTTTTCTGTGTCTGGTCCCCTGCTTGCAAGGATTCCCAACAGGCTCCGTCCTGATCAACTGTGCCAGCCTGTGGGCCACACACAGGTATGGCCTGGGGGACAGGTTGGGCAGACAATGTTTGATGGTGGGGGGGGGAGTTCAGCATTGGTTGTTGTGCTTGCCTTCTTTAAGCTTGATCCACTGTTTTAAGATTAAAACAAGAGTGTGCCAGCTTTGGGCCTACACAGGCCAGAAGCCTTTCTTCTGGCTGGCTCTCACAGTTGTGCTTCACAATCTGGAATGGTGTGGCTTGCTTTTCTGTGTCTGGTCCCCTGCTTGCAAGGATTCCCAACAGGCTCCGTCCTGATCAACTGTGCCAGCCTGTGGGCCACACAAAGGTATGCTGCTTTGGCCAAGGTAACCCTTTTTGGTTGCTGGCCTGGCACTCACAGTTGTGCTCCACAATCTGGAATGGTGTGGCTTGCTTTTCTGTGTCTGGTCCCCTGCTTGCAAGGATTCCCAACAGGCTCCGTCCTGATCAACTGTGCCAGCCTTCGGCCCACACACAGGCCTGCTGCTCCGGCTTTGGTAACCCTTCCCGTTTGCTGGCCTGGCACTCACTGTTTTGCTTCACATTCAGGTTGTTTATCGTTGGTGGACCTCTTCTGGACTGGACTGCACTTGGTGGACATCGGCCTGCAGATCTCTGCGTGGAGGATCAACATTGCTGGACATCTGCACTGGTGGACTGGTAGGGTTGTTGTTAAATTTGGTTTTTGAGCTTATGTCTGCTGCTGTGCCTACCTGCGAGCATATGCTTTGGCTCTGTCTTTATGGCTTGGGCTGGGGGGGGCATTTTCTGGTTGGGCAAGAGGATATTGTTTGGGGGTTAGGGGGGCCAGCATTGATCGCAGTGCCTGCTTTCTTTCATGTTTCATTTTTCAAGTTTGAGTGTGGGGTGGGCATGAACTACTGTTTCACAGGACTAAAAAATGAGTGTGCCAGCTTTTGGCCTGCACAGGCCAGAAGCTCTGCTGGGTGGATGTGTTTTGTTTTGCTGCTGGTTGGCCCTAGCCTTTCAGGGGGGGGGGGCTGACTTGGCTTGTGCAATGGGGCCTTGAATTTTGGGGGTTGCGTGTGCGGCGTGTGGTGTTGACTCTGCTAACATTTCCAATTTTCTTGACAGCATCGTGGAGGAGAGGAGGACCAGCTGCAAGACCGCCTGAATATCGCTGGACTGCAGGACTGGTGTTAGTGTGAGCGAGTCCGGGTTCACATTTGGGTGGCCTTGGGGGTGGGTTCTTGCTAGCTTGGGAGGGGGGAGGCTCATCTTCAAAACACCACATCCACACCCCACACCGACATACCACAGATACATCGGTCCCGCTAAATAGTGTCTCTTAGGTAGGTAGGCCAGTTGGTAGGTGATCAGTGGATAATTGCCCTCAACATAATTATTAGGGAAACCGAGCCTAGTTTTTTTTAAAAAACTAAATAGGGACTCAGCAGGGAAAGCATTAGTGAGTGAGTGTTAGGTTTGAATTCTATATATATATATATATATATATATATAAAAAAAATTTGTAATAGCTGTCAATAGGCTTCCCATTAGTGCCCCCATAACTAGGGTTCCACTGCCCATCTCTGGCACCCGTGGTGGTGCCAGGCCGGCCCGGGCATACTAGTGTGTGAGTGTTTAAGGCTTTGTCACCTGTTATTGGGGTTTAGGGCCAGCTCAATTCCAGAGGAATTCAGCTGATTGGCAGGCTCAGGTTCCCTGACATAAATAGGGTTGCTTAAAAAGGCACTTGATTGTTCATCTCCAAGTCACAGAGCCACTAGAAGCACAGATTTAGAGCAGGTTAGTTAGGTCTTGAAAACAAAGTTGACCTTTGTTTTCTAAATCTTTTCTGATTAGTTAGGGTTGAATTTGGGAGGGGAAAGTATGTCAGAGAGGAAAGCAGAGAGGGGCCCCGGGGGAAAGGCTAGGGAGAAATCTAGAGGGGAGGAGGGGAGGGGGAGGGGGACTGCTGCGGCAGCCCCCCCAACTGAGCAGAGGAGGCCCTCCCCTGCGCTGCTGCCGTTCACCAGCCTGGCTTCTGGTGACAGGAAGAGGGTTCGCAAGACTCTCTTTCCTGAGGCAGCTGCTGGAGGGCCACCCCCAACCCGGGTGCGTGAGGCAGGGGCTGGCACTGGGCGGGGGCCTGCTGCTGAGGCTCCTCCTCCTCCGGTGGTTGCGAGCCAGCTGCTGGAGGAGGGGCAGCATGTGGTGTCTCCTGGGATGGGCGCGGAGCACATGACTTTCCCTGCGCTCCCGCTCACCCCAGGAACCCGGAGGATGTTGGAGGAACTGCCCGTGAGACCCCCCCTGGGGCGGTCCACCCCAGTTTCCTCTGAGGCCAGCAGCAGGCCTCTCGCGGCTGTGCAGGAGGAGAGGATGCGGAAGGAAGAGGCAGAGACTGTGGTGGAAGAGCCCACATCTCTGCCCCTTCAGCCTCGTCCATCCCCACCTGCCCGGCCGAGAGTGGGACACGGTGTGTCCGGCCAGAGCACCTCACAGGAGGTGCCTCAGGGTGATCCGGAAAGCGCTTCTCCTGGGAAGCGTGGGTTGCCCTTTTCCTCCGAAATCTGGAAGCACTTCCAGGCAGCGGAGGATCCCCGAGCAGCCCTGTGCCTGCATTGTAGGCAGCGCGTCAGCCGTGGCAAAGATGTGTGGCATCTCTCCACGTCTGGGATGAGGTACCATATGAAGAGGCACCACCAGGCGGTGCTTCTTCGGGAGGAGGGTTCGAGTGGCGCCGCACGGCCGCCAGCTAGCCAGAAGGAGGCAGGCTCCTCTGGTGCTCTCCCCCTAAGGGTACCTGCAGGAAAGGGACGCCAAGCCTCTCTCCCGGAGATGCTTGGTATGCAGGACGCTAGTGTGCCCAGAGAGGGGATCCGGAGGGCGAGCAGGCGCATCACGCGCCACATCGTCAACATGATAGCAGTGGATGGGCAACCGTATTCCATAGTTGAAGACTTCGGCTTCTCAGGGCTGCTCCAAGATTGCTTTCCCTGGTACGCCGTCCCTGCTCGCACGTCGTTGAGCAGATCAGTGGTGCCCTCGTTTTACAGGGCTGCCAGGGATCATGTGAAGGCACAGCTGTCCCGGGTTGCCGGGAGAACTGTGCACTTCACATCGGACATCTGGACCTGCCCAAGTGTGCAGCAAGCGTACCTCTCGCTTACTGCTCACTGGTGGGAACCCGAGTCGGTTCTGGGTGGGGGCCGGGGGGAGGTGCCTAGCACAGCTAGACAGGGAAGGATGCGAGACCGCCAGGCCGGCTACTGCAAGGCCTTGCTTCACGCCGAGGTGCTCGACGTGTCCCACACGGCGGAGAACATCGCTGCCACCTTAAGGAGACAGTTGGACGAGTGGATAGGCCAGGGACCCGCCACCGTGGGATGCATGGTGACGGACGGTGGCAAGAACATGAGGGCAGCGGCGCATCTAGTGAGCCGAGAGAGCGTCTACTGTGCCGCTCACAAGCTTCACCTAGTGGTGAGAGATGCGCTGGGGTTGGGCTCCTCGAAGGAACCCGTGGATACCCGGACCCGTGAACTCCAGTTACTTGTCCAGAAATGTCGGAGGCTCACGGGTCACTTCTCGCGCAGCGTGAAGGCCACGCACGAACTGCGCCAGACACAGGTCAGGACAGGTGTGCCAGAGCACGCTCTGATCACTGACGTCAGCACTCGCTGGAACTCCACCTGCGCCATGCTTGAGCGCTTGGTGGAGCAGAAGGCCGCACTCCACGCGTGGCTCTCCGAGAACCGCGGTGCGAGTCAGGTGGGTGAGTTCAGCCGGGAGGATTGGCTCACCATCACCCAGACAGTGGAGGTCCTGAAGCCCTTCAAGGACTTCACTGTGGCGGTCTCGTCAGACACGGCGACCCTCGGTCTGGTCATTCCCCTGGTGCACACGCTCCAGAGGAATCTGGCCACCCTTGCAGACCGGGTCGCGCCCCGTGCTGACCTTGTTCCAGCGGTGCGCGCATTAGTGAGAAGGCTGCAGCAGGGCATAGCTGCCAGGCTAACTCCTCTCACTAAGGAAGAGTCATACATGTTGGCGACCATGTGTGACCCGCGCATAAAGGGCACTTTCGCCGAGCGGGACGGGAACCTCACCCAAGCCAGAGACGGCCTCTGCTCTTGGGTGAGGCGCAGGCAGGCCAAGAGGGGACGCCTGTCGACAGGGGGGACGCAAGAGGGGCCCTGCCGTGCGGGTCCCTCTGACGCCCCCTCTGCGCAGGCCCCCCCCCCCCCCCCGAGGCCACCACCGGAGTGCCGATGGAGATGGAGATGCTCCGGTGGGCCCTCGTCCCCTCTGGGGTCGTGAGGACCGTGAGAGAGGATCCGGCGGAGGCGATGGTCAGGGACTACCTCGCGGAGCCCTGCGAGTCGCTCTCCACCGATCCGCTCAGCTACTGGGCCAGGAAGGAGTCGGTCTGGCCGGACCTCTCCCTCGAGGCGCAGCGGCTGCTCTCATGCCCTCCGACGAGCGTGGAGAGCGAGCGCGTCTTTTCACATGCGGGCGACATTGTCGGCCCACATCGCACTCGCCTTCTCCCATGGAGAGTCGAGCAGTTGACCTTCCTGAAGGTCAACTCTCGCCTCTTCGATTTCTCAGGACTGGACTTCCAGAGTGACTGAGGTGAGCCCAACTTGTGGCCTGCATCCTCTATGAGTCCAATCCTTTGGAATCGCGCTCTCCCCTGTATAAAACCCTGTATATACAGTTAAAACCGGCCAGTAGAGGGAGGGTGGTTAGGAACCAGTGGCAAAGGGAAAACACCCAGCAATTTGAAAGCCCCCCCCCCCCAGGGTATTCAAAACATCTCCCATCACTGAGACATACCCTGTGGGACCAAATTTATTATGAAAAATAATGCCCCAGAAACATGGATTGCTACTGGAGGGAGAAACAGGTTAGATAGGGATTGCTTAGGTGTTTTTATCAGATGAAATCCTTGTAAAAAAAAATTGAAGAAGAATTGTTGTACTGTTTTTTGAAAGTTGATGTTCTGTTCATGTAAAAAAAAGGAAAAAAAACCCCAAAAAAATGTTGTGATTATGTTTTTTAAAAGTTGATTGAATGTTCATGTAAAAAAAGGAAAAAAACCCAAAAAAAATGTTGTGATTATGTTTTTTAAAAGTTGATTGAATGTTCATGTTTTAAAAAAAAAACCCAAAAAAAATGTTGTGATTATGTTTTTTAAAAGTTGATTGAATGTTCATGTTTAAAAAAAAAAAAATTGATGTTAATGTTGGGTTTGCATGGTTGGGGGATGCGGGAAGAGTGGTGGATGGGCACCGGCCAATGATGATCTCTCACAGATGTTCCCAGGTAAATTCTGAGGCTGGTGTGGGGGTGGGGGAAGACCTCTGCAGAACTGCTCCAGAAATACCATTGTCCAGTGCCTTGGAAGTGCCCAGTTCAGCTTTGTGTGTCTGAACTGAAAGCACAGCCACAGGAAATGACATAGGTTCTGCTGGACCCTGTTGCAGTGGTTCCCCCCCATTAAGTCGTTTTATGGAGGGAGAGTTGTATTAGGCTGGTAGTTATGATCATCTTCTGTTTCCATGCCCTGTTGTGCCCGCTCACTATGTAACCTCTTGTAATGTTCAAAACTTTACTGTTTGTCCATTTCAAAAGAAAAATTGTTTTTAAGATTCTCTGATGTGTAGTTAATTGTGTTGTGTTGTGCTGTGAGGGACAATAAGTGTAATATGTTGTGATTTGTTGACCACTTGTAATTTAAAAATGAGAAAATAAAGGTTTTTTAAACTTAATGATTGTGTGTCTGTGTTCCCTTCTTTGATGGGAGGTTGGTTCCCAGCATAGGGAACAATGGGGCAGGCTGGCCAGCCTGTTCCTGGGGTACTCGGTGTGGGGCAGCTGAGGGTGGTTTTGGTTCTGAGAGGGGCTGAGTGGAGGATTTGGGTCTGTGTGTGGCAGCTGGGGTGGGGGAACTGGGTTTGTGTGGGGCTGTAAGGAGTGGACTATGGGGGATGAGAGCACTGGTCGTCCTTTGTGCCCAAGTAGGCCCCTGCTACTGTCCTGGTGTGGGCTTCCATGCCTCTATCAGTTGCTGGCCCTCCTTTGCCATCTTTTTCAGAAATTTTCCTAGGGCTGCCAAACTCCCGGTTGGGCTTGAGTTCAGGTTAGAGAGAGTAGTTCCCTACAGAGAAACTGGCTGCTTCCAAGGGCAATCTCTTTAGAGGGCAAATGCGGACCATGGATTCTGGGGGAGATCCCTACTCAGATTTTCCTTTCCACAAGTCCCACCCCCAAATTGCCAGTAACTTCCAAGGCCAGAGTTTGCCACCCCAGAGAGATCCCGTTCCCACCCTCTTAGCCTTGGCATGAAAGTTGTAGCCCCCATGGAACACTTCCAGGTTCCTGATTCCAAGCCCAATTACACCACTGTAAGACAATCCAGACCTCCATCAAAAATGGATTTTAAGTAGCAGTGGGATTGGGCTGCATTTCAGTCATTCACATATCTGGTTGTGTTCCCAAACATTTAGCTTATGTTTTTTTAAATCAGCGTATGGCACTTAAAGACACTTTTAAATGGTTCTAAAAACATATTTTTATTATGAAGTATTTAATGTGGCATTGATCAAGGGCAGGCCTTTTGGCCAAATGAGCAGTATCAGTACAGTAAAATTTAGACAAAGCTCATAGGAGGAAAAAGCATTCACACTGTGAAGTGGGAAGAAAGTTTTAATTTACATGTACCATGGACTCCGAAAAAGACATGTAAGTGGCATCCAGACCAAATCAGGCCTGCTTTCTCCCTTGAAGATATCAATTGATGATAGTGCTTATGTCACATCATGAGAAGACAAGGTTCACTAGAAAAGACAATAATGCTAAGAAAAATTGAAGGCAGTAGGGAAAAGAAGAATACCCTAGATGTGGTAGATTGACTTCGGTTTGCAATACATGGACAAGGTTTTTGGGATACTGTGGAGCTCAATATAATTCTAAAGTACACCACAAGTGATTTGAATGCATAAAACATACAGACACATACACATAAAATGTATATACCCCCTCCCCACCAAATTAAAGGTTTATCTTATGCCCCGGTTTTCTCCCCCATGGGAACCTAGAGTGGTTTACACATTGCTGTTCTCCCTTGATTTGTTTCACCCTCATCACAACCAGGCTAACAATAGACAGCTGCTCCATGCCTCACATTGGAGTGACTACATCCACCGATGGCCTTCTTAGTTGTATGAGGGGGTGGAGGGGGGGAGGAAGGAAACAACGCACTCCTGCCCACTCTATCTGGGGCCTAGGTGACCAAATTGCTTGGCCTTGGCAAGGAGCCAGTGGTGGGGCGGCACTGGTTCTGGGGCCCCGTCCAGAACATTTGTCCAGGGCCCCAAAATCACCTAGACTGCCTCTGGAAAACACAACACAATTGTTTACTTAGGCTGAGCCAAGAACATCCATCAAGCCTACAAGGCACAGAATCAGAGTCTGCCAGATTCTAGACCAACTCTCTAGCCATTGCACTACAGTGGATATCTAAAAATTGTTCATACCCCCACCAGCAACTTGAACATTTTTCTCCAAAAGGCACACAACTTGGCTGGGTCTCAAAAAGGACTATGATGCATGGGCCTGTCAATGCATACTGGTACTAAGGCTCTGGCCGGGGGGAGGGGGGCATTGTGCCAATGCCACCCTGGCTTTGGAAGGGGACAGTAAAATAGAAGAAATAATCTAGGTTCAGTGCCTCCCCCCCTTCTCTGTCTCTCTCTCTCTCTATAATGTGAGTGAAAACATTACTATACCATCACTGAAGCCTACAGGATACTTAGGGTCTGTTCACACACGCATGATCATTTAATGGCAATGCTCTGGCATGATGATGTCTGTTCTAGGAAGTGATGTGATCATCACACAAGGCTGGGGAGCACGCACAATTCACAGCAGGCAGATTTGGGCCACAAGGGATCCTGCTTTGGCCTGTAGGGCCCAAATCAGCCCACTGCAAAGCACAGGAATACTCTCAGGGCAGCCAGATGACATCAGTGACATCACGGCAGCAGCCCCTGGAGCGTACCTTGAAGGCTCATTCACTGACTTTCCCCCTTCGGGGTGATAGGTGAGAGTGGGGGATCCCCCACCAAGGGGAAACGGATCCCTAATTGTGTCTGAGGTTGTGGAAATCAAATGGGTCATTACCTCCATATTGCTTCTGTCTTTGAGGGACTTACATGCACATTATATTTAACTCCAGATTTCTTGATTGTCAAGGAATGCATGTGGTGGGGGGTGGGGGGAAGGGTGGGAGAAGGGCCCCTGAGGGTAAGGGTGGCATTTGGCATGCAAAAGGCCACCCCTGGCAAGACAAGCCTCTCCCAGCTGTCAGTGGTAGAGATGAGAGCAGAGCACCCACTTGGGGAGGCCATGAAATGGCCCCCCCAAGTGGGAGCAGGCTGAGCCTTGGTGGGGGGTGGGAGGAAGGGTGGGAGAAGGGCCCCAGAGGGTTGGGGGGATTTTGTTGCAGTGGTTCCCCCCCATTAAGTCATGTTATGGAGGGAGAGTTGTATTAGGCTGGTAGTTATTATGATCATCTAGTGTGGGCTTCTGTTTCCATGCCCTGTTGTGCCCGCTTACTATGTAACCTGTTGTAATGTTCAAAACTTTACTGTTTGTCCATTTCAAAAGAAAAATTGTTTTTAAGATTCTCTGATGTGTAGTTAATTGTGTTGTGTTGTGCTGTGAGGGACAATAAGTGTAATATGTTGTGATTTGTTGACCACTTGTAATTTAAAAATGAGAAAATAAAGGTTTTTTAAACTTAATGATTGTGTGTCTGTGTTCCCTTCTTTGATGGGAGGTTGGTTCCCAGCATAGGGAACAATGGGGCAGGCTGGCCAGCCTGTTCCTGGGGTACTCGGTGTGGGGCAGCTGAGGGTGGTTTTGGTTCTGAGAGGGGCTGAGTGGAGGATTTGGGTCTGTGTGTGGCAGCTGGGGTGGGGGAACTGGGTTTGTGTGGGGCTGTAAGGAGTGGACTATGGGGGATGAGAGCACTGGTCGTCCTTTGTGCCCAAGTAGGCCCCTGCTACTGTCCTGGTGTGGGCTTCCATGCCTCTATCAGTTGCTGGCCCTCCTTTGCCATCTTTTTCAGAAATTTTCCTAGGGCTGCCAAACTCCCGGTTGGGCTTGAGTTCAGGTTAGAGAGAGTAGTTCCCTACAGAGAAACTGGCTGCTTCCAAGGGCAATCTCTTTAGAGGGCAAATGCGGACCATGGATTCTGGGGGAGATCCCTACTCAGATTTTCCTTTCCACAAGTCCCACCCCCAAATTGCCAGTAACTTCCAAGGCCAGAGTTTGCCACCCCAGAGAGATCCCGTTCCCACCCTCTTAGCCTTGGCATGAAAGTTGTAGCCCCCATGGAACACTTCCAGGTTCCTGATTCCAAGCCCAATTACACCACTGTAAGACAATCCAGACCTCCATCAAAAATGGATTTTAAGTAGCAGTGGGATTGGGCTGCATTTCAGTCATTCACATATCTGGTTGTGTTCCCAAACATTTAGCTTATGTTTTTTTAAATCAGCGTATGGCACTTAAAGACACTTTTAAATGGTTCTAAAAACATATTTTTATTATGAAGTATTTAATGTGGCATTGATCAAGGGCAGGCCTTTTGGCCAAATGAGCAGTATCAGTACAGTAAAATTTAGACAAAGCTCATAGGAGGAAAAAGCATTCACACTGTGAAGTGGGAAGAAAGTTTTAATTTACATGTACCATGGACTCCGAAAAAGACATGTAAGTGGCATCCAGACCAAATCAGGCCTGCTTTCTCCCTTGAAGATATCAATTGATGATAGTGCTTATGTCACATCATGAGAAGACAAGGTTCACTAGAAAAGACAATAATGCTAAGAAAAATTGAAGGCAGTAGGGAAAAGAAGAATACCCTAGATGTGGTAGATTGACTTCGGTTTGCAATACATGGACAAGGTTTTTGGGATACTGTGGAGCTCAATATAATTCTAAAGTACACCACAAGTGATTTGAATGCATAAAACATACAGACACATACACATAAAATGTATATACCCCCTCCCCACCAAATTAAAGGTTTATCTTATGCCCCGGTTTTCTCCCCCATGGGAACCTAGAGTGGTTTACACATTGCTGTTCTCCCTTGATTTGTTTCACCCTCATCACAACCAGGCTAACAATAGACAGCTGCTCCATGCCTCACATTGGAGTGACTACATCCACCGATGGCCTTCTTAGTTGTATGAGGGGGTGGAGGGGGGGAGGAAGGAAACAACGCACTCCTGCCCACTCTATCTGGGGCCTAGGTGACCAAATTGCTTGGCCTTGGCAAGGAGCCAGTGGTGGGGCGGCACTGGTTCTGGGGCCCCGTCCAGAACATTTGTCCAGGGCCCCAAAATCACCTAGACTGCCTCTGGAAAACACAACACAATTGTTTACTTAGGCTGAGCCAAGAACATCCATCAAGCCTACAAGGCACAGAATCAGAGTCTGCCAGATTCTAGACCAACTCTCTAGCCATTGCACTACAGTGGATATCTAAAAATTGTTCATACCCCCACCAGCAACTTGAACATTTTTCTCCAAAAGGCACACAACTTGGCTGGGTCTCAAAAAGGACTATGATGCATGGGCCTGTCAATGCATACTGGTACTAAGGCTCTGGCCGGGGGGAGGGGGGCATTGTGCCAATGCCACCCTGGCTTTGGAAGGGGACAGTAAAATAGAAGAAATAATCTAGGTTCAGTGCCTCCCCCCCTTCTCTGTCTCTCTCTCTCTCTATAATGTGAGTGAAAACATTACTATACCATCACTGAAGCCTACAGGATACTTAGGGTCTGTTCACACACGCATGATCATTTAATGGCAATGCTCTGGCATGATGATGTCTGTTCTAGGAAGTGATGTGATCATCACACAAGGCTGGGGAGCACGCACAATTCACAGCAGGCAGATTTGGGCCACAAGGGATCCTGCTTTGGCCTGTAGGGCCCAAATCAGCCCACTGCAAAGCACAGGAATACTCTCAGGGCAGCCAGATGACATCAGTGACATCACGGCAGCAGCCCCTGGAGCGTACCTTGAAGGCTCATTCACTGACTTTCCCCCTTCGGGGTGATAGGTGAGAGTGGGGGATCCCCCACCAAGGGGAAACGGATCCCTAATTGTGTCTGAGGTTGTGGAAATCAAATGGGTCATTACCTCCATATTGCTTCTGTCTTTGAGGGATTTACATGCACATTATATTTAACTCCAGATTTCTTGATTGTCAAGGAATGCATGTGGTGGGGGGTGGGGGGAAGGGTGGGAGAAGGGCCCCTGAGGGTAAGGGTGGCATTTGGCATGCAAAATGCCACCCCTGGCAAGACAAGCCTCTCCCAGCTGTCAGTGGTAGAGATGAGAGCAGAGCACCCACTTGGGGAGGCCATGAAATGGCCCCCCCAAGTGGGAGCAGGCTGAGCCTTGGTGGGGGGTGGGAGGAAGGGTGGGAGAAGGGCCCCAGAGGGTTGGGGGGGATTTTGTTGCAGTGGTTCCCCCCCATTAAGTCATGTTATGGAGGGAGAGTTGTATTAGGCTGGTAGTTATTATGATCATCTAGTGTGGGCTTCTGTTTCCATGCCCTGTTGTGCCCGCTTACTATGTAACCTGTTGTAATGTTCAAAACTTTACTGTTTGTCCATTTCAAAAGAAAAATTGTTTTTAAGATTCTCTGATGTGTAGTTAATTGTGTTGTGTTGTGCTGTGAGGGACAATAAGTGTAATATGTTGTGATTTGTTGACCACTTGTAATTTGAAAATGAGAAAATAAAGGTTTTTTAAACTTAATGATTGTGTGTCTGTGTTCCCTTCTTTGATGGGAGGTTGGTTCCCAGCATAGGGAACAATGGGGCAGGCTGGCCAGCCTTCTCTGCGGGTGGTGGGGGGGGTCAGGGGGGTGGTTGTCTGTGTGCCAGGGCAGGTGCTCTTTCCCAGGGACGATTTGGCACTGCCACCATTGTGGCACCCCTTGTCTGTGCAGAACTGCCCTGGGAAAGAGAGTTTAGGGGTTCCCAAAAGGGGAGGGCAGGCCAGCCTGTTCCTGGGGTTATGGTGGGTGTGGGGCAGGTGGGGGTTGATTTGGGTCTGTGAGGGGCTACTGGGGGGATTTGGGTCTGTGTGTGGCAGCTGGGGGGGAATTGGGTTTGTGTGGGGCTGTGAGGGGTGGACTTTAGGGGCTGAGAGGACCTACTTGGGGAGGCCATGAAATGGCCCCCCCAAGTGGGAGCAGGCTGAGCCTTGGTGGGGGGTGGGAGGAGGGGTGGGAGAAGGGCCCCTGAGGGCTGGGGGGCATTTTGCATGCAAAATGCCACCCCTGGCAACACAAGCCTCCCCCAGCTGTCAGTGGTAGGAAAAGAGCACCTACTTGGGGAGGCCATGAAATGCCCCCCCCAAGTGGGAGCAGGCTGAGCCTTGGTGGGGGGTGGGAGGAAAGGTGGGATAAGGGCCCCTGAGGGTAGGGGGGCATTTTGCATGCAAAATGCCACCCCTGGCAAAGGAAGCCTGCCTCTTCATTTTTTCCCCATAGGAAATAATGAAGAAAGATTAGCAGCAGCATGCTAACAATATGCTGCTCCTTTGCTTTCTTATGGGGAGGATGGGGGGACCTGCTTTGGGGGGCCATAACATGGCCCCCCAAAGTCCAATCTGTCTGAAACTTGGGTGGTTGTTAGAGAAGGGTTAGAGGAAGGTCCCCACCAATTTTGGGCTTATTTGGTGGGAAAATGCCTCCTCCAGGCGTCCTGAAAGACGGAGGCATTTCCCCAAAAAAAACCCGAAAGAATGCCGAAAGAATGCCGAAAGAATCCCGAATCCCGAATCCCGAAAGAGATTCTTGTTTCGGCTTTCGGCTTTAACGGTAGAGAATCTTGTTTCGGGTAATCCCGAAACAAGAAAGCCGAAAGTTTTTTCCTTGCACACCCCTAGTAACATCAGTTCTCAAGAAGCTGTTTTTTCTGCAGCCACCTGCAGAGAAGTTACAGGATTATTTACTTATTTATTTACTTATTTATTTAATGAATCTTTATGCTTCCTCTTCTGAGGAATCTGCCAGAGGCAACATTTAAAATACTGTAATAAAACATAACATTAGTAGTTATAAATGAAAACTCAGCATTAGAGAACCCCAGCCAGAGAATTTAAAACAATTAATTGAACAGCTTAAAATGAATTTAAACAATTTTCAGGCAAAAATGATTTTAAAAGATCAGTCCTGGAGAAACAAAATTTTTTTGGACATGATGCCTAAAAGAAAGCAATGTAGGTGCCAGGTGAGATTCGTAGGAAAGGGCATTTCACAGATGAAGGCAGAAGGACACAGAGGAAGGCTTGTGAGGCCGGCCTTAACTAGTGGCCTATACAATAAGATGGTTGAATCTTGTTGATTTTGGTGTCTCATTAGCACTCCAGAATATGGATGTTAGCGAATTTCATGTAAATACCATTTCAGTATGAAGGATCCAGTTTCTGCTATGGCTTCTTCCTATTCAGGACAAATGAACCCCAGAGGAGTCTCCACTTCAGTGAGAAACATCTGTTAAAGGTCCCTGGCCCCAGGGAGGCCCACCTGGCATCGACCAGGGCCAGGGGCCTTCTTGGTCCTGGCCCCAGCCTGGTGGAACGCTCTGTCTAATGAGACCAAGGCCCAGCAAGATTTGTTATCTTTTCGCCGGGCTTGCAAGACGGAGCTGTTCTGCCAGGCATATGGGCGGTGCTAGGCGGAGCCCCCCTGGCCGGTTGATGGTGGATTAGGCCCTCCCCACTACTAATACCCCCATTTTAAAATCTTTTTACTGTGAAGATGCTCCGGAGAGGATTTAGGTTTGGTCAGTTGGACTTTGTGCTGCTATGTTGATGTTTATATGTATTTTAAATTGTGTAAATTTAGATGTTTTATGGTTGCTAATTTATAATAATTGTTTTATATATTTTAACCTCCATGTATCTGTAATCTGCCCTGAGCCTGCTGGAAATGTGGGAAGGGCGGAATATAAATCGAAAATAAATAAATAAATAAATCTAATGTCATCATTTTTTTTCCTGACCATATTAAAGAATTGGGGGGGAAACATCAATAAAGTTCATGCTTAGTTTTGCATATACTGCCATAAAATGGTGCATAGCTTTTAATATAAATGGCATATACTATTAAAATGCCATGAGAGAAAAAAACTACACAGGAATACCAGCAATAAAGTACTGGCAAACAAAAAAGAGTGACAATGACAACATATGTGAAGAAAAAGGAATGCAAAGGGGCAAGTCCACACTTCGTTAAGGTGGACCTTAAGGTTAAGATCTGATCTCTTGGGTCCTGGAATTCCCATCTGCACCAGCAGCTCCAAGCTTCAAGGCAATCCATTGCAAAAGGTTCTGAAGAATGGAATGGGATTGGTGATCACTCCTATGTGTGCTGGAGACTGTATTGGAAGTGTGACCAGGACTTGCCTGGATCTTCACTCCCAAGAATTGAATTCATTCCAGAAGGTATGCCCGGGGACACAGCATGTGGTTTTAAAGAATCCTGAGGGAAAATTCCATACATGAAGGGAAAATTTGTGAAGGGAAAGCCCCTCATCGCATCCCTTTAAAATGGTCGTGAAAAATATATGGAAGGAAATCCATGTAAAAATAGATACCATTATACCTCAGAGTGTTTAGAAATAAATATGTACATAGGAAAAATTAGCGCAGGTCCTCCAAAATAGCTCAGGTATGTAATTAAAAGGCAAAAGTCTTCAGTGAAGAAAAATACCTATATCTAACCATCTGTGCACGGAAGGCATGTAAAATTTTCCTGCAAACTTTTACATTCTTGAAGCCCCTCCTGATCACCAGAGAGATCACTCTCTGACTCATGTTCTGATAGTTTTCCAGGCTCCCGTCGACTGGCAACCGCTCTGGGCTAGGCAGTGCCTTGAACTTATGGCATAGGAGGAAGGGGTTTATGATATTCCATGCATGGAGAGGGGTCTGCCTGCTAACAACTTATGTTAAAAGCCTTGTCAAAAGTTTACCTATGAACAACTTCTCAGAAGCCAACAGGGGTGCACCCCAAAATTCCACTAAACCAGGTAGAATATCCTCGGATAGTCTTCCAGGCAGGGAGGCAGCAGTTCCTCAGGTTGTCCTCCACAGGCAACAGCAGTAATCCAAAAGGCAATTCAAAGGGCAGGCTCCCAGAGCATCCAAAGGCAAAGAGCATTCTCAGCACTATCTCCAGAAATCTCACTTAAAATGGAAGCTGCCCTGAGCCAGGCCTGTTGATATGTCCTTGTAGAATTTGAATAAAGGCTATAAAAGAGAGAGAGAGAGAGAGAGAGAGAGAGAGAGAGAGAGAGAGAGAGAGAGAGAGAGAGAGAGAATAAAGGCTATCTTCCATCAAAGAATTCCTGATTAGTCAGAGAGTAGAGTTCCTCCACCCATTGGTCACTCACTCACTGCTTTCCTCCTGCCTCACTCCTCCCTCCCTTAGAGGAGAAAGCCAGTAAAAAATACAAAAGGTCAGGAGAAGCCAGCCAGCTTTAAATGGTTGGCACAGAGATTCTCTGATAAATCCGAATATATTCAGGTTTATCAGTCTTTCTAATATTCGGTATTGCTGAATATATCTGTGTTATATATCAGGCAGGCAGGCAGGTATATCTATATTGATATAGACCTTTAAAACCCTTAGCAGACTGGGACCAGCATATCTGCAGGACTGCCTCTCGCTATATGTTCCCCAAAGAGCCCTTCGCTCAGCAGACTAATATCTGCTGATGGTCTTCACCCCTGGCACTGACCTGGTGGAACTCTCTGTCTGTAGAGACTTGGACCCAGCAGGATATCTTTCTGCCGGGCTTGCAAGATGGAGCTGTTCTGCCAGGCATATGGTGGTTGAGGTGAGCATGCTCCTCCCCCAATTGGCCTCCCACCAGGGGGAGCTTTAATCCCCCCTTGTCTGCTGAACATCAAGCAGCTTGCCACCCGGCCCATGGGCCTTTGTACATAGAGGGACTGTGAAATAAGAATGCAACAATGTTTTTATTGAAATGTTTTAATTACTGCCTGTTTTTTATTTCTACTGTGATCCTCTCTGAGCCAGGTTTTCAAATGTAATAAAATAATAAAGACAGACAGACAGACAGATAGACAGACACTGAATTATACACCCTAATTTATATACATACCACATGGTCAAGGAACAAATAGTAAAACACATTGTGGTGCATCTTTGATAATAACCACAGATCATTCTTTATTTGAGGTGATGTCCATGAAGGAATTTGGGCTTTACATGTGAAAGGCACTTTCTATTAGGCCTGAAGAACAGACAAGTTGGAGCATAAGCTCAAAGACAATCATATATAGGTAAGAAAGTTCTGAACTTTTGCAGAAGTTCATGCAAGGGCAGTGTAATCTAAAAGCTTGCTAACTAACTACATAGCATTGCGATGCTTCCTCAGTTGCTCGCAATAGCCCAGTACCATGCCTGATAGCAGTGACTGGTCTCTGAAATAGTCTTCATTTTAGAGCTATGTCTATCTAATATGGCTATTTGTTTATTTGTGGGAAATTGTAAGGGATGCTTGTCTTGTGAATTTGGAAAGCGTGGCATCCCCTGATTTCCAGTGCACTTCCCCCCAGACCTACAACTGTGTCAAAATAGTTCAATGTGTATCTTACTTATAACAGCAGAAATTAAGAAATGTATATGCATGTGGACCTAAGGGCAGAAGTAGAAATCTAATCTTTTGTAAGTTCATTCCTAGCCATTGGGCCTGGGGGTGCTGTTGGCCCAGTCCCTTCTGGGTACTCTTTGTCCAGCTTGGGGGGCGGGGCTTGAGGAAACTCATAAGTGGCTCCCCACCTTGCCCTTCTTGTTAAGTCAGCAATTTTAACCTTTAAAGGGAAAAGAAAGCAGAAGTCATATTTTTATTAGAAATTATGACCAATTCCAAGCTACAGTAATGCTATGTTATGAACAGCCCAATCCTATGCATGATTACTCAGAAGTAGGTCCTGCTGATTTCAGTTGGGCTACTTCTAGGTAACTATGAATGTGAATTTATCCTAAATCTAGTATGAAGCTAGCAAGCCAAATATATATACAAGTACACATTTGCTACACATACTCCTGTTTGTATAAGGAGCAGCAGCAGAGACTTGCTTAAGGGCATTATTTGCCTCATCAACAGGCCAGCGTTACATGATTCAGATTGTTAACTTCATGGTTGTGGTGGGTGATTAAACTTTAAAAGGGCTGCTGCATATGTAAACATATACATTTCCTTAGAATGATGCTTGAAATGAATATTTCACATGCATGGATGCTTCTTCTACCTAGGCCTATTTTATTTATTTGCAATACTTTACTTAAAAAACTATGGGGCAGAACTTGTGGGAAAATATCATGTTATTTCGAGGTTTTGGTTTGCTATAACCCCATCTTTGATATTAAGAGCTTTTCTCTCTCTCTCTTAACAGAAGACAGGCAAGAAGACAGAAGTCAATGGCTTCTAAATATTGCCCAAGTACCAATCCTAGAAGCTAAAATGACAAAACTGAGGCTTTCGTACTTTGGTCAAATCATGTGAAGATAAGACTCTGGAAAAATCAATAATGCTAGGAAAAGATGAAGGCAGTAGGAAAAGAGGAAGACCTAAAACAAGATGGCTTGATGCCATAAAGGAAGCCACACCCTCCAGTTTGCAAGATCTGAGCAAGTCTGGTAACGATAGGACATTTTGGAGGACTTCATTCATACAGTTGCCATAGGTCAAAGGAGACTTGATGGCACATAACACATACACACACCAACCATCAAACCTTAGGAGATACTAATGGCCATCCTGGCTAGAGAGAACAAAATGGCCAGCTAACACTTTAGCTGAATCTGACACCTAGGACTTGACACAGAGAGTTGGGGGTGCAAGAGGCTAGATTGTATCCTCCTAGAGATTTCAGAAAAGGATTCTTTGACACACAAAGGGGTGGTAAAACAAAGGAGATAAAATGTCTTGGCATGGAGAGAGAGAAGTCCATTTTGGCAGGACTGTTCTGGCTAGATGCATCTGGAGGATCAAAGGGCAGGCTGCCTAGACAAAGAGTCCATGGTAATGGGAATCTTCTAGCAAAGTATAACATATAAGTTAAAAAGGCTGCCTTAGAATAAGATCAGCTAGTTTATGTATAGAGTGAAGGACAAGGGAATTATGTGTTTACACTTTTTTGTATTCCTTGTTCAATCCATTACTACACAGAAAGAATATGTGTGGACTTTTTACTTTTAATAAATTCTTTATTATTTTAAATACTGGTAGTTGTTCTCCATACCATGTAGACTTCCACCATTCAAACATGCTATTTAAAACAGGCACCAAAAGAAGAGATGCAGTCAGTTACAAATGAGTTGGGTGAACCAGGAAAGCAGTGCGTTGCTGGGCAAAGACTTAGGATTGCCATTCGGTGCCTAGATGCTTTGGAGAGCCAAACAAACTGGCGCTCACAGGTCAGTTGGGTTGTTCCACCCCAAACTCATACACCTAGGACTTCACTAGAAAGGACAGAATTTCCTTCTCATAATAAAGACTTGGTGATACAGCAATTTTGTAACTTTAGCAGTATTGTAACGAAAGATACTATGATGTTGTTCAAGATAAGCATGTATTAGCTGGAAGTCTGACTGTTCACCCATCACTTTGTGAAAAGATAAATAAATAAACCATTTCCAGATGCACCGCTTTCTTGTTGGAGCCTCCTTACCACATATAGATCCTCTGGATATTTATGGTTGCCATCTTATCTGAAACCCAGAAACACATTACTTTATATACATATACAAAAGCTGCACATGCATGAAAAGTATACATTTCCTTGTTCAGACAACATGGTAACCGCACATATCGGGACCATCACAAGTACCACGTGCTCCGAATATGTGTAGTTGCTGGGCTTACATGCACGTAACATTGGAAAAGGGCTAATAAAAGTATAGACGGATGATCATCTGGAGCTGACAATCACCAGCAGAGGATACATGGTTCATGAGCACATTACCCTCACTGGATCAGAATGAATGGCTGCCGTTCAAAAGCTGAATATTGCAAGTACATCTTGGTTTTCCCACTGTGCTTATTTGCCTTATGTAACCATCTATGAGACACCATTTTATGGGTAAAAATCCTGAATGTGTCCAAGTAAAATTAATGGGATCATTCTGAAGAGCTCTGAATGTACAAAGGCAAATGTTTACATTCTCTAAGTGACAAGATCACCTTTAAAACCAGTGCCTGCATTATTTTTGAAATGCTAGTTCCTTCCTAGGGACAGAATTGAACTTAAGCAACCATAAATAAAGTAGCATTGCATAGTTTCTGATCAAATCGATCCTGTATATTTAGAAGGTTCATGAAAGTCAAATATATGTGAACATAATAGATTTTAAAGTGTCCCAATTGTTACTTTTATTTGTTTATTACCTTCTAGCCATTTTATGTTACCTCAACCTTAATATTAATCACTGCGCTCTTTTAATTTGAATATATGCAAATTAATCAACATATCCGAATTAAACGTAGTCATTTTTCCCCTCCATCTGGAGAGACGGCAACCCCAGGACACTGCAACTTGCTAATATGCAGCAAATGTCAAGACTGAGATGAATTAATATTGCATTCGGTTCGCTTCTGGCCCTGAGCTTTAACTTAGTAGAAACATAACAAGGAAAGTGATAATGAAAGTTGGGTTGAGCTTGCTGGTACTGGAACAAGATTTCTCTTATTTAATTGTTTAAAGAACAATCAGGTTTAAAGAAACTTGATTGCAACGTATGTACTAGTTAATAAATGGAAGTTTACTTTTTTCACAAGCACACCAGGAGCAAATAAACTATGGATAAAATCCTAACAGGTTTTCTGCTTGATCCTACCTGAACTGTTTCCTCACTGCAGTCCCTGTTCCATGTGGCTTTTGTCCACATGGGTCTAGTGATCCCTGGCAAAGCATTTATGGTACTCATAAGAGAGAACTTCTCCATCATTCCACATTGTGAAGCTGGTAGGATCCAGCCCTGTATTCTTAGATCTTATTATTTTTCTCATTGTGCAGTTTCCAGACCCTTGTTGAAAGAAGACATCTGCTTTGAATAGTACTGAACATGTGGTGAGAGATCCTGGGTGCTTGGGTGGTTCAGTTAAGTTATCCCTATGCCTCTCGTAGTTGAAACTCAAAACAGATTCCAACTAAAACAATGTGGCAAGAAACATTACAATATAGAGAACTAACAAAATAAGAGAACACCCTGATACATACAATAAAGCAGCACTGCAAGACTAGAAAACAAACAATGCAGTGAAATTTTATATTGCATAATAAAGTAACAGAGCTGGATTGCAAAATTGGAGAACGAAATAAAGACTACTTTAAACTTCATAGAAATTAACTATGTTAATTACAAAATCTTTCACCTTATACAAATGCCCTCCTGAACACCTTCTATGGAATGATAGGAATGCATGCCCATTCTTGTTCCTGGATGTCCGCCCTTTCCCAGGAACAAAATTCAGGGGCATTTGAGGTTGCTATCAGGGGAGGGGGCAGAAAAATCACACTTTGTAGGAGGAAATGCTTGCACCTGTGGAATTGTCTAGTCCTCCAGATCCAAGCCAATAAATAAGATAGTGCTTCAGAACCACATGTAAGATTCATGAACATTCCATAAATAGCCCCAAATAAAAATGTACACTGGGATATAGTGAGAGTAATCTGACTTTAAAAAAAATATTACATCAGGCAGACTCATGCTTCTTGTCTAGAATCCTGATGAAGTAACCACCTGCTGAAATGTCAAAATCATAACAAAGTATCCAAAGAAAACAGTTTGTTAAAAGCATGGATTATATTACGAGACAACTTTGCTATATTTGCATAAAGGAAGCAACAGAATGTGCTTTGCTAACTGAATGGAGGATTTGTCTTGCTTTCTGCGAAAGGCTTTTGCTCTGAGTGGATCCACTCTCCTGATAATGTGGGATTTTGCTTTTTGAGGGGCCAAGCAGGAATTTTTTGGCCTCCTTCAAACTGCCTGGGAAGGGAACCATTTTTCACCTTCTCCACAGTCTCCTAAGAAGTGGAAGCGTTCTAGGCCTGGTCTTTTGAGGCCACAACTAGTTTGGGTAGGAAGTATGTGAGTTAGTACAGTATATATGGAGCCAGTCAACAATCATCTTGACTCAACTAAGGATGGAGGTGGGTGGGCTGGACTCAAGACAGTTCGAGTGGCTGAGTGGGCTGAGAACATCCTTGGTGGCTGAGCAACATCAGCCTTTGGTTGCTGGAACAGGGAGATGGAGCTTAATACTTCTTGGCACTGTTTCATGTGAAGGTGAGTATAAACGAAGCCAGTACTAATGCTGCTGACTACCTCTGGAGTCTGGGCAGATTTGCCCCAAACATTGGTAGCTACTAGGGGTGTGAGTAAACAAAATCCCAAACCTCAAAAATCACTTTTAAACTCTGTATTCAAGCTTTACAAGTAACGGGAGAGTGGCTTGGTAGTCACACAAACCCTACCTCACAAAATCCATCTTTTCCCCCAAGTTCCGGTGTTCACCAGCAATGCAGCATGAGCGTGCATTTCACTTGAATATATGTATGGAATTTCTCATTTCCAATCAGATCATTGCAAGGGAGGAGCAATGAGTACTCTTCTTAGCTACTCCCAAAGAGAGCTGCCATGCTCCTTCTCCCCCCTCCTCTTTGTGGGCTGGGGAGAGGCTTTTTTTTCCTTGTGAAATTAGAACTGCTTAATGGCAGAGGGGTGACTTGCTCAGGGTCCTGTAGAATTTTGCCCAATTTTCTTGAAACTTGGAGGTTCGTTCAAGAACAGGCAGATGAGACTATGCTGCAATTTTGGTGAAAATTGATTGGAAGACAATGACTGCAGCCCCCCCCCCCCCCCGGAATTCCCCCATAGGAAAGAATGGAATAAACGGCTGCCATGGAAGCCTTCCTCACTTTCTGAAAGGAAACAAACAACAAACCACAACAAGAAAGAAAGGCAAATGCAGAGTTTTCAGTGGAAAGGTAAAAAACAAAAGTTATTGTCAGTCACTCTAAGGGCAGGGGAATGAAATGAATGCAGACAGGGCTTTGTTATTTTAAAGGCTGGTGGTCAACTGGAGCTCTCCTGCTAGGCCACTGTTTCACAGCCAGTAGAGAAAAATGCAGTTTCACAGAAACTGACCTATTTGGAGGGGGGGTCTGTAAAATCACTCACCTTCGTTCAATCTACTTGAAATTAGGAGGTTCTTTACAGTAGAGGAAGGACTGTGTTCTGTGCAATTTTGCTCCCATCTAGTGCAAAAACAACTCCCCCAAAGGCTCCAATCTGTCCCCCTTCCCTTCCCCATTGAAAAGAACAGCCACAAAAATAATGAGAATGAAAGAAAACTAACACATTTAGAGTCTGACCCAGCAACACCCCATTGGAAAACTACCCAATCATGTTAAACCTTTAACTCAAAAGCCATAGATTTGAAAATGTAACAAAATTTTTCTAGATGTACCCCCACCCCAGTAGCTACAATAGGCTGCTTGTTAACAGCAGATCGAACTAATTTGGGAGTGTTTGCTAGTTAACCCACATTCTGGTGTCTTGTACCCTTGTTTGGGGCACTGGTTAGGGATCCCATTCACCCAGTAGGGGTGAGGGATCCCCGATTTCACCCTCTGCCCCTGCTTCCACTTACCTAGCCAGTGGAGAAGGAAGGCACAGGAACGGGCATCACACTGCCCCGGGAGCACTCCTGCGCTTTGCCACAGGTCGATTTGGGCCCCAAATGGGCTGAATTGGGCCCGTTTGAGGCCTAGGTCAGCCTGCTGTGAAGTAGGTGCGTGCCCCTGTGCCTGCACAGTGACATCACCAGAAGTGACATCACCGTGCAGCTGTAGGACCACGTGCACTCTGCACACGAGAGTACGACATAAAGAAGGTCATAGCCAGGTCTCCCCCCCTGCTGGGAGGGTAAGGGGACCTGGCAACCCTAATATGGGTACAATGTACATTTTATGTATAAATACCATAGAAATTATATATAAAACCATATCACATGCATGCACAATACAAATGAATCTAGAAAACCTATAGTAAATGCAGAAAACTGAAAGAATTGACAAAAATATGAACAAATATAAAATGAAGGGAACATTAATTCATCCTTAGTGCAGATTCGACTTATTTACAGCTCTATAAGTCTATAACCTGCCCTAAACATTTAGAACTATCACATGACACAGTCTTGAGGGGCACCCTGCATGCATCCCTTCATCAAAAACTCCCTACCCATGGAAAGCAAGCTTGCCAGGAAAAAAGTTTCTATCCCGGCTTTGTTACATTATTATGTGCTGGTGGTCTCCCCAGGCATATTCAAATGTGCTTTCTTAGTGCGTCTACTCTGTGATTTAATGTTTCCTATGAGAGGCTGGCTAAATGTAAAATCACATCTTTCATATTCTCTCTTTCAAACCATACACAAAACTAACACCTGTTTCTACACAGTATTTTTACAAGAGGATCTTTACGGTGTCTTGAGAACCATCAGCCTATTCCAAACATAAAAGTACAGAAACTGCCCTTCTAGGTAAGACAAGAAGCCACCTGGTACACTTGTCTGCTTGCTATGCAATGCCCACATTATACATTTTAGACAGACACAGTCATGTACAACTAACAAGGAAAAGTAGGCCATGCATAATGCAGGACAGAATCTTGGTGAACTGGAGTTCTGCACAGGAAACAAGGTTGGTTGCATTGGTAAGTAGCTGAATATAACTATTTTATAAATCTTCACTAGATCCTCTTGCTAGATGGGTGAATTTATCTAGCCTAGGGGTTCTATTGGGTCCAGCAGTGCTGCTAAAGAAGCAAGTAAATGCAGTTGGAAAAAAGGGCCTCTCCACTCAGACTAGCCTGGAAAATAGCCCCCTACCTTGACACAGCTGATTGGACCGACATTGAGACTAGACTACTGTAATGCACTATACATAGGTGTCCCCTCAAAATCAAGTAAAAGACTCCAGTTGGTGCAAAATGAAATATCTCAATTATAATCAGGAGTTAGGTAGAACGTGAATTATTCCCATTCTACAGTCACTCCATTGGCTACCCATCAATTCCTAGACTTAATTCAAAGTTTTAACTATTATATGCAAAGCTTTTCATGCCCTTGACCCCTCATTTCTGCAGGACAATCTCTCTCCCTATGGTAAAGGGACAGGGACTGTATACTATACTACTGGGTACTGTCTGTTGATATAGATAAGCTCCTACTGAGAAAGGTTAATGTTATTAAATATATTGTGTTTTATTATTTATGCTTTGGTACTGCAATGTTTCATCTCTGTATTCAGACTTACGCTTGTTTTCAAATTTCTGCAACTCATACCCTATTGTATTATTCATTGAATGCCCTAGCTGTTGATCATATTGACTTGAACTGTGCAATCCAACTAGGATCTCAGTGAGAAAGGTGGAGTATAAATAACATAAGTTAACATAAATGAATATGTATAAATGAAAAATGACATAAATTAACATAAATTAAAACACATAAATAGATCTGCAAACTCAAAATATTTTTCTGTGTTGGTCTCCTTCTCAATTCCTGTAGGTTATGGTCTCAGTGGGGAGTACTCTTAACTTATCAAAAGAGTTCTGGTGGATAGGGCTTCCTTGTTTATCTTTGTTTCAGCATATATATTTAAATCCAGGGATCTATGAGCCTTGTATTAGAGTATTTACTCCAAAAAAGAGGGAACTGAAAAAAAGCAGTTCCAAGTATTCCGCTTCTGGACAGAAAAGGAAATGCATCTTCGTAGTGTTTCTTTTTGATGCCTGAAATGAGAGCAGAGGCACAAACTATACTTGACATTGGAGCATGGCTCCTAAAAAGTTCACATTGAACATGTTTGATGATTGAATTTACCTTCTTCGACTGGGATGATGAGACATGAGCTGATTACTGGGTCTGTTTGTTTTAGCACTGAATGACTCAAATGCCTGCTGAATATTAAGTTTAGTACAAAATGGAGCCCAGCAACAATGAAACAAGTTATATTTCAAAGACAAGGATTATGGAGAATTTCCATATGGCACATAAGAAATCTGCAGCATTAATATTACTACCGAACCATTTTAGAGCAAAATAATGCCCAGGAGTACTGTGCATGATAGGAAACAAAATGCCTACATAAAAGTATGTACGCTATTATACAACAGCATAGGGTATAATCCACTTTCTAAATTCTGCTGCTGGAAGACAGACCAAAGATTTGTCCATAAACTTTAGTTTATAATTTTAAAACGTAACTATTCAAGTCAATATATAACTTCAAACCAGATTTAAACATTCACTATATAGATATTTGCACAGTTGGACAAGGCATTCACTTATTGGATGCCAATGAACGTTGAGATCCTATGCCATGCAACCTTGAGACAGGAGAAGACCAGGAGGCCAAAAGAAAAAATGCCATTACACCCTCTCCTAAAGGAGAGTTAAAGAGCTAACTGGATGTAAAGGAGACAGCACTGTGCCTCTTCTTGCTGACCTCGCCCTGCCTGGCCTGGCCTGGCTAAAAGTGAAGCAGGGCATCTCCATGTCTGCACTCCTCCTAGGGTTGCCCTATGGATGTGCTGCCATAGAGTCAACCCTTCAAACATAATATTTTCTCCAGAGGAACTGAGCTCCGTAATCTGGTGATCCATTGTAATCCAGGAGAACTCAAGGTTCCATCTGAACTGGTAACCCTAACTCCTCCTCACAGGGCAAAGTGGGGTACCACATCACTGGCCCCCTCTGTGGGGGCAATGGGACTCAGGGGGGCAAACATAATGCACCAGAGGAATTCCACAGTATCTTCCCATTTCCACCAATCTTCACACTAGTTACTTGTTATTCTCTGTAATTGACACTGTTGGAGAATGTTGCATCAAACCAGTTTTCTGTACCAGGCCCACAAACTTCAACTTTTCTAGAATTCACATTGTCTCCTATATCCTCATGGCAATTCTAGAATGTATTTCAGCTCTATGTGACCATAATATACACATCAGCTCTACCTGAATATATTGGTTTATTGAGGATATTAATTCAATAGATGTATGCATCATTTCTACTTGGTGAAACAGTCATATGTCACTTTTACCTGGTGATCATTTCCCATTTAGTTCTTATTGCCACTGCAAACAGGGGCATTTGCAATGACAATGGAGTGTCCACTTGGCAATTTCCCCAACAACATTCTCGCCTCAACTCTCTATGGCTGGTATTCCCCCACCGCAACCACCTGATGGCTTTTTTCAGGCTTTTTAAAAAGCAACTATTGCCAAGTCACTACAACTTAGCAATTGTGACTATTATCTACTAGCTCCTCTGACTTCCCAGCTTTTGTTGTTGTTGTTCATTTCTAGCCCTTTTCATTGCACCAAATTTAGGAGTGCACTTTTCCCCTCGTATTTCTGTAAAAAAAAAGGACTAGATACTTACTTTAAAAAAATAAATAAACTGAATGCTGGGAAATCAAAGGAGCTAGTAGATAGCCATAGAATACAGCCTATTACTCACTAATTATATATATATATATATGTATGTATGTATGTATGTATGTATTTATAAATGCTAATGCACAAAAATAAATTATAAACTTTTTCAATAGAAACTGATGTGTGAGTCCTGCATTTAATGTTAGGGAGGGAGACATGTGAAACTACTATGCAATTGCACGCACGCACCCCCCTCCCCGCAAAAATACACTAACTTTAGATTTGAGTCCCATTTTGAAAAGTTTGAGAACCGCTAGAGTAAGGTAAAATTTCTCGAGGTTGGATTACCTGCCTAATGTTAAATGAAAAGTAATCACACTATAAATGCTGTTCAACAATAGAATTTTTGTTTGTATTCAGTTGTATTCTTATTTTATTGGCAGAAAAATGTTCTCTCTTTCTTTCACTCTCTTAAAAAAAAATCTTGCTGTGGTCACTGTACAGGTTTTCATTCATTTTTGACAGGGTTGTTGCCCTTTCCATAGCAGCAACGATTTTACTATTGGTAGCTGAAATTGCTTTTTAACTGGCAGTTTGTGCAGTATAAGTGGGCTATCCCATACTACTTATTTTGAATTGGGCTAAATCAAGTCTTCTTTTGAAGTATTAGAATCTTCAAGATAAGCCACAGTAGGATTTGTATTCTTTCAGAAACGAATCAGAAAATGAACCCAAATGACCCCAATTTGTTTCATTCCTTTGAATAATGAACATGATTGGGGAAAGCAACCAAAAATGAATGGTTGGAGATATCATTGGGGAGCGGGTTCCAGTTCTGTGCCCCCTCCTCCTTTCGATGGCAGATGCTTCAGCACCAAACAGCAGGTTTATGGTGGTAGCAGATAGCCCAGTGAGTGGGTGGATTAGCAGAAAAAGAACTTCACTCTACTTCACTCACCAGCTTCCCCAACACTTTGGCTATTGTTTTTGTAATATCTCAAATACTATACCTTGGTGTCCCTAGAAAATATATGATTGGCTCTTGCAATCCATGAGCACACACATAACAACGTTTTCCTTTTTTTTAAATAAAATTTTATTAGTGAGTGGAAAAACAAAAGAAAATTTTCCGAATTTAACACAAATAATCCCACTTTTTGCCCTTGCTCTGTCCCCCACCCTTTTCCTCCCCCCTCCATATTGACTTCCAACAGCTTTCCAACCCTTAACCCTTCTTATTACTTAAATCTATTTCATTTATATTTTCCTACCAGCTTTAAATCATAATATCTCTTATTCTAAGCACATTCTTATTCTTTTACATAGCCTCTATCAAACCTACTATCAATATAGTGTATCTCATATCAATATAACATACCAATATAATATAATATATAGCAGGGATCACCCTATCTCTTACTTTAAACTTATTCTATTTCTTTTCTTTTAAGCATATACTCCATCAAATACACTATCAATATAGTATACATCACAATAATATATTATATATATGTTGTATGCTATGCCACCAATGTAGCACAGCACACAACACCACATAGCACAACCACATATTATGTTATAATGTAGAATCTGATCCACTAACCCATTATTTTATGTTATATATCATATATAGTATACCTCATTGAGATATCTGCTTACCCCTTCTCGTTATCCCATATACTCAATGTAAAATCCCCTTAAATATTATATTAGCTTAGATTATAATTACATTCCCCCTAGATGGTAAGATCCCTTCTCTCTTCCCATTGCAACATTGTTCTTTAAAAATTTTCAAACTGCCACAGTTCTCCTTTTACATCCCACTTTTTTTCCAAAAATTGTTTCAGTTTCCCCCAATCAACAATATATTGTCCTAGGTCAAGAACTTTGAGTTTCCTTGTCATTTTGTCCATTTCTGCCATATACAGCAATTTGTAAATCCAGTCTTCTACAGTTGATATTTCTTGTGTCTTCCATTTCTGCGCATACAAAAGTCTTGCCGCTGCAGTCATGTAAAATAACCATGTTCTATACTGCATTGGAACTGCCTCCATTCCCAAGTTCAGTAGCAACAATTCTGGGTTCTTATTTATTTGTATTTGTAAAATCTCATTTATTGCTTCAATTATTTCTCCCCAGTACTGTTTAGCTACTTCACATGTCCACCACATATGATATAATGATCCTTCATGCTTTTTACATTTCCAGCACTTGTCTGACATGTTAGTATTTCCTAGCGCAATTTTCTTTGGTGTTAAATACCATCTGTAAATCATTTTGTACACATTCTCTTTAATGTTCGTACAAGTTGAAATCTTCACTGTATTTTTCCATAGGTACTCCCATGCTTCCATTGTTATTTCTTTATGGAAATTTATTGCCCACTTCACCATCTGGACTTTTACTGTTTCGTCCACCGTAAACCATTTTAAAAGTAATTTGTAAATCTTGGATATTTCTTTCTTGCCTTCTTGTAGTATCACTTCCTCTAACTCCGAATTTTCCAATCTTATTCCTCCTCTCTGGCAGTCCGCATTATAAAGGTCTCTGATCTGTCTGTACTGGAACCATCCATAACAAGGAGACAATTCTTCTTCTGTCTTTATTCTCAGCTTTGAATATTGTATTTGTGTAATCTCCTTGTAAGTTAAACATTGCTGTTCGTTATCGACAGTTCTCGGATCTATTACTTCATACGGAACCACCCATGAAGGAATTCCATCTTCCATATAGAACTTGTATTTCTTCCAGACCATGAAGAGGCTTCTCCAAATATAGTGATGCAAAAACATAGAGTCCGCTTTTACTTTGTCATACCACATGTATGCATGCCATCCAAATATTTTTTTATGTCCCTCCAGGGCCAGCAACTTACGGTTTTTTAAAGTTATCCAGTCTTTCAGCCATAAAAGACATACTGCCTCATGATACAGTCTTATGTTGGGCAGTTGCAAGCCACCTCTTTCCTTCGCATCTTGTAAAACCTTCATTTTCACTCGTGGTTTCTTGCCTGCCCACACAAAATCTGAAATTTTCCTTTGCCATTTATCAAATTGTTTGGAGTCTCAGATAATTGGTTGTGGTTTGCAACAAGAAAATCACACGTGGTAAGACGTTCATTTTTACTGCTGCAATTCTTCCCAGCCATGATAAATTCCGTTTGTTCCATTTTATTAAATCTCTCTCTATTTGTATCCACAGTTTCTCATAATTGTTTTTAAACAAATCTATGTTTTTCACAGTCAGTTCAATGCCAAGATATTTTACTTTATTAGTCACCTCACAGTCTGTTATCTCCATTAGCTCTTGCTGCTTCTGTTTAGTCATATTCTTACATAAAATCTTTGACTTCTTTTTGTTCACGTAAAATCCAGCCAAATCTCCAAACTCTTTTATTTTCTCTATTACCTTTGGCATATTTTCAATTGGATCCTCTACTATTAACATTATGTCATCCGCAAAAGCTCTGACCTTGTAAGAGAACTCTTTTATTTTCATACCTCGGATTGTGTCATCTTCACGTATTTGAATCATCAATATTTCCAAAATCAAAATGAACAACAATGGAGACAACGGGCATCCCTGTCTGGTTCCTTTGCTGATTTTCATTTTTTTTGTCAAGTTCTCATTCACTATGATTGCTGCACTCTGGTCTCTATAAATTTCCTTGACCGCTTGTATGAACTTTTCTCCCATTTGCAGCTTTTCCATGGTAGCAAACATAAAATCCCAGTTCAGATTGTCAAATGCTTTTTCCACGTCTACGAAGAAAAAACCAACCTCTCTGTCACAGTGCTTGTCATAGTATTCAATCGCATTTATTACTGTCCTCAAATTGTCTTTAATTTGTCTGTTGGGTAAAAATCCCGCCTGTTCTTCAGCAATGAATTCCGACATCCATCCTTTCAACCTCTCTGTCAACACCTTTGCAAATATTTTATAGTCATTATTCAACAATGAAATTGGTCTGTAATTTTTAACATCGGTCAAGTCCTGACCTTCCTTTGGTATCAGCGATATATTGGCTTCGTTCCATGAGTCAGGAATCCTTTGATCTTGCATCGCTCCATTCATTGCCTCTTTCAGGAATGGCGCCAGTTCATTAGCCATCACTTTATAAAACTTTGCCGTTAGTCCATCTGGTCCTGGCGCCTTTCCTATCTTCGTTGATTGTATAGCTTCCTTTATTTCTTCTTCCGTCCCTTCCTTATTTAATTTCTCTTTCCATTTTTCAGGAATTGTCGGAATTTTCATCTTCTCTAGGTATTCCGCTATTAAATCTTTACTCACTTCTTTTTTTGGGTACAATTTTGCATAAAACTTTAAAAAGGCTCTACTAATAGCCGCTTGGTCCATAAGCACCTTATCATCTTCTAGAATTTTAGTTATGATTTTCTTCTCCTTCCTTTTTTTTAGTTGCCACACCAAATATTTCCCAGGTTTATTTGCACCTTCAAATGACCTCTGATTCATCCTCTTTAAATTCCACTCTAGTTCTTTATTGTCCATCCTGATATGTCTTTTTTTTCCCCCGGTCTTTTCTTAAGTTGTATCTCTTTGGCTTTTATTTTATCCAAAATTTCAGCTCTTTTCCTCCTTTTTCCTCCTAGTTCTTGCATTCAAGTCCATTAGTATGCCTCTTATCACCGCTTTATATGTGTCCCATACTTTGTTGGTCGGCTCCTCTTTGTTCATATATTGTATGAAAAATTTGGTCTCCCTTAGCAGCAACGCAATATTTTCTTCTATTTGTAACAAGTCCTCATTTATTCTCCATCCTTTACTTTTATTATTTTTCCCCAATCCCCACATAATTGGGTTATGATCTGAGCCTACCTTTGGCATTATCTCCACCTCTCTAGTCCATAGTGTCAGTTCTTTAGAGGCCCAGATCATATCTATTCTTGATAATGTGAAATGTCTTGCAGAGTAAAATGTATATTGTCTATTCTTAGGGTATTGTCTCCTCCACACATCTTCTAAACTTTCTTGTTCCTTAAGCATAAAAAAAGCCTTTGGTAATAGTCCTCTTTTTTGTGAGCAGCTTTAGACTGCTTATCCTCTTCCAGGTTTGTAACTCCATTGAAGTCACCCACCAAGATTATGTGATCATAGGTCAATTCATCTAATTGTTTCTCTAGGTCCTTAAAAAAAATTTCTTTTGCACCATTAGGTGCATAAATCCCGATCATCAATATTTTCTTAGAATTCCAAATAATTTCCACTGCTAAATATCTGGCTTCTGCATCTTTTAAAACTAGTCTGGGCTGCAATTTTTCTTTTATGTACAATACAACTCCCCTCTTTTTCTTTTTAGAGGCGGCAACAAATTCTTTTCCCAATTTAACAAATTTCAAATATTTTTCGTCCTGCTTTCTAATATGTGTCTCTTGCAGACAAACTATATTGCATTTTTGTTTTGCTAGCCAGTGGAAAGTAGCTTTGCGTTTACAAGGCGAATTTAGTCCATTAACATTCCAAGATATAACTTTACATTCCATGATCACTTTCTTATAGTTTTTGGTAAGCCCTTTTCATTTTCCCTAATAAAAGTCTCCATCTCATGGCCAGATCTGATGCTCTTTCTAACTCCACCAAACTCAAATGTCAGTCCTTCTGGTATTTCCCATCTATATCTGATTTTCAGCTCCTTTAACATCTGAACCAGTTCTCTATACTTCTTCCACTCGAACAGCACCGATCTGGGCAACTCTTTCATGATTCTCAGCACTTTTCCATCGACTTCTAATGGATCTTGAAATTGTTTGCTCACAATTAATTCTCTTGTGCTTCTAGTCGTAAATTGAACAATCATATCCCTTGGTAGCTTCCTCTGAGCTGCAAATCTGGAATTGATTCTATACACCACGTCCAAGAAAGCTGCAATTTCTTCCTCTTCTTTCCCCAAGTATTCTGCCAGGATTTCTGTAATCTGTTCTTGGGCTGATTTTCCCTCTACTTCTGGGACCGAACGAAATCTGAGTTGTTTTTCCATCTGTTTACTTTCTGCAACGGCCATTCTATCTCTCATCCCTCTCATTTCAGTCTTTTGCACGTCTGTTAAAGTTTCCACCGTTTCCTCTACTGCGTTGACTCTCTGCTGTGTAGCTTGTAGGTCATTTTGTATTTTATCCATACCTTTTGTCAGTTCTGCCATCTCCAATTTAAGCGTCTTTTTAAAGTCTTTTAATTCTTTCGCCATCTCTAGCATCATATCCTTAAGCTCTTTATTTCCCTCTGAAACTTTTTTGTCCAAGTTTTCCATCGTAGTTTGCCACTCTTTCTTCGACATCGTGGGGCTAGCTCTGCTTTGCTCCCACGAGTCTGCCCTTTTCCTTAAATCCGTGACGCTACTTTTTAACTTTCTTTTATTTTTAAAAGTCCGATTGCAGTTTATTTTTCTCAAACACTGTTTTAAACTGTCCAAAATTTTGGGCGTTTTTTCTCTATGGTTTTGCACTGAAGCGCTCACCCTTACCTTCTTCAAAGATGGCCTACTTCCTTTTTCATTGAAGTCGCCAGTTGCCCTCTTTCAAAATGGCGTCACCCTACTTCCGGCATTTAAGGAAAGGGCCCTTCTCTTCTGTCTCTTTATGGTTCTGACGCATTTCCTGTTCCTCTACGTTGCACAGCAGTTCTTGCGATTTTTAAGCTTTCTCACAGTCTACTATGTCTTCCCTGCCACAGGTATGTAAACAATAATCCAATTTCCACGCTAGCTTCTCCTTACAAATTTACTTTTTCAAATTTTTTCTTGCCGGAATCTTCCCCCTTACATAACTAGTCTGTTGCAGTTCTTAAATCCGCTTTTGCCTCTTATTTCTTTTTAAAATCTGTCCCGTACTGAGAGATAGCGATCTTTACCTCCTTTAGCGTTTTTCTTGGGTTGTAGTCGCTGCTTCTATTATCTGATCGAATCCAGCCCCTTTGCTGTTTTGCCGCTTCCGGTTTGGGATCCATGAAGGTCTAACGCAGCTCTAAGAGCTGAGCTGTCCGTGCCGCTGTTTTGAAGGCTGGAGGGGCACAAATTGCCCGCAGCCACCTGTTCTCAGGCAGAGAACAGGCGAGAACACTCGAGAACCTGAGGGCGCGTTGATCTCGGGTGAGGGGGGGTTCTACACAACGAACTCCCACCCACCCTTGAGGTCCCACCCGAAGAAAGGTTGCTAAGATCTCTGCAGTGGCTCTGGAGTCAAATTTTGGCATAAGACCTACATGCCCAAGCTTCAGCAAAACATAACAACGCTTTCCTACATCCTTCTACTGCCAGCAGTCCCATCCAACATCAGAAAAGTTGATTTCTGGGATTCATGGGACCCATGTGAGTTTGAGTTTCAGCAAGGAAGAGGGAAAGATCAAAATAATCTTCTGCTTTCTTTTCACCTTCAGAACTTCAGTGAAAGGGGAGGTTGTGTAACACTTTCTCATGCATACATTTCCTGATCAAAATCTACCCCCGCCCCTAGTTCCCATTTGTTCTGGGGGAAGTAGGCAGAAGGGAGATTTAGAATGGGAAAATGGAATTCTGAATGATCAATCCCATCTCCACATCTGTGTTTTATTTATCTACTTTTTTATCCTCTTCTCTTTTTTTTGGCAGAAACTCAAAATGTGGGATACGATCATTGCATAGCATATAGTTTGGCACTGACAGTAGTTTTTAAGACTGTCAAAGATGGTATGACAGTGGCAGTTTTTGCATGTTGTTTATTCTTCTTTCTTTCACGGTCATCTCTGGTCAATAAGGATATTCATGTTTTTTGAATTGCTATAAAGGATGGTAGTGAATGAACGTGCTCATAATGGGAAAGGATGCTTCTGTTACTTTAACTTCAATTATCTGCCTTCAGCATGTTTCATTGTAACTGTGGATATTTTTCTATACTGTTTACTTTTTTACTCATTAGAGTTCTTGTTCAATTTATTATATTATTTGTATGACATTTTAAAATGGACTCTTTCTGGAAATATTCAAAGGACAAAATAGCATCTTCTTATACATTTCTTGCTCTAGAAAAATGTGTTTGCATTCAAATAAGGATTTTATTTTTGTTGCATTATAAGGCTTTCAATTCTTTTTCCAAATTAATTCCCAACACACAAAATTAGAGATTTTGTACTTGAACAAATAGTCCCTTTTACTTTGGTCATTGATTGTAAGAAGTTTGAGGAAAGTATTAGATGTCTTCTCTGAGAAGAAAACTTTCCCAGTCTTCCCCCTCCCCCATTAACAAATGAACTTCACAATCTTCAGGTTACTTGAACTTCACCATACATAATAACTCAGCGCCTTGTATCTATGAATCTCAGTGATGATGAATATTCATTCGCCAAATTTGCATTCAAAAGCTTTGTATTCCCTGTTAAATTTAGAATCATAAACATCTAGGTTGCATTCAGATGTCACAACAAATTCCTATTAAAATGAGATTTGTGCACAAGCATGTCTTGTTGCCAGTGTTCACACGTGTGCCTCACTCTTCCTTCCTCCTTCCTTACACAGAACATGATTGAGGATTCTTGATGTAAAAGTAGGTCCAGTTCCACGGTATATGAATGCAGGTGTCCAGCTGAATGGAAGTTTGCTCACTCCCACAAACTGGGATTATATACCTAGGTTAAATTGTGGTGGCTCCAATTCACCAGCATTTGTACATCATGAAGAACTGAAAGTTGTTTCAAAAGAGAAATATTTAATCATGCTCTGCCTGAGAAGGGAGGAGAAGGAGGAAGGCATGTGCTTGAGCCTGGGAAATAAGGTATTGATCTCAGTTTACTTACATCTCATTGCCCTGATACCATGACGGATCATCCAGTCCAGGTTCCCAAAGTGAAGGGTGCCACCCCCTGGGGACACTGGGATTACCTAGCAGAATGCTAAGAGGCAAACGGCTGGCAGGGGGTGCTGGAAGTGGGCCCCTCCTAGTGCATTGTTCATTTATTTATGATTAACCAGGCTAGAGCCTAGAGTGAAACACCTCCCTCACTTCAAGTTTCTGCCTCTGCATGATGCTGAAATCTGGTGGCAACTATCAGAATTTTTAGTAAACATGCCACCAGAGCTCTAGTTAGACAAGTTTACCACATTTTTAGAAATTGTTGTTATTGTTATCTTCCTTAGTGGGTACCGCAAACCACTATTCTAAATAATGCTTTTTATAGGATGGGCAGCATCAAGAAAGCCTAAAGTAAGGCAGAGGACCAGACCAAAAGAAGTGGAAAAATATATAGGATGTATTATAAGTATTATAAGGTGCAAGTGCTACATTAACTTATAAAAAAAAATTTTACAATATGTAAATCCAAAAATACAAATTTATACAAAAGTATAAGTTGTCAGCGGCAAGTAACAATACATATACAATGAGAGATTAATGAAGAAACAGGTGCATCTAAAGGAGCAATAGTGAAGCACTGTGTCACAACATCAGGTGAGTATAATAACCCAACAAAAGACGAAGATTCTCATAGATAACTCATGTTATTTCTTATTTCAGGTGCAAAAAGGGGCAAGAAGACCCCATGACTTGACAAGGAGCTAGTAAGTAACCTGTTTCATTGAACCTTCCCCAGGAGTCTCACCAAACAATACACCTGAGATAAAGACAGAACCACTGTGAGGTTCTTTAGGGGTACATCAAGCTCCTGGAGGCAACGGCCGCATTCTGGTTTTATAACATGGGGCAGGGGGACCTGGAGATGAGTTTATGGAACCAAGGGGGCAGTGGCCCCCCAAATGTCTGGGGAACACTGATCTAGACAAACACTCTGTATTCAGTAGTGGACATCTAAATCCTGTGTCTTTGTAGGCAGAGTATGAAATTCATAACTCCCTGCTAATAGAAGGAATGCTGCCTGTGGGCTTGGAGGGTTTTGTTGTTGCTGTTGCCTGTGTTACTGTACCTCAGAACATCCTATAGAATTTAACCATGTAGTTATGAAGAATTTTTGCTTATCCTGAACCACCTGCCGAAGAGGCTTCAAATTAAATTGTGGGCAAGAGGACTGAAACCTTGAGGAAATAGTTGTTCATTCAAAATGAATAATTAACTGCTGTGAGGAACTGACATGAGAGATGGTGGTATCCATTTACACTGACATATGTAACATCTAAATACTATCAGTAAACTGTATTTTGGAGGGAAGATGGGTGATTAGGCGGACATAGTCTCCATGTTCAGCCTCTTGTAATTTCATTGCCATAAGCTTCAGACAGAAGAAGGAAGAGGTCTCATGAGAAAGAAGTAGTTGACTGATCATTGCCATAGAGAGAATGCCCAGGTAGATGAACCAACATGTCAGTTCTTAAATTATTCTGTAGCAATTCCAGTATCCAAAATCTATATCTCATTCACCCTCAAAGCCACATTGTTTGACAACCAATATGCCTGTTTTCTCAGTGAGGGAACAATTGCTGGTAAATAGTGATTGCTCTGATCATCAATTTCACAGATCACTGAATCCAGAGCTTGGAGTTAAGGGAGCAAATGGAATACTTTCTGCCAAAGAAGTGTAAGTTTCTCACTTTTCTTCTCCCAGGAATGGCATTTGGGGATCATTTTGAACTGCAGGGGGAGGGAGGAAGCCAGAAAGTCAAGTTATATGGGAAGAAAAGGAAGTTTGACGACTCACTGGCAGGCTGGGTTGGCAATGGGTGCAAGACACAGTGGAGGTGGGGCTAACCTGGGAGAGGTGGAGTGTCCATCCCAGCTCTGGGCCAGCCTCATGGTCAGAGACATTTTACCTCATCATCCACAGGAGCAGCAAGTCACCCTCCCACCCTCCGCTGATTCTGAACTGATGGGGGGGAGGGTGCTGTCACAACTTTATGGATTTGGCGGTTTTGTGGCATTGGGCTGGATCCCAACAGGGTGAATGGGCCTTCGGGACTGCTCACCCCGACGGATCTGGAAGCAAGGGTTGCCAGGCAGGGCCGGCAATGGAACAACATGTGCCAAGGTGTGCCAGCAGGAGGCTGGCGGGAGATGCATCAGTCGGCAGCCAGGCCCCCGATGCTAATGGGGATCCGTGCCCAGATGCCAGGCCAATGCTCCATCCAGCTGTAATCAATAAAGTTGTGGCCATTCTCAACCCAAACAAGTGTCTGGTATTTAGCTGGAATGCAGTCTGACATAGCACATAGGTGACAAATCCTTCCATCAATAGAAATGTTCCACTGAATCCAAGCCCATGTCACCAAGCCCAACTTTATGTTTACTGCTCAAAAACAATCGATGATGATGATAGTTTTAAGTAATCACAGTCCATCAGTTTGTTTGGAATGGAATTTTTGGTTCCTGACCAACTCGGATTTTATCCAAGAATAGATGCTTAGATAACTCAGTGCTATTATCTTAGTAGGTAGTATGTTCCAAGTAGAATGGCTGTTTGTAACTGTCTAGTCATTTTCCTGTTTATGCCAATAATATCGCCTAGATGTTTAGTTGATCCTTTTGGAATCACCTCTAGAGCTCCCATCACAACTGGACTAACCACTGTTGGTAGGGATGCTGTGAAAATATGATGATGATGATGATGATGATGATGATGATGATGATGATGATATAATCAAATACAAGATGTATGCCATTTCCACACAGCCGGTTGTTCCCACCCTTTGTCCACTTTAGCCTCCACACACTCTCCCCAAAAGGCACTTGGCTTGTACTTTGAGGTCGATGGACAGCCTCCATATTTCTTAGAAAAAGTAGTTTGAGAGGGGAGGTCAGGCACTTTCATCATCACCACCAGCCTTCTTTTAAATGTTTGCTCTATGCATGGATGATTCCATGCTGAGAGCTTCACATGCCCCAAAATGCAGAAGAAACACTCCAATCAGCCCATAGCAAAAGAAAAGACCAGGGAAAGTCCATTTCCAGAAAAGGCTCCAAATAAATGGAAAGCAAGCATCCTGCAACCATTTTGCAAATGGAGACATCTGGAATCAGGGGGGAAAGCCACCAGCATTCCATGAATGGGCCAACCCTACAAGGATGTGTGGAAACAGTCATGTCCAAGAATGATCATCTCAATAAAGCCTGCAATATAATAGGTAACATAAAATACAATTTGAAAGCAACTTACAAATAGATAAAATCTTTACAAAAAGCAGCCATCTGATCAGAAAAGCAGATGACAGGGCCATTAATAGATCAAATGGATTAATATTTTAATAAGAAAGATTAATTAATCTGCGCTGTCTTTTCCAAAAACCAATTAGTTTTTTTAAAGCACATATTTATATCCTAAAACCCAGGCTTTTCCTAGCCTGGAACATGTTTGGGGCAGAGAGGGAGAGAATGTAGTGGGCCTATGACAGACCCCCCCCCTTCACTCCCCCACTGCAAGGCAGATTTTCCCACCAAAATTCAGTTTGCCTGCTTTTGCTGAGCAGCTGCAAGTAGCATGCCAATCTTTGTGGTTTGAGAGTCTGTTTGTCCTGCCTTGACAGTCAAATATAATTTTGGCTTTTTAGCCCAGCCCAGAAACTTCATGAGGAGAAGCAGGGCTTTTTTTCAGGGGCAACGCGGGGGAACGGAGTTCCGGAACCTCTTGAAAATGGTCACATGGCTGGTGACCCCGCCCCCTAATCTCCAGACAGAGGGGAGTTTAGATTGCCCTCCACATGGTGCGTAGGGCAATCTAAACTCCCCTCTGTGTGGAGATCAGGGGGCGGGGCCACCAGCCATGTGACCATTTTCTCTGAGGGCAACCCACTGAGTTCCACCACCTCTTTTCCCAAAAAAAAAGCCCTGAGGAGAAGCATGAGCACTCTCCCTTTCTTTGGAAATAGCACTGGAAACTGTATAACATTCAAAAGGAAATAACAACTTTAACAGGCAAGGCTTGAGTATGTGTAGTCAGGGAATAAAAGTGCGGAGGTAAAATTTTGCTGGAAGTACAAAATACACTTTGAGGAACTGGCAAAATGGTTTTCTTGAAGCCTAGTTTCTTATATTCTTAGTTCTAAGCAGTGAGAGGTGTTTTACATACTTTAGTTACAGCAACAATGATTCTTCATAGTTTCCTATAACAGCTCAGGTTACGCAATCTAAGGTGGAGAGGAGGTGAACAGCTCTAATAGTTTCCACCAGCTCATCCACCCATGGCATTGGGTGTACATCACGTACTATTACCTTGTTCAATCTCCTTTTATCACACAGAATCTTATGGTGTTGTCCAATTTTGGCACTAATATAACAGGAGAGGCCCAAGTATTTTCTGAAAGTACAATCAGTCCAAGGGTTAACAATTCTTCAATCTCCTTTTCTATAATGGTAACATTCAAGCCAGTGCTAGAGTATCCCATCTCACAGGGTAGGTATTCAATGGTTCAGCTTTCCCTGAGGAGCCTCAAACTTTATTTCTCTTGATGGAGTGTTGGAATAGAGATCCTCCTATGTCCCCTTCAATCTTGTATAGTAAATTGGCAGCTTCATTGACTATTTTAATTTTTTTTGTCCCTCAAGAACCATCTTAATTGTGAGGGAAATTGCCAGTAGAACTGCTCTAGTTCTATCAACTGTTTCAGTTCTTGGAAAGTTATCACTTTGCTTCCCTCAGCCCATCGATTTAAGGCTCTATCTAAATGACATCCTAATCAAGAATGTTTCTCCTGGCTTTCTCTTTATCTTTCTGAAAGCCTTTCTACTCTTTTTCTGCCATCAGACCAAAACAAATTCTGACCCTCTCTTTAAGTAACTGAGGTTTCTTTGTCCCTTATTTCTGCGTAGATTTAACTATGCCCTCCATATTTGTGGGCGCAAATAAAGCATTCTAGCTTCATCAGGAAACAGCAGATCTTTATATGTTCTCTGAAAACTAGATGGAAAAGCCTCCACGTCATCTCCCTTTTGATTACAGGGGAATTTCTTTTCTTCTACTGAGGAAATTTCCTTACTCCTATGCGAAACAGGTAGTTCTGCTCTTAACTGTATTTCTTTTATTTGCATATTGTACATTTTTTTTCATGTTCTGTCTCAGTTTCCCTCTGTTTCGCTATTCTGATTGAATTTTAGCCAACTGTATTCATTGTTCTTTCTCTGCCTCAATTCTGCCTTTTTCTTTATCTTCTTCATTTCTGACTTTTTTCTTTTTCTGCCTCTATTTTTGCCAGTTCAACTTTAATTCTCATTGATGGTTGTTGTGGGTTTTCCGGGCTGTATTGCCGTGGTCTTGGCATTGTAGTTCCTGACGTTTCGCCAGCAGCTGTGGCTGGCATCTTCAGAGGTGTAGCACCAAAAGACAGAGATCTCTCAGTGTCAGTATTTAACCGGCAGGGATTGAATTAGTGTAGTCATGAAATGAAAATGCGGAGAAAATGTTTTGTTGGTAGTACAGAATATACTTTGAGTAAAAGGCAAAATAGTTTCCTTGAAGCTTAATTTCTTATATTTTTGGTTCTTAGCATTGAAAGGTTGTAATGATTTTAAGTAAATGTGTGTATGTGTCTTTAAATGCTTGGTGTGGTATAGATGAAGTGTGGGGTGAAAGAGAGGGATGAGTGAGTGATATGATTGGTTGATGACAGAGTGTGGGCGGAGTGAATGCAGTTTTAGACTGAGAGTGGAGAGAAAATATTGAGTCAGGGCAAGAGAGGTAAGCTGTGTGCAGCCTGAGTATTTTTAAGCAGTTCTGAGAGAAATATTTAGTCAGGAGAAAGCAGGCAAGCTGTGTGCAGCCTGAGCTTGTTTATGTTGTCTGAGAGAAATATAACCTGTGTGGAAGCTTGAACGGTGTGTTTGTGAAAGAACATTCAGTCAGGAAAAGCAGGCAAACTGTGTGTGCACCTGAGAAAAGGTCTTACTTGGAATTGAGAGAGAAATTAATATCAAAAGCAGGCAAACTATGTGTGAAGCCTGAGAGAAGATCTGTGTGACTGGGTTTAAATAAATTAACTTTAAGAAGTGAGAACTACTCTTTTGAAACCATCAGGTTTCAGAAATAATATGAAACTGATACACTTCTTATAAAAATAAAAGTTTACTTTGTTGTTTATATATCCCAGAATATCTGTCATTCCTGTATCCCATTCCTTTCCTCAGGGCCACATAGTACCACGAAAAAGCCTGACCCTTGGGCACGTTACAAAAAGGAGAAATTTAAGTTATTCTGGAATTTAATTCCTGGTGGCAACGATCTACCAAGAGGGGCAAGAATAAAAGGCTTAAAGACCAAATCTACCCAAGAGAAAGAAAGGGGTCATAACAGAGGTGTTTTATTTAATACTTTAGTTAAAGCAACAATGTTTCTTCAAAGAGTTTCTTGTAACTGCTCAAGTTTCCTGGAGTTAGTTTAAAACTGTTTTCCCTTCACAACAGACTCAGGGTCTTCCTCAGAGCCAAACCCCCTTTAGAAACTGGGCAGGAATTAATCCTTCTTCCTTTGGCTTGAAAGAAAAGTCTAACCTAATACCCAATCACTCTTTCCAAAACACATTCCTAATTCTATGGTGTCTGTGTCAAGCGAGCTTCAGCTACTGCTGATACTTATACTAAGAATTCTTAAATAGAATTCTTCAGGACTGTGATGTTACAGTTAAGGCAAAATATTCCTCTTCCTTCACTCCAGAGGGGAACCTTCCCTGTCTGACCTTCCCTGTCAGACTCACTCACAAACTCCCTTTGAGCAATCCCGACAGAAACCAACTCTCAGCCCTTCTGCTGGGTTCTAACTGATCAATCAGAGAGAAGAGAGGAGTCTGTCACTCCAAGCTGTCTCTTCCAAGTGAGAGTTAATTCTTTCCCTCCCAGCTTTCTGATTGCTGTACTCAATCCATCACATGCCCCACCCTTTGAGAACTTTGCATAAGGTATGAAAGTGAAAGTAGGACTCACTGAAAGTGAAATGTGTTATGAACCATTCTAAAGCCACAAGACTTACTGTTTTGTATTCTGCTGTATAAGCAATGTGTTGACAGGTGTAAGCATGTGACACCATTAGCTGAAGGAGGATAATTGCTAGTTCACCCCACACAGTGGAAAGGAAGAGGAGAAACTAATCATGCAATCCTAAACAGAGGTATATTCTTCTAATCCCATGGACTTCAACTTGGTTTAGGACTTCACTTTAGGCAGCTTTGATAAAGAAGAGCAAAATGGGGAAGCGGTACAGTATGAGAGAAGTATGAGGAACTTCCTCTGAACTATACGAGGGCTTTAAGCTTTTATCAAAGAGTTCACATCTTGGGAAGGAGCATATTTTGCATTATAAATCTTACTGAGAAAAAATGTTATCATGCAAAGTGAAGCAAAATACAGAGAAAAATGGAAAGGTTTTTTTAAAGGCATGGTTAGGAACAGAACATGTGTTCTGCCATTTCTCTGCTTTATAAAAATATGTTGACATTTAGAGGAATAGTTGTTCATGTTAGACCCTTTTTCATTTAGTTAAGATTTGGGGCGATAGCTTTTTGCCTCAAGCAAACATAAGGGGGGCCCAGATGAATGTATTCTGTGAAGCAGATTGTCAGTGCTAGCAAATGATCTAAGCAAATCCTTTGACAATGAGTAAGAGCGCTTAGCAAGCATTAAAGCACTTTCCTGCCAGAGTCAACAGCAAGGACACAGGATGCAGTTTGTTTGGTTCATTTGCCAAGATTTTGCTCAGCTTCTTAAGAGTTCAGGAATGCTCTTTGCTGGCCACTCTGGGTGGAAGAGAAGTCTCAAATTAAGGAGATTTGATCATGCTTCAGCATTTGCTTGCTGCTTCTTCAGATAAGGAAATACGTGGTGCAAACATGTGTGCTGGCTGCTGTCCAGAACATACTAGAAAGCTTTGGAGTATATCCCAGATTTTGAACATCAGAAGGACTAGAAAGGATGTTTTTGGTCTTCTAAAAAGGTAAATAAGAGGCAAAAAAAAAGTTATTCAAAAACCACCAAAAATGTGTAATGTGATGGATCTAAACAACAGTTTAAATAATTTGTGGTCATGATAGGACAAGAAATTATTTACAGTATTTACTAAGTTACTACCATAGATGTTATAGGTCCAAGGTACCTAAGAAGAGCCCTGCTGGATCACACCAGTGGTCCTTCTAGACCAGCACCTATTTCGCATAGTGAGTGAACCAGTTGCTCTGGAGGGCCAACTGACAGGGCACTGGGCCAAGGCCTTTTCCTGATGCTGGCTCAAAATCTAGCATTGGTATGTCCTTGTAGAAAAGATGGGTGATCTACATTGCATTTTGACATGTCTTACAAAAAAAGACCTTTGTCCTCATATGCTAGTGGTTAACAGCTGAAAACTGCTAATTAGTTTTCAGAAGTGGGAGGATTCCATTTTAGTTAATACTAATCTACTAGAAGGTTTCTAGACTTTCCCATAGTTGCCAATACCAAAAAAAAATAGCAAAAGTGGGAACACATGAAGATTTTCATCATGTTTTTAATTTCATGCAAGGGTGCTCCCCTGCCAATGTCCCATATACAAAAACAAACTTATCTATAAGAGAGGAGAGAAATGCACAGTCTACTGTATAACTGCAGCACAAGAACCTGTGTATTTCAGGAAGCAGATGGAGTGAACACAATTCAAATATCTACCGACCTTAGCAAAACATATTGCAAGAGTTCCTCAAACTATAAACTGGAACAGCATTAGTAAAGAACTGTGAAGAGACAACAGAAACAATGGATTGGATCCAAAGGTGTCTTGCTACTCACTGACTAGAAGGAAACTTAGAATCAACCCAACATAAAGTCTGAAAAATGCCTTGCCAGCAAAAAGTACTATAGAAACAATTAGATACAGTGTTTTTAAATATAGCAATATGGTTGTAAATATGCAACTCTAAACCATTTACTCAAGGGTAAGCTCAGTGTTCAAATTAAAGGAGGCTAAGAGGCAGACTTTTGTCTAAGACAGCTGCTTCACTGCCTGTTTTAAGGGGATGCATTATTTGACATGTCCAAGCTTTATTTAAGGTTCCTTCTGGCACTCCTGCCCAGGGGCAGTGCCAGGGTTTCTGGCACTCGCGGCTGCCCCTACGCGCGTGCGCATGGAGTGCCCCCCCCGGACTGCTTGATGATGTCACTGCATGTGATGTCATCATGCAGCAAGCCGGCCCCATTGGCCAGTGGGCAGCTGGGACGGCACACAGAGGCTGCCTGCGCTCCCAGTCGGGTGCGGCGGGTGGCTGGGGAGGTTCTGCACACCACCCCAGACACCTGCCACGCCTGGCTGTGCCCAGCCAGGGTGTGTGTGTTGGCAGCAGAAGCAGTGGTGGCGTGGGGCGGGAGGGCTGGCAGGCTGGAGCAGCTGCGGGCCAGGCACGCCAGCTCTGCGGCACGCGCCCCCACCCCTGGAGCCCCTCTAGCGCCCCCTTTGGTGCCTCAGCACTCGAGGCGGGGGCCAGACCTGCCTCAATGGGTGCGGCGGCACTGCTCCTAGCTTGACTTAATTATTTTAATGCTTTCATACATTTTTTCATAATGGTATGCATTTTATACGTATACTTTCTACATCACTCTATGGAGACAAAGCTAGCAACATGTAGTGAATAGGTTAGTGGGCTTAGAGGAGGAACGGTCTTGAGCCTGTACAAAAAAAGTGTATGATAAATGATGTCAGTATATAAATTAACCTGTGGACTTCTTTAAGGGTCCCCTTACTTCACACACACACACACTAAGTAAAACACTATACGATCCATTGAAGTTAATGGCTTTACATCAAAATTCCAAATCTGAGAGTGGAACCACAAGTGACAAAAGGCACAGGTTGGACACTTGTCAGCTTCCCTCAAGTTTTGATGGGAAATGTAGGCAGCTTGGCAGAATGTTGGACAAGTGACAGTTGAAAAGTCCATTGGACAGCAGTCGGAGAGCCAAGCTGCAAGACTAGGATGCCTACATTTCCCATCAAAACTTGAGGGAAGCTGACAAGTGTCCAACCTGTGCCTTTTGTCACTTGTAGTTCCGCTCTGAATCTCCCATGTAATGTCAGTTCTATCATATTCAAAACAGCCAGATACTTGCTTTAAAAGGGGGGAGGGGGTAAGAGGCTTCTTAGGAAGGTGGCCTAGACAACAATTAGCACATTCTGCGGGTCTTCTAAAATTACATGGACATGTAGAACAGTAGGGTTGCCATATGATTGCTGGGGGCAGGACAGCTACCAGCCCCATTAGGCATTGCCCACTAGCACACCAGAAGCTGGTAGAAGAAGAAAAAATAAGAAACTGCTACCAGCAACAGTGTGACACCACTTTCTAGAAAAACACAGAAGTAACATTACATCTCTCTAGTTGCTGAAAACTATGTTTCTGCCATAGAATTTCCAATGATTCCTAGAGAGGCATGACATCACTTCTGGATTTTTCAGAAGTGATGTCATACTATTGCTGATGACTGCCCCATATCTCCACCCCACCCCAGTCTCCCACTGTTTGGTCGGGCCTATAGAATATGCATACATACACTTTATTAAACTAAAATATTTGTATCCAAACTTTTGAAACTCTAGGGGACTAACAGTTTTGTTAGTTTTTTAAAAAACCACATAGTACACATATAGAATACCCCTAAAAAGGCAATTGAACACGGTTATACTTCAGGGTAACAATGTTAGGGGATAGATCTTTTAAAAAAAGAATGGGAAAGATTACAGTTCAGAGAATTATTAAGTCAAAGGAAACCAAGACCATCTGGTCCAATCCTTTGGTGCAAGACAGGACTATTATCAGTTACTTACCTGCTTTCCACACATTATGCAGTCCAGGAAGGACCTCTTAGAATAGACACCTGGCTTTTTTCTAATGATATTGGCACTGTACTCTGTCCATCAAATAATGAAGTGAAGTAGCTCACACTGCTTAAAAATGAAGTAAAAATTGGTCTCCCATAAACTAGGTAAACATTTCAACTATAGTTGGAAGACTCCCTGGCTATGCAGAAAAATATGACTTTATAAATAAATCAAAAGCAATCTGATAACCATTCTAACTGGATCTGGATATGCTCCAAGAGCACAGAATATTGAGAGCAGCTGGGAATCAGTTAAAGGAAATAAGGGGCAGAGTTAGCTTGCTGAGTGTTTAGAGAACCCTGGAGGAGGAGATTTTGGGAGGCGGGTGGGATTTCTCAATGGTTGCCCTCTTTCATGGTTCAGTTGGGTGGGGGCATTTATATTTAACAAGATTAAAAAATATTTAATGGGAAGTATGAGCAGGGCCAACATTTTTGTGTTGCCTGGAATGATACTAATAAAACAATTGTGAGATTTTTGCATCTTCATATTTGATGGAATTGTGGTCCTTCGTGATGATGTTTGTTATCTGTTCAAAGTCCCTTCTGCTCCTGTGGCATTTTAGTTGGTTCCAAACCGTACTGGTTTTAGAAAACAGAGGGGAACTACTTAAAAATTGATAATACAACATGGCCTGTGATTATAGAATTGGCCATGTTGTTGATTTGTTCTCAAATATACTGAAATTAATTAAGTAAAACTACAGGAGTAGCTTTGTCTCTGTATTAGTAGACAAAACTCTAGAGATGGAAGGATTATAAGCTTGCCCTTGAACCAACAGCCCCAGTGTATTTTAGGAGAGTCCAATAGAATTGCACATTTGCCAATAAAATGAATGAGAATTGAGAATGGGATGAGACAATATTAACCTCAAAAACCATTGTATTTGAAGGGGTTTTACAATTACAATAAAGTAAATTGATTTCAAACACAAATTATTTTTGGCATTGTTTATTTTTTTGTATAAATGTTTATTAAATGAACGACAGCCTAAGATTTACAATGTTCACCTAATGAGCAATGGCCTATCCAATTAACTGGGCATGAAGTAAAAAACTAAACTTCTAGACTGACATTTTAACAGGAATAATTTATTGGCCTAAAAATATAGTAGATTTTTGTATATATCTTTCTCAAGGTAAGAAGTGACCTAGGATGTCTCTTCCCTCTTTTTCAGGATCATGTACTTGAAATGAAATAACATCAGCAACAAACAGCAAAGCCAAAGGCACAAGTCCAACAAACAAACAAACAAAATCTCATTATAGGCTGGCTATTAGGGGTATGCAAAATAAAATAAATAAGCCAGAAATACATCTAGAAATCATTGATTTGTTAAAGTAGCCTCTGGAATGGTGAACTACATTTGGGAAACCAAATTATTATGACACGATCCCACTAAAAAGTTTGTGTGTTTCGTTTTGGTTCTTACTTTGCAGCTGTGGCAGCATCTTTTTCCTTAATGGCATTCACCAATCTGATCTAAGGGGAGACGGTCCGTACACTATTAATTAACTCTGTCAGTGGGAAGTGGGAATGTACATCAGCACATTTTGTTTTCATGTTGCTCCCTGGGAAATGGAATTGTCTCCCTATCAATTGGGTCCTTGCAAGCCACCCCAAACCCCCTCATTCTGGGTGCTGATCACAGCCACTCCAGCAATCAGGCAGGTGGGATGCACTTCCTTTTTTGGTTTTGAGACTGAAAGCTTTACCTTATCCAAGTCCTCGGCTTTCCAGTCTCAGGGACTTGTGTGTACCCACACAAAAGTCATAAATTCCAGACTCAGCTTAAGGAAACTTATAGTTATTAGCTTTAAGAAGTGTTGCAAAGCATAAGGCACTAATGCACAGGCAACAGACATAAGACAAGAAAGCCTTAATCTCACTACCTAAAAATCTGCCTATCTAAAAATGTAAGCACTTGATACCTTAAGCTTCTCTGGATGGCAACCATTTGTTGTTCATCTTACGCATCTGGTAGAATGCATGCCCCTTCCACGTGTATTCCACATGTCAGGTGTCTCGTCTAGTTCAGCTCTCAGAGACTGCTTGCAGGTGTTGTTGATCAGCTTGTCCAGCACATTTTAGGTTAGACTGGAGTCTGCAAACACAACACTAAACCAAAGTTTAGCCATCCTTACTTTTACTCTGGGCATCACTGGAAGTTTCCATAAATCCTCTCTGTCAATTGACTTTGGAAATGCTTGGAAGGCGGAATGTACAGAATTCAATCGTAGGATGGAATTCTAAATCACTTCCCTGGAAGTAAGCACTAGATCTACCCAGGCACTGGTCTGTCTTCTCTACTGCTATCAGGGCACTTGGAAAATCAGTCACTGTAAGGAAAAGTGCCATGGGGGTTGCAAATGGTGTGTTCAATAAGTCAAACCTGATAAAATCCCTGGAGGACTTTAATCATAGGCTGCAATTCTAAAAACATTTCCCTGAGAGTAATCACTATTGATTAACATGGGACTTACATACCCATTTATGATTGCTTCCCCCAATCCTGTAAGCCACTCTTCCTTTCCATATACAATCCTGCCTGCCCATAGTAAAAGGGAAACTTGTGGGGAAAATAGGTCTTTTTAGGTAGGGGCAGGGGGAGGCAGAATTCTAACAATTATGCTGCCTACTCTTGGATGATGGAGATTGGTGGAGATTTAATGCAAGATCACCTCCCTTGTGGGAAATGGATTTAATGAAAAAGATTTTATAGACCTTTTCTGTGCCTTTCAGTATTATGCACTTTTACTATTCTCAGGAGCTAATGTAACACTTGTAACACAAATTGCAAGAAAATGAAACGTGAAACAAAAGACCAAAGCAGAATGTATGTTACACATGTAACATGTGAAATGTAAGATCAAAGCACTGTGAAGCTTGCTGTCAGTAGATTGCGCTCAATAAGCTTAATGAGCACCTGTTTTACTCCTGACACCTGTTACTTACTTGATACCGAAATCCCCTTTGTTGAACTGTCTATGCAAAACGTTGCAATGTAAGCAAGCTAATATTAGAAACATCTCTCAAGGCTGAGAGAGAGAAACCACAAAGAAGCGAAAGGGACTTAATGTAACCACAAGTGCATTCCAGCAGCTCTCCTCCCAAGGAGTCCATAGAAATATTCCTTGCTTGAAGCCCCCAAAGTTGCAAGAAGTGACACCGGGGCACTGTTATTAAATGTTACATTGACCAAAGGAGTGGGCATGAATGAGGAGCCCATGAGAGAGATGTGTGAAAAAGGAAGGAAGATGTTCCTTCCAGGGATAAAACCAAGGACAGATAAGAAATTGCAATCTTGCAATTTTTTGTAATGCTGTAACTATGTTGTTGACCTAAGTTGTTTCTTCCAATCAGAATACCCCTAGACATTTGTATCATGACAGGTGATCACCCTCTTGATCCAATGGGGGGAGGGCACTGTATTTTCTGAGCCAACGGAATAACTAATATTATAATTAACCAAAAGGTATTAATTGCTTTGTACTGCTATTGTAGCTCTGATGAGCTTTGGACATGACGGGCCTTTCACTCTCTGTGTTCCCATTGTTCCTCCATTGTTTAATAAACAATTATAGATTGCTTCATTTACAGGACTCCGTATTTGTGTGTCTCTTATCATGATTGGCTAGAGGGACATTCAAGGTACCAGTTGTGTACTACAAATCTGGGGGCTCGTCTGGGAACAAAACTGAAGAGCACAAGGAAATATGCTACTGTAGTGCATCCTCTGGTAACATCTATATTAGATTACTGCAATATGTTGTATGTAGGGCTGCCCTTGAATAATTGTCAAAAATTATGATTGGTACAGAATGTTGTAGCCAGAATTCTGGCCGAAGCAGTCATAGACTCCATATCACTTCAGTCTTTTCCCACGTACACTGGCTCGCAATTTGCTTCTGGGCCCAATTCAAGATGCTGGTATTAACCTTTAAAGCCCTACACAGCTTGTGGCAAGTATACCTTAAGGACCACTAACTCCCATATGAACTTACCTGACCACTGCAGACATCTTATGAGTCCTGCCTTTGGGTGCCTCCATATCAGAGGCTTTATTCTGGCAACCCCAAAAAGGAACATTCTCAGTTATGACACCAAAATTATTGAATTCCCTCCGCAGGGAGATTCACCTGTCCCCTTCTATCATTATCTTCTGCCAGTGAGTAAAAACTTTTCTGCTTTGTCTGGTGTTCCCCCACTGATTCTTATTAATCCTTCCACCTCTTCATATGTTCGTATTTTCGTTTAACTGTTTTTTTAAAAAATTGTGTGTGTGTGTGTGTGTGTATGTGTTTAATATATTTATTGCTTACCTTGGGGACTGTACATTGGGTGAGAAAGTGGCTTTTTAAAAAATAAATATATACTATGGGAGCCCCGTGGTGCAGAGTGGTAAGCTGCAGTACTGCAGCCCTCCTCTGGTTCCTCCTCTACCTCCTCTGGTTCCAGGGCTGCTGCCAGGCCCTGGGGCCAAACTCAGTGGGCACAACGGCTGAAGGGTCACACTGATTATTGTCAGTGCCTGATCTGGTCAGGTTTCTGAGAGTGCTGGGCTAGGGCTCCACCCCCTCCCTCTGGTTTCAGGGCTGCTGCCTGGCTCTGGGACCAAGCTCAGTGGGCACCTCGGCTGAGGGCTCACACTGATTACTATCAGTGCCTGATCTGGTCAGGTTTCTGGGAGTGCTGGGCTAGGGCTCTACCCCCTCCCTCTGGTTCCAGGGCTGCTGCCAGGACGTGACTCCCATCCTTTCTGCAAAGGCAGGAAGGTGGGCCATGTCACCGACAGCTTCTGCTTTGACACAGGAGGGGCAGACAAGTCTCTCCAGCAGCAGTCTGCACATCCCTTCAAAGTGGATCCCATCATCTGGTGTGCTTAGTATAGGCTGACTGTCCTCCCGGCTCCACCGTGTCTGGCTGGAGGGACCCACAATGGCATCAGCCTTTGCTGCAATGCCGTCTTCTTTAGGGTGCTGAATAGACTGCAACATCCATGACAGCAGCCTGGTGGGTGATGCTAGGGGCAGCCCATAGCTCCCCACATGGGCACCTACCTGTCTGCCCACAATCCCCTTTCCTAGGGGAACTGATGCCTCCTTCACAATGGGGGGGGGAGGCATCCTCCACCACCTCGATGGCCAGCATGTGAGCCTCCATTTTTACATGTTAGGGTGGGCCCCACCTCCCACCCTTGGTTCTTTCCTTCCAACTTTCTAATGATGGAATAATCCAGATATTTATGCAATCCACCTGTCTCCCCAATATCTCTAAACATGGTATCTGTCTCACCTGTCAATCCAATACAGGTATTCAATGTATCCATGCATCCCTCTATCCTATACACCTATCCCATACAGCTATGCACCTGTCTATCAAGAAACTTATCTATCCCATGTACCTAAACGTCCAATGCGCCATGTCCAGCCGGTGTGTTTGGGTGGCAACAGCCTCGACACCACACGAGGTGTGGACAACAGCATTGGCCCTAATGCAATGATGTCCCCATCTGGTGGACATATGTTGGTGTCTCTGACCCACCAGGGTGTGTGTTTCTGTGTGCAAGGCCTCCATGTACACCACCATGTCTTCCTGGAGGGTTTTCTTTGCAGACTGTTGCTGGGTCATTTGGTTATGTGGCAGCCGCTGACATGACCCACCTTCCAGCCATCCGGAAAGTAGCCTCTGGGAGGCTGGCACATGGGGAGTGCCATCGGTGAGTGGCCAAACACCCCACACACTAGAGGGGAGGTGGCCCGCCAACAACTCCCTGAGCTTGCCAGGCCCCACGGCCACTGACATAACCCACTTTACTTCCATCCAGAAAGTAGCCTCTGGGAGGACTGGCGGGCGGACATATGGGGGATGACACCAGTGAGTGGAGAAAACCCTGCCCCCTAGATGGGAGGTGGCCCACCACCACCTCCCCGAGCCTGCCAGGCCTGGCGGCTGCCGACACACTCCACCTTACTTATGTCTGAAAAGTAGCCTCTGGGAGGCCTGGCAGGCGGGCACATGGGGGTTGCCAACAAGTGGCCAAACCCCCCACCCCCTAGAGGGGAGGTGGCCTGCCACCACCTCCCCAAGCCTGCCAGTCCCAGCAGCCGCCAATATGACCCACCTTACTTCTGTCCGGAAAGTAGCCTCTGGGAGGTCTGGTGGGCAGGAACATGGGGGGGGGGGTGCCACTGGCGAGTGGCCACGCACCCTGTCCCCTAGAGGGGAGGTGGCCCACCACCACCTCCCTGAGCCCGCCAGGCCCAGTGGCTGCTGACATGACCCACCTTCCATCTGGAAAGTAGCCTCTGGGAGGCCTGGCAGGCATGCACATGGGGGGGGTGCCACCAGTGAGTAGCGACCCCCCCAGAGGGGAGGTGGCCCACCTTTGAGTCCACTACTTGTACATGGGGCCAAAGTCAACTGGTGGCTCCAATTGTATTGAATGGTAGTTTCCTGGGGATGTCAAAATTGGGAATGTATAACTCCAAGATCCATATTGCAATGTTGACCAAACTTGGGTGATGGCTGGAGGAGAGCCTGCTGAACACTCCCTGTGAATATGGGCTCTCTAAGTCCTAAGGGGGGCATTCTGGCCCCCATGAACAATGAACACTGAATGTGTTCATTAACGGGTCATGTTAGTTACTGTTCATTTGTTCATGTTCATCAATGGCAACGAACAACGAACAGCATGTTCGTTTTTTCCCCCGTTCATGCCCATGTCTACTCATAACCCACATGTGGATTATCTCAATATCTTAAGTGACTTATGCTAGTTCAGAGAAGTAAGAGAAATTAGTCTGGATGGCACAGCAACTTTGATGCTAACCACTGTGATGGTAGCACCAAATTGCAATACATTAGTTTCACTTTTCTAGGGTTACTTTTCCTCCCTTCAAGCTTGGAGCTGTCCTTTTTGCTGAGAACAACCTTGTTGCTAGCAGAAGGTTACTGATATGTTTAACATACTAGAGATTTTAAAGAAATGACATCTACTGAAAAGTTATTTTGATATCTTTAATCTGTTCACCTTTTTCTGATAATTAAGGAAATAAAAAATTAGTCTGTAACAAACTTTGGCATCAATACAACTAACATTAAAACTACAGTCAGCAACTAGTATCTGCATTAAATTAAATGAAAGGCGATGTTATGTTTGATTAGCAAAGCATATGACATTTGTTAATATATCAGTTGCAAGAGACCATATAACCGTTTATCAAAATAAGGTATGCTGTGGAATTTGTTAAAAAGATTTTCTGATGAATAATTTTAAGGAAAAAGGAATAATCACATAGAAAGCAAATTAGTCAGGGAAGGTAATAAGCTTCCCTTGATCTTTGTGTTGATCTTGAATTGTCATTGCAAAGAGCGCTGCACAAGGAATTTAAATGGAAATGACCTCTGTGTCACATAGGTAAATATTAGAGATTCAAATTAGCAAAAGGAAATTCATTTCTCACAAAGAATCAAAAATATACTGCAATCACAGGAATACTCTCCATTAACAATATGATTTGGAAATATCTCAGAACAGATGTTTATTACTAATTTTTATAGTTTTTGCATTTTTTCCCCTGAAAATCCAGGATAAATTTTGCAGGCTGGAATGGGCAAAATGGACACCCAGAGACTGAGCTTACCTTCTACTGAACTCAGTCCCAAATACACTCAAAGTATAACAAGTCATTTAAAAGACTTCTTTGTAAGACTTTGTCATTTAAAAAAATAATACAGACACTGGGGCTACAATAGGAAAAGGAACATCAGGATGGGTAGGAGCAGAGTCTCCCAACCCTTTTCCATTGTGCTATTCCTCCCCCTTAAAGAGCACACCCCAAGTGAACAGCAGGATTTGAGAACATTGGCACCTTAGAGACCAACAAGACTTTCAGGGTATAAACTTTCAAGAGTCAAAGGTCCTATCTTCAGATACAAGGAGGAGTGGCGATCCCTGAGACTTATATCCCAGTCAGGAGGTGGAAGGAGTAGGGTTACCAGTCCCCCAGTCGGAGTGGGGGACTCCCTGGTCCCAGCCTCCACCCCCTGCCATCGCTCACCTGGTCTGGGGGAGGGGAGTGTGGTGAATGGGCCCACCAGGAGTTCCAGACATCATTCCTGGCATGGCAGGGAAGTAAAGCCCCCCATGTGGGACTGATCTAAGTCCCCCCCATGCACAAATGCAACCCTCCTGTCCTTTGGTTTGGGCTCCAGGGGACCTGGCAACCCTAGGGAGGGGTGAAGTAAAGAAAAAAAGTCAAGATGTAAAGGTACAATGCAGCTTGATTAGAGCAGAAATTAGTATCTGTAGTGTGATAAGAATATCATGTCTCTTTTCAGTCCTGGTTGGGGGGAGCATCCATGGTTCTGAGCTTGTAAATGAACTCAGATTCAGCAATCTCTTGTTGTAATCTGCCCTTGAAACTTCTCTGTTTTAGGACAGCCACTTTTAGGCCAGCATTGAATGTCCTGGAAAGTTAATATGTTCTCCCACTGGTTTTTGAATGTTGTGATTGCTAATGTCAGATTTATTCTTTTGCATAGGTATTGACCTGTTTGTCCAAAGTAGATAGTGGAAGGACATTGCTGACACTTGATATCATATATGATGTTGGAAAATGAACAAGTGAATGAACCTGAGATGATATAACATGCTGTTAGATTCAAGATGGGTAATGTATCAACAACCAGCTGCAAACAGATAAAAATAATGTAGCAGTATTAAGTAGTAGCATTGAAAGACGGTGATACTTTCATCATCTAAGGGTCTGTTACATCTATACTACACATAGGAACAGTCTGCTCGCATTAACAGTGAAAAAAGTGAAAGCTTACTAAATTCCAATTAAATATAATCAAGCATTTAATAAAGCATTTAAATCAAAACTCTATTTCCTATGATATGTCATGTATCAAAAATACACATATGTGAAAATATTCAATGAGTCAACTCCAAAATAATGTGGAAATCACTTTCAGCAAATCATTCTGTAACAATAAAGTGCTAATGCCTACAACATTCTACATATACATTTCATAAATACATCAATAGTCACATTTGAATGATTTGCTGAAAGTGATTTTCACATTGTTTTGGAGGTTAACTCATTGAATATTTTTACATATGTGCATTTTCTGATACATGACAAAAACATGAAATAGATAGTTTTGATTTAAATGCTTTATTAAATACTTGATTATATTTAATTGGGTATTTAGTAGAGATGGGCATATAAAAAGCAATACAAACTTTAAGAAGCCACAAACAGCCCCATTCTAAATGAACAGATGGTAGTTGCAAGCCTCGCTGTTCGTAAAGCCAGAGAGTCTGGCACCTGCAATCAATTCCCTTGGCAACCGGAGGCAGGGACTGCCTGAACTCTGAACTCCTGCTGTTGCCCTGGAAACCCCAATCTAAGCCCAATTTAGCTTGATAGGCAGGTCTTCTTCTCAAGTGTGGAGCTCCAAATTTGTTACAAAGAAGCAAAGAGCAGGGGGAGGGGGGCTCCCAGCTCTGGTTTTGCAGACAGTGAGAGACAGTTGCTGTTGGCATTTTGAGAGAGAGACAGGGAGAGTGCATTGGAGCTTCAATTTTCTTTGTGTGTGGTGAGGTAGGGATCTACCCCTTCAGGTTCCAGGGCTGCTGCCAAGCTCTAGGGCCAAGCTACTATTTATTATTGGTACATTTCCTGCTGCCTGCTCAGGTAGGGGTTCTGGGAGTGGTGTGGTAGGCATCTTGATGGCTGGAGGAGAGCCTGCTGGCCCCCACAAACAATGAACATGTTCATGAACAGGTCATGTTCATCAATGTTCATTGTTCGTTGTTCATGGATGGCAATGAACGACGAACACCATGTTCATTTTTTTCTGTTCATGCCCATGTCTAGTATTTAGTAAGCGTTCACTTCTCTATTGGTAAGCATCCTAATCATGATACTCTGTTTGAATACACATTAACAGTGAAGCAAGGAATTCAAGGAAAATTGAAAATTAGCTCCAGAGTCAAGGATGTCCAGTTTGGAAGAATTCTGTCCATAGAAGTCTACCTGCAACCTTTCTGGGTTCTGACCACATCTCTTTATTCAAAGACACAATGGTTGATACTAGGGTCAAAAACTGGAAAGAGATGCAGATATCATGATGGTGCCAGAGTGGGGGGGGGGGAAGAGTTGGACAGGCAGCTATCAGAATGGTCTTTAACATATGACAACACCCTGTTTAGAGTATGCAATTAGCCTAGATGGTCCTTTGATCCTCTTCCCAATAACTTGTTTTGTGCATATGTAGAGAACTGCAGTAGTCAAGGATGCTTAAGAAAAGTGTGACTTTTTGGACATATTGCAGAATCAATGCCTTTAGCTTCATTCATCATGAACAGAAGCTCACAATTCATTTACAGCTCATTTATTTTATATATTTATTTAAAATATCTCTGTGCCACCGTTCCAACCAAACAGAGCCCCCAAAGTGCTGATTAAAAAATTGGATTGGGGCTGAAATGGCTGGGACCAGGTCGCTGCCAGGTGGGGGAGGGTTCCCCCACCCGGCACCAACCTGATCTGGGCCATTTGGGCCCCAATCCAGGCCAAAATGGGTCCAAAATGGCCAAAAATCAGGTGGGTGGGGCCACCTGACACGTAACCTCGTGGGAGAATTACCGGAACTGCATTCTGGTGCATTCCCCCTCAAAATGAGCCCTGCTTGGGGCACTCCATAGGCCAGCAGCCAAGGGGCAGAGCAGCAGTGTCCCAGCTCCACACTCTGAAATCTACCTTCAAGGTAGGACTGGAACTACTGAAGAACAGTGCCTCCAAGTCCCATTTCCAAAAGACGGCCCACAAGGATACCATGATTAAGAGTATTGAAAGCCACAGAGAGGTCCAGGAGAATTAACAGGGTCATACTCTGCCTGCCCTTCTCCCTGCACTGGTCATCCACCAGAGTTACCAGGGCTATGTCAGACCCATAACCAGTCCTAAAATCAGACTGGAAGGGATCTGATTCATTCAGAAATCCCTGGGGCTTGCCAGCCACCACTTGTTTGATCACCTTGCTCAAGCATGGTACATTTGAGACTGAATGGTAGTTCTTCGCCTCTCCTGAGTCCAGAGTGGGTTTCGTTTAGTGTGGATGCACCACCGACTATTTCAAGACAGGAGCAACCACCCCTCTGTTAAGGAGGCATTTACTGTCTCTCTGGCCTAGTCTGCCCTTAAACAGCCAAGAGTGGTCAAGGGTCATACAAGGAGAAAGTCTCAAACTTCCAACAATGCTGTCCACATCCTGGACAAACTGGTACCGTGGGACCATTAGATCATTTCACTCCTAATGAATAATTATAACAACAACAACATTTGATTCATATACAGCCCTTCAGGACAACTTAACACCCACTCAGAGCAGTTTACAAAGTGTGTTATTATTATCCTCATGACAATCACCCTGTGAGGTGGGTGGGGCTGAGAGAGCTCCAGGAATCTGTGACTGACCCAAGGTCACCAAGCTGGCTTCAAGTGGAGGAGTGAGGAATCAAACCCAGTTCTCCAGATCAGAGTCCTGCCATTCTTAACCACTACACCAAACTGACTCTCAATGTCCATGTGAGATCCCGTAGGCCAGAGACTAAGGAGAAGAGCAACAGTCCTCCAGCACCACACTCTAAAACCTACGCTCAAGGTAGGAATGGAACTACCACAGAACAGTGCCTCCCAATCCTAACTCCAAAACGTGGTCCACAAGGATACCAGGATCAATGGTATCAAAAGCCACCAGGAGTATTAACAGGGTCTAACTCCCCTAGTCCATTTCCCAGTGCAGGTCATCCACCTTCCCCTCTCTCAGGGAGGCACTTACTGTCTGACAGACCCAGTCGACCAGCAACCACAAAAGCAAATTTAAGCAGCCAGAAGAGGCAATGGTTGTACAAACAGGTGGTAGGTCTCAAATTTCCACAAGAAACATCCACATCTTCAGATTGGACAAGTTGAAAGGTATCCCACACAATTGAATAAATCAGCACCCTGGGAACCATCCAGTCCTGTTACTGCTGACTTTGAGTCCATTGGTGGAGCAGATGGGAGAGCTTTTATCCACAATGTGTTTGATGAAACAACTGCAGTGAGCTGAAGAGAAGTCTGCTTCCTCCTGTAGGCCAGAACCCAATAGGTCCCTGACCACTCAGAAAAGTTCTGCAAGTATACAGTGTGAAGAGGCAATCATGGCAGAGAAATATTCTTTCTTCGCCACCATCACTGCCACAGAGTAGACTTTAAAATTAGCTTAAGCCCAAGTTAACTACTCCCTCCTCCCCCAGTCAGATCACAGAGATACATATCAGGTCAGCCCTCTCTTCCATAATTAAATCCTGGATGACTAGAAGAACCAGAAGAGGCAACAATTCTCAAGTATCTCCTGCCCCTTCCCCTTACCTGACTTGTATCCCACTACCGTACCTCCCATACCCCTTGCCATCTTGATCCAAGAACCATCCCCTACCCCATTCTGTTCCCACAAGCACATCCCCAGCCAGCAGGTGACACAAGGACAAACAACCATATTTGAACACTAGAGCCCAAATGCCAGTTCTTACCTGGATCTCCGGACAGGTCAAACAAGTGCAAGGAAGAGCTCCAACCTGGTTCTGGACAAGACAGAAACACAAAGGCAACCAGCTCTCAACTAGTATAAAGCAAATGACAGAATGGCATACCTCCAGTCGCCCACCTGTATAAAAATAGTAGCCTAGGCAAAGTTATCTTCAACCAGCTTGGTTTCACATGTGGGAAGTAGGATCATTTGCCAGTCCACTGCAGTTCAGGTCACAACCAAGGGCTATAGAACTTGGGCAGGTTTGTAGGCTCCAAGCCACAAGGCAAGGGTTGGCTCTTACCCTTCAGCTTATGCCTCAGCCAAGCCTCAGTTGAAATAATGCAGCAGGTACCTAGAGCCCCAGTGATGAGTCAGAGCTTGTGGGATCTTAAAGGGCCAAGTGACAAAAATCAGGCAGCAGCACCAGCAAAGTGCCAGGGGCCTCCAACGTTACCCTTCTCCACTGCTCTCTAAATGTGCTTTGAACTCATATTTCAAACAAAGGTAATGCATAAAATATTTAATGATTAACTGTCAAATTAATTAGTAATTTCCCCAGTAAAAAAAAGACACTGCTTGTCAAGCCTTACCAATTATGCCTGTTTTGGGATTCTGAGTATTCTAACAAGCACTCTGATTTCATTCATTTGAAACACTATCACAGAGTTTCTATTACACATGTTCAAAAGCTGGATCTTTCAACTGAAGAATAGCTTCAAGAAAGAAAAGTAAGTATTTTGAGTCAGATCATGAGAGAACTGAGACTCTTAGCCAAAGGGTAGGGTAGGTATCATATGGCTTAGTGTTTTGTTCCTAAGCCATTTTGTGTATTATATCACAATACATAAGCAAACTTCAGGGATAACCACAGCACCGAGTTTTTCAGATGATGTAACAGTATACTGCAAGCATTTTGGATGAGACAGGCTGCTTCTTTGTTGTTTATAAGTACCATGTACTTTGATGGTACTGTTGGGAGTTCGTTTTTGACAACTGTGAATGGGGCGACGTCCACATATCTTTGAATATTGTGCTCTCTTTGCTCTGTAACAGTCATTAATGGGCCAGCATGGTGTAGTGATTAGAGTGTTGGGCTAGGGTTTGGGAGGCCTGGGTTCAAATCTCCACTCTGCCATGGAAGCTCACTGGGTGACCTTGGTCTAGTCACCCATCCTCTCCCCCTAACCTACCTCATTGGACTGTTCTGAGGATAAAATGGAGGAAGGAAAAATGAACTATGTGAGCCTCTTTCTGGGAAGAAAGGCAGGCTATAAATAAAGTAAATAAATAAAACAGCTAAACTTTCTTGTGTGAGCACGACAACCAAGTTGTAAATTATTCTTTTAGTACAAGGAATGTGGAATATCCAATGGTGTGCAGATCCTACTGGAGAATTGCTTTGTAAGTATTCCAGTACAGGATGTGGATGATCCCACAGAATGAAGTAAAACACCCGAAGAAGCCTGGAGATTTCTAGTTAGAAATAGTTGTAGGTGAATCTTGTTCTGAAAAAACAAAGGCCGTTTTCACACGCACCTGGAAGCCTCCGGAAGATCGCGCGAAACTCACGGCACAAAGTGTCTTCCTAGTGCGATTTCCTAGCACGATCCCTTTTAATGGCCCAATGACATCAGAAATTGCGCCATTAAACAGGATCATGCCAGGAAATCGCGCTCGGAAGAAGCTTCGTGCTGTGAGTTTCACATGATCTTCCAGAGGCTTTGGGCGTGTGAAAATGGCCAAATTGTTCTCTAGAGTTCTGGGCCATTTCTTCACATCCTTAAAATAGCAACACGCTCCTGGAATGCAGTTGGTTTCTTTGTGTGATTTTTTTTGTTTAAAAAAAACGGATGTGGAGCATTTTTTTCAGCGCATATCGCGCAAAGAAGCCGCCAGTGTCCTGGGAACGTGCCACTATTTTAAGGACATGAGGATACAGCCCTGCTGTCTCTTATAGGAGTCTGACAGCATTCAATGGGCACTTATTTTATTTTCACCACATTAGGAACCCCACACAACTTGCATCATTCTCCTCTTCTCCATTTTTCTATTCCCAACAGTCATTTGAGGCAGATTAGGCTAGGAGTGTGTGACTGGCCAAAGGTCGCCCAGCAACCTTCAATCCACTCCACCATGCTGGCTGTCAAATATGGTTAATTGAAATCCTATGTGTATTTACATGGAGTCCCACTAAGTTCATTGGACTTACTTCCAAGTAAGGAAACAGAATTGTAGTCAAGAAACCACAGTCTGATGCTCAGACTCCAAGTAACTGAAAGCACTGGACATTCTAAGTCCAACACTTAATTGACAGGAGTGAAAATGATGGTTGAATATCATTCTTTTATTAAGGCCATGAGAATTCAGGGAGTGTACACTGTGCTCCTTTACATGATGCCCAGAGGACATTTTTCATCTTCACAAGGATGCTGTAAAAGAAAACAGTTTTCAGCAGTAGTATATTATTATTATTCAGACCTGTTTGGATGGCACTGAAGCCATGACAGGCAAAAGGAATATCCTCACTGCAAGGTTTAATGTTCTGTGTAAGAATTATTGCATTATCCAGCTCAATGTAAAGTGGACATATTGCATTATTCAAAGAGACAGTACTAGCCACCAAGAAATTGCTCCTTATCAGTTGCTGAAAACAGGCAAATTTTATCAAGTCAAGGGCATTCCGTTCAACAATTTGTGAGGCCATTTGTTCAGCACACCATCAGTTCCTCTCTCCAGCCAAGTAAGATGGCTGTCAAACCCCAGAAAGTTGATGATTTTGTGCTCAGTATTTGGACTCAGAAATGAGGTCTTTAAAATTGTGGGAAACAGCTCAATGTCTACTTTTTCTGCTTTCCAACTCAAATTGGGCAGGTGGCCTTGCAAAGGTGGATATTGCCCAAGATAATTATGCTGCATTTGTTGCTAGGACAGGATTCAACTTTCTGACTAAGTGCACCTGGGTGAGCCATTGTGCCTTGCTTGTGAGCAAGCCAGTTCCTTGAGGAAGATTTTTTTGCTTGTCCAAAAAGAAAACCTATGTTAAAATATGGAACATTCTAGTGGGTGTTCTAAAAGCAATAGTTTCTGTGATTTTATCAAAAACGGATTGGACAGCAAGGGACATCAGTACTCGTGGTTGATGTAGACTATGAGGTTCATCTGGGGCCCGTTGAAATCAGTAGGTGTATTTGTGGGATACAGACAGGAGGTTGCTCTCCCCTGACATTTGCTGCTTGAGAGCTGACCACCTCAGATTGCTACGTTATAGAGCCAGCCCCGCCATCACTTTCTCATATCATTTACTGCTTTCGTTTGTATGATAAGGGTGAACAGAATCATCATCATATCTCATGAATTGTATATTTCACTTCTTCAGGAGTTTTTTATGTATAAAAATCTTGTATTTTGTTAAAGGGTACAAACCTTGCTGAACTGGGCTGTATAGTGGTGCTATGTAGCTGTAACATTAAAAAGACTTATCCATTCTTGTTTTTAGTGAAATAAACAAGCACCTTATTAAGAGCCTATCAAATTTATTTATTTATTTAATCACATTTCTAGGCCACCCTCCCCGTCAGACGGGCTCAGGACGGTTTAACAACAGCTTAAAACAATAAAAACATTATAAAAACATTAAAACATTAAAATCTAGCTTTCTGTGTACAGGTTCTATGACCAAGATCCCCATGAGTAGCCTGGAACCTGAGCAGTAAGACTGTCAGTTGTTGGAAAAGATTACTGTTGAACCTTGAATGTTGTTGCTGAAGGAAAAGGAATCAAATCTCCCTTAGGTGTGTGTGTGTGTGTGTGTGTGTGTGTGTGTGTGTGTGTTTGGTTAACTAAAGCGCAGTTTAATTTAGCTGAATCTGCATAGGTCAATTTCACTGGTTCAGTTCCCATACTAGAGCTTGCTTTTTTTTTTTTTTGGTAACTGTCTACACCAGATTTACCACCATGAGTAGTCACTCTGGCCACTATGCGGCTTTTCAGTGGCTTTCTTGAGAGCACTTATAACCCAGCTTTTAAAAAAAATCCACTTCATGGTCAGATGTTTCTCTGTGCACACTCTTTATTTCAATTTTTGGTGTTCCAGCCTCTTTCCCCTATCTCCTACCCCTGCTGGCCCACTGTATTGTGATTGGCTACTCTCATCTATCCAGTCACTCTGCCCCCCTCTCCTCTTTCCTCTTTTTTTTTTTTAATTAAGTCCAGCACAGGATCAATGAATTGCTGGTTTGAAAGCACGCAGGGGAAAGTTTCCTTTTTATTCTTTTTTGCTTTGACATGAGAATATTGTATCTGGGTATCAGAAATAAAGATTTTAATATGGAGTTTTAGATTCTCTTTTTATCCCATGGTGGAGAAACAGATGCTCGAGGCCAACAGAGAAGGAGGCAGGAATGGAGCTTTGCCAGCAATGCAATGAAGTGAGACGATCACTTCAAAATAAAATTCCCTTAAAAAATATTATTTCTCTTTGTTTCTGGGAAAGAGCATTTCCTCAATTGTGCAAGTGATCGAAGTGCATTCTTGAATCGCCCCTCCCTCCACTTCCTCAATTGATTCCACTGTTTGGCTGGCTAATAGGCAATTCTTACAGCCAAACTCATGTGGAGTTTCTTAAAAGGAAAAAGGAGCACAGGTGAGCTGGAAAATCAGGATCAACAAAGGAAAGGGTGGAGAGGCTGAAATCCAGGAAATAAGTTGATCCAGCACTCCAGAGATACAGTGATTCAGCGCATGCACCAAAAAAGAAAGAAAGAGCTGGCACTGTGATGCCACATATGATGTTGATGGCATTGGTGACGACAAAAAGCAGTCATGATCCTGACTCATTTTGGCACAGTGTGGACTAAAAGAAAGAACGGTGCCACATTGACCAAAAATGTGAACGGCCACAAACAAGCTGATACCATGCCTTTCGGCTTGACTTCAGGGAAAGTGAGGAGTTATGTTCCCGATGCAGAAAGGTCTTGTGTTAACACACAGTGGCGAAAAAGTATTACTTCTGGAGACTGCAGTTTAGAGCCAGTTTTCATTCCATACTGATTATTCAATGCTAAACCTTTACTGTGTTCCAGCTTAGTTTCTGTAAATAAATGTTTGTTGTTCAGTTCTATATGTGCCTTGTCTGTCGAGTCAAAACAGCTGTGTGAAAGAGATTATACCTACCTCACAATTAAGTATCATATTATTCTTTCAGGGTCACAGATAAAAAACCTTTAGGGGTCACAAAGCCTCCATGCTACTAACCAGTTAAATAAAGCTTGTGTCTCCCCTTTTACTGATTGTGGGCTGCTGAGAGGGTTTACTCAAATAAAAGGAGGGACCAGGGAGAGTCTATGATTTGGACAGCCTTAAGTCAAGACTGCATTTACCTAAGGAGCCTCCCTCATCTCTCTCTTTTCTACCCTTATCCCCTCCTTGTTGCCATCACAACCCCTTTATCTAGGCACCTTGTTAATTTCATCTGTCAGTATGTAACAGAAGCTAAATTGGCTGTTTCACAACCAGAGCCCTGCTATTGCACATATCCTGTTTCAGGGTACCCTCCCCCCCCCCCAAATACCTTTATTTTTAAGGAGAGAATAAAATGATTATACTGAAGATTGCATAAGAAGAGAGAACATATGGAAAGCACCCAAAGATTGATTCTGGTACCTTGAAAAACAGCTAAATGGATTCTGACACAAGAGCTGGTAGGGATGTACCCTAAGTGAATGCTGGTGTCACTCAAGCTTCAAATTAATGCATTGAGAAAATATCCTGCATCCTGTAATTGCTATGAACCACATGGTGCTGTAATGGCTGTGATATTTAGAATGCCTTGGTAGTAATCTGTTTGAGTCACTAAAGAATGATTAATGTGGTTAAATAGAATAATTGCACATTAGGGGAGCTGATTATTCTGAACGAAGGATGGACAACATCTGATGCTGCTCAGAACACTTAGGTTTTGCCTTGAAGACAAAGCCAAGCACTAAGGCTTTTTTCTGGCTAATAGATCTTTTTTATCTAGTAGATCTTGGTTTATTTTAATTATTACACACATTTCATGCTTTTCATGTGAGGAGCTTAATGCTGTTAACATGACCGACAGCTTTGGAAAGCAAGTGAGGCGGAGATGAAGTATCACCCACTGAAAGACGTCAGATAATCTTCATTTTAACTCCATCTCTTTTCCACTGCATCAAAATAGGCCACAATAAGTCACAATGGGACATCTGAATGATCTGCTGTCACAGAGAGAACATTTTGATGAATGTGCACATCTGCATCCAAAGTGACTTAGGCCAAGGCTTAAGTATCCCATATACTACATAAAAGGCTAAATTCATACAACTTAAGACATATTTGCATAACAAAATTCTAAGTGTCTTGGGATTATGAGAATGTTCTGAATTTGAACAAATCTTGATTAATAGGAGTAAATATTATATGTCCCATTTTAACATTTTTCTACTGATATCTAATAGAATCTGTAATAGTTACCAGTTAAAGTGCAATAATGTTTTGGGTTATGAGATTCCGGCCCAAACAAAGCATTATATTTTCTCCTACAGTTCATCTTCCTCAGTTTGTCTCCAGTTTAAAGAGAATTTATTCAAGATGGTACGTCAATGGCATCTCATGCCAAAGGAACGTGCTAAAATTTACAGTTTTTGCTCAAACAAGTGTTGGTATTGTAAAGAAACTGAAGCTGTTCTTTTACATATGTGGTGGAGGTGCTCATGTGCAACTATTTTTTGGCATAATATTGTGGGGAAAGTAAAAAATAGATCTTCATTTAGACATTCGAATTACACAGGAAGCTCTTTTGTTTAATAGCTTGATGTGTATTCCAAAAAAGTTTCAAGCTATAGTCTAGCATTTAATTACAGAAGCTAAATTAGTTTTCATCAGACATTGAAAATAGAAATCACATCCGAGTATTCAAAAATGGATTGGAAATTTTAAGAGACCTATCTTATGCTTTTGAGAATCAAGTTCTCTTCGTCAGATGCATGATACAGAGATTGGTCAAATATAGAAGAGGAGGGAGGAGAAGGGGAGGAGAGAGAAGAGGCAATTAGGGGGGGAGAGGGGGAGGGTGCAACCAAAACATTCCTTTGCTAGTATATGTAAACATCTCCTTTTGGTGTGTGGATCAGTTGGCTTCAAAGGAGTTTGCCCTGTTAGTTTGTAGCAGCCAAACAGCTAGACCATCCAATTCCAATGCAGTATGAGCCTTCGATAACCACAGCTCTCCCTGTGGTTGGATGGTCTAGCTGTTTGGCTGCTACAAACTAACAGGGCAAACTCCTTTGAAGCCAACTGATCCACACACCAAAAGGAGATGTTTACATACACTAGTAAAGGAATGTTTTGGTTGCACCCTCCCCCTCTCCCCCCCTAATTGCCTCTTCTCTCTCCTCCCCTTCTCTTCCCTCCTCTTCTATATTTGACCAGTCTCTGTATCATGCATCTGACGAAGAGAACTTGATTCTCGAAAGCTTATGCTACAATAAAATTGGTTAGTCTTAAAGGTGCTACTGGACTCTTTTTGATTTTGCTACCACAGACTAACACGGCTAACTCCTCTGCATCTATCTTATGCTTAACTTTCTTACAAAGAGCAGAAGTATATTTATATTGGAAAGAGTATGGTGTCCCTTTTTGGTTAAAAATTGGGTGATCCCTTAAAACTATGATTAATTTAATTGTTCCTCCTTTAACATTTACATTGTAAACTTGTTTATCATTCTCTCTATACCTGTAATTTTAAGTATTGTATTGTATTGATCACAACAAACTGGGGAAAAAATTACAAACAGGTCAAACCACCACATATTTTTCAGAAGAAAACCCTACTGAACTCAGTGTGGCTTACTCCTAGGAAAGTATGCATAGGATTGCAGCTAGGAAGAGTATTCCATGATTAGTATACTATCCCTGTTTAATTGCTTTGATCATGTTAATGTCATGGCAATTTTAAAACAATGTGCTTGAATCTAATGTCTTGTTTTCACTTACCTTCTCTATATCTTTCATGGAGGTGGTCCTCTGCTGCTAGGCACACATGCTCACATAGGATGATATCCTTCAAGGAGCCAAAAAGTGCCTCACGCTAGAAAAATGTGAGCTGCAGTGAAGGACCACTTCTACAACACTTACCCACACTGAATAATGCACTTTCAATACACTTTCAGTATACTTTGCAACTGGATTTTATTGCATGAAACAGGAAAATGCACTTAAAACAATCATTAAAGTGCATTGAAAGTGGATTGAAAGTTCATTATTCAGTGTGTGAAAGCAGCCTAAAGAGCACTGCAAAGAGAAACAAGGTTCAGTATCTAAGTTACCATTTTTATTTTCTCTTTCTTGAACACATTTGTTTAAAACAGACCTCACATGTTCCAAGCATATTCTCTCAATCTAGCTGCAGGTAGTTTGAAGTATCTGAAATATCTTTTTTTAAAAAATATTGGTTTCTTATTTGTGTGTGTTGAGAATGTATGAAAATTAACACACGCGGCTCTGTAATTCCTGTGTCATTTACACATACATGTATTGGCTGTCCTAATTTTCTTGTTTAATTTATATTGATATATATTTATTGATTCTCCTAATTCTAATCTATTCAACTGAGTTTATGAGCCAAAAACTCTAAGCAAACAGCCTTTAAATTTTTTTTTTATATATATTTTAAGTAAACAGAAAGCCGTTGGATTTCAGCATAATGGAAATAGTCACTGTTTGCAGTGCTCCAGATTTTTTGCAGTGATAGCACAAAATTGGATTCTATAAGCTGTCACAGACTTCAGTGAAATGTTTGGCAGCTTATTATTAAGGGACATCCGCTGCCATCCATACTTGTAGACAGCACCTGGGCTACTTATGATAAACATGTTTAAACAGCTAACCATTTCTGATGAAGATTTCAAAAGAAGTAGCTATGTTTCAGAAATTATGTTTATTTAGATAAGGAGAACATATTGATCTGAGTTTCCAGACAAAAGTACATTTCCGTTAATGGATAGTTGCGTTCCAAAGGGGAGTGGGGGAGCACTAACTTACACTTATTTGAAATACAGGTCTTTGGCATGAATCCATAGACTCGTGGAGTGGGACTTTCCCACTTTGTTTCTTTAGTCAGCGGACCACCAGGGACAACACAGGGGGCAATGTGGAATGAAGGAAGGGATGGAGGGAGGAATTAGCAGAAATCTCCAGCCCATCTTCCACAAGTGGAAATGTGATTCTTTTGAAGCTACAGCCATTTTGTTTGGCTTCCTACCTTACCACCCCATGGTTATACACATGAACAGGCATAATGCTGTGATAATATCAGAATAGTCTGAATATTGCCCTTTCCACATAGCTGAACTATAGTCACATAATAAAGGACAATATAACAAATATAACTCCAGAAAATTCTGATAGATAGAATAAATAGAATGTAATTGCCAGGGCTGAATCCACACATACCGGCATAGCACTAAACTGTCGGAATGCCAGCATCTTCCTAGCATGATTTCTGACGTCATTGTACCACGATGCCGCTCTTGTAGCACAATGACGTCAGAAATCACGCCAGGAAGATTTCGGTTTCGTTTTTTCAGCCATGTCGGATGCTCCTCTCTGCAGGTCCGGGAGGAAGCGCCCGAGCAGCCTGACCGGGCGGCTGACCTGTGAAGGTTAGCCCCCAAGACTCCCAGTGAGGGTGTCTGGGTCCGGAGCGCGACGGGAAGAACCCCCCGAAGTCGATGCGTGGGGTAAATTGCCCATTTGCTCCTATGGAGGCTGGCAGACTAGCGCAGCACATCGCGTGCTGCTGGGCCATGGAGAACGGCAAAAAGCAGATCTAAGGTGAAAACCTGTAAGTAGCAAATTCCTTCTGTTACTACAAGCGTATGCGAAGGATTGGTGGGATTTGAAGCTAAGAAGGCTCGGATTTCTTCCCCCTCACTGAGTTTCGAAACTTGGCTGGCGGATTCCCCCCCCCCTAAGATGGCGACGAAAAACCAGAGCCCTGCTATGGGCAAATCCATCTCGGCTGCTTTGCAGGGGAAAGGAGAGTCTCTTGAGGAGCTAGTAAAGCGGTCGGTCGTCGAAGCCATAAAGCCCTTTGTTGACAAGTTAAACGAAACAGATCAAAGGGTTGGCTTAATTGAGAGTGAAGTGAAAACCATTAAGGAAGCAGCGGTGGGGGCGGAAAAGTCTGCTCGGGAAAACGCAGCACTCATGAGGGCAACAAACAAAGAACTAAAGCTGTTGGAGAACCAACTGATCGGGTTGCAAGTGGATCGTGCTCAGACAATATTGTATCTCCAGAATGTGAAGGAGGAGGAAAATGAGAATTTAAAGGATCTGGCATCAGAACTTTTGGCGATACCCGCGAAGGCAACTAAAGAAGAGTTAAAAAGCGCCATTTTGGAAGTCCGTCGGGCTTCTTCAAAATATGCAACAAAGCGTCAGCTGCCTCGCGAGATTATTATTGACTTTTCATCTAAGAAGATTCGGGACACCATCCTATATAATTCATACAATGCGGACTTGGACTTTCTGGGCAATAAGGTTAAGATATTGAAGGACGTTCCATTTTTAGCTCGGAAAAGAAGATTTAAATACAAACGGTTTGCAGCTCTTCTGAGGAAATGTGAAATAAAATACAAATGGTTATTTCTGGAAGGTATCTGGTTTAGCTATAAAGATCAAGCTTACAAGATAGCATCAGAAGACCAGCTAAGGGACTTTGTGTGTAAACATCAAGAGTTTCAGCAAGAAGAAGAGGATTTCAAGCCTGAAGGGGGAGAGGAGGAGGGAACGAGCACAGTGACTGTAGCTGTTCAGAGAGAATTGCGACCGAGACACAGAGGGGGGAAGAAGACCTAATCCTGATTGTAGTCTGTATTTTATAAGATCTACCAATCTAACAGCATTTTACAAGGTTCTAATGTTAAATAATTGCAGTATGAAGGGAATGCATTACTTGTAGATGTAGTGTTTGTGTTGTTATGTGTTGTTTCTTCCCCTTCTCCCTGTTCCCACTTTTTCCTTTCTGTAGTACTAGTAATTAAAAAAATAAAATAACTTAAAAAAAAAGAAGAAAGAAATCACGCCAGGAAGACACTGGCATTCCGACAGTTTAGCACTATGCGGGTACATGTGGATTCAGCCCATATTTCTTGGAAATGTAGTGATAACTGGTTCCCACAGTTTTTAAAGGTATACTGACCTTGCTGTTCTGACTATTCAGCTCCCTCCCCCCAAATGAAAATAAACTCAGCCTGTTGGTATTTGGATGGGACTGTCATTGCTCTTTCTCTCAAATGCTTCCCATTGACATTTCTGTCTTTTTCCTCATTTGCTTCTCAGTGTGACAGCTGAGCCCCAAAACTTCATTATTTGTAAACTGGGTGACTTGTGTCAATCATGAAAGAAACCAAAACCAGGCTATCCACAGGCTAGAAGATCCTTCCCCCAAGTATGTTAGAAAAGATGACTTTACAAATTATAAATCCTATCTTTTAAGTTATACTCATTAGAATTAAGCATGCTCTAGGGGACAGTGGATGCTGAGAGTAGTCAGAGCCTGAGAAAAAGAGGGAAAGGAATAAATTGGCCTGCTCAATCCATTTACCCCAAATAGATCACAGAATCCTGGAGGAAGAAGTTTGGTTGAGACAAAGGATCTTCCAAACATTTCCTCTCCCCCTTCCCACAATTCCTTGCAGCTTCTAGATTGTTCTCTCTGATAGTGAAACAGATGGCCCCATGCCAATCAGCAAAACAGGGCCATCTGAAAACAGTAAAGAGGTTTCTGTGCACCTGAAGATCACCCAGTTGTGTAAAAAGAGAGTTTCCCTCTTGACTCCATAAAAGGAGCACTCTCCCCCCAAAACAGGAAGAGGGCAGCAATTGAGGGCAAGCACAATGGGTAGGCATCTTTTTTGGCCCAAGTACCAAAAAAACCCACTGCATCTACCTATGAAGCTATTGGTTTGGTAGCAAATGAAAGATGGGGAAGAGTTAAGGTTTCGCCATACACAATGGGAGTAAGATGCACTGCTCGCACCTCTAACAACTATGTAGTGGTGAAGGTCACCATATATTTCAATGCAGCAAGCTAATCTTCATATTTTAAGAAATGCAGGACAGACTCACAGTGCAATCCTGAGCGGTGGGAAGGAAAGTGCTTAGGGAGCGGACGAAGAGTTATGCTGGCATAACTCAAACTTACATGGGCATAACCCTCCTTCTTCTGGCAGTTGAATGAGGTGCAGCCCTGCCATGGCCCGGTGGCAGCCAGGACAGCTCGCCAAATGGAGGCGTAAGTGTGGCATAAGTTTCTGCACTGGTGCCAGAGGGGACAGGCTGGGGGTGGGTGGGCCATTAGTTAATTGGCTCCCAAAGCTGCTCTGGGCCTGGGCACACACCCCTGCAGTGGCAGAAAGTTACACCGCGAAAAAGGCGGCACAGCCCATAGGCATCCATTGAATGGGAAAACTCAATTATCCCCTCTCCCGCACCCAGCCCCACCCATGTGGCCGGGTGGAGCATAGGATGATGACTACCACAGGGACCAATCTGCATGCGCCCTTGTGACAGTCAAGCCTTCCTCCATGTGCCCAGTCAGCTCACCAGGCACCCTATATAACTTCTGGGCAGGGTGCCCATGAACCCAGTTAAGTGCGGAGGTGGCCGAAGGCTGTGCCTGGCAGCCCCCTGCCGCAGAGACTTAGAGCTGCAGTGACTTAGAGCAGAAGGCGGGAGAGAGTCTCACAGTGGTGGGGCACAAGTGCACTTGGGGCACTTTGAGGAATCCGGGAGTACTTTGCACTCACTCAAGGGAATGTTTGACTAACATCTACCACCCAAGTTTCCTAGCAGGTTATCTGACACCTGAATCCCTGGCTCGTGATGGGGCGAAGGAGCACTGAAAGATAAGAAGGAGCTGGGGCAGTGGCACCCCAGATCACTTGTTTGCATCAGCTGCCCCCCTCTCCTCACCCGCTCCCACCTAAACACAAGCCTCTTGTTGGTGAGGGGGCAGCAGCAGCCCCTGCTGGTCACGAAGGCAATTGTCCAGGAAACGGCCCTCAACGGAGCAGTTCAGAAGGAGCTCCAGTTTCCTATTTTGGGGCTCTGTTCAGACCCCCTCAGCCGGGTGTCCCCCCCCCAGCAGAGCAGGAAGTGTAGCCACAAGTTGAAGTGACTGGGTTTCCGTGACTCCCTGTTGGTGGTGGGTGCACAGCCCCTCGACTGTCTCCCTTAAAAGGCCAGACCATCCTGATGCAGATGAGGAGTGATTTCTCACTGGAGGGGCATGCATCATCTGCCTGAGGGCTGCACCTGTGACAATGGAGCTGCCGCTGCCGCTGCTGCTGCCACTCATGGACACCCTCCAAGAATGTGGCAGACTGGGCTGGGGCTTGCACAGCACCGGGTCCCTTGCCACACATGTGTCTGTTTCCCTTTCAGGCAGGTCACGGCCCATCAGGGAGGCCAAGGAGCATGGCTGTTCCAGCCCCCCCCCCGATCCTCCTCAACTGCCATTCAAGTCCAGCCCAGGGAGTGATTCTCCAGGCGGCCCACATCTCCACCTCGCTCCTGTGAGGGCAGCATGAGAAAGGATTATGTGGCTCTGACAGTTGTGCGGGCTGGCTTTGCTTCTGTCCTGGCCAGTTGACATTGGGAAGATACATGTGCAGACTTCCTTTTCACAGTTAAATAAAATTTGTTTTGAACACCAACCCCCCTCCACTCTGTTTGCTTGCCTTTGGATGTCAGTAGGCCCCTCCACTTCCCCAAAGGGCTGCCATTCCACACCTCAAAGCAAATGGTCTCTGACTCCGGGCTGGGAAAGTTGGGGTGGCTCCAACAAGGCTCCAGGTGGCTCCATACCTTTGCATGGCTCAGCAGGCCAAAAGAGCAAGAGTCCAGTTGCACCTTGGAGACTCCCACCCCAGACAGCTTCCCTTCCCCTTCAGGTTCCTGGCATGCAGCAGGGTGAGACTTGGAGTGTAGCCTGGGGGTGGGGGGTGGGGGTGGTGCCACGGGGCTGGGGGTGGTGCCACGGAGGACTCCCATTCTCCAACAGCTCTCCTAACATTTAATAAGCCAGGCAGAGGACCTCTGCATGTGGGGAGAAAGGTTGTTGCCTTAGGGGGGAGCGATGCCCTGGGATCTCCGGGGCTTTTCCACTGCAAGGCAATACACCTCTCCAAATTGCTCTTTATGGAAATAGGGATGGACTCCAGGGATCTTGAGCTGGGAAGTGGGATGGCGGCCCCCAGAGCAGGTTCTCTGGTCCTGCAGGCCATCATTCCATTCGGGGGGGGCATCATCCCAGGACAGGGGAATGGCTCATGAGGTCCGCTTGCATAATCCTTACATCTTTTCAATGCGGTGATGTGTAATGGAGCCACTACAAGTCAAGGGCCATTGGTTTCTCCCATCACATCCTATGGTCCTTCCGGTATCCCCTATGGTCTCCAATGGGCAGCACTGTCAGTTGTTGTGGCACCTGCCCCCACTGACCTCTACATAGCTGCCTCTCCTGGACCTTGGAGAGCTGATCCTGGGTGCTGGGTCCCTCTTAACTCTTTGCAGCCTTTCTGGTCTCACTTTTCAGGGATGGGGAACTTGTTTCTTGCGGCAGCAGGGGTGGGGAATTGCAAGCAAGCAGAGTTGCAACCACCAGTCTGTCCTTCATTGAAAATGGGAGTTGGACAGGCGAGATTGTGGGTGCCTGTCTGCACCTTCAGTATTACTTCTTCCTCCCCTGCCAGGGATGCCTGTGTGTGTTGCTGGGCAGAGGAGAATGTGGGCTCCCCATTGGCTGTGGCACTGATCACCCCTTGCGGCCAGTGGCTGGTGCTGGCAAAGTTAACAGGAGAATGGTGGGCGGGTTCTCTTGGTGATGGCCGTGCCTTGCCTCGCCAAGCTCAGGTACCAACTTGGCTCTCCTACTAAAGTCCATAGGGAGTGGCAAAATGGCACCAATGTATTGTCGAAGGCTTTCACGGCTGGAGAACGATGGTTGTTGTGGGTTTTCCGGGCTGTATTGCCGTGGTCTTGGCATTGTAGTTCCTGACGTTTTGCCAGCAGCTGTGGCTGGCATCTTCAGAGGTGTAGCACCAAAAGACAGAGATCTCTCAGTGTCACAGTGTGGAAAAGATGTAGGTCATTTGTATCTACTCAGGAGGGGTGGGGTTGAGCTGAGTCATCCTGTAAGAGTTTCCCAGGGTGTGGAATGCTAATGGAGGGAGGCTTCACTGTATCCTGAGGAGGTTCTTTTGCATATGGATTGGTGCTTGATGTGCTAATCTTCTCTGCAGGGCTATTGTCGGGTGTAGACTGTTTTGTTAGCCGGGTGTTTTTCAGAACTGGAAACCATGCTCTATTCATTCTTAAGGTTTCTTCTTTCCTGTTGAAGTTTTGCTTATGCTTGTGAATTTCTTTTTTTTTTATAATATTTTTTATTTTTCAATATCTAACATACAAAACTACTACATACATACATACCCTACAAAACAGTAACTACAAAAGACTACAATAGCACAAGGGATGGGAAGGAAAGGAGAAAAAAAAGAAAGGGAAGGGGGGGAAGGGGAAGGTAATCTACAAACACTAAACACTACATTTCATGTTTTCCCTTCATACTGCCATTATTCAAAAGTTAAAGCTTTATATTATATTGATGGAGTGGTTGACCTTACTAAATGCAAATTACAATTTAAATTCAAATTAAATTTTTCTTCCCCTCCTGGGTCCCGGACGCAATTCTCTCTGAGCAGCTGCAGCCGCAGTGCTCATTTCCTCCCCCTCCCCCTCAGACTTCTCCTTTTCGTCTTGCTTGGTGCACTGAAATTCTGGATTTTTATCCTCAAAATCCCTTAGTTGATCTTCTGATAATAACTTGAAAGCTTGATCTTTGTGACTGAACCAGATTCCTTCCGGAAATAACCATTTGTACTTTATTCCACGTTCTCTCAGAAGAGCTGCGAACTTTTTATACTTAAAACGTCTTTTCCGAACTAGAAATGGGACGTCTTTCAATATCTTAACTTTATTACCCAAAAAGTCCAAATCCGCATTGTATGAATTATATAGGATAGTGTCCCGGATCCTCTTAGATGAAAAATCAATGATGATCTCGCGAGGCAACTGACGCTTCATTGCATATTTTGAAGTAGCCCGACGGACTTCCAAAATGGCGCTTTTTACTTCTTCTTTAGTTGCCCTCGTGGGTGTCGCCAATAGTTCCGAGACCAGACCCCGTAAATCCTCATTTTCCTCCTCTTTCACATTCTGGAGACGCAAACTTGTCTGTGTTTGTTCCACTTGTAGCCCGATCAGCTGATTCTCCACCAGTTTGAGCTCTTTATTCATAGCCTTCACGAGTGACGCACTTTCCCGAGCAGACTTCTCTGCCCCCCCCCGCTGCTTCCTTAATGGTTTTCACTTCGCTCTCAATTAAGCCCACCCTTTGATCTGTTTCATTCAGCTTGTCAACAAAGGGTTTTATAGCTTCACCAACCGCCCTCCGCACTACCTCCTCCAACGACTCTCCCTTTAGGGCAGCCGAAACTGACTTGCCCAGGGCAGGACTTTGTTTTTTTGTTGCCATTTTAGGGGGGGGGAACCGCCAGCAGGATTCTGAAACTCAGCAAAGGGGAAGAACAAGCCTTCTTAGCTTCAGATCCCACCACTCCTTCACGTACGCTTTTAGTATCAGAAGGGATTCGCTTACTTGCAGGCTCTCGCCTAATTCTGCTCTTTGCCGTTTTCCATGGCCCGGCAGCACTCGAGGCGCTGCGCACGTCCGCTGGCCTCCGTAGGGACAAACGGGCAATTAACCCCGCGCATTGATTCCGGGGGGCTCTTCCCGCAGCGTCCCGGACCCAGCCTCCCTCACTGGGAGTTTTGGGGGCTAATCTTCGCAGATCAGCCGCCCGGACAGGGTGCTCGGGCGCTTCCTCTCGAGCCCATGAAGAGGAGCGTCCGACATGGCTGAGAAAACGAAACCGAATCCCTTATGCTTGTGAATTTCAATGCCTTCCCTGTGCAGTCTGACAAAGTAGTTGGAAGTGTTGTCCAGTATTTTGGTGTCCTGGAATAAGATACTGTGCCCTGTTTGAGTTAGGCTATGTTCAGCCACTGCTGATTTTTCAGGTTGTCCAAGTCTGCAGTGTTCTTTTATTCTTGTCTGGACGCTACACTTTGTGGTCCTGATGTACACTTGTACACAGCTGCAGGGTATATGGTATACTCCTGCAGAGGTGAGGGGGTCTCTACTGTCTTTTGCTGATCGTAGCATCTGTTGTATTTTTCGGGTGGGTCTAAATACTGCTTGAAGGTTATGCTTTTTCATAAGCTTTCCCATCTGATCAGTAATTCCTTTGATATATGGCAAAAACACTTTTCCTGTAGGAGACTGTTTTTCCTTGGTTGTTTGATTCATCCTGGGTTTGATTGCTCTTCGGATTTCATTTCTGGAGTAGCCATTTGCCTGAAGTGCGTGGTTTAGATGATTAATTTCCTCATTGAGAAGGTGCGGCTCACATATCCGTCTTGCGCGATCCACTAATGTTTTCATTATGCCTCTTTTCTGTCGGGGGTGGTGATTGGAGTTTTTGTGTAAGTACCGATCAGTGTGAGTTGGTTTCCCGTAGACCTTGTGACTAGGGGTGTGCAAGCCAAAAAATTTCGGCTAAAGCCGAAAGCCGAAAGCCGAAAGAATAATCTCTTTCGAATAAGCCGAAAGCCGAAACGGCCAGCCGTTTCGGCTTTCGGCTTTGTTTCGGCTTTCTTTCGGCTTTCGGCTTTCGGCTTTTTCAATGGGAAAATGCCTCCGTCTTCCCGGACGTCTGGGGGAGGCATTTTCCCACCGAATCAGCCCAAAATTGGTGAGGACCTTCCTCTAACCCCTCTCTAAAAACCCCCAAGTTTCAGACCGATTGGACTTTGGGGGGCCATGTTATGGCCCCCCAAAGCAGGTCCCCCTATCCTCCCATAAGAAAGCGAAGGAGCAGCATATTGTTAGCATGCTGCTGCTCATCTTCTTCATTATTTCCTATGGGGAAAAAATGAAGAGGCAGGCTTCCTTTGCCAGGGGTGACATTTTCCATGCAAAATGCCCCCTTACCCTCAGGGGCCCTTCTCCCACCCTTCCTCCCACCCCCCACCAAGGCTCAGACTGCTCCCACTTGGGGGGCCATTTCATGGCCTCCCCAAGTAGGTGCTCTGCTCTCATCTCTACCACTGACAGCTGGGGGAGGCTTGTGTTGCCAGGGGTGGCATTTTGCATGCAAAATGCCCCCCAACCCTCTGGGGCCCTTCTCCCACCCTTCCTCCCACCCCCCACGAAGGCTCGGACTGCTCCCACTTGGGGGGGGGGGCATTTCATGGCCTCCCCAAGTAGGTGCTCTAATCTCTACCACTGACAGCTGGGGGAGGCTTGTCTTGCCAGGGGTGGCATTTTGCATGCAAAATGCCCCCCAGCCCTCTGGGGCCCTTCTCCCACCCCTCCTCCCACCCCCCACCAAGGCTCAGACTGCTCCCACTTGGGGGGGCATTTCATGGCCTCCCCAAGTAGGTCCTCTCAGCCCCTAAAGTCCACCCCTTACAGCCCCACACAAACCCAATTCCCCCCAGCTGCCACACACAGACCCAAATCCCCACATTAGCCCCTCACAGACCCAAATCCACCCCCACCTGCCCCACACCCATAACCCCAGGAACAGGCTGGCAAAAGCCAGCCCTCTCCCTTTGTTCCCTATGCTGGGAACTTCTAAACTCTCTTTCCCTGGGCAATTCTGCACAGCCCAGGGGTGCCACAATGGTGGGCACACTTCTGAGTGCCAGCTGGTCCCTGTGAAAGAGCACCTGAACCACAGACACCCTCCCTCAAATTCCCCCACCACCTACAGAGATGGCTGGCCAGCCAGCCCCATTGTTCCCTATGATGGGAACCAACTGCACAACAAAGAATAAAACACGAACAACACAAAATAAAGTTTTTTAAAAATTATTTTCTCCCTTTTAAAGAACAAGTAGGCAAAGCATTATGACACATTACACCAGCAGTCCCCCACACAGAAAAATTAACACAACTCACTTAACATCAGAGAATCACAAAACACGATTCCTGTCAAAAACACTTTATTTCTTGAACAGCTTTAGGTTACACAGCAGGGGGGCACACCAAAGGGCATGGCAGCAGTATCTTACACAAAAATAACACAACTCACTTAACATCAGAGAATCACAAAAGCACAATTCCTGTCAAAAACACTTTATTTCTTGAACAGCTTTAGGATACACAGCAGGGGGGCGCACCAAAGGGCATGGCAGCAGTATCTTACACAAAAATAACACAACTCACTTAACATCAGAGAATCACCCCAAAATATTGCTGTCAAAAGCACTTTATTTCCTTAACTGCTTTAGGTTACACAGTAGGAAGGCACAACAGGGCATGAAAGCAGTGTACTACATAAAAATAACACAACTCACTTCACATCAGAGAATCACACAAACACAACTGCTGTCAAAAACGGTGAAGTGGGTTGTATTATTTTGTGTAGTACGCTTCTATCATGCCCTTTGGTGTGCTCCCCTGCTGTGTATCCTAAAGCTGTTCAAGAAATAAAGTGTTTTTGACAGGAATTGTGCTTTCGTGATTCTCTGATGTTAAGTGAGTTGTGTTATTTTTGTGTAAGATACTGGTCCCATGCCCTTTGGTGTGCCCCCCTGCTGTGTAACCTAAAGCTGTTCAAGAAATAAAGTGTTTTTGACAGGAATCGTGTTTTGTGATTCTCTGATGTTAAGTGAGTTGTGTTAATTTTTCTGTGTGGGGGACTGCTGGTGTAATGTGTCATAATGCTTTGCCTACTTGTACTTTGAAAGGGAGAAAATAATTTTTAAAAAACTTTATTTTGTGTTGTTCGTGTTTTATTCTTTGTTGTGCAGTTGGTTCCCATCATAGGGAACAATGGGGCTGGCTGGCCAGCCATCTCTGTAGGTGGTGGGGGAATTTGAGTGAGGGTGTCTGTGGTTCAGGTGCTCTTTCACAGGGACCAGCTGGCACTCAGAAGTGTGCCCACCATTGTGGCACCCCTGGGCTGTGCAGAATTGCCCAGGGAAAGAGAGTTTAGAAGTTCCCAGCATAGGGAACAAAGGGAGAGGGCTGGCCTTTGCCAGCCTGTTCCTGGGGTTATGGGTGTGGGGCAGGTGGGGGTGGATTTGGGTCTGTGAGGGGCTAATGTGGGGATTTGGGTCTGTGTGTGGCAGCTGGGGGGGAATTGGGTTTGTGTGGGGCTGTAAGGGGTGGACTTTAGGGGCTGAGAGGACCTACTTGGGGAGGCCATGAAATGGCCCCCCCAAGTGGGAGCAGTCTGAGCCTTGGTGGGGGGTGGGAGGAAGGGTGGGAGAAGGGCTCCTGAGGGTAAGGGGGCATTTTGCATGCAAAATGCCACCCCTGGCAAAGGAAGCCTGCTTCTTCATTTTTTCCCCATAGGAAATAATGAAGAAGATGAGCAGCAGCATGCTAACAATATGCTGCTCCTTCGCTTTCTTATGGGAGGATAGGGGGACCTGCTTTGGGGGGCCATAACATGGCCCCCCAAAGTCCAATCGGTCTGAAACTTGGGGTTTTTTAGAGAGGGGTTAGAGGAAGGTCCCCACCAATTTTGGGCTGATTCGGTGGGAAAATGCCTCCCCCAGACGTCCGGGAAGACGGAGGCATTTTCCCATTGAAAAGCCAAAAGAAGCCGAAACGTTTCGGCTTTTTTTTTCGGCTAAGCAGAAACGTTTCGGCTTTCTCTGAAACGTTTCGGCTAACCCGGAAGAAGCCGAAACACTTTTGTTTCGGCTTTCTTTCGGCATTCAGAAAGCCGAAACGCACATCCCTACTTGTGACCTAACTGAAAGTTTGCTTTGCGGATGACCAAGTTATCCAGGAATGGGAGCTTTCCCTCGATTTCTTTCTCCATTGTGAATTGTATGTTCAGGTGGATGTTGTTGAGATGATTCAAAAACCCCATCAATTCTTCCTCCCCATGGCTCCAAATGATAAATGTATCATCCACAAACCGAAACCATACACTAGGTTTGTGGGGTGCTGATTCTAGAGCTGTTTTTTCAAAATGTTCCATGTAGAAGTTTGCTATAACTGGGCTGAGAGGGCTCCCCATGGCCACCCCATCCATCTGTTCATAGAATTCGTTATCCCATTGGAAGTAACTGGTTGTCAGACAATGATGGAATAAGGCTGTTACATCCTCTGGGAAAATCTGATTAATAAGTGCAATAGTGTCTTTTACTGGAACCTTGGTAAACAGGGATACAACATCAAAACTGACAAGTATGTCTTGTGGATTGAGTTTCAGAGAACTGATTTTGTTGATGAAATCTGCTGAATCTTTGATGTAAGACGAGGTTTTCCCGATGTGGTCCTTACAGGATGACTCAGCTCAACCTCACCCCTCCTGAGTAGATATAAATGACCTGCCAACACCTTTTCCACACTGTGACACTGAGAGATCTCTGTCGTTTGGTGCTACACCTCTGAAGATGCCAGCCACAGCTGCTGGCGAAACGTCAGGAACTACAATGCCAAGACCACGGCAATACAGCCCAGAAAACCCACAACAACCGAAATGGCACCACTTTTACGCTGATGCATGGCTGCAGGCACTTGGCCAGCCCTTAGGATTGGGCTGTTGGTTTCCTCCTTAAAATGAATAACAAACACTGCACATGGAAAAAACTACATATGTACAGTGAAGTAGGCATGGACCTCTGGATTGAGGCAGCAAAAGTTGTGTTGTCCCGGCAACTTCTTATAGTCAAAGAATGGTGTCTTCAATCATCCAGTGACTGCAAGAATAATTCCAGCTATCATTAGGATAATGTTTCTGTTATTGATCCTAGAAACTTGATTCTCATTTCAACAATCAGTCAAAGACTTGACATGGAGATGGATGTATTTTGGCTACTCTGTGGTCAAATGGAACCACAGTTTTCCTACCGTTCTATAGATGATCATATTCTGTAAATCTAAACACAGCGATTTATTTTATTCATTTCCTCTACCCTGAATGCTGAGTTCCGTAGCCCACTGATACAATTTTTTAAAAATGCAACAACAGCTTCTGTGCTTCACAGGAGATTAATGCGCTGAAACTGTGTTTAGCGATAGTTGGAGTTTATCAAGTTGTGCACTGTCAAAACATTTTAGTCAGGAAGATTACTACTTACAGTGAATGTATTGGGTACTTTTTGACACTTCAAACTTTGGCAAAGTTTCTTTCCAAACTTTTACTGCCATCTGACTGCTAATGATGTATTTGTGCAACTATTGAGAAACATGCTCTTCACTTATTAACAGCTGACCACACAGTTTGCTACTCTCATGCTGATGTGCAACAGGCAGGAGCAATCAATGAGAGTACATCATTATCACTAAAAGTCCAATAACAAGAAGGCCTTTCTCTCCCCCTGTGAGTGAGTGGTTGAATGAGTGAGTGAGTGAATTTACACACACACACACTGCTATGAATATGATCCTTTCTCAAGCTATGCATGTTCAGAGATCATCTTTTTTAAAAACTGAATTTAGTGGATGACCATGCTAAGTTTATAAATATGTTTCTATAATGATTTGTTCGTTTTCAGTCTGAAGCATAGTATTTGTTAATAAGAGGTCATGAATTCTGACTTTTCCAAGCTAATTATGTATTTAGGAAATCCATAAATATTTAGATTTTTATGAATACTAGATCACTTTCCAGTCAATCTCTTACCTGCCAAAAATTTGAACTGTCTGAATCAATTTGTACCCATTCCTTTAAAAGGGAGAAATTCTAAAGCATCTTTAGAATAACCAAATCCTCTCTGGAACACAGCTGAGAAGGAAAGTACTATTTACCCAAAACTTCCATATTTAATTGTAAGGCTTGATTCCTCACAAATAGTGGCCATCTGGTGAGAAGGGAAGGTAAAGGAAGGAAAGGAGGAAGATGCTGTGGGGACAAAGAAAATCAGCAGAAGATACCAAAAAAGAACCAGAGTGATTGAACCTCTGACTGACCATTACAGTGAAACTCGTTCTTTTAAAAAGTATTATGTTTGAGAGGATCTGACCTAATCTAATGTGCCAATTCACTCAATTGAACATTGTTTTTGGGGTGGTGGTGGTGCATGGTGGTATGAATGTTCTGTCCATGGCATTAGATGTCACATCCCAATTCATAATGACAATGATCACTTGATGTTGGAGTCACTAACTGCTGAGCATTGTATGTGTGAACCAACTCCTGATCTATGGTGGTGGAATCCCTTGACAGCAAATAGCAGAAATCTCCAGCCATGGTCTTAAATTTTCCAGTCACTGGGACTGGCCATTGAATTATGGTTGACAGTGGAACAAAGTCATCAATAACAAAACATTTTGGAGGTCATTGATTCATAGGTTTTCCATAAGTCATAAGCAACTTGATAGCACATAACACACACAGCTAGAAGGTACTGTACCAAACCAATGGAAGAGAACTGGGTTTTTTTTACTGAGCAGAACCTTTGAGGGTTGTTTTGCTTGTTGAATAAACTTGCTAGAGAAGTTAATCTGATAACTCTGGTTTATTTGATTTCAGGCAACAGAGTTATGGTTCCATTAAACTCAATGTATCTTTCCTGTATTGTCTTTTCACAAACAACAATTGCTTCTTGTGGCGCTTGACTCTGGAGGAGTGAATAATGTAAATACTTTATTGCAGAACCATACATTAAGAAAACAACTGTCTTCAGAGTCAGATAGGTAAGTACAGCACTTACCCTTCTGTGCAATGTTTTCAGAAATTATTTATGACTGAACATTAAGTCATACTGAGAGGATCTCAAGAACTGTAATAGAAACTTTGTCCAGATTTACATTCACTATTATCTCAAAAGTTCACTAGAGCCTACAACTGCTAAGACCAACCCATAAATACTTGAAGAATACAAGATCATTTATACTGCTGCTGGATTCCCAAATAGCCAGCAAACCATTCAAGCTGTGATTACAGCAATATTTAAAATGTGGGTCAGAGGACATACTATATGTGTAAATTATATAAGCAGAACTAATTGTGGCTATCTAAAATGATAGAAAAGTGATATTTTAATGCAGTATCATGCAATAAAATGGTAATTATATAAAATGTTAAATGTTCAAAATGGAAAATAAGTTATTATCTTTCTCAGTCTTACATCTTCAAAATACATTTGTTCCAACAGTGGGATTCGGTCCAGTAGCACTTTAAAGATCAACAAGATTTTCAGAGCAAAAGCTTTTGAGAGTCAAAGCTTCCTTCAACAGTATTATCTACTGTTTGTCCAGGGTCCACAGCCCAGCCCCCGGACTTAGCTGGAGAAGATGATGGGAGACAACTACCCAGCTGAGGGTTGAGCAGTCCCGGCACCCCAGCAGTAGATTCAGGGCACCCAGAGGCTTCAGGGAAGGCAGCACAGCCAGCAGCAAGTGCGGGAGGGAGAGAGCCAGAGGGGGAAACCAGCCAGGGAAGGACAGCCATGCCCACCATCAAGGGACAGGCAGCCCAGACGCCAGCCAGGGCAGCACCTCATGAGCAAGGCCAGGGAAGCACAGCCACGCCCAGCTCCAATGGACAGCCAGCTCAGACGCCAGCCGGGGCAGCACCTCATGAGCAGAGGCAGAGATGGCCAAGGCGTGTCACCTGGAAAGGCCCTGCCAGCCCTGTCCTGCAGGAAAGACTGAGGGAAAAGGGAGAAGGAAGAAAAAGAGGCACACCTGGGGGAAGCCTCAGCTGGGATACGTTCACATTCAACCCCACCCTGCTAGAGAGGCAAGGGAGGCCAGAAGGAGTTAGTGAAAGGGGAGGAACACCTGAGAGCAGACACAGCTGGGCAGCATCAGGAGAGGGAAGGAGCTTGGAAGGAAGGGCGGGGGCAGGTAAAGGAAACCCTATAAAAGCTGGCTCAGGAGGCTGTTCATGGTGGGTTGTGTAGGAGTTGGAGGTGAGGAGGAAAGTTGATGGAGGGGATCAAGGGGGATGACAGGAGCAGGTTGAGCAGGCCAGCGAGTGGACTGAGAGGGAGTCTGGGTGAGGTATATCACCCCTCCTTCCACAGAACAGGGTCCTGCAGTATCCCTGACACCTCTTTGGAGTCAGAACCAGGCATGTTGGGGCCCCACCCAGTGGTGCCCATGGCAAGGTCTGACACTGTTATTTCTGCTGATAGTAATTTCAGCTAGTCAGGATTTCAGCTCATGACAACATCTTTATTGAGTGGGAACAGACAGATGAAAGAATGGGCTCAACAGGAGCCAAATATATACACATAAGCCAAACCTCCATTTATACAACAACCAATGAAAAAAGCATAACTAGAATCCTTGATTTGCATTAGTAACGTATTTAAAAGATCGTGGTTGGTCTTTATTAAAGAGGACCAGTTGGCTGCTGCCAACAATAACCCACAAATAAGAATAGAGACATTAGGAGCCTAGCATTTATTAAAGCTAGCCCAATACATAACAATCAGGATATAAACTTTTTGAGAGCCAGTTTGGTGTAATGGTTCAGAGTGGCAGGACTGTAATCTTGAGAAACTGGGTTTGATTCCCCGCACTCCATTTGAATCCAGCTGGGTGACTTTGGCTCAGTCACAGCTTCTCAGAGCTCTCTCAGCCCCACGCACCTCATACGGTGATTGTCATGAGGATAATAATGACACACTTTGTAAACCACTCTGAGTAAGCATTAAGTTGTCCTGAAGGGCGGTATATAAATCAAATAATTTTATTGTTGGGCTTTAAGGTGCTACTGGACTTGAATCTTTTTCAGTTATGATCCTTGGATCTTCTTGGTTGTATACCAGAATGTAGAGAAAACGTAAGAGAGGCAAGACCTAAACAACTGTCCTAATAAGGTGGCCAACTCAGCTTGGGAAATTCCAGGAGATTGGGAAGTGGTACCTGGGAGAATGGAGTTTGGTGAAGGAGGAGGAGCTTAGCTGGGATGTGAGACCACCCTCCAAATTGCCACTTCCTCCAGGGGAACCAGTGTCTGTAGGCTGGAGATCAACAAGGACTCAGTTTATTTTCTTCAGCAAAAAGTATTATTTACAGAAAAATACAGTACAGCCTCTATGACTATAATTTCTGTCCCTGCTGTAGAAATATTGAAGGGTATTATATCTCACAACGAACATCAGAACAACTTCAGCAGCTCTGCTTCATGGCAGGTTACAATGGCAGTAACCAGTATAATTCCTGGTATCCATGTCATTTAAGTTGATTGGCTTAAAACCTAGATATCTAATAACACCATGTGCTATTTTATTAACCAACATTCAGTGCATCTGAAAATCACACCTCAATAGAAGGGACATCAGAAATCCAGATTATGTGACTATCAGCTATCCCCAGGCTGTTATATATGGTGATAGAGATATAGGGTTAGTTGCTATCCCTCCCTTCTGCTCAGGGGCAATTTTAGCTAATGGGCAACAGGAGCAGCGGCACCCAGCCAAAGGGAGGCGGCTGATTGCCCATAGTCCTGCTGCCTTGATGTCAGGGAAAAAAGAAAGAAAGAAGGCTTCTGCCAGTGTCACTCACACCTGTCTTATCTGGGGCTTCAGAGATAATAACAATAGGAACACAAGTCTCCTCTGGGTAATCAATGAATAAATACCAACAATATCATATATATAAAGCTATCTGTATTATTAAAGTGTGAGGTGCTCATAAGTGAATATTGTACTCTTTGTACTCTTAAATATCCTAAGAATAAATATATAAAATAGTCAATAAATAGTAATTATATCAAAATTGGCAATACAAAAATTAAATATGATGGCACATCAAACTCAATGTATATATAGCATTAATACATTTCCTTCCTCTACAATGTCACTCTCAGTTACATGTGCAATCACACACTCTTAAAGTGACAGTGATATTCTGCTAGGACAGTTATCCGATGCATTGTAGATATTCTTACGATCAAGTTTCCATAAACATACACAAGGGCTCCCAGTCAAGTTCTTGAGTACAGATATAAGTTCAACAGTAATCTGTCCAGGAATGTCTTCCTTAACATTGGTATTTATTGATTGATTAGCTTGATACCCGTGCTCAACCCTCCTGGCTGGGACACCAGGAGTGTTGAGCGTTTTGAGGAACTCCACAGGATAGTGGACCACGTCATCCATTTGTACCACTGAGTCCACAGATCTGTACTCCATTTCTGCCCCTTCGAGGGAGTTAAGTTGTGTTTCATTAATGATGGCAGCCTTGTCTTTCTTGGGGGTCAGAGTGGCACACTTGCACAGCCCGTCCATGGACTTCTTCATGATAGAGATGATATCAGGGTATATCGTGGCTGTTAGGTCTGCTAGGGTTGTTACTACTGTGCCCAGGCCTGCAGGGATGGTCACCTTTCCCTTGGACTCACGACTTGCTGGTACTTGGCCACTGCTGCTCAGTGCACTGCAGGAGTACAATGTGCATATTTCTTTGCCACATCTCTAAGTTGCTTCCTCCTTTTAGCATTGGTATATCTTGCACAACGTCTGCCAGGAGGCTTCTTGGCAGCAGTAAGAGGTGATGGCTGCGAGGGGTGTGAGGTGGAGTTGAACTGAGGGAGGGGTGGTATGGTGGGCCTTTTGGTAGGTTCATGTGAGAGGTTCGCATTGAAATGACCCCTAGAAAGGTCGTGCACCATCTCCCCATGAACATTTAAAAACTCAGCTGACCATACTGACTTTTCTATAAAATCCCTTTTCAGGAGTCTTGTACTGTCTTTCTTTAACTGTCTGCAGTTTCCTTGACCTAATTTTTACCTCAGAACACAGTTCCACAGCTGATCCATCATGTAGAAGACAAGTGTCCTGAATGACTCATCAATGCCCAGCCCAAGCCCCTGGACCTAGAAACGTGAAATTTGGGGAGAACGTTCCTTTTGTGATATAGAGGCTCACTAAGAAGGGATTTTAAGAAATTCACCCCCTAAGGGGTAAAAAGGGATAAAATAGTTTTCCCCATAGGGATACAGCTTCCCTGTGTGGCTGGCAGGCTTCTCCTCCCCCTGCCTCCACAAACTGCCAACTCAGCCACTCTTCCCTGAGGTCATTTGCATATGCGGCCTGATTGGTCATCACAGCATAAACAATACGCAGTTGCTGTTGGGAGTCACTGAATGTGTCCTGAGGTAAAAATACAACTCCCAGCCTTCCCCTCTAGGGTTGCAAATCTCCCTGTGGGGCCTGGCTTTCCTGTGTGGCTGCCAGGCTCCTGCCTGTTCGCACCCTCCCCTCAGTCCAACTCCATCTCACACCTCTTGCAGCCATCACCTTTTATTGCCCCCAAGAAGCCTCCTGGTGTATGTCATACAAGATACACCATGCTAAAAGGAGGACGGGGTGTTTTGAGGCACTGAGTATAATCCTCAAAGATGTCAGGGGCAAAGAGAGAGTGATGGGGGGAGTCACCAAACTGCTGGCTGGAGACTTCTGGCAGACTCTGCCAGTAGTCCCAAGAAGAACTTGAGCTGATGAGGTTACTGTGTGTGTCAAGGCGTCGTATCTGTGGCGCCTCATCAGGAAACTCTCACTAAGAAAGAACATGAGGGTCTACTTGAGAAGCGAGGTGTCCACTGGGGAATTCTCAGAACTCCTGCTAAAAATAGGGGAAGGAGAGTATCCCGAGTCCAAGGGAAAGGTGACCATCCCTGCAGGCCTGGGCACAATAGTGACTCTGTGTAGTGCGAATGGATGATGTGGTCCACTACCCTGTGGAGTTCCTCAACATGCTCAACCCTCCTGGCTTCCAAGCCCACAAGCTTCTCCTCAAAGTGTGGGCTCCAACGTGGGGGGAAACTACCAATGTGGTCTACAAAGAGTAGAAAAAAACAGGTTGTACGTATTTTTCACTTTATTTCTTGCTTTACAATCTTTTCCTTTTAAAAATCTCTTCAATAAATGTTACATTTCAAAATTCACTTCATCAGTTTTAGGCATCAACATGCTTCACTTTATTCAAACACTTTTGTGAAGCTCAGGTACTTTGCTATTATACTACAAAACCAACTCAACTCCCCACCCCCCAACCAAAAAATGTTACATACCCATAAATATTATAACTGGATTTAAAGTAGTTAAATACCGTAGTGAAGCATGGGCATCAAGCTAGTTATATATATAGAAGATTACTCATGGGGGGGCTTGTGTCCCTATTGTTATCATTTCTGTACCCATGGTTGCCCCTTGTTGCATTTTGTTATCTGGGGCTTCGGCAGCCAGCTCAGCAGCAACTGCTTGCACTCAGTCTATCCAAGGCTTGGGCAGTCAGTTGCTTGGGTCAGATCTCACTCACCTTACATAGAGCAAGGGTCAGCCCTTGCTTTGTCCTGGCAGGGAGGCCAATGGGGATGGGAGTAGCAATGATTCTGGAGCCCCATGCTGGACTTAGCCAAGGTCCCCTACTTCAGCTAACCTAGATCCTGCAACTCACTTCCACTACAGCCCTTTTCTGGTATGACTTAATATTCATGTTTGATCTGGGTATCCATACGAACATTGCCATCTGAGCTTCACTCATACAGTCATTTAAATATTTCAATATGCTAGACTGTCATTTGGTGTGTCCTGTGTACGTGGGCATTATGGACATCAAGTGCCTCTTCACGTTCCCTAGATGACATCCCAACTTTCCTGTTTTCTCAGTTTCTCTTGTGACAATATTGTACTCTTTGTGAATATGTCTTACTGCAAAATGGAAGGTATCCAGTCCCCCTTTCATATCATATATTCTAATAGACAAGTGTGTGATCTCATCGGCGGATTCTTAAATCTGTGGATCAGGACTACATTGACACAAGGCAGAATTTTCTGTGAACTTGCGGGGGTTGGGCTGGTTTGCAGAAAAATCTGAAAACTTGAAAAAATACATTAGGGGGTTTATATCCCCCCCCAGAACATAAGCATTGTCTGCAGTTGTGTAGACAACACACCTACCTATCCAGGCAATCTGGTAGCCTTCTCCAAGAGGCCCTGCTGCCTCAGCAACTAGAGGCGCTGACTCTGAGGTGAACCGTTAGCCCTGTTGTGGTGGTAGGGCTGGGGTGGGTTGGGCGTGCTGGAGGGGAACCACCACTGTCATGAAGCTCATGGGTACAGGTGGGCTGGGGTGTGCCTCTGCCATGACAGAGGTGGGCTAGGAGGGTAGGTGGGCTGGGAGCATGCCTCTGCTATGACAGAGGTGGGCTGGGAGGGTAGGAAAAGCTGGTGAGGAGGATGAAATAATAACAACAACATTTGATTTATATACAGCCCTTCAGGACAACTTAATGCCATACTCAGTAGTTTACAAAGTGTGTTATTATTATCCTCACGACAATCATCCTGTGAAGTGGGTGGGGCTGAGAGAGTTCTGGTAGAGCTGTGACTGAGCCAAGGTCACCCACCTGGCATCAAGTGGAGGAGTAGGGAATCAAACCCGATTCTCCAGATTACAGTCCTGCAAGAAAACTATAGCAAACTGGCTCTCCCCCAATTCTTTCAGTTCCCTACTTGTAACACCCTACTGATGAAACACACACCCATTTGCTGTGACCATAATTTTTATGCTGCTTTCAAAAACAAAAATTCAGCACAAAGTAATTAACTAATTATAGAGGAGGTATTAAAACATCCTTGCACCCACGAACTACAATAAGCAGTTGCAATAAAAAAAGAAAAAGAATCAGAAAATCTATTTTCACGTGTCAGGAAAGTCTTTCTCCATCACAGGAAGCCATAAGGAGAAATCTTTCTTCACTGGAGGAAGATGTTTCTCATGAAAAGAAGTGCCATCCTAAGCAGAGTTACACTACTAAAGTCCATTGAAGTCAATGGGTTTAGAAGGGTGGAACCTGCTTAGGGTAGCACTGTTAGTGGGGAGGAGATATAGGGTCTACCTTGGGGGAAGGAATTATAGGATCCAACCATAAATATGTATATCAATGCTGAATGAGGTCATAAACCAGAAATTATGCTGAAAATGTATCAACGTTTTGCTGACAGTGCCTCAAGCAGGAAAGGCAGTAAATAAATCCCCCAAATAAATAAATATTTAAAATCAAGAGATATAAGAGATATTCTTCCCTGTGACCTGTAGCTTCTTTATTGGTTTCTGATACAAGACACTCTGTTCTGTAAATCTAACCATTTGGATCTCTGTCTCAATTTCAAGCTTACTGACAAGAAAATAACAAATGATATATTTCAGAACATGAGGCAATCAGCTGGAGTACAAACCACAGATAGGTTATTAGCTGCACAGTAAAGCAACGTCTGAAGAAGAATCAGGAATCCAATCTGGAGGCACCGTTTCTCACCTACACCAAAATTGCAGGGAACCTAGTCTTGCTGGTTCTCTAAAGACCCTCAAGTTTCAAGTTGATGAAATCACAGCGACCTATTCTATAGACCCTTGAAATTGTGCACCCAGAGACTCTCCATTATTTAAATAAATAAGTTTCCTATAGGAGAAAAAAACCATTATCCTGTGCTTTCTCCAGTTCAAAGACGGAAGCCTAAAAAAGAACCTTCATCAAACATACAAGAGCAACCACTCTGGCCAAGCCTCCCAATGTAAACAGAACCAACAAAGCCCGACAGAATCAATGTCAAACCAGAGAATCCCAGCAGAACCCACACAAAACCAGAGAATCTCAACAAAAAACTGAATCCCAATGGAACCAGAGTCACTCACAATTGCCGCACAGAATCCAGGGCCAGTGCACACTGAACAGAACCAACATCAGACCAGAGAATCCCAGCACCCAACCTGGCAAGCCAGTAGTACCAAGGCAGCCATCCAGACCTGGCAATGGCATATAGCAAGCAAGCAACACTGACACAGACACACACACAATAGCGTTACTTCTTGTCCCCCTCACAAAGTGCTGCAAGCTTTAAAATGCAATTCCCTGATATTCCTGAATATATCTGGATAATTCAGGAACGTATCCTAGAAATACTCAAACAATAAATGTTTGGGGGGTATATTTTTAAACCAGATATACCAAATCACACATCCCTAATATTACTACTTTACAGAGATCAGGGGAGGGACTGTGGCTCAGTGGTAGAGCACCCTCTTTGCATATGGAAGGGCCCCACATTTAATCTCTGGCACCTCCAGTTAAATGGATCAGGTAGTGGGTGATGTAAAAGGCCTTGAACTGAGACCACTGTAGACAATACTGACCTTGATAAACCAATGGTCTGACTTAGTTTCAAGAGTAACTTGCCTAAAACATTTTTTTTTAAATGGCTCAGGAGACTTCAGAAGTCCAAATTTCTATGGATTTTGCCTGATCCAGCAAAGCCAATCGACATGTAGAATCAAAGTTATAATCTGGTAAAGCTCCTTACATATAAAGCTGCTGGTCCAATGTGATCAGATATGACAATGGTGATCAATCATGTAGAGCGGATGTCCATGATTCCCTTTCCTCTTACTCCAACTGTGATTTGCTGAAGCAACCATCTGTTCCATAGAGAAGACCACATGTAGAACAGCATGAGTGCAGTCCACTACTGTGTACAAAGATCTGTGGGTTATTATGATACATTAATATCCATTTCAATTTAGACTGGATTTATATTTTGTTCTCTGTCATTTGTTAATATTTGTGGTGTCTCAGGAACTTCCTGATTCAATTATCTGAGAATTAGTCCAAAAGGAAAAGTACCCTTTTCGGTTTAGCATTTTCTTTTGCAATGTCAAATACATGCAAAGATAAATGTAGCATCAAGCACCAGATGATCTAAGAGTAGACTGTAGATGTGAAACATGTTAATGTGCTCCATGTTGAATGTCTCAGTGGTTGCCCTTGACAGGATATCTTTCAGCATATGCCAGGAAGCACTAAGACAGAAAGTCAATAAGGCTGATCCTAGTGGTATAGGCATTCATGTTATTTACCAGTCCTTGAAAGACAAATCTCGTGTATACTTTACATGGATTAAGATACAAATAGAGATTCGTAAAAATATTGGTAAACATTTTTATGGCAAGATTAGAGGCAAAAGGAGTGCTGAGTTCTTTTGGAACACATGATACCAAGCAAATGCAGTCAAATAGCAATTTCCCATGAAAAGAGAAGGTGGATTTTTTTTTACATGTGCTGCTCTTAAGTCAGGTCTCTACTTTACAATTATCTACAAATATTTCAGGTGTAATGAATATCTACAGCTGTCCATATACTCTGCATACATCAGTCCATATACTCTGCATAAATCAGTATTTTGAACGCCAAAGGCTTTCACTCAGGTGCCTGTACGATGCTAAATTAAATAATATTCCAAGAACTACTTTCAATGAGACTTTTGTCTTGCTTACAGACATAGTTGCTCTTCAGATTATACAAATAAAACTCAAACTATCCTTATCAAAAATGTCTTAAAATTATATATTGCCCCTCTTGTTTTATTTGGATCTTGATACTGCTTTTGCTGCATTCACTGTAACAAGATGAACTCATTGTATTTCTTATATGCCATTTTAAACACAAATGCCCAAAACTGAAACTTTTGCTGGGGGTTCTCAAGTGAATGCAGAGGTCTATGTTCAAGGTTGCATAGATTTGAAAGGATGTGCGGAGCTATCCTCAACAAGCAAATAGACATTGAAAGTTTCATGAATCATCAAGTGACTATCCTGATATCAGAATCAGGCTGTGTATAGCATAGTATCTCTGATGTAAACGGAGGGTGAAGGTCTACAGACCTGAGTAGCCTTCTGCTAGGCAGCAGAATACTAAGGAGGAATAGACAATGGCTGTCTTTCTTAGAGATGTGGTTGAAGTTTGTAATTACATGGTTAGAAACAAAAATGTATATGTATCATGATGCAGTGAAGTTATGGTTCAAGCATCAAGTCTAAAAAACATTCTTCTCCAACTCAGAAAATGAGATTCTACACTTGCACAGTCAATGTTCAGGTTGACCAGACAGTTTTATAGGTGCATATTTGATGTTTTGCTCTGGGCAGGAGGAAGGTGATCTGAAGGTGGGGAGGACTGGCATGGACAGATCACTTCTTCCTGAGGTTTAGGTTTACAGGGATACCAAGAATCCACACAGGGTGGTGCATCACTTAATACATTCTGCCCTTATAGCCTGATGGATCCAATTGGTTTTCAGATGCCATTAGGAGACTTTCCTGCTGATATGGCTGGCTCTCCTGGTTGACCTCTGAAATGAGGAAATGACCCAGGCAATTGACACAATCATACCTAGGCACACTCTCTCAGGTCAAAGAGCCCAGGCAGCCCCTTGGTTTACCAAGGAGCTGTGAACCATGAAAAGACAAGGGAAATAGCTAGAGAGAGAGTGGAGAAGCATTCAGAATGGATCAAATAAGGCACAGGTTAGAGCTCAATTCAAAGCCAGCACCATAGTGGTGATGATGTCAAAGAAGCAATATTTCCCACCACTATTGCATCTGCACATTGTAGACCTGTGGAACTCTTCCAGGTGCTCAGTGGCCTAGTGGGCTCTGGCCTACTGGAGATGGTGGATTGCTCTGCAACCCACTGCAATCATTTTGCAAAGCATTTTGCAGATAAAATATCTCACATTCATTTTGATTTGGACTCTACATTAACAGTGACAGGATTAGATGGTGCCAAAGTACCAATTTGTCCATTTGTGTAGGATACTTTTCAGCTTCTCCAGGTTGAGAATGTGGACAGCAGTTTTGGAAGTTTATGACCTAGGGGTATGTACCAAAAAAATCCAGGAAATCCAGATCCAGTTTTCAGGGATCTCAAAAAAAAAAAAACACCCAGGATTCCTGAAATCTAGAAAAGATTCTTTCAACTGTTGAAGACAGATCAGAGAATCCCCATTTTATTCAACCATTATTCTCTATGGGGCAAACTATCGGGGAAAATCCAGGGGATGGAGGGAGGTCATTTTTCAAGCAAACTCCACCAATTTGCAGGTAACTTTTAGACTGTCCTCTAAAGACCACCCAAGTTTTAGGAAGATTGGACTCCGTGATCCAATTCTATGGGCCTCAAAATGGGCTTCTGAATAAGGTGCCCCCAGCATTTCCAAGCAGGCTCTCAGGCAGAAACACACTGCCAGTGGCCAAAGGCACACTCCCAAATGCAAGAGGAAGCCCAAGAGGACCAAATTGAAGCAAGGGAATTGATGGAATCCCCCCAGAACCAAAGTGAATCAAGGGGATCAACATCAAATCAGAGAATCATAAAATGGAGTATTCCACCCAAACCAAACTGAATCAAGGGACACTGTTACAATTTAGTCCAACTGAACCAGTGTCATTCATAGATGCCAGGGAGACAAGGGCTGTTCCCACACGGCTTACCTGAACCCAGAACACTGCGCAGCATGCCGAAAAAACCGCAGAAGATTGTGTTTTCTCTCGCGAGTTTTGCGCGATGTTGCACAACATCACGCAAAACTCGCGAGAGAAAATGCGATCTTCCGCATTTTTTTTGGCATGCTGCGCAGCATTCCGGGTTCACGTAAGCCGTGTGGGAACGGCCAAGGAAAGCTCCTGCACATATTGGTCACTCACTCTCCCCTCCCTGCCTCACTCCTCCTCACTTTGCCTCATTCCCCCCTCAGTCCTCCCTCTCACCTTTTAGGGGAAAAGCAGGAGAATCCCAGGAAGAAACCAGCCGGAGGCTGAAGCCACATTTCCCAGATTTACTCAGATTTATCTGGAAGACTGGATCTGGGTTCCTGGATTGGATCCCAGAATCTCTGATTTGATTTGGAAAAGCCAGATTTAGCCAGATCAGCAAAAATCCAGCTTTCCCCCTGTATCTCAGATCTGGATTGCACACTTCTACTTACCACTTTGTACAACCTTTGCCCCTCTTGGCTGCTGGAGGTGAGGGTTGACAGACTAGGCAAAGGAGACAGTTAAATGCCTCACTGAGAAAGGAGATGGTTGCTCCTACCTTAAAATGTGCAATGGTGCATTCACACCAAAAGAAACCCAGGAGAGATGAATACCCATCATTCAGTCTCAAATGTACCACTCTTGGGAAAGGTGATTGAATGAGTGGTGGCTGACCAGCTCTAGGTGATTCCTGAATGAAGCAGATTGTTTGGATCCATTCCAATCTGGGTTCAGGCCCGGTTATGAGTCTGAAACCACCTTGGTCACTCTGATGGAAGACTTGCACAGGGAGACAGACAGGGGGAGTGTGATACTTTGCTTTCCAGAAGACAAGGCTTGGAAGGCTCAACAATAGTGTTGTGGTTGCTTAGCAACCTCTAAAATGGCCACTGAGAGCTCATTGAGCATTCACGTTTAAAGCTGCCCTGTGCCTGCAGGGAGAGCAATGGTGAGGCAAGAAATAGGAAGACCCAGCCTTGGACTCTGACTCGCTGTAGGGAAAGTCTGACAATTAGCTCAGTTGTTTCTATCAGGAGAAACATTTCGAAGAAACAAGAGGTATCAACTGCCAAGAAATGTTCAAAAAGTGGTCCTGGTTCACCTGTACAGCACCTGATTTACATGTGTAGAAGGTCCCAGGTTCATTCCCTGGCACCTCCAGTTAAAATGATTGAGTAATAGGTGAAGTGAAAGATCTTTGCCTGAGACCCTGGAGAGATGCTACTCATCGTCATGGTAGACAATATTGACCTTGATAGACCAATGGCCTGACACAGTAAAAGGCAGCATCTTGCATTCATTTGTGGACATTTGATCTAATCTCTGTCTTGTGAGTCAATAAAATCAAGGTAAACATTTGTCCAAGGAATATACCATTTTTCAAACAGTACTTGATTGTGCATTATTGTGTTAATTAATGTATGTGAGGTGCTTTAAATACTATAAAGTACTATATAAGTATTATTGTTATAAGTCTGCTAACTATTAAGTTAGAAGAAGCTGGTTCACATGTTATTGGAGGCCATTAGAAGTATTCAATCACAGAAGTCAATGAATTAGTAAGAAATTAGATATATTTAGCAGTAGCCCATGGATCACTGGCACAGCATCTGTGATCTCAGAAGCCTACAAAATTGTAAAAATTGTTGCCAGTAGAATCCATGAATTTCAAGCCCGCACATTACATTGTTCATATAAGCTAATAGCTCCCAGGAGCGACAAAGTAGCCCCTACAAATATGCTAACTGGCTATCAAGATATGTAAATAATCAATAACAGTGCCAAATTCTTTTATACAAGATGATTAGTAATGGAACTGCACTGTTTTAAGAACACGTTGTCTATTCTCAAAGGAGTATTAATTTGTTCCCCTCCTAGCAATTCTGCAATAGTAGCAAATGTTAATAACGGAAGGAAATTAAGTGCAAGTTTGACATTTTGGTGTCATGTTTCTCAGCATTAAAAGCATTTGTTAAAATGGCATCTTGCACGATACAATTCTTTCTAATGCTGCAGTTGACCCGATGTGACATTTGGAAGAGTTTAGATGAGCCAAACTGAAGACTAAGTTGTCCGTCACGTAGGTTGTGTTTCATTTTCAGACACTGGACTTCGAAATTGCCCTGCTCCTTAAGCATTTTAGCCATGTTCAGCCAACTCCTTTTTTGTGTGTCTTTCTGGTACATCATTCCTTTCCTTTTTTCCCTCCAAATTATATTGATTTTGGGAAATTGCAATGTCCTTTCATGGTGATTTTCAAATACAGAAAGAAAGAAAAAAACCACTAAAGTTGAATGCTCTGGTAAGTTGTTTTATACCATTAACCCTTTTCCTGAAACAGTACAGTGTTAAACAATGTTTAAAAGAGATGAAAAATATTACAGTTCTTTTAAAAATAAATGACAGCCACAATTCAAAAGGAACATAGCTCTCATCTCTGCCTACAACTTGCAATCACCATCCAAAAAATGAGGACTCATCTTCAGAAAAGCCAGTACTATATTTACAACACTAGCTTTGCCAAAGGTACAATTGCTGGATGTCAGCCTAGAATACAGGACCCCCCACAAACAAGTGATTGACGTCTCTGATTATAATGGGCTGCTGAGTGCAAGATCCCTTTGCTGCCATAAACTACACTTTCAAAAATGCAATGAAATCTGCTGTTCAGGTCTCGGTCTGCTGGATCACAGTGGGACTCCCCTCACCCCAACAAGACTTAGAATCTGAAGGATGGGGAACCTTAGTGGATTCTCTGAGATGATTTTATCTTTTCAACATAAACTTCATTCATGGGCTTGATCATTTACCTATAGCTTTATAGTGCCTCCTAGGATTGCTAGCAAGAGGCTGTCAATCAGCAGGACACTCATTAGTCAGTGGGGCCTCACCAATAACAACAACAACAACATTTGATTTATATACCGCCCTTCAAGACAACTTAACACCCACTCAGAATGGTTTACAAAGTATGTTATTATTATCCCCACTGTGGGGCTGAGGTGGGTGAGGCTGAGAGATATCCTGGCTGGTGCATGCTGAGGAGCTTTTAATAAGTCCTGGCTGCTGTGAGAAACTGGCTTGGGTTAACTTAACACCACTGACCCTGATATCAAAAGGCCAACTTGACAGTAATTTTCCAAAATGTGCAACATTAAATAACAGGATTGCACACTGTTTAGGAATGCAAAGAATCCTCAAAATTCAAACTCCTATAATACTTTTCCTTAGTGATGTTCTGCTCTCAGCTTTTGAAACCAGTAGGGGGGAAATATAGTGAACTTTTATGATGTTAATAGTGGATGAAATTTAGCCAGGGTATTAAAAAAAATAAGGATGTAACACTTTAACTTCTGCATAAACATGCTTAGGATTGTGCTGCATGTATGGCATACCTAAAATAATTCTGCCCTCCAAAATTTTAAAGGCATCTCAGTTTGCCACAGCTTACAGTCTGTGATGCAGCGACACCGGATGCCCTGCAGGAGGTGCTTGGCCGGGAGGCGCACACTTGAGAAAGAGGCAGGAAGAGTCCAAGGGGAAGAAGCTGGAGAAGAGGCTGGAGAGGAGGAGGCCAACAACAGCTTCAGGCCAGGCACTGGAAAAGCCAGGGAGGGGCTGCAAGCCAAGGCAAGCCTGAAAGGAAGTGGGGCCAGCATTCGCGGGCAAGACCTTGGGCACGGCGAGACTCAGGAACCTCAAAGAGACAAGAGCAGCCAGCTGTGGCAGAGGTGCACTTGGCCAGGACCCAACTGCAGCAGACAACTTGAAACTCATTTCCCCTTGAAATCCTCCAGCTGCCAAGCTCAAGAGGCCAGCTCCACAGACAACATCTGGGCACACAGATGAAGGTAGCATGGGGAATTGCAGAGGCATTAGGTGCACGGGAGGGCCTGGGATGAGAAGAAGGGCAGCAGCCTAAAGCTGCAAGGCTGCTCCCCACTCTGAGGCTCTGGGAAACATCACACAGTTGTATAAAGATCAAGTTCATGCATTTGAATAGGTGATATTTAAATTATAATCAAAAATTCGAATGAGCAGGGATGCTAATTACATAAGATTGCACTGGAATGGAGCTACACTAGGGAGAAATGTGCATTCTTGAATTTGGATAATTGGGGATGGATCCATACAACTCATTGACAACCCTCTGACAAGGTAATTAGTACAATAATGGGAAGCTTTCATGTCATTAACCACAACCACTTACTGCTTGCATATGTTTAAAAGAGCACCACATATGTTAGAATATTTCAAATGATCAAGCTACTGCATGATAATTACAACTACTATATGAAAATAATAGTTCACTCACATGTGATTGTAACATAGGAGTTTTAGAACTAGCTAGGATGATTTTATTTTCTGCAGTAGCCTAAAATCCACGACAACTGTTTCATATTCTGCTGAAGCTTAATTTTCTGTGGTGGAGACACGGATGGGGCAGTTAATTCAATATATTCTGTTCGTACATGAGATTTTAGTCACTTACCAGGTTTTTTTTACTCTATGATATTATTTCATCCTTTTTGATACTCTCTCCTTCATCTCTAGTGATCATTTTCAGATAGACTTGGAAACCCTGCTTGTATGAGCAAACTGAGCTGTTTAAAGGAAAGAACTAAGGTTCCAACATTCTTGAGACCTAAACTGCTCAGGAAGCCGTAGGAGACAGTCAGTCCACCAGCCATATTTTTGCCATAACTGTGACTAGAAAATTCTCTATGAGGAAAGGCCATTGCTGGCACATAGACCTAAGTAACTACAAATGGGATCTGAACACCCATGTATAGATTTAGAAGTACCCACAAGCTGTGGACCTGATCTTTTGGTGGACAGCAATCTTGTCTAGAACAGGCTGACTTCTTATAGATCCATGGGCTCTATTGCCAACTAACAGCATTTTAGACATGTCCACATTGAGCTTTACTTTATTTGCCCTTATCCAACCCATTACTGTCTACAGTAACTTGCCCAGAATATCCACTGCCTCACCTCATTATGCTGAATAAGAAAAGCAGAGTTGGTGGTGGTATTTATCTTGACCTGCAGACATTTTACTTTAAATCCAAATGCAACATCTCCCAGTGGTTTTATATAGATATTAAACAAAATAGAAATATTAGGAAAATGAACAGTGGTCCCCTAGTACCAGCTTGTGGAACCTGACTGATTGACAGGCATTGAACCACTGAAGCATGATGCTCCCAGGTCCCATCTCATCCAGATCGTCTAGAAGGATTCTATAGTATATGGTATCAAAAGCCACTGAGATTTCCTGGAGAATTTCCTGGTTGCCCTCTCTGTCTTCCTCCCAACGAAGTTTGTCCATTAGAGCAACGAAGACAGTGTCTGTTCCAGAAGTGAGCAAGAAACCAAATTGAAATGGACTTAGATAATCATCCAAAAAAGTTGGAGATGCTTTTATTGACTTTCATGAGACTTCTTGGGATCCTACACAAACCACTTAAACTGGGGACAACTACCAAGTACATATGATGTGACATAATATACAATGTAGGCAATGTAAGACCCACATGTGGTATGAGGTCCATCACAGTGTTCCATGATGCAACTCTATGACGTGTTTGCAGATGGATTATTCTATGGGAAAGGAAGTGGAAGAAAGCCTTGGTGATTTGCTCTCAGTCTAACATAACGTAATTTCTAAGAACCACTACTTCCAAGGCTTTCTGAAGTTGTTCTTCTTTCATTTTAATGAGCCAGAGCTATATAGCACACAAATTGATGATGAAAGCAATGTACTGGAAATCCTGCTATACAAACTATTGTCTCAGAAAATGTTCTGCTATCCAATGTGATCTCCAGCTGTTTGTCACATAGGGGGGAAAAAAGAAAAATTGTTGGTTTCAGTACAAAATTAATTGCATCGTATTTTAGCTAAGTGAAAGACAAAAAAATCTTTTGTTGAACCATTGTATCCAGACACCTGCCCGTTCACTACATATGAACCAAAGATCTCCAGCATCAAATTGAAGAGGATGTTTCTTCCTACACTAGCTATTGTCTTCCACATAGATTCTTTTTTTCAAATTGTATCTGAAACAGCCATAATGCAAAAAACAGACTTCTTTATTTTGGACACTGCTTTCATAGGGGCATAAGATAATGAAAAGGGTATGGTGAAGGCAGAAATGTGCTGAACTCTTAGATGAAGAATGAATTAATTCTGATAGCCAATGAATAGCAAATATTAGTTTGTTGATTTGGCAGGACAAAGAGACTTCTAAGATACAAATAGCCTAGATCACATGTGCAAAAGAATGAGACAATAATCAGAAGATAGCACTATGAGGTCAGTAGAATGGACTGCACCATTTCAGTTTGCAGGTGGGGGATTCCATCATTGAATATTCAAGGAATGTTTTCTGATTGGCTGATCTTGTCAACAATGCAGAGGAGTTAGCCGTGTTAGTCTGTAGTAGCAAAATCAAAAAGAGTCCAGTAGCACCTTTAAGACTAACCAACTTTATTATAGCTTAAGCTTTCGAGAATCACGGATCTCTTCATCAGATGCATCTGATGAAGAGAACTGTGATTCTCGAAAGCTTATGTTGTCAACAATGTTTTTTTTTCCTCTTTAGCTACCAGATACTGTCAATTTAAATACTGGACTGCTACTAAAAAAATGAATCTCAAATAGTGATGCGAGTATCTGACATTCTTAGAGCTATTAGCCCTCAAAATTCACAGATAAGAATTTAGAAAGCAATGTCATTTCCACCATTTTGTATGTAGAGGGTCCCCATTTTAACCCCTGGGATCTCTCCCCACCCTCCCCCCACCCCTACTTGTTTGCTTGTTTAGAAAATTTATATGCTCTCTCTCCAGAAACCTAGTCAAGGCAGCTCACAAAAACATAAAACAGTTGTAAGTATAAAAATAATTAAAATTTACAAAACTAACCATTAAAAAATCAGCCAGAGCAAAATGGCATGAAATCCTTAAAACAGTTTTTTTGTGCTTTGCATGATTCCTGACAGTAAGTTAAATTGTCTAGGCAAGATAGTGCATGAGGATAAAATGAAAGAGAGTAGAACCATGTAAGCTGCTTTGGGTCCCCATTAGGGAGAAAGTCAGGGTATAAATGAGATGAATGAATGAATATATCAAATTTGGGTTGCTGAAGACAAATACCACTTCCTGTTTATATTAGTTTTCAGAAGTGGGCTTTTCTTTCTGTACTGGTGAGAACCTGCTATTTAGCTATTGCAAACCTATTAATGGAAGTATTATTTACTAGGCTGAGCCCTGTTCCTTCTGGATCCTTCTCTTCTCCTTCTTTCCCACATGGAACTTAATATTTCCACAGTTTCCTTTATTGCAAATATGTTGGTAGCTTATTCCTCTCAAACTATAGTCTATATTTATTTTAAAAAGGGTTAAAATAACAAAAGGCAAGAATTGCCGTTATTGGCTTTATTAGAAATCCTCTATTTGGTTATATTAAGTTAGCAAAATGAATAAGCAAAACATGGTACTAACAAATGGAAATGACAGCTGAGTCATTTTTTTTCCTAGCTAGGACACGGCTGATCTTGTAATTAAAGGCTCTGAGTCTTGAAAATTCCATATTGTTTGCTTAAAGTATAATATTTCCTCAATAGCTCTGGGACTGGAGCACAGCAGAGAGGTAAGAACCATCTTGATTTCCCTCCCCCCCCCCCCCCCGCAAGTCTGAGAAATTCAGCTTGGGAATAGTGTACCCTCTAGCACTCGTTGTAAATAATTACCCTGCAGAGGGAACACAGCCTGAGAAAAGTTAGAACATTACTATTATTACTTTTTGGGATTAAGTCATAAATATTTAAGGCCGTGAAGTTAGTTCACATGAAATGATGAATGAGCACGCACGCACACACAGCAATCACCTGCTCTGATCTACAGGAGCTGCCTACTTTCACTCAAACAAACAGCAAAAATATTTTGTATAGTTTGCTTTTATTTTTTGAGACAGATTCTGACAAATGTAAATGGTTCTGCAATACTCTTTAGACTCTTTTAGAACAACAGGTTAATGTAAAGCCTTTCTGCAAAACGTGAAACTTATAAGGTTATGCCACCACCCAGTGGCTGTCACCATAAAATCACTTGTTGCATTGTACCTCCTTTCCTGGCTTCAAACATCACTAATGTCTTGATCCTAAACATTTAGGCTGGTATCCAGAGAGTCCCTTTGAGTTGTACAAGCAGACCTCTCTGGGTTGTTGTTTAGGTTTGGTTTGTGTGGGTTTTTTTACCACTGTGTCCTTGCCTCATTAGCAGCTGCCATAAACTTCCTGCAAGCTTTAGAATCAGCCTGCTTGGCAGCAAGAGGAGTTGGCCCCAGCAGCATCCAGAGTTCATTACACAACCTTTGAAGCATTGCCCTAGGTTGGATCCAACCAACTTTTCTGCTGGTGACCAAAGGGAAAAAGTCATGTGGGCAGGGCAGTAGTAAGGAGGGGAACTGGGCAAGATGGAACAAAAAAGCTGGCTGGCTCCAACCCATAACGTAGATGTAAGCCCATGATATAAGCTTTTGCTTATAATGTGTTCAAAGTTCCACTATAAATCCTATTTCTTTGTCATGATTGTAGGCATCAGTGTGGTGTGGTGATTTATTGGCTGTGTGGTTGATTTCAAAGATGTCTGCTCCACATTCTCTAGAATCTGCTCAAGGCAGCTGATTTGGAGTGCCAGATGAGGAGGACTGGGGAGACCCAATTCCCTGCTTACCATGAAACTCATTGAGTGACCTTGTGTCTTGGATAGTCGGTGGTGGGTTTTTTTGGATTTGGGGCTTTTCCTTTTGGACCAATATAGTTGGAAACACCTCGTGACCTTGGATCAATTATTGTCTGTCAGCTGAACTTACATCACTAAATAGTAGGTGAGGAGAACCATGTGCACTGCTCTGAGCTTCACGGAGAAAGGGTGGGATAAAAATATAATAAACAAACAAACAAGCCTGGCATAGCAATTAGGACTCTCCAGACCAGGGGTCCCCAACATGGTACCCATGGGCACAATTGTGCCCACCAACACTTTTTCTGGTACCCGCCAAGTGTTTTTTAAAAGTGGGTGGGGCCAGGTGGGTTTTTTACAATGCATGGCTTCTGATTGGCCATTGGAGTACCAATTGGCTGTACCAATTGGTACTCCAATTGGCCATTGGAGTATCAATTGGCTTTAAGTACCAATTTTGGAGTACTAATTGGCTGATTGGATATTGGAGTACCAATTGGAGTACCTTTTTCTGAAACTGCTTCCACATCATGAGGATCTTCACTTTGTGACTGAAAGTAAGCTGTAGCCGCCATTTTGTGGCTGGCTTTGTCTCCAGCAACAGCTATTTTGTGGCAGCCATATTGTTTTTGCACCCACCACACTTGCCAGAATTCCAAATGTGCTCACAGGCCCAAAAGGGTTGGGGACCCCTGCTCCAGACTAAGGCTGTATAGTGGTCCTACCAAAAAATGGGGCTGATTCTCACATGAATGTATAGCAATAGATTTCTCAATGCTTAACAACTGTGTGTATGACATGCCTCCACTGAAGTATGTCCTATGTGGATCATATGAAAGTACTATCTGTGATGAGTCATTTGGGCATGCAATTTATCATGTGAAGTTGTTGTCATTCAGGAGTTCACTATACTTCATTCATTAGATTGATCGATCTTTGTACAACTCTGAAAACAATGTTAAATGTTAAACATTTGACATCATCTCCATGTAATGAACCATTAATTTTACACAGCCTTGTCATTTTCAGCTTTGGAAGCTACTGAGGGAGTGATTTTGTTCAAAATGCAAATATTCTGTGATTAGTTAATATTTGCCAAGCAGACTATCTAGTGAAGGGCCTCTTTATCTTCCCCATCAAAGATGTTTACAGATTTGCAAAAGCTATTATCAGAGGAAAAGAGCCACTTATCTGTTTGGAACTGTGCTCAGGGCTGCAGCTTATAAGCTCACGCTCGTTATTACTGTTGTGGCTGTATTGTTGAAGATAATGGAGAAACTCTCACTCCAAAGGTTCTTTTATATGAACAGCCAGGATATCATCTTCATATTTGAAGCCTCACTGTAGAGTCTTACACAGAAAGCGGAGAAATTCAAAAATTGTAAATGATCCATATAGAACCTCATTCTTCCCCAAATGCTGAGAAGAATAAATGACACAAGCCGCATATTGATAAATACCGTGAGAAGTAATAGTAACCAAATGCCAGAAGCTTGCTCCCCCATTACAAACATACTGCTTAATTTCCTCTGAGACTAATGCCCCACATATATTAAAACTGTTGTTATAATTTACTAGCTCTGATCATTTGCAACACGCTTTTTCGTTTTTAGCATCTGCTGTCACAACACTTCTTTTTTTTTTTGTAAAATTTTTATTGGGTTAGAACATTAATATTTTTACATTACATTGCATTCAATTATCCCCTAATTTTTCGTTTCTAACCCCCTCCCTTTCCCCCCCTTTTGTTGACTTCCAACAGCTTTCCCACCCTCTGTCCCTTTTCCCTTACTTCTATTAATTTCCTCTATCTAAAACAAATATATATTCTCCATTATATTAAGCAGTACATCTTTAACTCTTTTACTTACTAAACATCCAAACTATACTTCTTTAGATAAACAATTTATCCCATTTTCCAGTTTTGAATATTTCTGTATGTCATAAACCATAAAAATTTCCCACATTTAAATCAAACAATTTGATTTGTTCTCTCTATATTAATCATTTCTTCTTTTTATAGTATTTCTATATAACTCATCACATAGTCAGTCATTTTAACTCTTCTATACATTCAGTTTGGTGCATATAAGTCTTATCAAGTAAAAAAAAATATTGTTAATTACTCAATCCTCATGTTTAAACCGTTAATTATTCTCTATCAATATTCTATCAATTAACCTTTACATATCTATATATATCTCAATCAATTAATTAATCTAACTGCTTATAAATTCACATTTCTCTTCCTCCCCCGGTAAAGTCACCCCTCTCTTTTATACTTTTATTGTACTTCAGTAGTTCTCAAACTGCCACAGTTTTCCTCCCACCTCCCACTTCTTCTCCAGATATTGTTTCAGCTTCTCCCAGTCTGTGTTAAACTGCCCTGAGTCCAGATCTCTCAGTTTTCTTGTCATCTTGTCCATTTCAGCCATATACAGCAATTTGTAGATCCAATCTTCAATAGTTGGCACTTCTTGTACTTTCCATTTCTGCGCATACAAAAGTCTAGCTGCTGCAGTCATATAAAATATCAACGTCCTATGGTGGGCTGGGATTCCCTCCATTCCCAAGTTTAGCAGCAGGAGTTCTGGGTTCTTATTTATTTGAAACTGTAAAATTTCACTCATTTCTCTTATTATTTCCCCCCAGAACTGCCTAGCTACCTCACACGACCACCACATATGATAGAGGGAGCCCTCATGCTTTCTACATTTCCAGCATTTACTGTCACAACACTTCTGATAGGTAGATTGGAATGTGCAGGTATGTTACTTTATATAGTTGTCAGTGTTTTCAGCCCTCTGCTCTTTGCTTTTGGTTTTGTAGATTTGGTTGTGTTGTGTGTAAACATGTTGTCTTATATGGTACTTATAGCTAAAATTATATAATTTATCCATTAACTATTTCTGGGGTACCAAATTTTTTCAGCCTGCAGATACCTTTGGAATTTTGACACGGGGTGGTGGGCACAAAATGGCTGCCACTAGAGGCAGAAACAATCACAAAGGCCCCATCTGGACCTGCCCACTTTCTAGAAATATTTGGCAGGCACCAGGAAGTTTGCTCCCGAAATAAACAACACAAGAATTTTTAAAACCTGCCCTAAATCTTTAGACATTAAAGTTAGTATCTTGTTCGTTTTATAAAGACCTCTTGAACAATTCTATTTTACCACAATCCTATTTCCATTTTTTTTCCATTATAGCATTTTCACAAGGAAAACAATATTGGTCAGTTCTTCACCCACATCAGAGATAGTAGTAATTCTGCTACAGCTTTAGTCAATTACTGTCCATAATGATGGAAAGGTTGAGAAGACATGTAGTTCAGGATTCAGTGTTCCAATGCACAGCTTGGAGACTTGCAAAGAGTTGTCTCTCAAATGGCCAACTAATTTTAATGGCTGGAGATAGTCCAGATCGATTCCAGATTGCAATTCTGGCAGAATCCCATTAACATTTGGCCAGCCTGGACAGAAGTGGCTTAATTTCTCCCCTCCTAATCTTGGAAACTCTGGTGATTAGGTAATCTGTATGGCTTCTGTATAATACAGAGACTGTACTTCAGCTCAGCGTGAGCTGTTTCAACCCAATGATGTGAAAGTCCCCTAAATAAATGAGTTGCATCAGTTGATTTGAAATGATCCAGGCTCGCAGTCCCAACTCATCACAAACTTAACTGGAACAGAGAAGGGAAACAGTGCATGATGTCAATAGTACTCCACTGGGCAGTGAGCAGAAATCACACACCTATTAAAACATCCCAATGTGGTCTTCTAACAACAAAGTAATATAGCCAGCTGACGAAGCCCAGAAGAGTCCCAAGCTACAAAGAGGGTGGGGGTGGGGTAAATAGGTTTCTTGAAATAACTGTTATCTTTTTATATGCTTTATTGGACTCTTGAATTTCCCAGTGGGCTGGTTATTGTTGTTTTCTACATGAACACACTTACTATATAGAGTGGAAGTATTGAGCTTGAATACATTTCCACTGGGTAGTTTGATGGTTTGTTGCTTATGAATGGCATTTTAACAGCTGCAATAATGCTTTTTCACTACAAATCTTTTGGTTTGAGTATTCTGACCAGTCATTTGAGTAACAACTCAGGCTTCATGCCCAGTGTATGAATAAAACCTGATTGACTGGTATATATGAGCTTTCTAATAAAATGAAAGATGGGTCTCAGTTCTGGTTCATATGTTCTATTTTTTTCGACATGTGAATGGCTCCATGTTCCCCCAGAGAACCAGTGACAATAAGATAGGGACCATACATGGGACCGTGTTACCAGAACTGCTCTTTATTATAATGGGGAATTAGCTGTAGCAGTCTGTAACTATTAATATTAAGCGAGGATCATAACCTATGTTTACGGAGGTCCCGATCCCAGACACTCTAGTGAAAAAGAGGCAGACAACGAGTCAGGTCCAAACATGTGTATTGAGTGTGGCGTAAGCCTAGCTTGCACAATCATACAAGGAACACACAAGGCCTAAGAAATACAGAGTAGGAAATACAGAGACGTTCGCATTAGCTGGTTCCCAACGATGGTAAGGGGAATACTCACAATCCTGGAGCGAAGCAGAGACACAACAGCGAGGGTGGCCCAATGCCAGCACTGGGACCACAGACGGACAGCAAGGAGGTCTGGATAGGGAATGGCCGAGGCACCGAGTGGTCTGGGAGACCAGCTTAAATACCCCAAAACGTACCCTGGGGCTGGTGCTGTACTTGGTGGTTCTCACAGATTAAAACAAAGGGTCTAATGGGTCACTGAATGGCTTGGATGGGCCACTTTGGTAATCAGATTGTGATAAGTGACACCTCAGGAAGAGGGGACAAAAGAGGGAGGGGGAAATCCAAGTGGGCTGAAAGGATGTTCCAGCGGACAGGGCTTGTCCTGATGTCATCAGCTTCTGGAATGCGGAGGTTTCTTTGAGATGCATTCTCTAAGTGCTTGGGATGGTCAGCACTTAGCTCTTCTCCGGGGCGGCTCCTAAGATATGCAGAGCGGGGCGAGGGGCTCTCGCTGCGGACGTGGTGTGCCCGCTTCGCCGAAATGGCTTCTCAAAGCAGTCTCTTCCTCTGGGTCTTCTGGGTGCCTGAGAACATGGATGCCGGCTGGGCATAGCTGGGGCTGGATAGCAGGCTGCCCGGTAGCGAGGGCAAGCTCGGCGACCTACCCGCGGGAGGCTCCAGGCGGGAACTGACCAGGGAGCGCCTAGCCAGGCTCGCTGGAGGTTTCCCCGGCAGGCGCCCGGCTGCTAGCAGCGGCTTGGGCCCATATGAGGCAGGCTTCCATGGAGGCAGCGGGAACAACACTTTAAAACACAGTCCAAAGCAGGGAACAGGCACGGTCCGTGGCAGATGGCAGTGCAGGCACGGGGCATACTTGTAACACAGTCCAAACGCACACTGGGAAGTCCAGATACAGGGCAGGGCAGGGCTGCCCAGGAAAAGAGTCCTTTGTGCAGTTATCCAAACATGGAGTCAGGGAACTACACAGTCTATTGCAGCAGCAAGGTAATTGACACGCAGGCAGGAAACTGACACGTGTATTAACACACACACGTGTAAAGCAATCTTTGTGTAGTAATAAAACAGCAATGCAGGAAACTTTGACACAGTTCATGGCAGGCCTTAAAGCAGGGGAGGGGGCCTGCTTGGCAACAACCGTAACGGCAACATTCTGCCTTTTAATTGGCGGTGGGGGGTATTTTTCATTGGTTATCAAGAGCAAGTAACCAGAGCATAAAATATCTCAAAATGTAAATTAGGAAATTAAATAATCAAAGAATGTGTACACGTGTACATTCACAACTGCATGCTGCAGGATCTTTTGGGGTATGTATACACAGATGTGTTCGCAAGTGAAAAAGTGGAAAACAACAGGAGACAGTCTAAATTTAAAGGTTTGGTTTGATAGGCTATAAACTTTAGTAAAAAGGTAGAAAAAGGCAATTTGGAAATGAAATGCAACCTATTAAACAGTTCACTGTATATGAGAGCGGGCGCAGCTGCTCCAGCTGCGCAGAGAGAATTAAGACCGAGACGCAAGGGTGGGGGGGGAGAAGTCCTGATCCTGAATATAATCTGTATTGTATAAGACCTACCAATCTGATAGCATATTAGAAAGTTAACTTTTAAGAAAAATTGCAGTATGAAGGGAATACAAGACATGTAGTGTAGTGTTTGTTGTTTGTATGTTGATTTTCCCTTTTCCCAGTTTTCCCTTCCCCTTTTTTTTTCTTTCCCCTCCCCTTTATACTTTTGTAGTCTTCTGTAGTTTTTTTATGTTAGATATTAAAAAATAAAAATAAAATAAATTTTTTTTTAAAAAAAACAGTTCACTGTATATAAACAGCAAAAATACCCAATGGAAACCAGCCCAACAGAATCTTGCTATCATGGAAGAGAACTTGACAATGCTCAAATATAGGGAAGCCTGCAGGTGAAGGGAGAAAAGGAGGTGGGGGAGCTGCTAAACCTGACATCCTTAATGGGAGATATTTGGGCATGGGAGAGGTAGTCACTGAAAAAGTGTGGTTGGAAGAGAGACTGCAGCCCAGGACAAGAGTGGAAGAACTTTTAGGACAGAAGAAGAAGATAGCCGGTGGGAGAGTAAGTGAAATGCCAGAACGATATCCAGCAGGCTAAAGCTCTGAGCAGGGCAAGGATTTGGGGTGGACAGCAGCAGCTGGTTGGAGAGCAGGAGGGAAAGATGAGAAATGGCCCAAGTGGGAGCACTCCTTTGAGGCTAGAAGGAGTGGTGAAAATGCAGTGGAGAACAGATTTCTTGTGGGGCTTGGCAGAGACTGGTAGAAAGCTTGAATAGCCCTAGGAGGTTAGTCAAGGGTTTTTCTGCATATGCAACTTATTCTCAGGTTTTTTTAGCAGTTGATCCCCAAGCACTGGAACCAGTCCAGGTACAGTTCTTCCATGTGACTGCTGTCCCTTCGCATTTTACAGTTCTGGAGTTGGTTTATTTTGTTCTGCACTTGCCTTAAATAATCAGAATTTTCAAGTGAGGATTCTTTTGTCATCAGTGGCATTATCAGTGGCATTATCAGTGACATCACAGCACCCACCCACCCTTTATATTGCTCATATTGCTATAAGGGCTGAATATTTTTTTAAAAGATAGAAAATTAACACACTGACAGTCTTTGCATGGAGAAGCCTAAAAGGGGAAAAGCTCCACCACCCATATGCAAACCTCCACCCCCGCAGTCTAAACCAGAGAGCCCTACCTGAGTTGACCCAGAGCCAGAAGGCTAGCACTGGTGGAGTAAACCAACTTTTGTTGCGATGAAGCCCAGAGCAGCAGTGACTATGTGCTTTTCAAACTGCGCTGCTGTTTCTTGTGCTAGAAGTAGCCACCAGAGCTTTTGCAATTTTGTAAAAATTGTCATTTTCATATTGCTATATCGACCAACCAATGTAGTAATAGATGCAGCAGATTCTCTGAGTTCCTGGCTTTCATTTTTTTTTAAAGAAGTTTCTAGTCCCTTCCCTTGCAGAGATATTAGGGAAAAGGTATATCTCCACAATGGATTGGGCTAGATACTTTCTTTTTTAAAAAATGAAAGCTGAGAGTTCAGAGAATGTGCTGCATCTATTAATATCTATTAATACATGGTTGATATAGCAATATGAAAATGATATTATAACAGACAGAAAACAAAATCAGGAAGCAGGGAGGAGGAAGACAGAGGGAGGAGTGGTTTGATAATAATGACAGTTGCAGGTGGGTGGGAGTGGGCAGGACAGACAAAACTGAAAGAAACATTATGGAAAAAAATTGATTCAAAATTTTCTTCCAGAAAAAGATCAGGATAAAAGTGGTCTCTAAAGAATGGGGGGGGGGGGGGAGGGAAAAAACCGAAAGCAAAAACTAAAGGGAAGAAGACTTATTTTGATGAGTGAGAAGATTCTGGATTCTAAAGCTAAGTGGTAGATACCATTCTTGGAGTTCATCTCTAGTTTGTTGAGATTTTGGGCCATGTGGCTTTAGAGGAGGGGTATGGATTCCTCACTGAAGGTCACACTCAGGTCAGTAGCAATCAGCTTCAGGATATGGTAGCTCTTTGTGTTATTTAATGTAGGGAGTTTTATTGCCCTCCCTGATGGCTCTGGAATTTCCAAAGGATGGTGTATGATACCATACCATAGCAAGCTGATATGCCACTGCTGGAACTATGGGACAGAGCAGCCAGTTTTATCTGAATATATGATTTGCCACAGGGAGAACTTTATGATCATTAAATGCAAGGCCATCATATTTATTTTTGTCATTGTGCAGCTATGGTAAGCAGTTAGTTGCTGATGATTAGGTGAAAATTTATTAATGGGTTTTCTTTGAAAAGGCATCTACCGCATTGTTTGTCGTGCTTATTTTAAAGTAACGCTGAACAAAAATGCACTTAACCTTGAGCTGTAAATGCTTCTGGGAAGCTCTGATCATTATGGCATTCAACACAACATTACATGTTAAATATTTGTCTTGAATACACAATGAGATACAAAGGGGTGCTTTCTGAAGAAACAGCAGTACCTGTCTAGGCACAACAGGCAGCAAGGACTCTCATCACAATGTGACTAAAGAGAGTGCTCATATCTATAAAAATATCAAGGAATCAGAGGTTAAAGATCATTCTTGTCAGTTGTCTTCTCTGGTAATAGCTGTGTCTAAAACATATGCTGACTTTGCCATCCTATGAACCACTGGGAAGGGTAAAAAGAATAGCTATGACACAGACATACCATTGAATTCTTTGTAAGCATAAGTAAAGTATGTTCTGGGACTGCTGTGCTTCTAAACTGGATGCAGGACTGCAATGCTATTTGTGATAACACAAAGCTCCAGTAGAGCACTCAAGGCATGAGAGACCCTGGGGAGCCACCACCTTGGCCTTTCATAAATGTGCTTTGAGGTAAAACAGTGAAAATGCTGACCCTGTGCTCGATTTAGTTCTAAAGCCCTAATATCCTAAGGGCTAAGGCCTATTCTAGCCCTTAATTTTTTAAGTGCTTTCCTGGAACAAACTTTAGAATGGAAGCAATTGGATGACCAGAGGCAATATCAAATCTATGCTATTTCCACAAACTACTGAAAAGGAGACTAGAGAAGCCAGTAAAAGCCTCGGGGGGGGGGGGAAGCCTTCTCCCAACTTAGACTAACCTGGAAAATAGCTCCTTACCTCGATACGGCTGATATGGCCGTCTATGATCATTGTTGTGCTGTTGACTCTGATGTTGGTTGAACATAGGACTGACTGAATATAGACCTCATACAGTGAGTGCCCATATAGTGGGAACATAGAACAGAGCCGCCTGTCCAAGAATTCCTCTTTGATAGGTTTGTTGTTTGGACTGTAATTTAAGTAAGCCAACCAAGCTGCTTATTGCAGGTGATGTGAAATCTCTTCTTATAGAGACAAGTATTGCTCCAGGTGCCTGACCTGATATAAGTGACTTGAACACTTCGTATGCCCTCAGTCAGAATTCAGAAAATATGTAGTGGTAATGACCTAATTTAAATGACTGCGATTGGAATGCATCTATAAGAAGCGCTGATTCTTTGAGTGGTTTCTGAAATGTCAGTAGATTACTACCCACTTGAATAGAATAGATGACCTTGTCAATTTGATTAGAGACAATGAACATTAACACAAGAACATGTTATAGCTATTGCATCCAATAAAAAATGGGATTGGTCTCAAAAAGTGGAAGATTTGGAAAAGGATATTTTATATGGAGTTTAAATAGTCTGTCAATCATTATGTATCACTTTCCATTTAAAAAAAAATTAATTAAAATTTATTTGTGGCATGACTTTGTGAATCCTGATTTGATCACAGAAGAAGGGCTTGGACTAACAAAGCTCTGCCGGGGATTTCATTGGTAATGTAGCTTGAGTTTTCATGTTTAAAGCCTATTTCATCAGAAGCATGAAGTGACTTCTCTATCACCAGGTCAAACTAGACTAAGGGGATAAAACAGTGAACAAAGGGGAGAGAAGGCCATGAAATGCAAGAAATAGACTTTAAGACATTTTTACACAAAATTCAAAAGTACAAGTAAACGTAGTGACCATTCACAACAACTGTAACTTGTTGATTTAAACTCTACTTCTATATATTGCTAAATTGTATCTCAGCAATTATATATGCTAAAACCAATTGTTCGTCATTAACGTGCCGTGAAACTATTTTTGTTTATAAGAAAGAAAAGTGAATGAAACAACTTTACTATTACATGCTGCTATGATCCTTTGCACCGAATTAATAGATATAAAATAAAATAAAATTATAACCCAGGAAACTCAAAAAGCGTCCAGTAGCACCTTTAAGACTAACCAATTTTATTGTAGCATAAGCTTTCGAGAATCACAGTTCTCTTCGTCAGATGCATCTGACGAAGAGAACTGTGATTCTCGAAAGTTTATGCTACAATAAAATTGGTTAGTCTTAAAGGTGCTACTGGACGCTTTTTGATTTTGCTACTACAGACTAACATGGCTAACTCCTCTGGATCTAGAACCCAGGAAACTGTAAGTTGATTTCCAAGAATGCATGTTGTTCTAGTCAAATTATAGATGACAGAATGGCTTGGATTCAGTGATGCAGAAATGGATACATAAACAGACTTACTGCAGTTCTATCAGCACCACACCTAGTGCTTTTCTCCCCATATATTGTAGTGTGCAGAAACTGGTAGCACGAGATCTTGCTCTAGTGTAAATGCATGTGGGAATGCAATAGATTTTGTGGGAATGCATGTGGGAATGCAAAATGCTACCACAGTCTTTTTCCTGCATTTCCACTTGCATGAGAACTCTACAGCAAATGGAAGTATTGTGCCAGATCCAGACCAATATCTTGAACTGGCCCGGATGTGACGACAGTCTGTAGGTGGCCATAAATTCAATCTTTACTGCAGGAAAAAAGCACTCTAAAACAACACTCAAAAATTCCAGTCCTAAGCAGAATTATACCATGCTAAACCCATTGATTTCAATGAAGTTCAATGGAGTTCTGCTTACTCACTTATCAAATTTGCCAAGTCTAAATGTAACCCTCCTTGATTTTAAAATGAAGGGAGACTCTTTGGGTGGAATTATACATTTGGTAGCAAATACAGGATTCCCAGTAAAGGTTGTCAGCCAAACACTGGCGCCTTTCAGGAGCTTTTGTGGTGGAGGCCAGGCATCACATGGTACCATGTGATGCTGCAACATCACTTCTGGTCACATAACTGGAAGTGATGTTACACATTGATGCAACACTTTAGCCTTTTCCTCATGCAAAACTATCACTATCAACAAAGAGAAGGGCATAAATAATGCTCATGAGTTACATTTCTACCTCTGATTTAAATCCTTTCATGATTCTTGATTTTATAATGAACAAAACTACATCCTTTCCCTGCCCTCCCTAGCCCCACAAGTGAGCATCTACTTATGAAAGTCAAACTGCTTTTCTTTCATATTCAGGTCATGCAGCAACCTCATGAACTTGGATTAGATTAGCATAAGAATTAGCAATCGAAGGTCTGCTGCAAGCACAAAATTAGAAATCAAAGACAGAACTTTGACAATAAGGTTGTCAACCTCCAGGTATATCCTGGAGATCTTCCTGAATAACAGCTGATCTCCAGGCAATAAGGATCAATTCCCCTGCAGAAAATGGATGCTTTGGAGGGTGGACTGTATGGCATTATATCCCACTGAGGGCCCTCTCCTCCCAAAAGCCCACCTCCCATGGCTCCAAACCCTAGTATCCAGGGATTTCCTAATCTGGCATTGTCAACTCCAATGCACAACCACTTCACAAGTTAGAATATAACATAGAGCTAAGCTACAAGAGACAAATTACACAAGGGAAGGGAATCACATTGTTAGCAGGGAAGCTGAGTTTTAAAGGAGATCGGAAGGCTTTGTCAATTTCCCCTCTCTACAGATCTCTGCTCAGAAGGTTTGTTTATTTCCTCTTAACCTCTTAGAAGGGGAGGTGAAACTGATAGAGCTTTCCAAAGGCAAAGAGGAAATGAACAAGTCCTCTCAGGAGCGATCTCCCTAGCTCTGTAGAGAGGGGAAATTAACAAAGCCTTCCAATCTCTTTGGTGAAAGCACCTGAAGTGGAAACTTTCACTGAAAATTATGGCTGTGCAGACATTTCTCTACCATGTACACGTATAGCTGAGATAGGTTGTGGCCACAGAAGAAAATGCAGAGCCATGGAGCTTCATACAAAAGTGCCCATACCTCAGAAAATGTAGTAATCCCCAAAGAACAAGCAACCCTCAATAGCAGCCCTGAAATAAACAAAGTTTAAGAATCACTGAAGCAGGCAAAGTTTTGCAGCCTATGCTGAGAGCGGGGGAGAGGGCAGACACACGTTGAAGGAACCAAACCCACACACTTAGCTGGAGGAAAACAAGGCCACAACCTTATTGAAAACAGCATAAAGAGGAGCACTGGTGAATCATATGGATGGGATTCCAAGCATCGACTGACCCACCTTCCAGTCGATGACCCCTCACCCCCCTCAGTCCCCAGCTGAGGGGAGGAACCAAGGAGTGACATTACGGGGGAGATCACCTGGGTGTACACCCCTTGGTGATTCCGCTGCCACCTGGGAGTGAGTGTGCCCTGGCAGCCCCCGAGCTGGGCATGCACCTCCATCACCCACTCCCAAGATTCCTTATGGGAATCCCCTTCAAGGGGAGCCCAGGCATGCAGGTCCTGGCTCCCCTAAAAAGAGATCCAATCCAATGACAAACTGCCCAAACAAGTTGTGACAGAAAGCAAACAAAAGCACATGGTAAAAGGAGAGGGGGGTGGGTCTTTGCAGGCCGAGAGCAGAATGTGGGGAAGCGGGGTGGCAGCTAAATTTATACCCAGCTGCTGGACCAGACAGAAAACTGCCTCCTTGAGGTCCGATGCCAAGCCCTGCCCAAGCAGCAGAATGTCTCCATCTGCTGCTGATTGGTTGGCTGGGGATTTGAACTGACTGGCCACTAGCTCGCCCAGGGGAATGCTGGGCAAGCCACAGCAATGGCGGCCACCATGCCTTGGCCCTCCTCCCTGCCCGCCAGCCACAAACTGGCTACCAGGTAAGTCTAGTGGCCATCACTTCTCAAGGAGCTACAGAATCTGACCACTGGAAGGCAGTGATTAGAGACTTTGGTTTCCACTGAAGACATTTATAGGAATATATTTCTCCAGTGTAGCTTGGCAAAGTTCCAGATCACAAGAAAAAATAATGTTGTCCTCAACATTTTTCACTGCGACTTCGTTTCTTCCATTATATCCTTTTGTATAGTCCCTGAAAAAAGCATCATCTATACAAGGAAGCAGGACCAGCCCAGTAATTTCCCTTTGCATCAGTGCTCTGCTCACCCATCCAAGTTCACCTTTATCTTGAACCATAAACACCACAAAATGCAAATAATTTCTGCATATTGATCTGCCATGATGTGAACACAAAACTCAAGTGTGTGTATGGGAGGAGCTCCACATCCAGTAACTAGCGTTTACATGAGTTCTATATATGCTCCGCATGTGCTGTCCTTCCCTGATGTGATAAAAGGGGACACCCAATCCGGAACTTCCCTTTTCTTCCTCTTCTTCTTCCTCCTCCTCTTCCTCCTTACCAGTTGTTTGGCACTGCATCTTTGATCCCCTAGGCACATTCATATGTTGCTTAGCTTTGAGGTGCATCAGCTTCTGATAAACTAAAGATTCCCTGGATTCAGCCACAATGCCACAGATTTCAGAATCACTTATAACCGATAGGTTTGCAAATAAGTTGCTGTACTAGGTAGCCACTAACCGCCATTGGAATAAAGGTGATCTGAGTACAGAAGGCATATAAAAATAAGATCATTGATAACATTTTTTGCTGTGGAAATAGATTTACCTCTGCTCATCTTGGCTTCACTACCAGCATGTGTATCTGTAAGTGGAGTGAGAAATTATTTGAGCATGGCAAGAGGATGATAATCACATTGTCCTTTTAGAGGGGGACAGGGTTATACAATTAAAAGTTTTGTTAAATCAATTTTCAAGCCTGGCTTTGAATTCAGGTCTCACATATCTGACACTCTAACCACAACACTGCAATGGCTCTCTGGGATTTCTGGTAGTGTTACACAAGTGTAGAATAGCGGTTGGAGTGTCAGACAAACATCTGAGACTCCATATTTGAATCCCCAAATTTGTTGGGTGATCTTAAGGCACCAGGGCCCCCTCATAGGGGAGAAAGGGGGTACTCTTTAGTGAGGACCAGTGGTGCAATCCCTATTACCATGAGGAAAGAATTCACTCTCAGAATACCAAGGCAAATCTACCTGACCATTTCCTTGAGAGAGTTGTACAAGTTAGTGAAGATATTTTTTATTTCAAAAAACTCATGCCAGTGTTTACATAGTTACTGCCCTGTTGTTCTGTTTTATTTCTTATGTTGTTACTGTTGGTAAGGCTTCTGTTTTTATTGTATCTTTTTCTCTGCTTGCTTATTAAGGACCTGGGCATGTAACATTTTGGCCTGTTTATTAGTAATTAACTAACTGGTTGGATTGTATTTTAAAGAGATTTTATGCTGGTCTGGCATGTGCTGTTATGTAATTTCTATGTTTCCAAAGTTGATTTTTATGAAGGCAGGTTCTGTTGTAAGTTGCCTCAGCCATCAGGCAGGCAGAGTGGCAATTCATAAATATTAGAAATGAGAAAATAAATAAGTAAACTTGGGATGAGAGTTGTGTTTTATAAATAATACACTTGCCAGAAGGTCAAGGATGGTACCAGGTTTTGAATTGGACAAAGAAAAGATAAAAGTTCTATTCTGACATTTTGCTCCTTCAGCTGTAGCTATACCATTTTCCTGACCTCACTACCTCCCACTTACAAACAATTAGTTTTTTTTTTTTAAAGGCAGTATAACCACAGTATCCATATTAATACGTTACAAATTTGTACTATGCTGTTAACTTAAGTTTGGCTTCACATTAGTTCAGACATTGCACTTTATTGTTTTTAATGGTGCATAGTTTTCTAGAGTTGCAACAGAGAGGACCAGTTTAAATCTTTCTGCCTGTGATTTCTGCCCCAAAGCACTTCCACTATACAGCCGTAGGAAAAAAGTAATGTTTAAATGTTAGTCCAAACGCTTATTTATTGTTATTCCTTACAGACTATGATGTATACCTGTTTCACTGCAACAGCAGGTTGACAGATACAATCCTAAAACAGGTGTTTAAATTTCCTACCGTTGTGGAATGCTTTCTACATCAATTGGTCTACTGAGTATCCTCCATAAGATGCTTGTGTGCATCAAGGAGACTTCTGGGATATTCAGTCCATGTAGAACACTGGCCAGGCATCTTCAGCCACGCTATTGTTTGGTAGTTACTGACAGTATAACATAGGATACACGCAATAGCCCCTGTGCTTGCTGATTCCAGAAGAACATTGCAAATGGAGATGAAATAAAAATATTACTGAGCTTCTTTTGTGAACCCCGATAAAATTCCAAGGAAATCCAGTATTATATAAAACCCATTTTAGAAAACAACTGGGTTGTACAACACGCCAACCTCAGTGGATTATCTGCCACACAGTTAGAGTGACCATTGCATTGGCAGTGAGTACAGATTGCCTTCAAGCAATTTGGTGCTTACCTAGAAACTACATGGATAAGACCATCAGTGTAGCCCTTTACAGCAATAACAAACAAAGATCATATTGCATATTCCCTGTCCAGGCGGAATCCATTTTCTATGCTTCCAGCTTTATGTTGCAGCATTCTGTTTTTGCCATTGTTTATACTCAACGCCTAACTGTATCCCTTATCTTTCTGTTCTTAGCTCCTATTTGCCATAAACCTGCCACAATTCTCATTAAGGGAAGCAAGGATTTTAAAATAATCTACCTTTAAGAGCCCACAAGTTGTCCTTAAATCTCAGGGGATTTGGAGTAAGGTGCCACCAATATGCAAACAACAACCAGGTCTATTTCTCCTTCAGCTTAGTCAGGGTGGAGGGGTGTCTGTGGAAGTCCTGAACAAGGGCCTGAAGAAAGTAAAAGGTAATGAGGTAATAATATGAAGGTAATAATGAATAATAATAAAGTAATAAAATGACGCTTCCTCCAGACTAGAGATGGGCATGAACCGGAAAAAAACCAAACCATGTGGTTCATGGTTCGTCAAATTTCATGAACCACGAACTTTCACAAACCTGCCCCTGGTTTGTGAACCAGTTCATTTGGTTCATAAAAATGTCATGTCCGGGTCAGAAAAAAGTCACTTCTGGGCCAGCAAAAGGCCACTTCCGGGCCAGCAGAAGGTCACTTCCGGGTCAGCAGAAGGTCTGCAGGAAGTCTATCCCCTGTTGCCTAGGAAACTGATTGATTGGCACCAGGCTGTCTGCAGTAACGAACCAAAAAACGAACCAAACAAACCAGCCTAAAAGTTCGTGGCGGTTCATCAGAAATGGGATCTGATGAACTGTGGTTCGCAAACCACGAACCAGCCTGGTTCGTGCATAATTTTGGTTCGTATTTTGGTTTGTGCCCATCTCTACTCCAGACAAGACTGAGGTGCTGTTGGTCAATGTCAAAGCTAAGGAGTTCTAATGGTCTGCTTTTAGCTGGAGAATCATTTTCTGAGACTCTTTTTTCTTGTGCTTTATTTTATAATCTGTCAAGAGTAGATTCTGTAGAGATGTGCCACAGAAATTTTCTAAATAAAATAATAAATTATAAATAAAGTCATTCCTACAAGATAGTGGTGGGGAAAGGAGGGATGGTATTTGAATTGGGAATCTGGTTTGCCTAGGTCTTTGAAACATTTCCCTGCTCTTTGCATGAATGTTGACTTAATAGCATTGTGAACTCTGGTCCCAATAGAAGCAATACTTAGATCTTGCACCAGGTCTTGAAGACTAAGTTTGGGTCATCTTGGCTCTGTGTCCATCTTCTCCAAGGCACAATCATTTATTATGGTATCTAAACATGTTGTCTCTTTCTCACGACACTCATTTACCAAGTTAGTGTGAAGATCATTGAAATCATACCCTGTAAACATTTTTCATCTGGTTGGGTTCCTTATTTCTTTCTCCATTCAAGAACACTCTCAGAGTCTTGACTATGTGCTGAATATGTACTGTGCATGACATGTATTGTATAGCTAAATAGGCACTAGGTAAAGCAAGCAGGTGATCTATCACCACATATTTATAAGTGGTTTTCAGAACAAGGAGTGAATCTGTTCTGACAGGCAAATCACTCAGAAGTTTCAAGCATGTTACACTTAGCTCCATGGGGGTGACGGTCACTTTTACCATTTAGACAAATGCTAGCTTATTTACCAAGAGATACTTTGCTAAAGGTTAAGTGTGAATCCCTTGCAGGAACTGAATGCAGCCTTTTTGTAGCATAAGGCCAGTGCAGATGGCAATTCTTCTACTACCTGGGACAAATGCCTAATTGTGTGCCTTGAATTCTTAGATTTAATCTAATTTTACCATATTTTATTTATTTATATTGAAATATTTATTAGCTGCCTCCTCATAAAAATGTTCTGGGCCATTAAAACATAAACCAATATAAACAATGATAAACTGACTAAAAACTGACTAAAAATTCTTTCTAAATTGGGCATGGTTAGTAAAAAATAAAAAAATATAAAAAAAATAAATTGAGCATGGTTCAGGACAGATAGTGATTAAACAAAGTTCCAATCGAACATTCATACATGGCTGGTAGACGGCCATCACTTTGGTGGGTTACAAACATAATTTGATCTAGATACATTCCCACAGAACTTGCTTATATATTCACCTTGGGAACTGTGAGAAAGCATACAGAGCAATCTCTTCAGTAGACTTACATCATTCTCAATGAAATCAATGGATTAGAAGATGGTTAAGAATGTACCTTCTAAGGTGCTTAGAACTGCACTGTTAGGCTGCACACTGAATTAAAACAAATTAGAACTAAGGCCCAAAATTAAATTTCTGGAAATTCTGGCAGCCATAGTAGTAGGCAAACAACCCATGATTCTTTGGTAGATCCTGGGTAAAAGATTTCATGTTCAGATTCCTAGTTTAAAGGGTTTCAAGTTGAAGGGCTGGGATCCTGGAGACACTTCAGGTTCAAGAAGATGAGCCAAGAAAGGCCCAAAAGTTTGTCTCAGAAAAAAGTAGCTTAAAATCTTCCATACTTTATTTCATCATATATGCAGCAACAAAAAGTGGTGATATTTATTTTAATTTGCTTTTTTTCTGTACAGCTGAAGCTGTTGGGCTGCAGGGAAACTTATTTTCAGGCCCATGGGAGTTTTCTGTTAACTGAGCCACAGATGCTGATCACATTCAACTCCAGTATTACACACTTGGTATTTGTATGCTGTTGAACAAAGGCAAAGCATTAGGAAAACAGGTGCGCAAGTAAAGCTCTCATTATGTCAGGACTTATATTTATGACTGCACAAATTAATGAACATTCCTTATCATGTGTGATCCTGAAGAGACATATAACAAACACACTCTGATGACTCTGAGAAAAAAGTGTAATGATCATCTAGAAAGCTACGTGTGATTCTAACAAATGGCCGAAGCAATTAGATGCAGCATATAAAATTCTAATTTCTTATCATAAATAATAAAAAGTAATATTTATTAAGCATTAGCATGATAGACACAAAGTAGAAAACACCAACCAATAAGCTGGCAAGCTATCGCTAGTAAACTGCAAATACAAGGAGGTTGTATTGGAATATTTTAAGGCACAATGGAAAACAAATTTGAAAGAATCAGGCAGAGAGCACCAATTCATATTCTCCATTCTGTATCTTAAGAAGGGGCTTAAAAGATTAATCTGTTCACAAGAATAATGAAATCTGTAGGAAAGATAAATCCAAGTGTTTCTTGCTTGCGCAAAAAAGAGGCTCTCCTTTCAAATATGCAATCTGGGGTTCATATCCAGTGTGGGCAAACAATTAATATCTGTACTGTTCAGCGAAAGGTGCTCTAGGTATTTTTTTTTTGCTTACAGCCTGAGGCCATCTAGGGTTATCAGGTCATCAGGATTTGAACTGAAGTTCTGTTATTTAAGCTGCCTCCTCATTGTACCTAGCAGAATCAATAACAACTCAGGGCCAGGGGCCAGAAAGATGAGCAAGGTTGTTTTCACCTTAATTTGATGAGAGATTTTTCTGTTAATTCCCACAGGTTCACCAGTCCACCCAGCATTATGGGCCCAGATGCGATTTTGGGGTGGGGGAGAGAAACAGCCTTTAAATTTATGAAATGACAATTTCTATTTAAAGAACAAGAGCTTGTTTTTGGAACAGAAATATTTCTGGTTTTAAAAGTCATTAGCGTGTTGCTTCTGTAAATGCTCCAAGCTCCATCTTCCTCACCTCTCAGTCTTCCTCAGCTCAGAACAGAATTTTCAAGATTGCTTTCACCCTTGTGATAGTTGAATAATGGTTAATGTAGGGAGGAGGTATCTGCCTTTTAGCTACAATCGCATGGCAGGGTGCTAAGAGGACATTAAGGGGTATGTGTGTGTTATGTGCCATCAAGTCGTCTCCAACCTATGGCAACCCTGTGAATGAAAAGACCTCCAAAATGTTCTCTCTTTAACAGACTTGCTCAGATCCTGCAAACTGGAGGACATGGTTTCTTTTATTGAGTCAAGCCATCTTGTTTTAGGTCTTCCTCTTTTCCTGCTGCCTTCCACCTTTCCTAGCATTATTGACTTTTCCAGAGAATCTTGTCTTCTCATAATGTGACCAAAGTACGATAGCTTTAGTCTTGTCATTTTAGCTTCTAAGGAGAATTCAGGCTTGATTTGATCTAGTACCCACTTATTTGTCTTTTTGGCTGTCCATGGTAAATGCAAAACTTTCCTCCAGCAACACATTTCAAATGAATCAATTTTCTTCCTGTCATCTTTCTTTACCATCCAACTTTCATATCCATACATGGCAATGGGGAATACCATAGTTTGGATTATCCTGATTTTAGTTCCCAGGGAGATATCTTTATCTTTAAGGATCTTATCTTGCTCCCTCACAGCTGCTCTTCCAAGTCTCAATCTTCTTCTGATTTCTTCATTGCAGTCTCCCTGTTGGTTGATGATTGAGCCAAGGAATAGAAAATCTTGAACAACTTTAATTTCCTCATTGTCGACTTTAAAATTGAGTAGTTCCTCAGTAGTCATTACTTTTGTCTTCTTGACTTTCAGTTGTAATCCTGCTTTGACACTTTCTTCTTTAACCTTCATCAGTAGTCGTTTCAAGTCTTCACTATTTTCTGCTAGTAATGTGGTGTTATCTGCATATCTCAAATTGTTAATATTCCTCCCACCAATTTTCACTCCACCTTCTTCTAGATCTAATCCAGCTTTCCTTATGATATATAGAGGTTGAATAGGTAGGGAGATAATATGCATCCTTGTCTGACACACTTGCCAATTGGAAACCATTCTGTTTCCCCGTATTCTGTTCTGACAGTAGCCTCTTGTCCAGAGTACAGGTTGTGCATCAAAACAATCAGATGTTATGGCACCCCCATTTCTTTTAAGACTCTCCATAGCTTTTCATGATCTACACAGTCAAAAGCTTTGCTGTGATCTATAAAACACTGGCTGATTTTCTTCTGAAAGTCCCTGGTGTGTTCCATTAGCCATCATAAATTTGCAATGTGATCTCTGGTGCCTCTTCCTTTTCTGAATCCAGCTTGAACATCTGGCATTTCTCGTTCCATATATGGTAACAGTCTTTGCTGTATAATTTTGAGCATCACTTTTCTGGCATGGGAAATTAATGTGATTGTCTGATAGTTGCTGCACTCCTTGGCATCCCCTTTTTGAGGTATGGGAATGTAGACTGAGCGTTTCCAGTCTGTGGGCCATTGTTTTGTTTTCCATATTTGTTGACATATTCTTGTTAAGATTCTGATGGACTCCATTTCTGTGGCTTGAAATAGCTCTATTGGTATTCCATCTACTCCAGGTGCATTGTTTCTCTTAATTGCTTTGAGTGCAGATTTTACTTCACTTTCTAGGATTTCTGGTTCTTCATCAAAAGATTCTTCATCAAAAGTATCTGTCATCCTTCCATCTCTTTTGTATAGTTCTTCCGTGTATTGTTTCCATCTTTCCTTTATTTTGTCCTGATCAGATACTGTATATCCATGTTGATCTTTTAGCATCCCAAGCCGTGGCTTGAATTTCCCTTTGATTTCTTGGATCTTTTGGAACAAATCTCTTGTTCTTCCTTTTTTGTTGTTCTCTTCTATTTCTTTGCACTGGCTATTATAATAGATTTCTTTGTCTCTGCGTGCAAGCTGCTGAAAAGCTGTATTTAGAGTTTTGACCCTATTTCTGTCTGCTTCTGCTTCTCGTCTATCTTTAGCAATTTTAAGAGTTTCCTCAGTCATCCATTTAGGCGTCTCCTTTCTTTTGGCTACAGGAATAGTCTTTGCACATTTTTCCTTGATAATATCTCTGGTTTCAGCCCATAGTTCTGGCTCACAATCAATTAAACTTAGTATTGCAAATCTGTTCCTCACCTGGTCTTTAAATTCTTCAGGAATATTATTTAGATTGTATTTTGGTACTACGATTCGTTTAGTGTTTCTCTTCAGCTTTATTCTAATTTTTGATATTAGCAATTCATGATCTGTATCACAATCAGCTCCTGGTCTTGTTTTAGCTGAGAGAATAGAGCTTCTCCATCTTCTGCTTCCAATTATGTAATCTATTTGGTTCCTGTATTGGTCACCTGGTGATTTCCACATATACAATCGTCGTTTTGGTTGCCTGAAGCATGTGTTAGCAATGAACAGGTTGTTGCTTCACAAAATTCTATGAGCCACTCTCCTCCTTCATTTCATGATCCTAATCCACATTTTCCATCTGTGTTTGATTCTGCTTTATCACCTACTTTTGCATTCCAGTCACCTATGATTATCAGCATATCTTGTTTAGGTGTATGGTCAATTTCTTCTTGGACACTTCCGTAAAAGTTTTCTATTTCTTCCTCCTCAGCAACCATAGTTGGAGCATAAACTTGAATGATGGTTATGTTAACAGTCTTTCCCTGAAGTCTGATTGATATTACTCAGTCAGACTTTGGTTTGTAGCTCTTAGCTGCTTGTGCTATGTCTCGCCTCACTATTAGAGCAACACCGTTTCTTTTGAGTTCATTTCTGCAGTAAAACACTACATCTTTTTTCATTTTGGGATGTCTCATCATAGTGTTTTCAAGGTAAGAGATTAGCAGAAGTGGTTTACCATTGCCTTCTTTTGCTTCGCAGCACTAACCAGGGTTAGTTGAAGTGACACTGCCATTGTCTGTGAAACATCCTCCACCAGTGTCACCTTCCACTACTGATGCTGCCCAGCAGCTAACCTTCAAGAATTCTTCTGCTCCCATCACCATTGGAACATTCAATTCTCTTCTGCTGATGTGACCATTGATTCCTGAAGGGGGTGGATGCATCTTAGTCTGGGGTCTCAGCTTTGACCATTCCACCTCGAGTGACTCTTCCAGAAGTTTAGACTCTTGACCAAGCCTGTGCTCCTGATGGTGTTGCTCTTAGCTTCACTGACACACTCAAACCCTCTCACCATGTTAAGGTGTGTATGCAAGAAGGGGTCACTTAAGGAAACAGCTAGTTATTTTTTAAAAGGTGTTCATTATAAATTGGTAAAAGCTTGGGGGAAATGATAGTTTAAATTCACACACATTTTTTATATTAACAATGTATAGATACTTACAGCACAATCCTAACAACACTTTCCTTGGTTACATAAACCCTATGGAATAAAATGGGTCTTACTGAGTAAACCAGCTTAGGATGCTCCTTAAAAGACACTCAGAGACACTTCAGCATAGTCACAGGGTTATAGAAGTTTCTGTTGGTTAGGAGGAAATCATTCTTTTTTTTAAGTCATGAAAATGTGACAAGCTCACCTTCAGAATGCTGGCGATATTTCAGGCTTCATAATTATTGTGCATCTCTTTTACCCCTGATTGCTATTCTGAGAATTGTTTCTCTTCCCCCATCCTATTAAAGAGATGTAAGGACCAAAACAGACAATAAATTGTGCCATAAGTCAGGTGATCCTCTCCGCTGTGAAATAGCTGCTGGGAACTAAGTTCCCTGGTATGCCCAGCCCTGATTTGGATCAGGGCTGTGCTGTGGGGGTGGAGGGGCTTCCGTTTCCCCCTAGTGCATTTTCCTGACCCAAAATGGATCTGGGGGCATCGTTTGCCCTGTTGGGGGGACTGCACTTGCACTGTGACAACCTGACGCATGGCAAAACACACAACCTAGTTTGAGCCTGAGAATTTCAATAGTTGTTCATCTAAATAGCCAAAATACTTTCTTACATGAGTATAGTGCTGCTGATGTGTTCACAACTGCTACAAGTGATTTGTTAGCTTAGCATTAATACAGCAGTATTGTGATAATTTCTCAGGCCAGATGGAAGCTCAGAGAGATCTTCATTTGATATTAATTTATTACTTTAGTTTCATCCAAAATTTATTGTGAAATAGGTCGTTAAAAATGGCTAATTTTTTTTGCCAAAACTACAAAGCAAAATAAAATATATTGCAAACTCAGCAAACTACTTTGGAAAGTTTAAGGGATGCAGAAACACAAACTGAGAGATCAAAATATATTTTTTTATTTATAGGCTGTTCTACTACAATGACTTGGGGCAGATAGTACTATTATTAAAATGTTACCTTATGAAACACAAGCTTTTTAAAAAAAATCTAGAAAACTGTGTGTAGTTTGAATGGGACATGGATTTATAAGGTATCTGACTCCTCTACCTGCAGAGGTGTCTCCTTCAGCTCAGGGGAAAGGTTGAGCCTCAGAACAGGGAGAGGAGGGGGTTATTGCAGCACCCTGATCTCTTTCTGTCTCCTGCATTTGGCCCTCTCACCCACTTTGTAGGAGCTCTCCCTTGCCCAACCTTTTAAACTCTCTTCCTGGGGTAGATCAGCCCTAGGCTCCTCTTCCATGTTCTCCCCACAGGTAAGGCCTACCTGCTTGGCAGGCCCTGGGACCACTAAGCCCCTAGCCTCACCTCACAGGGTCTCCTGTTCGCTGATTACAGGACTTGTGGCAGGCCTTGTATTGGTGCCTTGCCATTTGCCCCTCCTCCCTCAGGTGGGCACTTCCCACCACCATCGAGCCGACCTGTCCTGGGCCCATCAGCTCCTGCCATTGCTGCAGACATCTCCTCTGTGCTGGGCCTAGATGCAATGTTCACACAGCTGGCCGTGCCCTGACACCATCCTGGCTGGCATGTCAGTCAGGCACAGCCCTTTGCTCCCCAGCTGCCACACTGATCCACCAATCACATCAGTCCTTTGCTGTAGGAACCAGCCTGGTTGGGGTGCCTCAGTTGGGGGCCGCTTTGTCACCGCAACTGCCAGCCGTGAGTTTCCCCAGAGCCCTCGTGAGTGTGGGGAAGGGGGGGGGTTTCCAGACAATGGCATCTGCATTTTGTGAAAATGACACTAGAGGCTTCAATGGTCCTGAGTGAAACTTGCAGCACAACCCACCCACCATGCACTTCCAGGATGAAATTCCCAGGGATTGTACCTCTCACTGAAAAAGTACGCCATCCCAAATTCAGGTACCCTCAGAGTCCTATGCCATTGTTTCCCAGCCAAGGTTCTACAAAAGACTGAGATTCCATGGGATGACATCAGAGGTTCCATGAAAAATCATAGACCATATAGATAAAATTTTTGAAATACCATGGCAAATTCCAAATACCCCTTGAAATATTGCAGTTATTGTGGTTATATGTATATGTATTGTATCTGTGTTCATTTCGCATTGTTACAAAGTTGCCTCATCAGCGATGACAGAAAGAAATCCAAGATAAAAAGAGCAGCATGGCGAATTACATTATATCATACAAAAAAGCTGACATAGATATATATCGCTGCTCTTTACAAATAAATTTTCTTGACAGTCATTTAGTATTAATTGAATTACACTTCCCACCATGAACTTTTTCTGGCCAGTATACATTTTCATTGATAGGAGTTCCTTGGGATTTGAAAAATTAATTTAGGGGGTTCCTTCATGTGAAAAAAGGTTGGGAAGTACTGTTCCATGCAAAGCTGAGACATGTTCCTGGTTCATCTCCATCTCTCAGCTGCCAAGTTCATATATGGCAGGTGAAAGCACTTGGTAGACTGCCTACCTGCTCAGTATATCACAAGAATGGTAAAGAACGGAGGCTTTGATGTAGGTCAAAGTTCACTTCAGCCGTTGTACATTTCCTAAGGATTTTAGTAACATTAAAAGGAATGTGCATAGTAATGAAACTTCAAAGAAATTGTAAAGCGATTTCCAAGGGGGTGGAATGAAACCTTTGACACTTCTCATACGCAAAAAACTTATGGAGAAGCATAAGAGATGTCTGTCCTGCACTAGAATAAGTGAGATCCCCCCCCCCACCGCACTGCTTTTGTTAGAATATTGAAGCAGGAGAGGGAGAGAGTCTGGTTTATTTACTTGTTTATAAAAATGGAGTACATGGACAAGGATACGTTCCCACATCTCTTTGTTTCTTTCCATCATTTCCTCCCAGTCCATCAGACTTAATGCATTGGAGCCTGGTCAAGTGAAATATGCTTCAAAAAACAGCAGAGTAAGAGTGTGATTATGAAATTCCTGGGCTGAAAACATACACAAAACCCAGTGTTTGGGGTTGTTACTGTGATTTTCCAGAATGGTAAAATTAATCTGAGATACTTGGGAATTACAAAATTCTCTCCCTCCAAAATCCATTGTTGTTTTTCATGTTTGGGCAGAGGCCTGGTAAAGGCAGGTCCTGGCCAGTGCAAGCCAGGTGCACAGCCCAGAAGAGTTCTGGTTCTGGCTGACTCCTCCTCCTTCCCTCTCTCCTTTGTGGGGTGAAGCCATTTTTCGCACTCCAAATAGAATGGCTGGGGCACTTGTTCAGAGACCTGTAGAATAGGACCCCTTGGTTTAGTTTGCTTGAAACTTGGGTAGGTCTTTAGTGGACAAGCAGCCCTAGCTCCCTTACAATTTTCATTTGGTTGAAAAACAACTTCAGCACTGCCCGCAACCCCCCAAAACAGTCATATATAGAAAAGATCTGATCCTTTGTCATTACTGATCATCCTCAAGTCTCTTAAGGGTGAATATGTGGATGAATGTAAGAAAGAAACAGAGACAGAGAGGAAATATTTTCTCTTCATGGCAGGAATAATCTCAAACTGCCTTTTCTTCACCTTTTCTGGTGTGCAGGGCAGGTGGTTACCCAATTACTGAGGCAATGTCTGGGTCTCTGTCTCTGTTTTTAAAATGGCAACATCCAGAAACCAGTGGGAGAACACTTCAATCTATCCAGACATTCCATCAAGGACTTAAAGGTCACTGAAGTTCAACAGAAACCTTTCAAAACCAAAATCCAATGGGAAACTGCTGAATTGGAATTCATATGTAAATTTGACTCAGTCAGGCTTGGATTGAATGGAGACTATGAATGGTTCTCATTATCAGAAGTAACTGATTTCATTATCAGAAGCAAACTAATCCCATTATCAGAAGCTACTGATTGCATCTACTCCCCCCTCCCCTCTCCACCTATATATCTGACCAGTTTCTTCCTACCCTCCATGCAGCTGACAAAGAGAACTGTGATTCTCGAAAGCTTATGCTACAGTAAAGTTGGTTAGTCTTAAAGGTGCTACTGGACTCTTTTCTATTTTTTATTTATGTATGTCACCGCCATAGAGGACTAAGCAAACAGTATTATAAGTTTATAACAACAGAAGCACAGTTTCAAGGTACCTTGAAGTACTATGGAGGTAAGAGGGAAACTGCTAAAGGTTGCTACAGTATAAGCACTGCTTACTTATGTTATTGTCAAAAGATTCTTGTAAGAAAGAGATATGTCTCATGCTTTATCCGAATAACAATGCCTCAGTGCATCACTGTGAAATATATAATGTTTAAAAATGCAAGCATTCAAACCAATCATAAACGTCTCTGGCATTTGTATGCATGGGGAAAACAATTTGTAGCACAACAGCTCAACGGTATACTCTTTTGAGGCAGATATCGCTCACCTACTTTGCAAAAGTACGAGAAACAGCAGAGCAATCCTACTGGGATGCAACACAAATTTTGTCACAATCTGTACAATATAGGAAAGAAAGCACTAGACAGAATGAAAATTAAGACAAGCTTTGGCAGCAGAATGGAAATGGTAGAGCTTTGCATATACATAGATAGTAGGGACCAATCTTTTCCTCTAAACATCAGTCCTACTTTAACAAGAATTAAACATTTCTAATTAGGCCTCTGATTCCTCTCTCCCACTGCAGACCTCCAGCTCCTCCCTCAGGCTGTTCCTGTAGGTCAACTGTTTACCAAGAGCATTTCAGAGCCAAACTACAAGTGACACCTGACACAGGTTGGACACTTGTCAGCTTCCCTCAAGTTTTGATGGGAAATGTAGGCATCCTGGTCTTGCAGCTGTAATGGAGAGCCAAGCTGTAAAACCAGGGCGCCTACATTTCCCATCAAAACTTGAGGTAAGCTGACAAGTGTCCAACCTGTGTAAGGCATCACTTGTAGCTTGGTTCTCAGAGGAGATTTGGGACTTTAGAGGGTGGGGGAATTTTTTTCTTTTTTCTTTAGAGGGTGGACAGAATTTTTTTCTGCCGATGGAAATCAGTACTACAACCAAGGTGCAGCCCAGCAAAACATCTCACCTTGACAAAAAAAGACTCTATGAATGAGTCCTGAGTCTTCTAATGAACATAAATAGTTCACAGATCTTGTAGGAACAATTTGGGAGAAAAAAAATAACTAGTAAAATATGTATTGTCGAAGGCTTTCACGGCCGGAGAACGATGGTTGTTGGGGGTTTTCCGGGCTGTATTGCCGTGGTCTTGGCATTGTAGTTCCTGACGTTTCGCCAGCAGCTGTGGCTGGCATCTTCAGAGGTGTAGCACCAAAAGACAGAGATCTCTCAGTGTTACAGTGTGGAGAAGATGTTGGCAGGTCATTTGTATCTACTCAGGAGGGGTGGGGTTGAGCTGAGTCATTCTGTAAGAGTTTCCCAGGGTGTGGAATGCTAATGGCGGGAGGCTTCACTGTATCCTGAGGAGGTTCTTTTGCATATGGATTGGTGCTTGATGTGCTAATCTTCTCTGCAGGGCTATTGTCGGGTGTAGAGTGTTTTGTTGGCCTGGTGTTTTTCAGAACTGGAGCCCATGCTCTGTTCATTCTTAAGGTTTCTTCTTTCCTGTTGAAGTTTTGCTTATGCTTGTGAATTTCAATGGCTTCCCTGTGCAGTCTGACAAAGTAGTTGGAAGTGTTGTCCAGTATTTTGGTGTCCTGGATTTCAGCAGATTTCATCAACAAAATCAGTTCTCTGAAACTCAATCCACAAGACATACTTGTCAGTTTTGATGTTGTATCCCTGTTTACCAAGGTTCCAGTAAAAGACACTATTGCACTGATTAATCAGATTTTCCCAGAGGATGTAACAGCCTTATTCCATCATTGTCTGACAACCAGTTACTTCCAATGGGACAACGAATTCTATGAACAGATGGATGGGGTGGCCATGGGGAGCCCACTCAGCCCAGTTATAGCAAACTTCTACATGGAACATTTTGAAAAAACAGCTCTAGAATCAGCACCCCACAAACCCAGTGTATGGTTCCGGTTTGTGGATGATACATTCATCATTTGGAGCCATGGGGAGGAAGAATTGAGGGAGTTTTTGAATCATCTCAACAACATCCACCTGAACATACAATTCACAATGGAGAAAGAAAGTGAGGGAAAACTCTCATTCCTGGATACCTTGGTCATCCGCAAAGCAAACTTTCAGTTAGGTCACAAGGTCTACAGGAAACCAACTCACACTGATCGGTACTTACACAAAAACTCCAATCACCACCCCCGACAGAAAAGAGGCATAATGAAAACATTAGTGGATCGTGCAAGACGGATATGTGAGCCGCGCTTTCTCAATGAGGAAATTAATCATCTAAACCACGCACTTCAGGCAAATGGCTACTCCAGAAATGAAATCCGAAGAGCAATCAAACCCAGGATGAATCAAACAACCAAGGAAAAACAGTCACCTACAGGAAAAGTGTTTTTGCCATATATCAAAGGAATTACTGATCAGATGGGAAAGCTTATGGAAAAGCATAACCTTCAAGCAGTATTCAGACCCACCCGAAAAATACAACAGATGCTACGATCAGCAAAAGACAGCAGAGACCCCCTCACCTCTGCAGGAGTATACCGTATACCCTGCAGCTGTGGACAAGTTTACATCGGGACCACAAAGCGTAGCATCCAGACAAGAATAAAAGAACATGAAAGACACTGCAGACTTGGACAGCCTGAAAAATCAGCAGTGGCTGAACATAGCCTAACTCAAACAGGGCACAGTATCTTATTCCAGGACACCAAAATACTGGACAACACTTCCAACTACTTTGTCAGACTGCACAGGGAAGCCATTGAAATTCACAAGCATAAGCAAAACTTCAACAGGAAAGAAGAAACCTTAAGAATGAACAGAGCATGGGCTCCAGTTCTGAAAAACACCAGGCCAACAAAACACTCCACACCCGACAATAGCCCTGCAGAGAAGATTAGCACATCAAGCACCAATCCATATGCAAAAGAACCTCCTCAGGATACAGTGAAGCCTCCCGCCATTAGCATTCCACACCCTGGGAAACTCTTACAGAATGACTCAGCTCAACCCCACCCCTCCTGAGTAGATACAAATGACCTACATCTTTTCCACACTGTGACACTGAGAGATCTCTGTCTTTTGATGCTACACCTCTGAAGATGCCAGCCACAGCTGCTGGCGAAACGTCAGGAACTACAATGCCAAGACCACGGCAATACAGCCCGGAAAACCCCCAACAACCAACTAGTAAAATATTATCTAAAATCTGCGGGTTTTTAAACTGACCCATTCCTGCAAGCTGCTTAGGGTAGTTTCCTTCTCCCTATTTTATCCTTTCATCAACACTATGAGCTAGGGAAAGTTGAGAATTATCATCATCCCAAGCCACCCAGGGAACGAGGGGCTGGCAAGCAAGCCTTGGTCAGAATCTGATACTTCGTCCACTATACTGGACTTTGCCACTAAATCAGTGTTATTCTGAGCCTTGCAAAAAACTAATGCCTCTCTCTACTATGGACATACATTGTTTAGTTTTTGTGTCTTTAAAAAAAGAAAGAAAAAAGAAAGAATTCAAAATATTGATTCAAAATTAAATCCAGCAATTTAAGAGAAGAAAAGCAAAAATAAATTATGGAATGAGCTTATGAAATGTCAGGGAAGATCATTAGCTTGACTTTGGTTTTGTTTGAATTCACTTTAAAACGGAGGTTTTAGTCCTGAATCTCTGCCAGGCACTGCAACAAAACATAGGCTGCAGCTGAAGTATCAAGGAGGAGGGAGGGAGGGGAGAACCATCAGCATAGCAGTAGAATATTATACTGTAAGTTGAGGAAGGAACAGAAGAAACAACAAAGAGAATGAGGGATGAGAATATATTGAATGAAGGGAAAAGGCACAGATGAAAATCTCTGACACACCTCATATTAACCAGAAGAATTGCATTGGAAAAGGAATGATCTAGGGCTCAGATTACAAGTGTCCCTGCAAAGATAATACTGAAATCTTATTATGAAGTTCTAATGGGATTTTCCAGTAGCATCAAAAAAGCACTTCAGCAAAAGATGGTGATTGATTCAAACACGTAGCCCAAAGCCTTAGACTCTAAGCAACCACCCACATTCAGAATGAAATTTGTTTTATGTGTTTTAAAGATGCCAACAACGAGAGAACAACCTTGTGTGTGTTTCATCAGGAGCTATCTGCTGTTGTACACAAAATGTGTGTGTGAGAGCCTCTTGATCACCAAAAAGGGGGAGCATTGTTAACAATCTAGGAAGGTATAGCAACAAAAAACTTCCCCGCCATCAGATAGTCACAGGCTTTCTGTATTTTTAGCAGAACTTGGCTTAACTTATCAACCCAAGCTGTGGAGTGTTGTGGTAGAATCTTGAAATGCACGAGTGGACTGAAGCTGTTTCCATTAGGGTAGCCAGCTGAGCACTAATAACTGGCAAGAGTTTTAGGGGGCAGGAACATTCAAAATTGGTTTTATCCTAAAGGGTTGGTGGAATCTTGGAGCACTATTTCAATGCACTGATGTTACTTCCACGTTTATGCCAAAAATGATCACATCAATTTCCCCACCATTTTTCGTCAGCTACTACATCTGGCAACAGTGTTAGATGCAAGATAGCACCTGAGGTCCTACCTCCTCTCCTCTGAATGATCAGACTCAGGGGCAGTGCTCCAGACCTTGTGGGTTCAAATCTAACAGTGAACGAAGAGCAAGAGTCCAGTAGCACCTATAAGATACCTGAAGAAGTGAGCTGTGACTCACAAAAGCTCATACCCTACCACAAATTTTGTTAGTGTTATAGGTGCTACTGGACTCTTGCTCTTTTATACTGCTACAGACAGATGAACACCGCTACCCATCTTGAGTGAACAGACAGATTCCTGGGCAAGAGTCCTTTTAAATTAAATAAAGCATTATTGAAAACACTTATGCATCTTAGGCTAAACATACAGACAAACGCACATTCATGCTCACCAAAAGTTCTGGTTGGCCATGCCTGATTGAGCAGTCAACTTGCACAAGAAAGAAAACTCTAATAAAGATGGAGGGCGCACAGGATGCTTGAGCAGAATAGCTCCACCGACAATGGAAAGAAGAATTCCGCCTGTTCTGTCTTTTGCTCTCTCCTCTCCTTACCATCCTCTTTTATGGCTGGGGATAGCTGAGGACACCTTCTTCAGGGGCCCATAGAATTGGACCCCTTGATCCAATTTGCTTGAATCTTGGTGCTTCTTTAGTGGACGGGCAACACTAGCTCCCCAGCAATTTTGGCATTGTTTGGTTGAAAAACACCCTCTCCAGCCCCTCCCCCTACAAAAAAGTCCCCCATAGAAAGAGGGGCAGAGCTGTGGTTCTCCTTCCCTCCTTTCTTTAATTTGTGAGAGGAAACAGACTACAACAAGGAAGGATGGAAAATGCAGTTTTCAGCAGAAACTTTTTTTAAAAAAAGATATTGTCAGTCAGTCACTCTAAGAGTAGGAAAATGAAATGAATGTAGACTGCTGCCCCAGACCCTTGTATACAATCCCATTTGAAAATGATGGTCCCCAAACTCTAGAATCCAAAAAAACCACATATATTTGAATCCTGAACTGGTAATGTTCACCGATCACAGAACTCCCCACCTCGCAACCTGAGATCCAAAATTATAACTTTTTTTCCTAGAGCACACTCCTAGTTACTTCAGCAGTACATACAGACACACTTCCCATGTGCACTTTCAAGCTTTTCTCTATCTCTAGGAAATGTCAGGCTAAACTTGCTAAATATACAGGCAGTTTCAGGAAGAACTGTAAATGCAAGTTCTTGATCCTGCAGACTTAGAAACATAGAGCTTTAGGACCTCCAAGGGTCATCTAACCCTCTGCACAAAGCATGAAATTCACATTTCCCCCCCCCCTCACTCCCCAGTGACCCCTGATCTATGCCCAGAGGCAAGCAAAAAACTACCAGGATCACAGACGACTCTGGCCTGGAGGAAAATTCCTTCCTGACCCCAAAGTGGCAATTGGCAGTACTCTGGGCATTTAAAAAAGGGCAACAAAAACCTAGTACCAGCTAATCTCTTCATATCCTCTCTCTTCCAATCTGCATATATTCATATTGAGTCATCAAATCATCATTGCTTTTAGGTGGCCATCTAGCCTCTTCTTAAATACTTCAGAGGATAGCCCACCACCTCCCAAGGAAACCTGTTCCACTGAGCAACCACTCTGTCAGGAAGTTCTTCCTAATGTTTAGCCAAAAACTGTTTTGCTTTAATTTTAACCTGTTGGTTCTGGTCCAACAACCCTCTGGGGCAACAGAAAACAACCCCACTCCCTCCTGTATCTGACAGCCCTTAAAATACTTGAAGAGGGCTGTCATATCACCTCTTAGTCACCTCCTCTCCAAGCTAAAGACACCCAGCTCTTTCAATCTTTCCTCATAGGACCTGGTCTCCAAATCCCTCACCATCTTTGTTGCTCTCCTTTGGACACGTTTTAACTTGTTAACATCATTCCTAAACTGTGGTGCCCAAAACTGAACACAGTACTCCAAGTGAGCTCTAACTGGAACAGAGTAAAGTGATCCAGACACTATACTTCTGTTGATACAGCACAAAATCCCATTTGCCTTTTTAGTTACATCATACTGCTGACTCATGTTCAGTGTATGATCTACTAAGACCTCTAGATCCTTTTCAAATGCACTACTGCCAAGACAAGTCTCCCCATCCCATAATTATACATCTTTTTTTTCTACCTAAATGTAGATCTTTACATTGATCTCTGTTGGAATTCATTTTGTTAGTTTTAGCCCAGTTTTCCAGCCTGTCAAGATCATCCTGAATCTTGATTCTGTCTTCCACTGTATTTACTACCCCTCCAATTTAGTTTCATCTGCAAATTTAATTCCTTCATCCAAGTCATTTATAAAGATGTTGAACAACATAGGGCCCATGACTTCCTGAGGCACTCCATTTGGCATTTGTCTTCAAGAGCATGAGGAACCATTTACAAGCACTGTTTGGGTGTGGTCTGTCAAACAGTTACAAATTCTCCTAACAGTAGTAGGATACAAACCACATGTTACCAACTTGTCAACAAGAATATCATGCAAAACCTTATCAAAAGTCTTACTGAAATCCAGATAAACAATGTCCATGGCATTCCCTTTAACTATCTTTAAAAAGGAGATAATGTTAGTCTGACATGACTTGTTCTTGAAGAACCCATGCTGGCTCTTAGTAATCACAGATGTCTTCTATAAATGTTCGACTGTTTGAGGATTTGTTCCAAAACTTTTCTAGGTATGGATGTCAAGCTGACAAGCAGGTAGTTACCTGGATCCTCCTTTTTCCATTCTTCAAGATGGAGACAACATTTGCCCACTTCCAGTCTTCTGTCACCTCACCTGTTTTCTAATAAATCTCAAAGATGACAGACATAAGATCCAAAATTACATCAGCAAATTCCTTTAGTACTGTCGAAGGCTTTCACGGCTGGAGAACGATGGTTGTTGGGGGTTTTCCGGGCTGTATTGCCGTGGTCTTGGCATTGTAGTTCCTGACGTTTCGCCAGCAGCTGTGGCTGGCATCTTCAGAGGTGTAGCACCAAAAGACAGAGAATCTGTCTCTGTCTTTTGGTGCTACACCTCTGAAGATGCCAGCCACAGCTGCTGGCGAAACGTCAGGAACTACAATGCCAAGACCACGGCAATACAGCCCGGAAAACCCCCAACAACCATTCCTTTAGTACCCTAGGATTTTATTCATCTGGCCCTGAGGACTTGATTTCATTTAAAGAAGATAGGTGTTTACATACCACCCCTTATGCCTATCCTAAGCTGCAACTCCTTTTCTTCATCATGTGTTCCCTTTTTCCCAGGTTGAGCACAGTTTCCCTTTCAAGAGAAGACTGAGGCAAAGTAAGGATTAAGCAGTTCTACCCTCTCTTTATTACTTGTTAAAATTTCACTTTCCTCTCCCTGCAGTGGGCCTACCACTTCATTGTTATTTTTTTAGAAGCAGACATAGAAGCATTTAACGAAGCATTTCACAAAGCATAATTCATTAGCAGCATATGGAACATACATTCCCTATCCAACAGTAGTGAGAGGCCAGGACTGGGGGGGGGGGGGGGCGTGTCCCAATTTAGCAGGAGATCTGGCCTCCCTAGTTTCCACATAGGAATTTTTCTCCACATGCACAGCAGAAAGCCCCTGAAGTATTTTGGAGGATCCAATGGATGTTGTGCTCAATGTGGGCACTATTCATTTGGCTACTGTGTTTCTCCCCCTTTTTAAAATAAACCCCCTCTGATCCAACTAAAAAGAGAAACTATAGGGCACCTGTAGGCGGAATGGCCATCTGTACTCTCCCTCCACAGCCAATGACAGAGCTAAGCTCTGTACTTCTCCTCACTCCTTAGCATTACTCCTGCAGTATTACAGCACAGCTCAGCAGGGAAAGGTAAAATAAAGAGCAGAAACAGCAATGACCACAGCAGGTACCAGTGTGTGTAGACACACCATTATTACCCATTCCTGCCCCATTTACTGGTACTGCTGTAATGCAGACAGTTTCCCCATGTAGAAGCATCCAGTATTGGCCGCTCCCTGCTCCACCGGTTTCTACATGTAGGGAGTTTTCAATATAGGGTAGCATTCAAAATGTACTCCTGCTGCACTCTGAAATGGTACGTTCCACATATGACTTCAGATATTTACCATCTTATTCCTACATCATTCTTTTGCATTTGTAGACCAGGCTGTAACCTCTGAATGAGAGGAGCAGTTATACCTCACCTGGCACTGATCGTAGACAACTTCATCTATGCCCTGTCACCTGTCCTTGGAGGAGATGTCCATTTACATTTTAAGAACAGACTGCTGCATGGATTGGATCCTGGACTGGCCTATTAAAATACAATTTGCATTTGCATCTGCATCTGCATCTGCACTGAATTTACTATATGAAGTATTAGCTATTTATTCTTTCTGTTTAGAGAGGTACTCAATGAATGTCACTGGAAATTTTCTTATTCCTACCCCCAATTTGGTTCAGTTAAAATAAAATTTCTTTGTTCTTTATTATTCCTTTTTTTACTTTCTTTTTTGGTATAATTGAAAATAAAATACTACAGTGATGTCAGATAATGACAAAAACGAATAACAAATTGGGTAAGGGAGGGAAGTTAAATAGCTTTTCATGAGGTAAAAGTGAAAGGCCTTATTTGTGAGGGACAATTGTAGGAAAAGTGGCGGTTTTACAGAGGGAAACGGAAAGGAAAAAAATAGGTCAAAGGCAATTTTGTTGATTGCCTGAAAGTCCCTCCAAATCAGTTTGTGGTTTTATAAGTCAAGCAATGTAGGGCAGAAGCACAAGGATCAACTTGTAAAAAAATAGCTACTGGAATGCTTTCAGCAGCACCAGTGAAGAAACATAATGAAAACTATCACAAGTATTTATACATGGGTCAGACAGTCCTTGCACTTCAACATCTGGAGCAACCAACATCAGAAGTCTAATGGAGTCAGTTGTCTCCTGAAATAAATTATGTCCATGTAGCTACTGTTGCTAACAAATGGAAGTTTAAGATTTTCTGAACTGTTATTAATGGAAGACACATAATAGATTTTTCTTTCATAGTAGAAAACAAAACAAGAAGCTCCAACAGATCCATCTGTGTCACATTTTGATCTTATTTACCACAAATACAAATGACAATTTAATACAATATTTTGCTAACTAGACACACAATTTCTACAAAGTAAATATAGCAAGGCCCAAACATTAGCCTGCCAGTTTATTCTGTTATTCTTTACTGCTAAGCATTGGCATGACTCCTTTTTTAATTTGGAAAGCGCTTTACATTTTCTGTGTGGTTTGTACAATTTGGTGAAGTAGGCTGCCATTATTTCCATTCTAAACTGCAGAACCAAGTCTGAGAATGTACAATAATGTCATCCAAGGAGTCCGTAGCTAAACAAGGATTTGATCTCAGGCCTCCTGGGTTAAAGGCATGGCCAGCCCGCCCATTGAGGCCGGCCTGGCAGCCACCTCAGGGCACTAAGGCGCCAGAGGGGGTGCCGGCCAGGGGGCAGGGGTGCGCACCACAGAGCTGCCGCTTTTCCCCCTGTGAGAATCCTGTTGGCCCCAATATTCAAAAACCAGGTTTGGTTTTCCAGACACGTTGATTCTTTCATAAATTGTTACTGAAAATCCCCTCAATTTCATAAATAGTTTGCCCTGCAGCAACAAGTTGGGAGGGATGTAGTTTAATAAAATCAAAGTTGACCAAGTGTAAGGAACTAATTTCCTAGCACTGTATTTCTCAAGAGTCATCCTGCATTGTAGTGCATTCTAGTGGCAGGGTGGTTGGTACCCAGATCGCTGGAAGGCAGGACTGCATCACTCACTCTCCTGCAGCACAGCAGGAATGCTTAGGTAGGGCACAAGTCAGCCAAAGAGTGAAGGTCCAGCCTGGAAGTTAATGGGCCAGGAGGGGACAAGAGGGTCAGTCTCCCAGATGGAGGGAGATGGAGGAAGGGCCAACTGGACTAAGCAATATGGGGTGAAGCATGTAAAGGTTGCAAGGGCCTATTAACACTCTCTCGGCCTCAGGCCAAGGAAAAGTTCCTTGGGACTGTTCCAGTGTCAGAGCTGGCACACAGACAGAGCCAGAATGGACCAGCAGGGAGCACCCCAACGGGAGGACCAGGACCCAAGTGACCCTTCCCCCTCCCTTCCATATCTGAGGCCTGAGGAATCTGGAGGCCCAGACCCCACCTCCAGCTGGGAATCAGGTAGAGGCTGCGACTGCTAGGCTCATCTCCTCCAATCTCCAATCCAATACCCCACTTGGCTGTGCCAAGCTACATTTATATGACCACCCTTTCATGTGGCAGTCTAGTGCAACCAAACCTCTCACAGGGCTGCACGGCAGGTCAGTTTAAACTATTCACTTACAGGAAGATGAAACCCATCACTGTGCCAGCTTTCCTAAAGAACTACCACACAGCACTGAAATTACCATATGCATAAAAATACATAGGTACAATTTAAAAGACATCATCAAACTTGCATTTATTTAATTTTGAGATCCAAAATGAGTGAAACATGTAATGAGTGACTTTCTCTTTTTAAAAGCGTGAGTTTATGATGTGGGAAATCATACGGCATGATAGCAACGAATTCCAATTACTTTTTAAACATGCAATATCAAACACTTTTTTTAAAGGAAGCAACAGTATCTTGTTTTACTTTCCATAACTTTATGGAACATTAATTAATAATAAAAACAGACAGTAGCTTTTAAAATCATGTTCACTTACATGCTCAAGAAGATTGTGTATAGAACGTGAATCCTTATATACAGAGACAGTCCAAATTTTACAAGGTTTTGAAACAATAAGTTCCATAATGCCATTAAGTTCTGTGCTTTATGTACTATGGTTTCCTACTATTTTTCCCCTTTCCTTTAAGCTTTCAAGGTTTTGTCAATGTGCACATTTTATTATGTATTCATTAAGTATAATCATAACAATGGCTATTCTCAATCACATTCATAATCCCATTCTTCTTGCAAGGAGTTTAGAACAACTTACATAGCTCTCCTCATATTTATTCTTCCAGCAACTTTGTGAGGTAAGTTTACTTGAAAGATACTGATTGAGCTTCTTAACTGAGTTAAGATTTGAACTCAGGCCTCTCCAACTCTAGTTCAACATTTTACCTCTACATCACATTGGCCATTGTCTAACCTGTCTTTTTTGCTGCAGAAGTTCTATATTATTTGTGTATATGAAATACGGCATTGTTATTTCTCTTAGAGTTGCTACACACCGTAACACGGTGAGGGGTTTTGAGTATGTCTGCAAAGCTGAGAGAGACTTTAGAGACAGTAAAGAGTTTAAAATCTCAGCAGAGTCACCCATTCAAAATGGTCTAAGTTAAGACATCAGACCAAGATGCATCAACCATCTTCGGGAATCAACAGTCACATCAGCAGAAGAGAAACTGATAGTTCCAGTGGAGGGGGGGCGCGCATTTTTGAAGGCTAGCTACTGGGCAGCAGCAGTAGTGGAAGGTGACACTGGCAGAAGATCTCTCATAGACAACAGCAGTGACACTTCTACTAATCCTAGTTAGTACTGCATAGAAAAAGGGAATGGTAAACCATGTTGATCATCTCATTCTTTGAAAACTCGATGATGGGGCAACCCAAAATGAAAGATGGTTCAGTGCTGGAAGCCAGGACTCCCAGGTCAGAAGGCACTCAGTTAGCTACTGGGGAACAGCAGAGGACAAGTGCAAATAGTGGTTTTCTTTATTATAATTGGATAGGGATGCTGAGAGATCAGCATGGGAATACATTCTCTGATCAGGACAAAATAAAGATGGAAACAATGGAAGAGATGAAAGAATGTCAAATTCCTTCAAAGAAGAATCTTTTGATGAAGTACCTGCAGTTTTAGAAAGGGAAATGAACGCTGCAGTCAGAGCAATTGGGAGAAACAAATCACCTGGAGTAGATGGTATATCAATAGATCAATTGCAAGCTACAGAAACTAAGTCCATCAAAATCTTAACAAGAATATCCCAACAACAAAACAAAACAATGGCCCCTGGACTGTAAAAGTTCAATCTACATTCCAATTCCAAAAATAAAGTCTCAAAAATCATCGCAACTACAGGACAATTGCATTAATTTTCCATACAAGCAAAGTGAAGCTCCAAATTTTACAAGGACTTTCAGCATATATGTAATGAGAAATGCCAGATGTTTGAGTTTGCATTTTAAAAAGGAAGAGATCATATTGCAAATTTATATTAGTTACTGGAGCATCCCAGAGAATTTTAGAAGAAAATCAGTTTGTGTTTTCTAGATTAGAGCAAAAACTTTGACTGTGTGGATCATGAAAATTTATGGAGCATTTTAAAATGCGGGTGTGCCGCAACATCTGATTGTTTTAATTCTCAACCTGTCTTCTGAACAAGAGGCTATTATTAGGATATAGAACGGTTTCCAATTGGCAAAGGTGTAAGCCAAGGGTGTATTTTATCTCCCTGTCTTTTCAACCTATATGCAGTACATGTCATAAGGAAAACTGGATTAGATTTAGATTAAGGTGGAATGAACATTGGGGGAAGGAACATTAACCATTTGAGATATGCAGATGACACTACATTGCTAGCAGAAAACAATAAAGACTTCAAACAACTACTGATCAGGGGTGTCCAGGGCTGGAAGACCCTCTGGCCCTAGCCTTACTTTCTCCTTCTGGGGCAGCCCTGGCAGGAGGACGGATGGCAGGAGCAGCCTCCTCTGAGACTCGAGGGGCTTCCCTGCCTGCCCAACAATGACGGACCCAATGAGAGGCTGGCAGCAGAGGATGGCAACAGTCAGTGCTGCAGCCTTGCACACCAGGGCCGATTCCAGACGGCCAGAAATAGCGTTTTTTCCGCGGGAATAATCGCTTACCGGCCACGCGTGTATTTTCGCCACCATCCGCTTTGTCTCGTCTCCATCCGCTTTGTGCCGTGCCGTCCCGCTTCCGGATGTTCGCACGGCCAACTGAGGGACCCGGGATTGGTTCTTTCCTCCCCGCCACAACTGACGTTGGGGGCTTTCATTGGTTCACATCTCGGAGGGGGGGTTGGTCTTTTTTCTTGTTTTGTGCAAATGCGCAAATGCGAAAATGCGATGTCGACGATGCTCTCGATGATTGGTCAGGAGCGTCTCGCGAGGTACATTGGTTGACGATGTGGCCCCTCTCAGCCATCTGCCTCGAGATTTTTTGGAAGTAGTCCAGGTTCCTATGGGTGCTTCGGAGAGCTTCCTGTATCTTCTCCTCCCCCCAGAAGTGTAGCAGATCCATTATCTCTCTAATGCCGCCAGGACACCCCCCGCTTCCCAGCCACTTCCCCTCCGCCGGCCATGCTGCTCCCGACAAGCTGATATTGCACGAGCACAAGCGTGTGTGCCTGTGCCTGCGTGCTGTGATTTCTCGGCAACTGAGATTGCCCCCCCCCAAAACGCCCCTGCAATCGGCACACAAGTCTGCAGGGCAAAGGTCAGCAATACGTCTCAGGGTTGGATTCTCTGAGGGTGACAAAATGGCGGCCGATAGTAAAGCCTCAAGTGTGCATTTCAGGAGGGCAACACCAATCCAATTGCGCACATGCGGAAAATGGATCGGAAGAAAACTTGGCCACGCGTCCTGATGCTGATTATGCATCTGTGCGCATTTGCGCAGTTCTATGTTCGCAGACGCGCGAGTGCGCAAATGGCGCCTGGTTTTGTTTTTTTTAAAATGGCGATATTGTGGCCGGCCACCCAGAAAGGGGAGTGCCTCTCCGCCGCAACGTATCGTCATGAAGTGGCCAAACCCGCCATACCATGTTCACACCGTCCGCTTTTATAGCGCGACCAAGCGCCATGGACCGCAGGTAAGCCGGGACGGGAAATTGCGGGTTTTTACGAGTGCTGTTGCTTGAAAAGCGAAAGCACTCGCTTTATTTGTGCCCGTCTGGAATCGGCCCAGGATGACTGCAATTCTGTGAGAGAGTTGGCTGGCAAGAAAAGCTGAGCAGAGGACAGGTGCACGGTGACGGCTTGCAATGTGGCTCTGCTGAGCCTGACAGAAGTGAACACAGCCCTGTCAATGCCTTAGGATGCCAGTCCTCACTATGGAGAGGCAGAGGAGATCCATACCATAGGGCAACAGGAGGGGGTGATGATGTCAGGCCCAGGAGGGTGGAGCAGAGCTTCCCTCTGCAACTGAAACATGAGCCAAGCCATGTGGCTGGGAGAAAGCTGGCCAGCCCCACCCTGCAGCCGAGCTTTGATGGGTCAGAAAGGGGAGGAGCTGGGGGGGGCACTGGGTCAAGGGAAGTGGAGCTAGATGGAGTCAGTTACCCAGGGAGGGGGAACTTCCTCCAGACATTGGTGGTGCCTGGGGGAGGAGGTGGTGCTACCACAAGGGGGTATCCCTTAAAAGGAGGACTCCCACTGGCTGTTGGGGAGGAAGAAAGAGCCTATCTGAGACTCCATGATGTAGAGTGCAGGGCTTGGCACTGGGGGGAGAGGGCCAAGGGTGTTCTAACCCCACCCCTCCTCCCCATTTCTGAGGCTACCTGGGAGCTCCTGCAGAAGAGGAGGAATCCTGGAGGGTGAGCCCACTGTAGGTGCCTACTCCCCTGCAGCAGAACCTGACAAGGGGTTAAAAGAGAATGTGCCAGAGCAGGATTACAGCCAAACAGCAAGAAGACAAAGCAAAGACAACCGAGGAATTACACAAATGTAAGGCTCCGAATGAAGAATTGAAATTGTTAAAGATTTTCTATTCCTTGGCCCAATCATCAACCGAAAGGGAGACTGCAACCAAGAAATCAGAAGGAGATTGAGACTTGGAAGGGCAGCCATGAAGAACTAGAAAAGACAAGGATGTGTCACTGAGGACCAAGAGCAAGGTAATCCACATTACTGTGTCCCTATTACTACATATGGATGTGAAAGTTGGACAAGCAAGAAAGCTGACAGGAAGAAAACTGAATCATTTAAAATGTGGAGCTAGATGGGCCACTAACAAGAGAGATAAGTGGTTTTGTATATCAAATCAAGCCTGAATTCTCCCTAAGAACTAAACTGGGACGGAGAGAGGGAGGGAGGGGAAAGTTGTGCTGAATCAAAACACAGTACACCAAAAATTTAAAGCCATGTGTAACCCATTACCATATCAAGAAAATGAAATTTTGTATCATAACTAGCTTGATACTTATGCTTCACTACAGCATTTAACTACTTTATAAGTTATAATACTTATGGGTATGTAACATTTTTTGTTTGTTTTTGAGTTGGCAACCCTAGTGAACTTTTAGAGGAATACTGGGAGGTACATCCTCAGGACACATTCAATTACTCCCAATAGCAACTCCAAACTGTTCAGAATGGGGGGGGGGGGGTTTGAAGGCCAATCAGGCCGTATATGCAAATGACTTCTGTGTTCCAAATGACCTTGAAAGGCTGGCCCAATTAGGGAAGAATGGCCAAGCTTGCAGTGGGCGTGGGTGCAAGCAGGCAGAAGCCTGCCAACCACACAGGGAAACTAACCTTTTGGGAAAATACATTTTACTCTTTTTACCCCTTAGGGCGCAAATTTCTTAAAATTCCTTCTTAGTGGGTGTTTACATCATGAAAGGAATGTTCTCCCCAAATTTCATGTTTCTAGGTCCAAGGGTTTGGGCTGAGCATTGATGAGTCAGTCAGGAGGACACTTGTCTTTATATATATATAGACTAGCTCGATGCCCGTGCTTCGCTACAGTATTTAACTACTTTAAATCCAGTTATAATACTTATGGGTATGTAACATTTTTTTTGTTTGTGGGGGGGCGGGTAGTTGGTTTTGTAGCATAATAGCATAGTACCCAAGCTTCACAAAGGTGTTTGAATAAAGCGAAGTCTGCCAGAAGTCTCCAGCCTGCAGCACAGTGGTGACTCCCCTCATCACTCTCTTGTGGCCCCTGACATCTTTGAGGATTATGCTCAGTGCCTCAAAACATCCCTTAAGCGCCATGGTGCTCTCATTCCCAAACAATAAGCTTACAGTTCCACAGCATTTGAGCCATGTTGTTTTGTTTTGAGATGCTGAACAGGGGTGTTTCTGCATGGATGAGGTTAAGAGGCAGCTTGAAGGTAGAGAAGGATCATATGCCATGCCTGAGTGAGCCTTGACCTTCCATGGAAGTGAGTGCCTCTCTACTTGTCTTCCAGGATTGTTTTGCTCATAGAGAGACTCTGCCACTCTGTGCACCTCAGGGTGATCTTGCTTGTACTCGGCCACTGCTGCTTGGTGCACTGCAGGAGTAGGATGTGCATATTTCTTTGCCACATCTCTAAGTTGCTTCCTCCTTTTAGTGGCGGTGTATCTTGCATGATGTCTGCCAGAAGACTTCTTGGCGGCAGTAAGAGGTGATGGCTGCGAGGGGTGTGAGGTGGAGTTGGACTGAGGGAGGGGTGGTGTGGTAGGCACTTCAGCAGGTTTATGTGAGAGGTTCACTTTGAAATGGCCCCTAGAAAGGTTGTGCACCATCTCCCCATGAACATTTTAAAACTCAGTTGCCATACTGACTTTTATATAAAATCCATCAGGAGTCTTGTACTGTCTTTCTTCAACTGTCTGCAGTTTCCTTGACCTGATTTTTATCTCAGAACAGAGAGTTCCACAGCTGACCCATGGGGGGGGGGAGGGTTGCAAGCACGCAGGAGCCTGAAAGCCACACAGGAAAGCCAGGCCCACAGGGAGATTGGCAACTCTAGAAGGAAAGACTGGGAGGTGTATTTTTACCTCAAGACACATTCAATGACTCCCAACAGCAACTGCATACTGTTTAGAATGTTGGGGTGATGACCAATCAGGCCACATATGCAAATGATCTTAGGGAAGAGTGTCTGAGTTGGCAGTTGGGGGGGGGGGGGTGAGAAGCAGCCTGCCAGCCACACAGGGAAACTGTATCCCTATGGGAAAACACATTTTATCCCTTTTTACCCCCTTAGGGGGTGAATTTCTTAAAATCCCTTCTTAGTGGCTGTCTACATCACAAAAGGAATGTTCTCCCCAAATTTCATGTTTCTAGGTCCAGGGGTTTGGGATAGGCGTTGATGAGTCAGTCAGGACACTTGTCTTTATATATATATAGATGAGCATCCTGAGTTGGAATTCATCACTACACAAAGTGTTGATTATACAAATTCATTAAGAATAGCACTATCTACAACTGCCATGATAATGAATTCAAGCCTCCATGTTTAGAGGCAAACACTAAAAATCAAGGGAGAGTTGATGGCTCCAGTCCTGGCCTTTGTTGTAAGTCTCCCAAAAACAAATTGACTGAGTGAACTTTTCATCTTATTTCTTACATTCTGGGCCATTTTATGTATGCACTAATTTATTATTTCAATTATATGGGTGTGATAATAGAATAATTTCAGTCAGTTTAAACTATGAAAGAAGGGAAGGAGAGAAAGATATGTCAGAATTGCTGATAACAAGAAGCAAGTTTGGTGTGGATGGTTCTTAAAATCTGCACAAACATTTTGTACAGGGCTATGGCCAACTCAAAGCATAGGAGTCTCAGGTTTTATCATATCCATGCTGTTCTTCGTAGACACTGATCATTATATCATTACAATATGAAAAAATGGGACACTGAAGAAACAGAAAAAATGTATTTTTTTTACATGGGTAGCACTTTTTGAACTGACAGAGAGAAGATTCATAACAAAGACAGAGGGTTATATTTATTCTGCTTCACCATGTGTTACATGCCTTGAAAATTACCACAATAACCCAAATGTGCAGTTACCCACCAGATGATGAGTAAACACAGTTCAGTGATGTGTATAAGAAAATTGATGGTCTTAAGAGCATGTCTCCAAAGGGGGTTATTTTAGAAGCTCTGCTGATGGAAGAATGAAGGGTTTATCGGATGTGCACAGAGTTACCGCTAAATGCTTCATATTGACAGGTGCTTTGAATTGATATTTAATGCACCAGTCATCCTGACTATAGTCATATTGTGGTCTGAAAGAACCAGTTTCTGGTAGAAACTCAATCACAATTGAAAATCACCAGAGGTTTGGTGTAACTGGTGAAATCTGTGGAATTGATAACAATAATAAGAAAATAGCAAGATGGCTGATAAGAAAAGCAGTATGGAATGTTCCTAGGCACTCTTTGAAAGAGACACTGATTTATGGAGGCAAGTATCAATTAACAAGTCATCATCACAGGCACTATGTACTTATTAAGGTAGCATACAATAGATATGCCTGCAAGATATACGTGTTGGTAACTACAGAGTGTAGCTGGGCCCTGGAAACATGCCACAAAGTTACCAGAAACAACTGGTGCTGAAATGTGCATTCCTCAAATGTCCATTAAACCTGGGTCAAGATAACGCAAGAAAACTCAGGCCTCCAAAGGACAAAGGCAGAGACTGAAAGGAGGACAGGAAGAACATCCAATTCAGTTATACTAGGTGGAGAAAAATAAGTAATCACTCAAGTGCCTGAGACAAAATCTTCCCTCAAAGCCCCAATACTCAGAGGTATTTATGAGTTTTGTGCCACCAAGTCACTTCTAACCGGCAACCCTATGAATTAATGACCTCCAAAAGAACTTGCTTCTTTCTCCTCCAGCAAATTTCAAATGAATCAGTCTTCTTCCTGTCAGCTTTCTTGGTCCAACTACCACAACCATAGAAAGTAATGGGGAATACCATGATATGAATTATCTTGAACTTGGTCCCCGGAGACAGTTCCTTATCCTTAGGGATGTTTTCTACTTCCTTCATGGTTGTCCTTCCAAGTCTCAGTCTTCTGATTCCTTGACTGCAGCCTCCCTTTTGGTTGATGATTGACCTGAGGAATAGAAAATTTCTAACTATTTCAATTTCTTCATCATCAGTCTTAAACTTGTGTAATTTCTCAGTAATCATTATCAGAAATGGATAACATAGGCAAGCCCAATCTTGTCAGATCTCAAAAGCTGAGCAGGGTCAGCATTGGTTAATAATCTCCAAACAATATTATGGTTGCAGAAGAAAGCAATGGCAAACCACCTCTGCTAGTCTCTTGCCTTGAAAACCCAGTAGGGGTTGGTTGCCATAAGACAGCTATGACTTGATGGCGCTTTCCTTCACCACCATTCCTTTTGTCTCAAATCCTGCTTTGTCACTTTCCCTTGAACCTTCATCAGTAGTCATTTCAGGTCTTCACTACTTTCTGCCAGTAATGTAGTGTTACCGGAAATGGTCTCCTTATATAAATATGATTTATGGGGAAATTAGCTAGCAAGGAAGATGGCTATATGAGAGGTGGTAACTGGAATCTATCACCTTTATATACCAGGTCCCTTCCTACAATAAAACAAGCAAGTCTGGTGCTTAACATAAAACAGTAACTTTTATTAAACACAAGAACTTCATGCGCATACACACCAATTACTGGGGGAAGATAATCACATGCACACACAGAGTCCTAGGAAATATAGCCAGAGATTTGGGAATAGAGCAAGAGGGAGTAAGTATATCTACCTATCCTGGAGAAGGGGGTCCAGTCCGTGGTAGGGGGAGAGAGAGAGCTTCAAACGGCCAGCATCCTCAGCAAGGCAAGAGGCTTAGAACAAACCTTAAAGGAACAGCACTTGTGGATCCAGAAACATGTTCAAAGGAAGAGAGGCTTAGGGAAGAGAACCTAAGGGAGCAGCATCCTTGAAGCTTGCATGATTTGAATGAGCCCTTTATAGGTAAAATGTGCCCTGAGGTGGAGGAGAGTCCTCTTAGCAGTTAGGACAAAGACTCCAATGGTTAGTTCCTGGGTTAGACAAAAGGCTTGAGTACTTTGATTGATAGCTGCCAGGATGTGTGAATGCAGGTGCAAAACTAGTTCTAGCGCTGCACAAAAAGGACAGTTTTTCTGATGAAGTACACCGGACCTAGGTTAAGTGTTTTTAGGGAGGGGATACATTGTGCCAGGAACGACTATTTATACTTATGAAAGTCATTTGATTAGCTCCTCAATCATGGACAGGAGATCTCATCACGGAAGGAGGGAGTGGAATGTGCTAAATGAAGTTGACGCTGCGAGATCTTTGTTGCACTGATCACGGGCAAGGCCAGGAAGATAGCAAGTCCAATCACCGCTTAATCACCCCACATTCCTTTGTGGCATTCCATTCATGCCATGTCTCCCGGGCGGGATTCAGCAACTGCTAGAGGTCCTCTGTTGGCCAAACCGCAGCCATTTTACTCCAGAGGCCTGAACATTTTTAATATTACCAGCAACCATAAATATGAAACTGCTATTAAAGTGGTGGAGGCCGGGCTGACCACTTACAACCCCCCCCCCTCAAAACTGCCCTGCTTTGCTGGGCAGGTTTTGGGTGCTCCCAGCCGGAACCAGGATCAAGGTTGGGTCAGTATCAAAGAGAGAGGGAGCAGGACTGAGGATCAGGAGCAGAGCTATCAACTGTCATTATAAGTGCAAATGGACAATTTGGAAAGCCACATTGTACAAGACTCTTTTGGTAGCAGAATAACATGAGTTCCAATTAAAGAGAGAGAGAGAGAGAGAGAGAGAGAGAGAGAGAGAGAGAGAGAGAGAGAGTGCCGAGAACATGGTCTCTCTCTGCAGACTGGAGGTTGAGAGCAATGGAAGCAAACGTCTAGGCTAAAAGCAAAACATTCTAACTTCTAAGCAAATGAAAACAATTCTAACTTAACTAAATCAAATTCAATGAAGCAATTCAAACAACTGGCAGTAAATAACAAAGTGATCAATAAATGTACACGCACAATAAGAGAACACAGGGGCAGACAATCTGCAACTTTGTATATGTTGGGGGAGGGCAGAGTTTGTACATCTCCCCTCTCCCCCAAGCAACTGGAAATAATTCAGAGTCTAGCAGTTCAAAAGCTCAATAGCTTACTGTCCACCATAATCAATAGGAACATTAAACAGAGAGAGGCGCTGCTTCCAGTAGGTGTGCCTTTTAAGGGAGGGCTTCAGCTTTCAGAGCCAAAGTCTGCCACCAAGCAAAAAGCGGTTGGCTAGGTGGGAACCCCAACTCCATGTGGATGTGGGACTCTCATCAGCACGGTGCCCTGATTGGTCTTCATTCTCCTGGAGCCATTGCCTCCACTGGCAGTCCTATTTGGCTCCAACCACTGGGGAAATCCCAACCAGAGGGTCCCAATTGGGGACCACCCATAAAAGTAAAAGAATAGAAAAGCCAAGGAAGGAAAAGGGTGGCAGTAGAGAGCAGGAGGAGGAACGCCTCCCTCCCTATGTCCCTTCATGGCAGCTTCGCTCATCTGAACAGGGTCTCTTGCAGGTGCCAGCCTGCATGTGGGCGAAATCAACTGCAGCCCGTACACGAGCTTTCTCTGTGGTGGCCCCTACCCTGTGGAATGGCCTGCCTGAGGAGGTCAGGAAAGCCTCCACACTCCTGGCTTTCCGTAAATGATGCAAACTCGAATTTAAAAAAGCTTTTTTTCTCAGATAATTGGGAAGTATTGTAGGGAGGGGGGTCTCAGATTCTTCACTGATGAGTTAGGGACCATAGACCTCACCACTATGTTGCCTTGCATATTATCTGTTGCTTTGAATATGTACTCTTACATACTACCTGTGCTTCATGTAATCTAATGCCAGTCCTAGAATTGATTATGTTCTGTTTCAGCAATTCTTCAACTCTGTATTGGATCCTTGCTAATGTTATGTCTTTGTAAAATCCTATGACATTGTTTATGGAAATGTCCTTGACACTGATTGTACTAATCTCACACTATGTAATCCACCTTGAGTCTCAGTGAGAAAGGTGGACTATAAATGACATAAATTAAACTAAAAATGCCCGATCTACCTGACCAATAGCCGTTATTCAGCTGGCTTCCTATCTTTTCTTCCCCACTCTTTCTGTGCCCTGAAACCATTGTATCATTTTGGGTGTCCTCTGGCTGACCCAAAACAAGCAATTTAGGGAATAACTTTTGCTCAGGTATATCTGAACACACACACCTACCAACAACCCGTCATATCTGACTCTCCTGTTCTCTCCCACCCCTGTAAAGAACTGCAACAGCAATACTTAACATGCTTTAACTTAATTTTAGGTGCCTTTGGAGGGGGAGTTGTCTTTATAGCAGCAAAAAGAACAACATTTTTGGCACTGTATTTATTTTTTTTCTGCACAGCAGTGCTCCCCTAACATCTCAACATATTGCCTGGAAGAGTTGCCTCTCCCTCTCTCCCTCCCATTGCTCAGAAAACTTGTAAAAATGAAGAAAAATGGGCCTGGAAACCTTAAAATGTCAACTCTGAATATTTCTGGATATTTCCAAATATTTCCAGAATTTTTTAGGAATTAATATCTGGTATTCTCAAGAATCCTGAATATCACCCAGATAACCAGATATATCACCCAGATGTCCAAATATACATATTTGGACCAGAAATATCTATTTATTTATTTTATTTTATTTATTTTCGATTTTTATTCCGCCCTCCCCACATTTCCAGCAGGCTCAGGGCGGATTACAAGATACATAAATGTTAAAATAACTGCACATCTCTAATCAAAATCGGGAGATGTTGATCAAGATGGGTGCCATGTTTGTCTGTAGCAGTAAAAAAAGAGCAAGAGTCCAGTAGCACCTATAAGACTAACAAAATTTGTGGTAGGGTATGAACTTTCATCACAGTTTCTGAAAAGTGACCTGTGACTTACAAAACCTCATACCCTACCACAAATTTTGTTAGTCGTATAGGTGATACTGGACTCTTCCTGTTTTCTGAAGAGGTAGTTCCTCTTTATTGGGTTTCTAGAACTACACTTGTGAATGTAGACTCCATTTGAAGAGTAGGGTCATAGTCATTTGAATGCATATTCAGAGACTACGTGTGCCTCCCTTTCTGCTATAACAAAGGGTTGCTTAGGAGTGATCTTCAGTTTTCACAGTGGATGTGCAGCACAAATAGGGCTTGTTCTGCCAACCCACACTTAACAAATTTGATCTGAAGTGAGTGTCAGTGTAGAAAAACTCAGAATGATAATACTCACTGAGCATGATTGACAGCAGGTCTCCTTGGCATTATATTTTCTGACCTTCGCTAATGTGGGGGTCATCAGATTTACATATCCTGTATTTGTAAAAACAGATCACTAAAGGTGGATGGACTAAAATAAATTTAGTGAAGTTTAAAGATTTGTCTCCTCTCCATTCCTGCTTTGGGTTGGAATATTGCTATAGGGAGCCAACATTACCATGAAATCATATTGGCTTCGTACTAGATAAATTGTTTAAATTCTTGCCACGGGACTCTGGCTAATTGAGATGTGTTTGATAGCATATGGGGTTATGGATCTTCCAGCTCTCTCCCAGTGCCTCTGTGCTGTATTTAAAAATTTATTATATATAAGCCTTATCCTGGAGGAGGACTTATTTAACAAAAATTCCCTTTGAAGTCATAAGTACATTAACACCCATGAATAGTTCATTGAGGAAAAAATGCAAAAAATGCCTATATTTTATTATATACACAGTGAATGTTGCATACTGAACGTATCTTCTTCCTTGACTGATTCTTCTAGCCCTTCCCAGAACATGAAAAATAACAAATGGTTCAACGAATGAAATACAGATTATGAAATGGGGAGCTTCCCTGGTTTTAGGCAGAGCCTGCCTCTATTCTAACTGAAGTATTTCGTTATTAGGCAGAAGACATCTTTTATCTCTGGAAATAATACTGTGCTGCATTCAGTGTTGTCCTGTTTCCATTTACACCACTATTTTTTCAGAATTGGCCAGGGTCAAGACCAGGGCTTTTTTTCAGGGGGAATGCGGGGGAATGGAGTTCCGGAACGTCTTGAAAATGGTCACATGGCTGGTGGCCCCGCCCCCTGATCTCCAGACAGAGGGAAGTTTAGAGTGCCCTCCGTGCAGCTTGGCAGTGCGGAGGGCAATCTAAACTCCCCTCTGTCTGGAGATCAGGGGCGGGGCCACCAGCCATGTGACCATTTTCTCCGAGGGCAACCCACTGCGTTCCACCACCTCTTTTCCCAGAAAAAAAGCCCTGGTCAAGACTTTGATTATTACTGATACAGCAACACTGTGCTGCTTTATAAAGTTAACTACAATAAAGTAATGCCAGAACACTTTAGGGTATATGAAGGGGGAAAAGGTCTCACTTCTTGGAAAACATCATGATGACACCTCTGAACAAACTCCTGGGGAAAGACTGACCAAAGTCTAACGACTTTAAGTGTTAGACTTTTTTAAAAAAAAATAGTTCCTGCAAAGCATTGTATATTATTAAATAGAACGGACAGCCTTAATCAGTCTGGCACATCTATAAAGCAAGCAGAAATGGGAAGGAAAAAAACTAGGGGAAAAGGTATTATTGCAATAGAAGTGTATGTAAGAAAATAGCAATTTCAGTATCTGGGAGCAGGAGAGTTCAAATACTTAGATACAAATATAATTGCTTTAGAATTTTAGATATAGAAAACTAGACATGATTAAAATGAAATGATAAAGCATTGTATGCCAAAACCTTTGGAAATGGCAGCTATGCTTTCAGAAGCAAAAAATACATATGCAGCACGGGATGTGAAAACAAGTATTTTTATAATTGGAGACAGATGAGTCAAGTTTTAGATTGAATAGACAATTTCCATGTATAAGCAAATGACAGCTGGTGTTTGTTCTGCTGTTAAGATATTTGAAGGAGTAATTTTTCAGAGAAATAGAAAGTAAAATTATAATGGATGGCTCAGGCAAATTTTGGGCAATAACAAAAAAAAAAAGACAATCTGTGCACAAAACCCTCTGAAATCAAAAAATCAACCATACACATTATTCTTATAAAAATAATTTCGAATGGAATCTTTTGTAACTCTTCTTCAAATCAGAATGAATTTTAAGAAGTTCTAAAGAAACTTTAAACAAGATATAGCCCAACTCGAAAATAATTCCCACAAAACTGTGGCTCAGTGGTAGATCATCTGTTTGGCATGCAGAAGGGCCCAGGTTCAATCCTTAGCATCTCTAGTTAAGAACTGGGCAGTAGGTGATGTGAAATACGTCTCCCTGAGACCTCAGAAACCCACTGCCAGTGAGTAGATCATAATGACTTTGATAGACCAGTGATTTGTTTCAGTATAAGGCAGCTTCATGTGTTCAGATGATGAGCTTCCAAACTACAGCTTTAAACTAACAAAGCTGCCCGTTATTCATGAGATAACTGAAAATTACTTTTTGTTCATATATATAAAATGTGTATAAAATAATCTTAAAATAGTCGGTTGATAATTTCTTCAAAAGATCTCTGATGCACACATTTTGCAGGAAGTCAGTATAGATAAGTAATTCCAAATCGCAAGTCAAGTAGTCAAGCAATGGGTATAAGCCAAAGAAGAACAAAGAATAGGTAGTTTAGGAAAGAAGTAATGGGAAGTCACACACTAATTCAGAATTAAGTATATCTGTTGTTGGCTTCCTAGGAAAAAAAGGAGACCCAGGCTGCAGGAACAGTATTTTTTACAAGTAGTTATGATAGAAGTCTGTGGTATGAACATTCACCCTAGCACTACCTCTAGCAACGATTTTACACATATTTCAAAAGCCTCTAGGACTTTGCATAAGTGGGAGAAAAGGAGTATATGCATTCACTAAGGGCCACAAAAAGTTGTATAACTTTCATTTTTCTTAAAAACAATCATCAGTCTGTAATCCAAATTACCATGATGCTTGCTGTACAATTGGGGTTGCCAACTCCAGGTTGGGGGATTCTTGGAGTCCTCCCTGGGGGCGCAGTGACATCACTTCCAGAAGTGACATTGTTGTGTCAGCCACAGGAGTGTTCCTGCACCTCATTTGGGGCCGATTTAGGCACCGAACTGGCCAAATCGGCCTGTGCAGAGTGTGGGAGTGCACGTACGGCCTCTACAGTGACATCACTTCTGAAAGTGATGTCACATCAGCACCAGGATGCATATGTGTGAAGCACGCACACAAAGAGGATCCTCATGGATGACACGAGGTAAGTGGCAGGTGTCCCTACTAGAGATGAGCACAAACCAAAATATGAACCAAAATTAAGCACGAACCAGGCCAGTTCGTGGTTCGCGAACCAGCGGTTCATCAGATCCCATTTCTGATGAACTGCCACAAACTTTAGGCTGGTTCGTTTGGTTTGTTTTTTGGTTCGTGACTGCAGACAGCCTGGTGCCAATCAATCAGTTTCCTAGGCAACAGGAGATGGACTTCCTGCAGACCTTCTGCTGACTCGGAAGTGACCTTCTGCTGGGCCAAAAGTGGCCTTCTGCTGACCCGGAAGTGACCTTCTGCTGACCCGGAAGTGGTGGTTTTCTGACCTGGATGTGCCTTTTCCATGAACCAAACAAACTGGTTCACGAACCAGGGGCAGGTTTATGAAAGTTTGTGGTTTGTGAAATTTGATGAACCACGAACCGCATGGTTCGGTTTTTTTCCAGTTCATGCCTATCTCTAGTCCCTACCTTCCCAGCAAGAGGTGACAGGGAACTGGCAACCCTATTCTCAGGCTCCATGTGTGCTGGGGTCATGTGACTTGAGAAAGGGGCAAATGTACCCCTCGCAGCCATTTCCACTAGGGAAAACAGCACAGGAGGAAAAGCAGAAGCCCCTCCTCTCTTATTTATTTATTTGTGTTGTTTATAGTCTACCTTTCTTACTGAGATACAAGGCAGATTACACAATGTTTGGCTTGCACTGTTCCAAGCCAAACCAAGTGACAGAGTGGGTTGAAAGGTCAGTTGCCCGATGTTATGTGTCCAATCAGGAGATATCCAACCTGGCTCACATCAAAGCAGTTATATAGGTAAAACTGAAGAATGTGTTTAAATCATTACACTAAACATAATTAATAATGCTTTAAAAATCTGCAATCCAAGTTACCAAAGAAAGCTTCTGATTGATCAAAAAATGTTTAATCAATTGATCCATCTTTTTAATTGACTGAATTTTATAGTACTAATCACTGCAGTCTAAAGTTGAGAAGCATTGTTTGAACGTGCACATTTCTGAAGGACTGGAAGGTGTCACATATCCTGTCTTTCTTCCATGATAAACCTAAAGTGGCATCTAGAGGAAGCCTCCTATTCAAGCACTGACCAGACCCAGACCTGCTTAGCATTAGCAAGATGGCTGACACTTGTGCCTCCCTTGGGAAAACACAGGAGATGCTAAAATGTAGTAAATACTGTTGCATACTATAGATTATTATGGGGCTGTTAGATCCACACATTGCTGAATATTGTGTCATCATCTTGCTCTGTAAATCATTTGCAACTATATTTTCCTATATGGACCAGAAAACCCAGTTGTATAACTGCAGTAGTAATGCAAAATCCAGTGATGTCTGGATGCAGCCTGAGTTTTATACAATATGGACTGCTGTATAACATACTTGTAGAATGGCTCTTACTTCTTCCAAAGTAAGACACAGCAGTAAGAATAGTGAAAATGGAAAAGTCTGAAAATATTATTTGGACCACGAAGTATGGCTTCCCTCTCTGTTCAAAAGTTTCTTATGCTTTGAGTTCCTAACCAGATGAAGCATTCCTATAAAGCAAGGCAGCAAATAAACCATCTCAGCAGGCAGATGGAACAGAAAGTAACATCTGGATAGGATTGTAAGGAATTATGTGTTACATGGAGGTATAGGAAATCAAATAAAGAGATGCTGGGAAAGGAACAAACAAAATGGAAGGTATCTTGCACATGGGAGAGAAAACAAAACCAGGATAATTCAAAAAGGTACAGATTCAGATTGGAACTGAGAGGCTTTGAAACAGGTTTTTTGCTGCCACCCCAAAGTAAACATGATTGAAATCAAGGGCATTTGTTTTTGACTAAACATTGAATCCGATGATGTCTATCCACTCACAGGAATCTTCTGATCATGGAAAGAATCTGCCACTCACAGAAAGAGTTTTGTATGGGAGATTCCTCTCTGAATAGAAAGGCACTTTTGTATCCAATCCATGCATGAAATGAAGTTATTTATTAGAAGTTAAATCCAGATTTCAGATAACAAGAAATTCAAAGCTGTATCCAGATTTCTCACTATTTATTCTATGATGAGTTGTCTTATTTATTTAAAACATTTTAAAGCCACTTTCCCACTCAACTTAGGGCCCCCCAGATAGCAAACAAAAACATCAGAACAAGATTTTAAAACGTATAAATATATAAAAACAATCAAAAACAGAACATTAACAGAAGTGAGATTCATGGCATTGTCATGAATTCAGATTATTCTGGCCCACATCAATTTAAATGGGACCTAAGACATTACTGGTGGAGGTTAAGGGATTTCAGCCAATTTAGGGACAGTGCTTGCTTACCTGGCACCTTCTCCTTAGCCGGCATTTTAGGGCAGGCTGCTCAGGATAGGTGGGGTTAATTGGCACAGTTTTAGGCATCATGGTAATGGGGTGCATGTTTGGAATAGGCCATCACATGCCATGCAGCGAGATGGCATCATGAAGGTATGCCCTGGGTGCTGAGTGGCATTTCTCAAACCTGGTAGGTGCCATCAGGGAAGGTGCTGGGCTCCTCTCAGCATAGACTGGCTGTGCAGGTTGGGGATAAACAAGTGTAGAGCTTTGAGAATATGTGCTTTGGGGTGGAGTAATGAAACTACTTACTTTGCATACTGGGAGGAGAGTGTACTGAGAGGGGGTGGAGCAAGGGGCCTGGGTCATGTTGGTCTCACTAGGGACTGGTGTACTGGAAACCCTCAGATGGAGAAGCTTTTGTCTGTTGCAGGCCCTCCCTTTTTGGACATCATATCTTCTGGAGGAGGTTAGCCCCCAGACCACCTATGTTTAAAATGGAGCAGATTTCTTCTCTCGGATGGTGATGAAAGAAGCCCTGAGAACTTTACTTCCCACTAGAGGCCTGCTTCTGAGGGAAACTTCAACAGGAAAACAGCACTTCTGGGACACTGACGACTGAACTTTTGATTTGTGGAGGAGAAAGGAGTTGGGGGTGGGGATCACTTTACTCTGTGTGAATTTATTTATTTATTTATTTATTTTTATTCATTGGACTTATAGTCTGCTCTCCATGCGATGCAGGCTCAGAGCAGCTCCAAACTCAATTAAAATACAATACAATGTGCAATAATAGAAATTGTTTTTCATGTAGTAATAAATAGTTTGCTTAAGCCAAAGTATGTGAATGGAAAGGGGGGCTTTATGAAAGGAGGTTCTAAGCCTTGAACTTGCCCTATTTCCAGCGCCTGGATTACACAAGGCTGACGATATCTACCGGCCAAGTTTGGAACCAGAATGGACTTTCCTGATGGCAGTTGGAGCAGTTGTCTGGCACAGCCCGCCTTCCAAATGGTCAGCTTATTTAACTTAGCAGTGGCATAGATCAGCTATTTAAATGAATGAAAATCAATAAGCAAAACTAGTTGAACTCCCACATAATTGTCTGTCTTTATTGTCTCATGCTGTATTTGGGGAGGGCAAAACAAAAAAATCTTCACTTGCTGGTGGAAGACAGTGATAGAAGGTGGCAGTATTACCTTTTCATGCGGTTTGGGGAAAGGAGGACATGTACACATCAATTGCTGGAGAAAATATATATCTTTCTTGACCTTAAAATTCCTTTTTCTACTTTTTTCATACTTCTAAACATGTCTTACTTGAATAAGTGAGATGTCTGGGGATGCCTCTTGAAAAGGTAACAGACTAGGTTGATGGCTACCTATCAAAAGAGAGAGAACGTTTTGTCTTATTTTTGTCTTAACTCGGAACCTGTGATCACAGCATATCCAATTGCTGACAAATGGCAAGCGATAGGAAAATATAACACCCTGAAGTACAGGCATTCATCACTGTGTCAACTTTTGCTTTCACTTATTATTAAAAAGCAAGCTGGTGTCATTAAATGTGACCTTATTAAAAGCTATCAAATTCAGCTGAAAATAAAAGCCCTCCTCTAGTCACACATTAAAACATGCAAAAGCTATACTGGAAAGCTCAATTATTACCATTTCTTTGTCATTTGAGGAATTCAAAAATAGATACAATAAAATTAAGGATGAGTCCACAACTTTCCCTCAAAGCTTTTTCATCTACACAACTTTTACTCCACTCCAACCTCAACCAAAAAGGGGTGGGGGGAGAGGGCGCTGAGTCTACAACTATACTGGCAAGTCATATGCCAGTTTAGTAATTCATTTATGTATTCATTTAAAAAAATATTTACCACACTTTTTCCCACAAGACAGAGCAATTCACAAAACCCAGGAGTTTAATTGACACAGATTTTCATAACTTCACTTTTCCAAAACATATTATTTATATATCTAGTCATACACCACTTGTTTATGTATTTGGTCTCGTTTTCCTATAGTCCTACTCACATTCAGTAGTTGGCCTCATATGGTGCACAGAAAACCAGAAATGAGGAGAAAACATGGGCATGTGCCTATCAGGGCCAGACACGTTCAAATTATTTTGCTGGGGGGAAATAAATTTTGTTCTCTCTTATATCTTCTTGTATTGTGCAGGGAACTGCATTCACCTAAATCGGATAGCATGGTCTGGCCAAATGAAAAAGATTTGATCTTGCTTTCTTTCTCCAGATGCAGTTCCTTTCCCCAGCTCCATATGATCCAGAAAGTGAAAGATGAAGAGATAACATTCAGGAAACAAATTAAGCATAATTTTCCCTACACCTCAGGTTATTATTGCCTGTTAAATTGGGAAATGCCTGCAGATTTGGGGCAGAGCCTAGTAAAAGCAGGGTTTAGAGAGGGGAGAAAGCTTAGCCAGGATGTGATACCATAGTTTCCATGCTCCAAATTTGCCATTTTCTCCAGAGAACTGATCTCTGTAGTCTGGAGAACAGTGGTAATTCTGGGATAGCTCCAGGCCACACCTGGAGGTTGGCAACCCAAGGGTCAGATTTGTGAAGAACTCTACTGAGCAGTTTCTTGAGTTATCTACTGATTAGCTTAGAGCCCTGGAATTCTGCCACACAAAATACCTGCCTGTTAAATTTATTGGGCTTGGTTAGACCTGATCCCAATAAGCAAAGGCTGTTTGTTTGTTTGTTTGTTTGTTTGTTTGTTTGTTTGTTTGTTTGTTTGTTTGTTTGTTTGTTTGTTTGTTTGTTTGTTTGTTTGTTTGTTTGTTTGTTTGTTTGTTTGTTTGTTTGTTTGTTTGTTTGTTTGTTTGTTTGTTTGTTTGTTTGTTAGCAAACTTTCCACCTTAGAGAATTTCAAGGCAGTTTACAATGTGAAAAAGAAACAAACATAGAAATACACTGAAAACAGTTAAAAACTACCCATACATTTAAAAGTAGAAAACTAAAGTCATCCTAACTAGTTTTCAGCTGCCTTCTGAAGAGAGTGAGGGGGCCAGGTGCAGTTCCCTGGGAAGATTGTTCCATGTACATCCAGTGTAGGAAACATCCAACATGGAGCACAAAGGGTGGGAGCTATGAGCCAGATGTGATATGCAAGTGTTGCACTCCATTCTGAAAATACAAATACATGGTATACTGTTGAAATCCTACTACATAAAAGTCTAAGCGTATTCAAGACAATTCACTTCCTACCCTGATGTGCCACCAGAGGGCACTGCTGTGGAGGGAAGACCAGATGAGGCATCCAGACCTCCAGAGAGTGCACCACGGTGGGAAGCCCAGGCCAGGATCAGGTGTGGAGCAGGCGGCAATGCCTGTCCCCCACCTTCACCCAGCTGGGATAAGAGGAACAGGTGGCAATGCCCGCCCGCCCCTTCACTTGGCTGTGATCAGGTGCAGAGGAGGTGGCCATGCCCGCTCCCCCTCCCCGGCTTCATCCACCCATGATCAGTGATGGAGGAGGAGGGAATGCCTGCCTGCCTGCCCTCCCCTTTCTAGAGCCCATTGTATTTTTTCCCACAACAGGCTTTGTTGCTAGTAATTAATAATGAACAAATGATTATATTATTGAAATAATTTCAATTCTATCCCTTCTGTTTTACAGCCCTTTTGTTGAAAGGGATTTTTCAAAAGCATGAAATAAAAAAAATGATTTGTCAAAGCATTTATGTATACACTCATATGTATTCCTCTAAGCATGTGCTAGATTCACAAGACTTCAAAAATTCTGCAGAACATCTGAGGTAAAAAAAAAATCATACAAAGTCACTATGCTTAGATGTGTGATCAACTCAAATTTGTTGATTGATCAGACTCCAAATGAGTAAGTGATACTTGAAGCTTTGAGGAGCTGTTTATCAATTGGCTCAAAAAAAATCTCTTGGAATCTGGAAAAACAACAATAATGATATTGATAACCGGCAGGATACAGGTGTGAACAAGGAATATATGGAGAATCGATGGTGGGTCCACAGAACAAGTGATGAGAAAGAGGGAGATTGAATGGTACAATAGTTCTTTAATACACGGGGCTTTTTCATCAGTTCTGACCCCACACTGCATCAATTTCTTTCCAGAGTTCTACATGCACAATCAAAATACTCTGATTCCATTTCTAAACTGCTTCTCAGACTTTTTTGCATTCTGCATTAGATGTGTGATCTAAGGCTGCATCTGCTGCTAAATCAATTTTTCTCTGCCTTTTTTGTAGCTTCCCCCCCTCAACCCGCACAATCCCCCAATGGCATTTTGCACATATACACTTGCACTGAGTTTTCTGGAAATTTCATCCATGAGTATTGGATTTGCTGTGGGCCTTTGTCATTTCCCTGTCAGTTGCAAGAGTTTTTTTAAGGCACTAATGTGGCAACCTTGCTGTTTTAAAAAAAATTCAGGGGAAAAAAACTGGATTGGTTGCTGTTCAGTCAATCAGGACCCAAGGAGATAAAGGGGAGGGCAAAAAGTAGGGCCAGGGGCAAGGCTTCACACTGAAGGATGCTGAATTTTAAAAAATCACAGTTTGACTTTGAGGAGGGAAAAACATTGGGGCATGTGCACAGAGAGAAAAACCACAGAAAAGCAGGGCAAAGGTTGATCCAGCACAGATGCAGCTAACACCTTTGCTGGTGCCCACCAAGTGTTTTTAGGAAGTGGGCAGGGCTTTACCTGGTAGAGCTTCTTATTGACCTTTGGAGATCTGATTGGCTGTGCAGATATTTTAATGTGTTGCTTTGGCAATAACTATCACCACAGTCCTCACTATGTGATTGAAATACGATTCCCAGTTGCCGGTGGTGGGCAATCTCCCAAGGTTTTGCCCTGTTGCTGGTGATCGGCAAAGTGGCAAATCCCTTGGCAACCTGGGAAAGCATGCACCAGGCATGGTCCCAGCAGGACACAACAACATCTCTTCCCAGAAGTGATATTATTGCACCTTGCCTGGAGAGGAGACTACACTAGGTAAGCCCTGCCCCCCTCTACCCTGGATGGTATAGGCACTTGGGAACCCTAGACTGAAGGTAAGCTATATGCATGCAAGAAAATATTTTAAACAATATGTTCATTATAAAATTCACGCTGTTACACAGAGCTTCTGCCTGAAATGTTGAAGAGTTATTATTAGAGTTATGCATAATCTCACTCCCTGACATTTTGTAGTTGTGTCAGCTTCCTGAGGCAGCCATTTTGTGATTGGCTCTGCTTCCTATGGCAGCCATTTTGTGGTTGTGTCAAATCACAACCATTTTGTGGCTGAATCAAACAGCATGTCAAAGTTGTAAAGGTGCCCACAAGCTTAAAAATGTGGGGCTTAGACATGCACACGGACAGGTAAAAAACCTGTGGTCCATTGTGTTTCACAGACCATGGACCACAAACTATTCATGGACCTGCCCCTTTTCATGGACTGGTTCATCAGTCTGTGATCCATAACTTCCGGGGACCCTAGGACCACCCCCTGCACACTCAGAGATGACAAACCTGCAGCGAATCTTCAGAAGGCTCTCCTCCAGCCACCTTCGAAGTTTGGCCAAGATTGCATTTCGGAGGTTTGAGTTAAAGACCCCCAAAGCAGCCTCCCCCAGGAAACTTCCAGTAGATAGAATAGGAGCCGCAAACATCAATTGACTTGCATTGGCTTGCAGCAATTGGCAGAACCCTAGGCTAGCCCAACACCCCACAATCAAATAAGAACTGAAAGGGGAAAAAATGAGACAGAAGAGTGATCCCTCAAGAATCCCAATAAGCTTAGACCTAGAGTCTGACTGCAGCCCTGAGACTGGGTTGGGGCAGAGCCCTAGGCTAGCCCACCACCCCACAAGCAAATAAAAACTGAAATAAAAAATATTAAACATAAGAATGACCCTCAGCTGAGGAAACCCAATAAGCTTGGTCCCAGAGCCTTGCTGCAGCACAAGCCTGAAGCCTCCATCTCATGCAATCCAAAAAAAACTCCCACAACAAGCAGTTCCTCCCTCGGTAGCCAGCTGGAAAGTGAGACCGCAGCTCAGCAGTGGGTGTTATATATACTGCTTGCTGTCATAGAGAATAATGGGAGCTCTCTGGTTGGCAGCCAGAGTTGCCTATCAAGGTTTTCAGGGCTAAGACTGGTGTGTTTCAAAGGCAGCAAAAGGTCTGCAGGCAACTCCCCTACGTTGCCTAGGGAATTGATTGCTCGGCGCTGGGATGTCTGGTTTCATGGACCAATGGACTGATAACGGGCCCAAAAGTCATTGCGTCCATGAAAAACGTGTGTTGCACGACCCACCTGTTCGCGAACACCGACCCAGGCTGATCTGTGTCAAACTTTGGTCCATTTGTTAGTCCATGCCCACCTCTAATGGGGATCTATGAGAAGCTCATCATTTATATATCAGCACATGAAATCACAGAATGGCTGCTGCCAGGAGGTTGAGCCAATTCCAAAATGTCAGGGAATGAGGTTATGCATAACTCTAATAATAACTTTTCAACATTTCAGGCAGAAACTCTGCTTAACCAGATCCATTTTTAAATGAACATATTGTTTAAACTATTTTCTTTCATATAAACAGCTTTCACACACAGCTGAGTTTACCTTCAATCATTCAGTGAAGATTCTTGTGTTATGATGGCAGTTGCTGTCAAAGCTATGTTTTTTAAATCTGCATAGTCAATCATATCTCCAGTGGCCAATCAGAAGCCCTGAAAAAGCCCCACCTGGTCCCACCCACTCTCTACAAACACTTGGCGGGCACCAGGGAAAGTATCAGCACCTGCTACGGCAGCCTTGGGTACCCCTAGACAGTCAACAATCACAAAGATTCTGGCAATGAAATTCATTATTGGCAAGCAGCAGAGCTATAGTTTTTTCATTATATGTGAGAAAAAGAGGAAGAGGAAGAAAAGGGAATAATCATAATTGTAAGAATAACATTCCTCTTCTTGCCAAAGACAATACAAATGGATAGGTGCAATGCTGAATCCAAGGCCTGCTGACCCTCATTAGTTTCCCTTGGTCACCGGAAGCATAACAAAGTGTAATGGTCCATGAAACATTATCAGGGGTGGAGGAAGTTAAAAGGAGGAATCTATATGGTTCCCCATTTACTTCTCCCCATTCCCTTCAAAATACCTCAAGACATTTTGCAAGCTATAATAGATAGTGACTCTTTCCTCTAAGGGTCCAAATGACAGGAAGACAAAAAGGTTGCCATTGTCAGGTTTTATATGACTATAAGTAACTATTCAATCAATAAACACCTTCAAAAGAGGCCTGTTTAAAGAAACTGCTCCAAGCTGTTAAGGTGTGCGTATTATGCATTACTTCCGCCTGAGCCAGGAATTCTATGAATCGGATATGAGGCTAAGGGATGCATTTTCTAAATTGAAAGCATGCAACTACCAATGTCACTAGAGGCAATCTATAATGTCTCAGTCCTATCACAGAGAGTACTTTCAAAATGACTTGTTCAGAAAACTAATGTTCCCTATAGTACAGGGAACAGCAAAAAATAATGAACCACTTTCCCCATAAAGCATTTTGACAAATACCTGGTTTAATTGGCAGCTTTGCTAGGATTAATCTTATCAGAAGCAGGTTGGCTTTTAAGTGTACTGGCACCAAGCGGCCGGCAGACTGCAAGGAGATGTTCTGTTAAGCATGAAAAATGTCTATTAGCATCTTTCTTTCTCTCACTGTCTTCTATAAATAGGAGCCCAGCTCACTGTGGATGGTGGGGCTCAAACCATTGTTGCACCGAAGGAATGATAGGCTGAAGATAACGTCACATATGACTGATGATGCTAGTGAAGCGCCTATTATCTGGCTCTTGGCATAGCCTGTCGTATATGACAAGCAGATCCTTTATTAAGGTGGCAATTCCTCTACTCCATTGATGACGACTACATTTTTCTGTAAGGAAATAAGGAAAGCAAACAATTTTGTGCAATTATTAAGCACTATCTGGATGCAAAAACCTCTCCATCTGTCTCTCATACAAACACACAGATGCGCTGCATTTCTGAATCATCAGCTTTCTTAAGAGGTTATTATAGATTCATTCATATTTATCCTAAATAACCTATATAGTACCATTCTAAATGGTCACACTAGCTTCTTGTTGTTAAGGCATAAGCTAGAGCAGTAATTCCCACCACGGTGCCCAGGGATGCCATGTTGATTTACCAAGTTGTTCTCTGGCGACCACTTTCTTTTCCAAACGTTTCCCAAATTAACAACCCAGTCCAGGCTTTCATAATCATCACTGGACATGAGGAACACTTATAGGGCAGAGTCACTGTTCAGAGACAGAGCATGCTCTGCATGCAGGAGGTCCCCGGTTCAATCCCCAGCATCTTCATTCAAAGGATCAGAGGAGAGGTGATGCAAAAGACCTCTACCTGAGACCCTGGAGAGCTGCTGCCAATCTGAGTCTGACCTTGATGGACCCCAATGGTCCAATTCAGTATAAGGCAGCTTCATACATAGGTATCTGCAGGGAGCACCTAATCAGAAACAGCTGCATCCATTATGAAAGGATGCTTGGCTTGGAACCTCCCAATATTTTGTGATTGGCTCCAGCTGCCCCCCCCCACATCCGTTTAGTGGTTGGTTGTGCTCCCCCACGGTAGACATTTTGTTGTTTTGCTCACTCAATCTTCTCAAAATTCCCAACCAAATTGGAGAGCCCCAAGTGACAGTATAGCCATTTTGAGATTCAGGCTCCCAAAGCAAGTAAAAATTGGAACAATATGCAAGCAAAAACTTAGGTGTAAACATCTTCAACAACCAATTTCACCCCGTCACATTTAAAGTCTTGAACCTTTGGTCTAAATATAAGGTTTATTTATCTAAGGCATATCCCACGAAATGATTTAAAATTTTTCAGAGTGGCCTGATTTTTAATATTTATCAGATTAATTGCTATATAAGCAAACTAAGGATTTAGAACTTAGAAACTGTGTGACTGGTGGATTTTTAAGGTATTTGAGTTATTAGTCTGTATTATAATTTGGGAACAAGATCCAGTGGAGTGTTTTCATGGTGGAAAGATTTCCACCAGCAGAGCATGACTTTCTGTCCCACTGCCTCTACCCAAAATGTTGCTTCTAGAATTCAAAAAATTATAACACAGACTGAATCCAATCTTCCGTGTGGGTGTTGCTCTGTTCTTTCTACAGCTCTTTGGCAGGACATTCTTCTGGAGCTTGGGAGGGAACTACTCTCCATGGCAGTAAACAGGCCCCATTTGCTAAACCAGCCTCTTTCCTAACTTTCCCGTTTTCTGTGGTTGCTTCTTCTATGTCCAAAGCTGTGGAGTGATAGTAAGACCACCCCTGGTGTTAATTCATTTATAAAGCCATAAACAGACAGAGCTAAGAATGTAAAATATTCAGAAATTTGAAGCCATGGGGGGGGTCTCCTTTGGGGGGGGAGACAGAAATTTTGTGAGGAACTGAAATATATGCAATGCTTACTTTTTATCAAGCGCAGTAGTTGTTGTTGCTGCTGCTGCTACTGTTGTTGTTAAATCTCACAGTAAAATCATAAACCGAGTAAACTCTATCCGCACAAGATGTCTCGCTTGGTGGCTCTGTCCTGGCCGGGCTCTCCAGGCTCTCTAGTGGATTGAGCAGTGACCCCCAGAATTGGACTGACAGCTGCCCGTGGCAACTCACAGGAGCAATTGGAGGGGGAGCAGACACAAGCATACTGGTGTCATGCCAGCTTATTTATTGTGTTTTGGAAATAATGTATTTGAGAGGTTTTCTGTATGGTTTTATTTTTATTTATACTGTCGTGTGTTTTGTTTTTAGTTTTGTTTCTTTTAATTTTTGTTTATACATAGACAAAAAACTGTCAACACTGTTCCTCTTCCAAAAGGTCTTTCTCCTAAAAACTTGTGGTGGTGAAGAGGAGAGGATGCAGATGAACAATGCTCACTGTACATGATGCTAGAGTTCCATCACTCTGCCAGTCCCAGCCAGGCCATTTCCCTGACTTAAAATGGTTCCCCTTGATGCCTTAAGCCTGTAGCAAAAAAAGACAGAGCCAAGGTCTTCTTTCCTTAACAGAGCTAATTGCAACTCTGGTGAGGCAGAGGCTTCAATTCAAAAACAGAACAGGGAGAAGAATTAATTTCTCTGTTGTCCAGCGTTAAAAAAAAAAAGGACCTTTATGGTCAAAAAATGCCTAGAGAGGCAATCCTAGATCTCTAGATCTATGTGCTTTGTTCCTTACAGGTTTTAATATCATAATTGTTGCTAATAGCCATTTCTACATATTAAAAGATGAGGGAAACAGTACCATTTTCAAACCACAGTTAAGAAAAAAAAACTATTGAATTTGTATTATGGGAACTAGGTGTGGAAAAGTAACTTTCCATAGTTTAGAGCAGTGAGGCAAGAAATGGAAAAATACTGAAACCCTGTTGAAATTATAGGGTGAATTTACAGTAAGTGGGCAGATAATCATTATGCTCAAGTAGGCATTTGGCTAGGTCTCCTGGATACTACCTCTGCAAAATATGCTGCACAATCAATATTTAATAGAAATAGCCAGAACCTTTGCTTTATAAGTTCAGCAACCTAGTGTATTAAGTTATGAAGAAACATTACCTTAATGTTGATATAAGCCATGTTCTTGCACAGACTTACAGAAGTGGCTTCTGTGGGTGCCATGAATCAAACAGTTGTCTACTCAGACTGCATAAAACTACAGCACCATAAATTTTTGCAGGATTAGCATATCTCAAAGAAAAACATTGCTGGCAACAGTTACTTGAACCAACTCTGACTAACAACCTGAAAAACTGTGGTAGGGGTGTGTAAGACTGCAGAGGATACTCCTGGCAACACAAATACGCTCCTTACCTTGAAATAGAGAACTTTTTCTGTTGCTTTGGTGGAAACAGACAGCCCAAACCGCACAAGAACTATTGCAGATTCCCAGACAAAGATTCCCTCTAGGTGTTCCCCCACATTTCAAAGAACATACACAACATTCTTGCTTAGAAAAATATATGCTCAGGGCCACTGCGCCCATTGGGGCAGATCCAGCCCCGCCTTGAGTGCTGTGGCGCTGAAGGGGGTGCTGGAGGGGGCGCCGGGGGGGGGGACGCACACCACAAAGCTGGTGGCGGCAGTGCCGGTGGCTGAGCGGGAGGGATGAGAAGCCATTGGCGCTCCACCCCAGCCGCCTGCCATGTCTGGCCTGCAGCTGCTGCAGCCTGCCAGCCCTCCCGCCCCGCACTGTCGCCACCACCAACACACGCCCCTGCCCAGGTGCAGCAGCCACGAGCCAGGTGCGGCAGGCATCCGGGGCGGCATGTGGAACAACAGAGCAGGAGGGCTGGGTGGACACACGTGCACCTTCCCAACCACCCGCCGCGCCCGTCTGGGAGCACAGGCAGCCTCTACATGCTGTTCCAGCCACCCACTGCACCTGTGGGGCCAGCTTGCTGTTTGATGATGTCACACACACTGACGTCATCACGCAGTCCACGGCGCACGCGTGCACTCTGTGCACACATGTAGGGGCAGCAACAGACCTGGTGCTGCCCCCAGTCTCGGGTGCCAGAAACCCTGGTGCCACCCCTGTATATGCTACTGTTCCCCAGAAACTTCTTTCCCAGCATCCCAGGATGATCCAGACCCCATAATTTAGTACTCCTCCTAGCCCCTGAGCAAATGCGAGGTTTTCCTCCCAGGCACGACTTGGGCCCCCAAGTTCTTCCCCAGGTCTTCCCTGAGCTCCATCTCATATCCAGCCAGGTGCAGTATAATTTTTTTTTAATGTCAAGAACTGGGTAAGCCTAATGTCTGGTCAAAGAAGGGCACTGATGGTGCTTTTAGTTGTACTGTAAGACTTCCAAACATGCTCACAGTCACTAGCTCTGATTTAGCTTTCAACCAGCCAGGAAATAGGCAAGAGGTTTTGTATTTGGAAGTGAACCATCTACTTGTTGCCAGAATAGTTACCTCAAGAGATAAAACTGGCTACTTTACAATTTAAGACAAATTTAGGGGAAAGTCCTAGCACAATACAGTTCTTTGTTTGTAATATTGCATACTTTCTGGGTGGGGAGCCATTGTTGCAGTTTTTTTCCAAGAGTTTGTATTCAGCTGCTGCGATCCTTGCTTAATATTCTGTTCTAAGACACTAACCTGCACAGGCAGAATCATGCATAATCTGATAAATAAACCAAGTGCAGAATTTATATCAACATGATAGATAGAACCATGTCTTAGCATTAATTATGTGTCTAAGCCTGAATGCAAGTAAATTTTACAATTAGATGGTTGCACAATATCTTTAATACGCATCCCAGCTAATAATAATCAGCTTTAAAACATGGTTGTGTGCAGTCTTTGAAGCTAAACGAGCCACACTGACTGTTTCCCAAGAGCTTAAATCAAAACTCAGCCATCATGAAAAAGAAGCCCAACACACACAGCATTTATGGTGCAGTAGCTGTCGCTGAATGAATTAGGAAGGCATCAGGGCTTTTTTTCTGGGAAAAGATGTGGGGGATCTCTCTATTATCACATGTGTGTGTGCAAAGCATGTGCATGCCGCTGAAAACACACAATGACATCACTTCTGGGAAGTGGCATCACTTCTGAGAAGTGACATCACTTCACTTAGGGCACAGCTACCCCCGAAGCGCTCCTTCAATTCGGGCCCAGTCGCCTCCCCACCCCTTACCTGGCAGCAATCTTCCCTCTAAGCGGTGCAGTGTTGTGAGCCAGAAATTTACTTTGTGAGCAGCAAATTGCAAGTTTGGTCACACCTTTTCCAAAACCAGAATCCATTTGATTAAAAGACTTTTGAATTAGATTGTCTGAGGCATTGGTATTGAGTGCCATCAATAATTTCATGATGTATTGTTGAAGGCTTTCACGGCCGGAGAACGATGGTTGATGTGGATTTTCCGGGCTATATAGCTGTGGTCTTGGCATTGTAGTTCCTGACGTTTCGCCAGCAGCTGTGACTGGCATCGTCAGAAGTGTAGCACCAAAAGACAGAGATCTCTCAGTGTCACAGTGTGGAAAAGAAGTTGGCAGGTAATTTATATCTACTCAGGAAGGTAGGGTTGGGCTGAGTCATCCTGTAAGAGTTTCCCAGGGTGTGGAATGCTAATGGAGGGAGGCTTCACTGTATCCTGAGGAGGTTCTTTTGCATATGGATTGGTGCTTGATATGCTAATCTTCTCTGCAGGGCTATTGTCGGGTATAGAGTATTTTGTTAGCCTGGTGTTTTTCAGGACTGGAACCATGCTCTATTCATTCTTAAAGTCTTTTCTTTCCTGTTGAAATTGTGCTTATGCTTATGAATTTCAATGGCTTCCCTGTGCAATCTGATGAAGTAGTTGGAAGTGTTGTCAAGTATTTTAGTGTCCTGGAATAGGATACTGTGTCCTGTTTGAGTTAGGCTATGTTCAGCTACTGCTGATTTTTTCGGATGGCCAAGTCTGCAGTATCTTTCATGTTCTTTTATTCTTGTCTGGATGCTACACTGTGTGGTCCCGATGTAAACTTGTCCACAGCTGCAGGGTATGCGGTATACTCCTGCAGAGGTGAGGGGGTCTCTACTGTCTTTTGCTGATTGTAGCATCTGTTGTATTCTTCTGGTGGGTCTGAATACTGCTTGAAGGTTGTGCTTTTTCATAAGCTTTCCCATCTGATCAGTGATTCCTTTGATATATGGCAAAAACACTTTCCCTGTGGGAGACTGTTTTTCCTTGGTTGTTTGATTTATCCTTGGTTTAAATGCTCTTCTGATTTCATTTCTGGAGTAGCCATTTGCTTGAAGTGTGTGGTTTAGATGATTAGTTTTCTAGTTGAGAAAGTACGGTTCACATATCCATCTTGCACAGTCTACTAATGTTTTTATTATGCCTCTTTTCTGTCGAGGGTGGTGATTGGAGTTTTTGTGTAAGTACCAATCTGTGTGAGTTCGTTTCCTGAAGACCTTGTGACCTAACTGAAAGTTTGCTTTTTGGATGACCAAGGTATCTAGAAATGGAAGTTTCCCCCCGATTTCGTTCTCCATGGTGAATTGTATGTTCAGGTGGATATTGTTGAGGTGGTTTAAAAACTCAAACAATTCTTCCTCACCATGGCTCCAAATGATATAAGTATCATCTACGAACTGGAACCAGACTGTAGGTTTGTGGGGTGCTGATTCTAGAGCTGTTTTTTCAAAATGTTCCATGTAGAAGTTTGCATCACCTTAACAATATCCACCTGAACATACAATTCACCATGGAGAAAGAACCTCCTCAGGATACAGTGAAGCCTCCCTCCATTAGCATTCCACACCCTGGGAAACTCTTACAGGATGACTCAGCCCAACCCTACCTTCCTGAGTAGATATAAATTACCTGCCAACTTCTTTTCCACACTGTGACACTGAGAGATCTCTGTCTTTTGGTGCTACACCTCTGAAGATGCCAGTCACAGCTGCTGGCGAAACATCAAGAACTACAATGCCAAGACCACAGCTATACAGCCCGGAAAATCCACAACAACCAATAATTTTATGACACCGACTTATGCATATGGTTCTCAAAAGCTTATGCTACAGTAAAGTTGGTTAGTCTTAAAGGTACTACTGGACTCTTTACTATTTTGCAACTACAAACTAACATGGCTGACTTCTCTGGATATTAAAGAGTGCATCTGTAATGGAGTTCACTGCCACATGAAGAGGCAACTACAAAAGACAGCATGGAAGAGTCAGCAGAATTCAAAAAATAAAAAGGCTGGGAAGTAAAGTTCCCTTATAAGCATCTCCTTCACATTTCCCCATTGACTGAACACAGACTCCACTTGACCAACGAAGCTCCACACTTAGAGAGGTTGACACTAGGGGTGTGCGATTCGGCATTCAGAATGCCGAAAGAAAGCCGAAAGAAACCTCTTTCGGCTTCTTTCGGGGTACCCGAAATGTTTCGGGGACAGCCGAAACGTTTCGGGTATCAGAAAGAAAGAAAGCCGAAACGTTTCGGCTTTTTCAGCTTTCTTTCAGCATTCGAGAATCGCCATTTTCTTTTTGCTAGGCGTTTGCCTTAGCAAGCGCCTAGCAAAATCCTGCTGAAAGCTAAGGCTTCCTGCAGGCTCTAAGAAGAGGGGAGGGGGGGAGAAGGAGTGAATCACTCACTCCTTCTGTCACCCCCCACCCCTCTTGCAAAGGAGGGAAGGGAATCCTGTGCTTTGCATTACAAAGCTGACAGGAAGAAAATGCATTCAAACTGTGGAGGGAGAGTTGTGTGAAGCTGGTAGTTATTATGATAATCTTGTCTAGTGGGCTTCTTTTTCCATACCCTGTGGTGCCCTCCTACTATGTTACCTGAATATGTTCTAAAATTTAGAGTTTGTCCTTTAAAAAAAAATTAAGATTCTCTGATGTGTAGTTAATTGTGTTGTTCTTTTGTGTGGGCAACAGTTATTGTGATATGTTGTGATTTGTTGACCTATATTGCACTTTGAAAGTGACAAAATTAAGTTTTTTCTAACTTTTTTTTTAAAAAAAATTTAAGATTCTCTGATGTGTAGTTAATTGTGTTGTTCTTTTGTGTGGGCGACAGTTATTGTGATATGTTGTGATTTGTTGACCCATATTGCACTTTGAAAGTGACAAAATAAAGTTTTTTCTAACTTTTTTTTAAAAATTAAGATTCTCTGATGTGTAGTTAATTCTGTTGTTCTTTTGTGTGGGTGACAGTTATTGTGATATGATGTGATTTGTTGACCCATATTGCACTTTGAAAGTGACAAAATTAAGTTTTTTCTAACTTTTTTTTTAAAAAAAATTTAAGATTCTCTGATGTGTAGTTAATTCTGTTGTTCTTTTGTGTGGGTGACAGTTATTGTGATATGTTATATTGTACTTTGAAAGTGACAAAATAAAGCTTTTTTCTAACTTGAATCATTGTGTGTCTGTGTTCCCTTCTTTGATGTGAGGTTGGTTCCCATCATTGGGAACAATGGGGCAGGCTAGGCAGCCTTCTCTGTAGGTGGGGGGGGGGGGTGTCAGGGGGTGGTTGTGTGTCAGGTGCTCTTTCCCAGGGATAAGTGGGCACTCAGGAGTGTGCCCACCATTGTGGCACCCCTGGGCTGTGCAGAATTGCCCTGGGAAAGAGAGTTTAGGAGTTCTCAAAGGGGGAGGGCTGGCCAGCCTGTCCCTGGGGTTATGGTGGATGTGGGGCAGCTGGGGGTGGATTTGGGTCTGTGACGGGCTAATGTGGGGATTTGGGTCTGTGTTTGGCAGATGGGGGGGAATTGGGTTTGTATGGGGCAGTAGGGGGTGGACTTTGGGGGCTGAGAGCACCTACTTGGGGAGGCCATGAAATGGCCCCCCAAGTGGGAGCAGGCTGAGCCTTGGTGGGGGTGGGAGGAAGGGTGGGAGAAGGGCCCCAGAGGGTTGGGGGGCATTTTGCATGCAAAATGCCACCCCTGGCAAGACAAGCCTCCCCCAGCTGTCAGTGGTAGAGGAGATAAGAGCACCACCTACTTGGGGAGGCCATGAAATGGCCCCCCCAAGGGGGAGCAGTCTGAGCCTTGGTGGGGGGTGGGAGGAAGGGTGGGAGAAGGGCCCCAGAGGGTAGGGGGGCATTTTGCATGCAAAATGCCTCCCCTGACAAGACAAGCCTCCCCCAGCTGTCAGTGGTAGAGGAGATAAGAGCACTACCTAATTGGGTGAGGCCATGAAATGGCCCCCCCAAGGGGGAGCAGTCTGAGACCTTGGTGGGGGGTGGGAGGAAGGGTGGGAGAAGGGCCCCAGAGGGTTGGGGGGCATTTTGCATGCAAAATGCCACCCCTGGCAAAGGAACCCGGCCTCTTCATTTTTCCCCCATAGGAAATAATGAAGAAGATGAGAGGATAGGGGGACCTGGTTTGGGGGGCCATAACATGGCCCCCCAAAGTCCAATCCGTCTGAAACTTGGGGGGTTGTTAGAGAGGGGTTAGAGGAAGGTCCCCACCAATTTTGGCTTGATTCGGTGGGAAAATGCCTCCCCCAGGCGTCCAGAAAGACGCGGAGGCATTTTCCCATTGAAAAAAGTCGAATCCCGAATCCCGAATCCCGAAACCCGAAACAAAGCCGAAAGCCGAAAGCCGAAAGCCGAAACGGCTAGCCGTTTCGGCTTTCGGCTTAGCCGATAGAGATTCTCGTTTCGGGTTTCCCGAAACGAGAATAACAAAAGAGGGTGCCTTTGCACACCCCTAGTTGACACCAGCTCATGAACTGATCTCTGCTGAAACATTTCATCCTTTTTAATTCCAGGTTTCTGAGTGTTTTCACTTTTAATGTCTAATTTGTGACCATTTGTTCCCTTACATCCTCTCTCCTAAAGACCCACCCCCACCCCAAGGGGGCCTCATAGAACAAGCCCCTCTACCAGGAAGAGAGGGGATCATAGATTTCTTCAGAAGAAGGGGGCTCATAGAACAACACCCTCTTTCCCCTGTGGGACTGGCTGGCCGGACAAACAACAGCCAGCAGTGAGCTATAGTGCCATGACTTGCCACTGGCCTCCATGGGGGAGCCTTCTGAGAGGCTCCTTTGCTCCCCAAGACCGGGACGAGGAGGGAAGTGACTGCCTGCCCCATTAACACCAACAAGGGCCAGCCCAGGTGGCTGCCTCACCTGCCCCGTGCAGGTAGCGAAGAAGCTCTGAGACTCACCTTCACCCCTGCCTCGCTCCACGTGACCGCTCTCAGCTTGCCACCACCAGGCACTGCCACCTCATCTGCTGTGGCTCCTGCTGCTGGGCTCTTTGCATGGCTTCACCGGGGGTGGCAGTGGAGGTTGTCCCCCTGGGTGTTCCTCCTACTCCTTGGCAGGTGCCTCCACCAGCACCACCATGAAGTTGGTGAGCAGGATGGGGGCCCTTTCCCTGTGGGGTGGCTGAGGGGGGAGTGGCCCATCAAGCTGTTGCTTCACCACTGCCTCCAGCCAGCTGTGCACCTCTTTCCTTCTCTCGCCTCTTGCTTGGCACGGTGGCGAGAAGAGCAACAGAAGGGCGGCTTTCTCTTCTTTTCTTCTTCCTCCCAGCCTGCCTCTCAGCCAGACAGGTGGCAGCCGCTCCTCAGGAAGGAAGGTAACAAAAGGGAAGAAGAAAAGACATGGAAAGAGAAAGGGGGGGAGAAAGAACGAAGCAAGGAAAAAAGGAAAGAGAGAGGGAGGATGAGAAAGGCTCGGGAAGAGACTGGAGAAGCAGACAGCCCCCGAGAAGCTCCACTTGAGGAGATGGTCCACAGGTCTTTGGGCGATGGGCGGGGCCAACAGTGATCTTTTTTCAGAGGTGCCGGATCTCAGATCCGGGGAGATCCATCTGAAAAAAGCCCAGGAAAGCATCAAATAGGGATGGGGTTGTTGTCTGTTTTGTTCTAGAAGGATCCTTGTGAATTTGAAAGGCTGGATACCAAACAGTGGGAGAATGGGCAAAGTTTATCCTGTCACTACCCTGTGGCCAACTCAACTGCTCAATGTCCTCTTGATTCCCCCCTTGCTGAAGGGGCGGATGGTCAGTGAAGAACTCAGGAAAGGAAATGGTCAGGAAATATCTAGACTGTTTATAATCTGCCCTTCACCTAAAATAGCACTTAAGGGAACTCACACAACATCAACTTTAAAATATCCATTATTTAAAACAGCAAAAGCTAAGAAATTAAAACCAGTCAAATAATATTTTAAAGTCCAAGTCAAAAACATTAAGTAAATTCCCTTCCCAGCCATGCATCACTTTAAAAAAATCAGCCTTTTCACAAATTCATGAAAAGAAGACATGTCTTCAGTCTTTGTTTGAAACAATGTCCCCGGATTATGGGTTGCTGTAACTCACTTGTTAATAAGCTACAGGAAGTGCTGTAGAGAAGACAGAGGAAGCTGAGTAAAGGTTTACAAATCAGGTACAGCACTACAGAGAGACGAGAAAGTTGTCAGGCTCTGGCCTCGCTGCTTCCAAGGCAAGATGTTTTGTAAGCCACATTTGTTATGCATGATGCCACTGCAATGCCTCCTTAAGGATTACAGGATCTGTAGTTATTTTCTAGGCAAGTCAACTAGTCAAATCTGCAAGCAGAAACTTCTTTCTTCTATCCCTTGGAGGTTCTTCCTTGCCACTTACTCTTGGCAGAGTTCCTCTTTTCTCATCCAACTGCAATTTGTGTAATCTACAGTGCCAAATGTCTACAACTGCTGTCTTGAACTTTTCCTTAGTCAATTTTTATTTCTGATTAACATTTAGGTAAGAAATGGATTTTCATATGGAATATGTCTGCTCCCAAGGATGCTCTGCTTTGGTATTAATGAACTAAGGGGAAGGGAAATTAGCTTCTGGAAGGAACTTCTCTGCCATTTTATGGCCCTCCCAAACTTTACAGTCCAGGGTCTCTTTGTACATTATGTACATAAGCTGCATGAAATTAAATTCTATTTTCTGCTGCTGGTTATGACTAGTGATGTGCAATTTCTCCTCAGCTCCAAACATAATATGATTGGAAGCACCATGCTCAAACACCTTTTAAATATTGCACACATTCTCAAGCAACCTAAACAGGACTGCCAATTTGTTGCACTTATGCATTCCAGCACTTGTTTGGGAATTGTGTCCATGTGTAGGGAAGGCAATGTATATATGAATACACAACATTATTTGAATGTGATATATATCGCAAGGTCTAGTCCCATAACTGGTTGCTGGCATGTGCTATTATCACTTATTATTAAAAGTAAGGGCCCACAAGGCAGGGAAGCATCTAATTTCCGCCTATATTCCCCTTCCAGCCCTATCTTTTCTTGCGCCCACCAGCAGCCCCACAGTGTTATGTATTGATCTAGCTTTGAGGAGAACTAGGCTCCTAAGGTAACCAATCCTATCAGGAATTGGGATGTCAGCAACGAATCGTTATTCCTTGGACAGGAGCCAATTGCAATCAAGTAAACAGGATGTCTTTTGTTGTGTGCATGCAAATGAAGGATCCTAAAGCCTACGTTCTTATTGGGTTGTTATGGATATGGGGTGGAGTTGGGAGTGTATATATTGTGGCCCCTTCGGGGCCAGTTGTTCTTCTCTTGTACAATAAACTATACTATGAGCTGAAGTCACTGCCTGGCTGAATCACTTGCAGGGCCTACCCCAGTACTTAATACACAGCATCTCCCATTTTCCTGTATTCTCTCTCTTTCTCTCTCTCGCCCGCCCACCCACCGACCCACTTACCTTTATCTGAGCTCTCCAGTTCCCCAGAAGTCCTTCTCTCTCTTTTTTTTTATAAAGATTTTTATTGGATTAGAAATATTTTATGTCCATTACAATCAATTTTTTTTAAAATATTCCAATTCTAACCCCCTCCCTTTCCCCCCCTTTTGATGACTTCCAACAGTTTTCCAACCCCTTATCTATTTTCCCCTACTCGTTCCAAACTTATTTTACCTATTAAACATATACTTTCACTCTCTTCTAAGCTTATCTATTATATCACAGTACTTTCTCTATTTCCCTTCCCATATGACTTGACAACTAAATGATACATTTCTGGCATATATTCTTCAATAATCATTTTAGTAGCCTATACTCTATCTTACTCATTCTGGTCTCATCTATATGGGACAAACAATTTGTCCCTTGTTATACATAGCGTTAAGTACATTATAAACATTACATACCTTCAATATAAATCAATCAATTTAACCCTACACCATGTATTACTCTTTACTTCCTTCTATATATCTTATTTTCATACTGTTTTAATTATCTAATATCTCCATTATGCAACTCTATCATAAATAGTCACTTTGACCCATATGTACACATTCGGCATACGTCAATCAATTTGACCCCTATTCTGTATGCTACTATATGTTTTCCCCTCCTTTCTTATATTCATTCGTTTTAATTATATAAATTCTCCGTTATACCATTATCAGCCAGCAATGAAATTAATTAGTTTCTGTCCTTATAAATCTTATAATAACACCACTATTACTTAATACTATGCATAATAGTCGAATAAAATAATTGCTTAGAAATTTTCAATTAACTCTCCCCCCCCCCCGGTATAGTCACTTCTCTCTTCTTTTGTTATATTTCAGTAATTTTCAAACTGCCACAGTTCTCCTCCCACCTCCCATTTTTTCACCAAGTACTGTTTCAGCTTCTCCCAATCCATGTTAAACTGTCCTGGATCAAGGTCTCTCAATTTTCTTGTCATTTTGTCCATCTCCGCCGTGTACAGCAATTTATAAATCCAATCCTCAATAGTTGGCACTTCTTGTACTTTCCACTTTTGTGCGTACAAAAGTCTGGCCGCTGCTGTCATATAAAATAGCAATGTCCTGTGTTGTGCTGGGATGTCCTCCATTCCCAAGTTCAGTAGCAGGAGTTCTGGGTTCTTATTAACTTGAAATTGTAAAATCTCACTTATTACTCTTATTATTTCCCCCCAGTACTGCCTAGCTACCTCACAAGTCCACCACATGTGATACAAAGATCCCTCATGCTTTTTACATGTCCAGCATTTATTAGACGTATTCAAATTCCCAAGCGCAATTTTCTTTGGTGTCAGATACCAACGATAAATCATTTTATAGACATTCTCTTTGATATTGGTGCATGTCGTGATCTTCAACGTATTTTTCCACAAGTGTTCCCACGCCTCCATTGTTATTTCTTTATTGAAATTTATAGCCCACTTCACCATTTGCACTTTAACTGTCTCATCTACAGTATACCATTTTAACAACACCTTGTAGACCTTAGAGATTTCCTTTTTGTTTTCTTGTAAAATTACTTCCTCTAGTTCCGAGTTCTCCATTCTTATCCCTCCCTTTGCACAGTCCGAGTTGTAAAGGTCTCTTATCTGTCTATATTGGAACCAGTCATAATTTGAAGACAACTCTTCTTGCGTCTTTATTCTTAATTTAGAAAGGTCTGTTCGTGTTATTTCCTTGTATGTTAGACATTTTTGTTCATTGTCAACAGTTCTCGGGTCTATTACTTCATAAGGAACCACCCAAGAGGGAGTTCCTTCCTGTAAGTAATTTCTATACTTCTTCCAAGTTGTGAAGAGGCTTCTACGGATATAATGGTGCAAAAACATAGAGTCTGCTTTTACTTTTTCATACCACAGATATGCATGCCATCCAAATATTTTTTTATATCCTTCTAAGGCCAGTAATTTGCGATTTTTCAAAGTCATCCAATCTTTCAACCACACCAAGCAGATTGCATCATAGTAAAGTCTTAGATTGGGCAGTTGCATTCCACCTCTCTCTCTTGCGTCCTGTAATACTTTCATTTTCACCCGAGGCTTCTTGCCTGCCCAGACAAAGTCCGAAATTTTCCTCTGCCATTTTTCAAACTGCTTAGAGTCCCGAATGATTCGTATTGTCTGTAACAAAAACATCACTCTTGGCAACACATTCATCTTGACTACTGCAATTCTTCCTAACCATGACAAATTCAATCTATTCCATTTAATCAAATCTTTCTCTATTTGAGTCCACAATTTCTCATAGTTATTCTTGAATAGGTCTATATTTTTTGCAGTCAGTTCGATTCCCAAATATTTCACCTTACTTGTTACTTCACAGTCTGTTATTTCCGTTAATAACTGTTGTTTTTGTTTAGTCATATTTTTGCAGAATATCTTAGACTTCTTTTTATTTACATAAAAACCTGCCAAATCTCCAAATTCTTTGATTTTTTCTATTACCTTTGGCATTTTCTCAATCGGATCTTCCACAATTAACATTATATCATCTGCAAATGCTCTGACCTTATAGGAAAAATCTTTTATTTTTATTCCACAGATCGCATTATCTTCTCGAATCTGTATCATCAAAATTTCCAAAACTAAAATGAACAACAGTGGAGACAACGGGCAACCTTGTCTTGTACCTTTGCCAATAGTCAGTTTTTTGGTCAACTCATCATTCACCACAATTGCTGCACTCTGGTCTCTGTAAATTTCTTTCACTGCTCTTATGAATCTTTCTCCCATTTGCAGCTGTTCCATAGTGGCAAACATAAAGTCCCAGTTCAAATTGTCAAATGCTTTTTCAGCATCCACAAAGAAGAACCCAACCTCCTTGTCACAGCGCCTGTCATAATATTCAATAGCATTTATAACTGTCCTTAAATTGTCTCTGATTTGTCTATTCGGTAAAAAACCAGCTTGTTCTTCTCCAATAACTTCGGATAACCATCCCTTTACTCTTTCTGCCAGGATCTTCGCAAAGATCTTATAATCATTGTTAAGTAAGGAAATTGGTCTGTAATTTTTAACATTAGTCAAGTCTTGTCCTTCTTTGGGGATCAATGATATATTAGCTTCACTCCAAGTGTCTGGAATTCTTTGATCACTCAAAACACCATTGATCACTTCTTTTAGGAATGGTGCCAGTTCATTGACCATTACCTTATAAAATTTAGCTGTAAGTCCATCAGGTCCTGGCGCCTTTCCCAGGTTTGTTGACTGAATTGCCATTCTTATCTCCTCCTCTGTTACTTCACTATTCAATTTGTTTCTCCAATCTTCCGAAATTGCTGGAAGCTTCGTTTTCCCCAAATATGTCGCTATTGAGTCTTTATTCACTTCTTTTTTATTATACAGTTTAGCGTAAAATTTGTAAAAAGCTCTGCTAATAGCAGTCTGTTCCAAATGTACTTTATTATCCTCACATATTTTATTTATTGTCTTCTTCTCCTTTCTCTTCTTCAACTGCCATGCCAGGTATTTCCCAGGTTTGTTTGCACCTTCAAACGACTTTTGATTCATTCTCTTAAGGTTCCATTCCAGTTCTCTGTTATTCATTGCCGTCAACTGCTCTTGAAGGATTTTAATATCCTGATAAATTTTCTTTTTCCCTGGTCTTTTCTTTAAATGTATTTCTTTGGCTTTTATTTTTTCCAAAATCTCCTGTCTCTTCTCCTCCCTTTTTTTTCTAGCTCTTCCATTTAAGTCCATTAATATGCCTCTAATTACTGCTTTGTAGGTATCCCATACTTTATTGGTCGGTACTTCTCGATTCATGTTGTACTGCATGAAGAACTTAGTTTCCCTTCTCAACATCTCCAGATTTTCTCCTTCTTGTAGCAAGTCCTCATTTATTCTCCATCCTTTCCTTTTAGTTCTTTTCCCGAACTTCCACATAATTGGATTATGATCTGAGCCGACCATGGGCATTATTTCCACATCCTTAGTCCAAAGCACTAAGTCCTTTGAGGCCCAGATCATGTCGATTCGTGATAAAGTGGAGTGTCTTGCAGAGAAAAATGTATATTGTCTGCCTTTGGGATTCTGTATTCTCCATACATCTTCCAAAGTTTCCTGTTGCATTAACGCAAAAAACATCTTTGGTAATAGTCCTCTTTTCTTTTGTGCAGTTGCTGATTTTTTATCCTGCTCCAAATTTGTGACTCCATTGAAGTCTCCTGCAAGAATTATCTGGTCATAAGAAAGTTCATCTAATTGCTTCTTCAAGTCCTCGAAGAAGCTCTCTTTTGCACCATTCGTTGCATAAATTCCAATCACCAACACTTTCTTTAAATTCCATGTACATTTCACTGCTAAAAATCTGGCTTCCACATCTCTAATCACTAACTTTGGCTGTAGCTCCTCTTTCAAATATAATACCACTCCCCTTTTTTTCTTTGTTGAGGCTGCTACAAAGTCATTGCCCAATTTGCTCGATTTAAGATATTTTACATCCTGTTTTCTGATATGAGTCTCTTGTAAACAAACAATATCACATTTCTGTTTTAATAGCCAGTGGAAAATACTTTTTCTCTTATTGGGTGAATTAAGTCCATTTACATTCCACGATAAAACTTTACACTCCATATTCATGGCCTTGTTGTTGGTAAGTCCTTTTCATTGTCCCTCAAAAACTTTTCCATTTCAAATTCAGATCTGATGCGCTTTTTCACTCCTCCAAATTCGAATGACAATCCTTCCGGCCGTTCCCATCTATACCTTATTTTCATGTCCTTCAAAATTTGGACTAAGGCTTTATATTTTTTCCGGTCAAGCAACACCGATCTGGGTAACTCCTTCATGATAATCACCGTCTTGCCACCAACCTCCAATGGATCTTGAAATTGCTTACTTACAATCATTTCTCTTATATTTCTAGTCGTAAATTGCACAATCACATCTCTTGGTAATTTCCTCTGGGTCACAAATCTTGAATTTATGCGATACACCACATCTAGGATAGCCACAATTTCCTCCTCCTCCTTCCCCAGGTATTCAGCTAACACCTCAACAATTTGTTCTTGGGCTGTCTTTCCCTCTACCTCCAGCAAGCCGCGAAACCTCAGCTGCTTCTCCATATACTTGCTCTCCGCAACAGCCATTCTGCCCCTCATCACCCTCATCTCCGTTCGTTGCGTATCTGAGAGATTCTCCACCGCCTTCTCCACTACATTAACTTTTTGTTGTGCTGCTTGCAAGTCATTTTGTATTGTTTCCATTCCCTTCTTAACTTCTGCCAGTTCATTTTTACTGTCTCCTTAACCTCTTTAACCTCTTTCACCAACTCCTGTTTTGTCTCTTTCAGTTCCTTTAACATTTCCATAAATTTTTTGTCCAAATTCTCTATAGCCGTTTGCCACTCTTTCTTCGACATCGTGGGGCTTGACTTACCTCGCTCCCACGAGTCTGCTCGTTTCCTTAACTCCGTGGCGCTTGGTTTAGTGTCCTTTTAGTTTAATTTGAATGTCCCGGTTTCATAAAGAAAAAAAAAAGACGTTTAAAGAGTCCAAAATGTTGGGCGTCTTTTCTCTATGGTTTTTCTGTAGTTTTTGTAATCCAATATGGCTTACTTCCTCTTCTGCTGAAGTCGGGACCCTTCCCTTTTCCAAAATGGTGATTCCCTTCTTCCTGTCTTCGGGTAAGGGCCGTCTCTCCCCAGCAACTCTATCCCTGTTACGCACTTCCTGTTTCCCAACTCTCCACAGCAGCTCTCGCGATGGTAGGAACTTTCTCACAACCTGTTATCTCCTTGCAGCCACAGGTATGAATAACAATAGTCCAATTTCTTTAATAACTTTGTTTAGTTTAGTCCTTTTTCTAATCTGTTTCTTGCCGAGTCTTCCCCTACTTATAATCAATCTGTTGCAGTTTAAAAGTCCACTTTAATACTTCATTGCTTTAAGTAATTCGTCCCGTTTCAAGAGATAGTGATCTTTACCTTTTCAAATGTCTTTCTGGGTTGTAATCGCTGTTTCAAACTCAGAATCTTCTTCACCTTCTTTCCCCCTGTTGAAGCTTGGGCATGTAGGTCTTATGCCAGCCGTACTGGCTCCAGGACTGCCGCAGAGATTTAAGCCGACCTGTCTTAGGGTGGAACCTCAAGGGTCGAGAGAAAGTCCATTGTGTAGGACCCCCCCCCTCACCCGAAATCAACGCGCCCTGAGGTGCTTGAGCGTTCTATGCCTGTTCTCCGCCTGAGAACAGTTGGCCGCGGGCTTGTTTGCCCCGCCGGCCGCTGAAACAGCAGCCCGGTCAGCTCTGCACTTAGAGCTGCGTTAGACCTCCATGGATCCCAAACCGGAACCCCCAGAAGTCCTTCTCTAAAGCTTTCTACTCCATCTTTAATATAAAAAGTTCACACTTATGTTCTCATTTCATGGGGACTATTACAGTCTTGATTCTCAGAAAAACAAGCTGATGCCAGACACAACCGGGCAATAGCAATAAAATATGCAGCCAACTCAAACACCTGTGTGTTTCGTATCTTCATAAGGCTGCAGACATTATCACAGACTTTAATGATGTATGCATACGTGGCATATGTAATATTGCAACTACGCAATAAGTTCTGATCAAGCACCCACAACAGCAGTTACAAGCTGGCTGCTTAAGGCAGTGGCGGACTGTGAATGCCATCCCATTGTAGGCATGCAAAACATTAGTACATACGTTTACAGTATGGGAGGAATGTACTTGAGGGGAAAATATTCATTATGAGCTGGGGAGTCAATGTTTTAGTTAGTGGTTTGTGAGAAATTTTGCACCACTACTTGCATTGCTCTACTCACATCTTTGAAATTGCTAGAGGCCAGTGGGGGGGAAATCTACAAGACAGAGTACCAGGCTAATTTTGACCTTTACAGAATGATGAGAACCCAAGCATGATATTCCAAATTCCAAACGTTTCTCCACCCAATTCCATACTCTTACAGAAAAATCCTAAATAAGAGTAAAAGTACAATGTCACCATGTTTTAGGATAAATATTAAAATGGTAACTCAGTCTTCCTCTCGTTATATAAAGTCTCTACAAAATTAAGCTCTTTCACTCTTTTCACTTATGTTTCAGGTGGTAGACTGTGGATTTTGTCCTATATAACTCATCAGGGAGCCAAAGTGACTCAATTCCACTGCTTTCTGCATAATCCAATATTGCATTTTGCTTGTGATAACTTGGGAAATGGCTTTGTAGGGGTGTCTTTTCTGCACGCTCAACTTATGCATGATTTTCTTAGCAGTTGATCCCCCAAATATTGAAATCGGTTTGGGTACGGTTCTTCCACATATCTGTCCTCCCTTTGCTTTTTCACAGTTGTGGAGATGGTTTATTTTCTTCCTCGTGCCTTAAATAGTCCGGATTTTAAAGTGAGGGATCTGTTGTCATTCGTGGTATTATCTGTGATGGCACAGCTCTCCACTTCCCCATCTTCAATTTTTTTTTTACATGTGATTGTATTGACATAGAAATATAAGGGCTGATTTTTTTTTTACAAGTTAGAAAATGAACACACTGACAGTCTTTCCATAGGGAAGCCTAAAAGGGAATCAGCTCCCCCACCCATACCTAAGGCCTCCCCATTGGTCCAAACCAGAGAGCTTTGCACACTTTTCTAGAGCCAGGAGGTGGAGGTTGACATTGGTGGGGCAACCTGACCTCTGTTGGGATAGAACCCAGAGCAGCAGTGCTTATGAGTTTTTCTAACCACACTGCTTTTTCTGGTGCCAGGGCTTTGCAATTTTTTTTTTAAAAAAACTCTCAATTTCATATTGATATATTACCATTGTAATAATAAATGCAGCAGATTATATGAATAGCCAGCTTTCCTTTTTTAAAAATAGTACGTGTCTAGCCCTTTCCCTTGTGGAGATATAGGGAGAAAGGCATATCTTCTTAATGGAAGGGGCTAGAGACGTACTCTTCTTTTAAAAAAATGAAAGCTGAGAATTCAGAGAACCTGTTGCACATGTTATTTCAAAAGTAGGTCAATATATTGATGTGAAATTGATGGATATTTTTAAAAAAAAGACTGAAAACAAAATCAAGAGAAGGGGAAAGAGGGCAGAGGAATCAGTCTGATGATGACAAACGTCCAGTCATTGAAAAGTGGGTTAAAAGAGGTGGGTGGGACAAATAAAACTGAAACAAATATTACTCACAGGGGGGGAAATTATTCAAAATCGGCTTCCAGAAAAAGATGAGGATGGTCTCAAAATAACAAGAAAAAAGCTTGGAGGGAAAACAAAAAACCTGAAGCAAGAACTAAAGGCCAAAAAATGCATGCAGAAATCAGGGAATAAACCAAAGCAGTATGAAGCCAGAACCAACAAAAAAACACACCCTGTATAGAAAACCCCCGAGAGAAAGAGATTTTGATTCTGGAAAAGACCCACAGGTTTATACAGAATGTCTCTATTATTTTTATTATTATTAATGTTATTTAAAGGCCGCCTTTCTCACTGCAACTCTATGCATAAGGCTTCCTCTGAAATAGGACAGAATTTTCCTGGGGGGTTGGCGTGATGCTTTTGAACAGCTAATAATTATAACTGCACTTACATACTGCTCTTCTAGACAGATTAGTGCCCCACTGAGGGTAATTAACAAGGTCAGTCTTATTATTATCCCCATAATACTGCTGGAGACCTGGGGCTGAGTGGAGTGGCTTAGCCAAAGCCACCCAATATGCTCACGGCAGTAGTGGGATTTGAACCAGCAGAATGTTGATTTGCAGCCCAGCCACCTAACTACTATGTTACTACAGCGCTCCAGCCATACTTAAGCCCATTCATGGGGAGGGCAGGATATGTCAAATAAAATAAATAAATAAAAATCTACTGAACACCAGTGGTAAGTCATAGCATTCCAAGTTATCCTCAGATTACAATTATACAATTTCTTCAGTGCCGTTCTTCTTTCTTCAAGAATTTCTGACCTACTTACTCAGTCTCTAATGGTTCTGCTGTACACTGCCATGAAGTCACTGTCCCAGTCAAGATCATCCTGCCTCTTTATGATACACACCATCTTCTTAAACACCACTTCCTCCAATTAAATTAATCCGTATTTTTTCAAACGTATAAATTGACTTTTCTCTTCCTACCTAGAAACAGCTTTTTTATCATGATTAAACCCTTTCCATTTCTTCTGAGAAATGGTAATATGATTGTAGTAAAACATCACCATTTTCCTAATCTGTATAAATCTGGAATTCCTGGTGTGACAAGATCTCTCCCACAACTACATTCACGCTCCAATTATATCAGCAAGCTTTGGTACCACTTTTTAATCCCCAAGGATCAAAAGACCAAAATCACTTAAATTTGAATTGATGACACTGTCCAGTCCTACACTGAACTGATCAAGAGATGACCTGGACACTTCAGTGAATGTGACAATTTCTTCTCATAAAGATTAATACATACACATTTTCTTTCAAGTGAAACATAGGAGATGGTGTGTGCAATGTTTAAACCAGAAATTATGATCATAATAGTTATTCCAGGAAGCCATACATTACTACATTTCTAAAGCTAAGCACAAGTGTGTGTGTGTTTGGTCAGTGCTCAGATGGGAGACCACCTGAAAATGCTGGGTTAATTGCCTTAAATAACACGATAGAAGAAAGATGGGCATAAATGTGATATATAAATAAATAATCATTTTTACATATATATTACTAATAATTGTGTGCCATCAAGTCACAACGAACTGGCCAAACAAAATTATCTGAAAGAAATAACTGATAGTGAGTATATGAATGACTCTGGTTTATAGTAAGCCTTTTACTTCATTGAGGTCTATTGATTTTTTTAGGTTGCGTGGCACTCCCTACCACACATAGCCAAAACCCCACAGATCTTTGGTGTGTTCGGTTCATTTGAAAAGATGTATTGCGTCTCCTCCTCCATTGTCTTGCAATGATATTGCAAAGCAAAATGTCATTTTACACCTCCCTGTATTAATTAGTGTTAGTCCTACAGGAGACCTATGTAGCAAAACAACCATCAATTTCATCGGACGCCTACAGCCAAAACATTTGAAGTGTCAAAAAGTAAATTTGGAAATGTGTGCATCTGGCAGGTTAATCCTGCAGGTACTGGCCTATCCCACAAGGCTTCTGAACTATTATAATCTGCCTTTGGATCTGAGCCAAATTGGCTGCTTCTTGCTGGCAGTTATCATTATTGAGTACCTTGTGCTAATGCAAAGCCATTATTCATGATCCTCTGAGACTTTTTTCAGACTTGTATTGCCTTAAAGGCCATCAGTAATTGCTAAAGACTGTAAATGATAGTAAGATTTATGGAATACATCCTGAAAACTGTTACTCATGTGCAGGGCTTTTTTTCAGGGGGAACGCGGGGGAACGGAGTTCCGGAACCTCTTGAAAATGGTCACATGGCTGGTGGCCCCGCCCCCTGATCTCCAGACAGAGGTGTTGCCAAGTAGGCCCCCTCTCCTGCTTTAAGGCCTGCCATGGACTGTGTTAAAGTTTCCTGCACTAACGTTTCTACTGCTACACAAAGATTGCCCTGCACGTGTGTGTTCTGGTACACGTGTCAGTTTCCTGCCTGTGTGTTGATTGCCCTGCTGCTGCAATAGACTGTGTGGTTCCCTGACTCCATGTTTGGTTAACTGCACAAAGGACTCTCTTCCTGGGCAGCCCTGCCCAGACCTATATCTGGACTTCCCAGTGTGGACTCTGTTACAAGTGTGCCCCGTGCCTGCATTGCCATCTGCCACGGACCGTGCCTGTTCCCTGCTTTGGACTGTGTTTTATGTGCTGTTCTCCCTGCCTCCATGGAAGCCTGCCTCATATGGGCCCAAGCCGCTGCTAGCAGCCGGGTGCCTGCCGGGGAAACCTCCAGCGAGCCTGGCTAGGCGCTCCCTGGTCAGTTCCCGCCTGGAGCCTCCCGCGGGCCGGTCCCCAAGCCTGCCCTCGCTACCGGGCAGCCTGCAAACCAGCCCCAGCTATGCCCAGCCGGCATCCATGTTCTCAGGCAGCCAGAAGACCCAGGGAAGAAGACTGCCTTGGGAAGCCATTTCGGCGAAGCAGGCACACCACGTCCGCAGCGAGAGTACCTCGCCCCACTCTGCATAACCTAGGAGCCGCCCCGGAGAAGGAACTAAGTGCCGACCATCCCAAGCACTTAGAGAATGCATCTCAAAGAAACCTCCGCATTCCAGAGCTGATGACATCAGGACAAGCCCTGTCCGCTGGAACATCCTTTCAGCCCACTTGGATTTCCCCCTCCCTCCTTTGTCCCCCCTTCCTGAGGTGTCACTTATCACAATCAGATTACCAAAGTGGCCCATCCAAGCCATTCAGTAACCCATTAGAACCTTTGTTTTAATCTATGAGAACCACCAAGTACAGCACCAGCCCCAGGGTACGTTTTGGGGTATTTAAGCCGGTCTCCCAGACCGCATGGTGCGCGTGCCATCCTATCCAGAACCCCTCGCTGTCCGTCCGTGGTCCCAGTGCTGGCATTGGGCCACCTCGCTGTTGTGTCTCTGCTTCGCTTCAGGATTGTGAGTATTCCCCACCAACGTTGGGAACCTGCTAATGCGAAAGTCTCTACATTTCATACTCTGTACTTCCTAGGTCTTGTATGTTTTCTTGTGTGTATGTGCAAGTTCAGGCTTACGCCACACTATTAGTAAATACACGTGTTTGAACCTATTTGTAGTCTGCCTCTTTGTCACTAGAGTGTCTGGAATCAGGACCTCCGTAAACATAGGTTAGATCCGCGCTATTTTTAGTTACAGACTGCTAAAGCTAATTTCCCCCATTAATAAGAGCAGTTCTGGTAACAGAGGGGAGCTGAGATGGCCCTTCGCGCCGCTGAGCGGCATGGAGGGCAATCTCAACTCCCCTCTGTCTGGAGATCAGGGGGCGGGGCCACCAGCCACGTGACCATTTTCTCTGAGGGCAACCCACTGAGTTCCACCATCTCTTTTCCCAGAAAAAAAGCCCTGTTCATGTGTATATGATTACTTGGGTGAGTTTGGTGGGACTCTACAGGAGGAAAGAAGATGAGATTTTCAAAAGTGGGGGTTCATCTTAGTAAAACAACTTCAAAAAACTTAAGTGAAAAAACGTGCTGTCTTGGATTGCTATCAGTCGGAGCAAAGCTCGAACAATTCTAAATACTTTAGAAAAATCCCAGTTTATGGAACAAGGTGGCATCAGGTAATGAAATCATGTGCTGAATTCACACATTGTGGGCTTTTATTAGCACAAAGAGAAAAACTCCTGCTGGTTTTAATGACCCTAAAATCAGAATCTATGAAAAAGAAGTATGTTCAGTCTTCTAAGAACTGATAAAATGTTGAAGCTCTTACAGAATGTGGAAGATTACGACAATAGATTGAAATTCATACAATTTCTGGAGGCATATTCAGTTTTTACATGGAAAAAAAAATATCATCATCTCTGAATGACTGTTCAAAATCCTAATTTTAAAGTTGAAAAACACATGGCTTTTAGCTTCCTGTATGTGTGATTGCTGGATGGGTAGAGTTATTATGAAGAGCTGTATAACAGAAGTGAACACTATTATAAGAATTAACACAGCACAGATGTTTTGATGATAGCTTGTGGTGCCAAACAAAGTAATTATGCTTGGTCCTAGCATTGCCCAAACCAACTTGGACTGAAATTTTCCATTTATATCTTTTAGATATTTTCCCCTACTTTTTCCTCCTGTTTCCATCCACTGTTCAGCTCCTGCCTTAATTGCCGCAGCTGTCGGCTGTATGTTATCATCACCTTCTGATCTGAAGCCCTTCCCCTAATCCCTGGTGTGAAGAAAGTCTCTATAGTTAGTTATTGCTGTGAGAAATACACTCTGAACTTTCTCTGGGGCATTTTCATCTATTCTTGCTCCTATTTTCCAGAGTTGGAAATGAGGTCTCAGAAGTCTTAATACGTGAGCAAAACTTTCCTGTCTGGATCTTTGGTTCCTGACCCAGATTTACAATACTTTGTCAAATCTTTTTTCAGAACCTATCTTTTACATTTAACATCTCCTTGGACACTTCTCCCAAGATTATGTAGTTCTTCAAGACCACACATTCATTTTTATTGTTTGACTTGCCCTCTTTCCCTTGTCTATATCAGTTTACAAGTATCTGATGTCAGGATTTGTAGCCGCGTACTTCATAACTTCCTTTTCCAGAACCCCCAAACTGATTTTTAAGCTCCTTAGAATTCAAAATGCAGCACATGACCTGTTCAAATTAGGAAGCATTATATTTCAGTGTTGGACCAGGCCTCTAACTGTTACTTAGCCATTAAGCACGGTGGTGGCCTTGCATCAGTCTAATTTACCTCAGATTATTGTTATGTAAAAAGGATGCATCACTCCCTAAGATAGAATAGGAAGGGTACCATAAAAATATAATAAATTATCATGTTAGAAACTACAATTTACTCTTGAAAGCACTGACGGTAGGATTGGAATGAAATGCAGATACTGACAAAGGGGTAACTGGTGTGAAGTTCTCTCCCTGTCCAACATAAGAAGTCAGAACATTAACCCTATGAGTTTTATATCATCACCTTATAAGTTTTGCCTTCATTTTCCCCAGCAGCAGCACATGATGTGGGGTAGAGAAGGAGCAACTCACAGTGTGCTGATATCCCATCATGGGACTGAGCGTTCCTACAAGTTACAGGGAAGAACGGTAGAAGAAGAAAGGTAGACACAGGGATGCCATTTTCACCATGCTCACTATGTGTATTTCAGATCCAAATCTCCAGATGTTTGGGGTTTAACTTCTGAAAGCTGCATTCTGAAAAGGTCAGGGAGTCATTTACACGCAAGGAATATGAACACATGTCCTTTTCCTTGCACATAGCTCATACACATTCATATTAGACACATGCTTGTAGAATGCCAAATATACCACTGATTCTCAAGAAAGCATTCGTGATTTTAGATAATCCAATGCCAGTTCGTAAAGGCTTAATTTCAAAAATTTACAATGCAATCCTCCTTACCTGTAACAATAAAGTTCCAACATGTCAAGTTAAATGGCAGCAAGAGTGCACAAATCTGAACTCAAATGATCATTGGAAGTCTATATGGACCTCAAATCTTCTCAATTTGCTAGCAGTTAACACCAAGCTACAAACTTACAAAATAATACATCGTTGGTACTGCACAACTAAGAAATTGTCCACAATATCTTCAGCAAAATCTCCTCTGTGTTAGAAAGGATGTGCAGAAATGGGCACCTATGCCCACTGCTGGTGGGAGTGCAAACACATTGAAAAATTCTGGAAAGAAATCTTGGAACAAATAACCCACATAACTGGCTATACTCTCACAATAAACCCTGAAATAATCTTTCTGGACCAATGGCAGAACTCAGCTATACCACATGTCAGGCATGATCTCATAAGGACCTTCTTAGTGACAGCGAAAATCGCAATAGCTTTAAAGTGAAAATCACAGAAACCTCCTACGCTAGCAAATTGGTACTCTTAACAGTGCAATCCTAACCAGAGTTACTCCAGTCTAAGCCCACTGAAATCAATGGTCTTAGACTGGAGTAACTCTGGTTAGGATTGCACTGTAAGTTATGGGACCACTACATTATAGAGAAAATCACAGATGGCCTTCAAGCTGAAATATACCTCAGAACAACAGTTTTTACAGGAAAAATGGCTCCCCTTCATTGAATATATAAACAAGAATGACATACAACCCAAAAATCCAGTGTACCAAACCATGATATTATGAAATTTTCATATGAACACTCATACATCCTTAGTCAGACCTCACACAACAACAAATGACAAGCGCAAACAACTTATTCAATAGTTTGGTTCATCATGATACATCTTATCCTCCTGAACAATCAACAACAAAATAAAGCTTTCAATCTTGTGTAACATCGAAAGAATCCATACAGATAACCTGAGTTATTGACTCAACACGCACAGGCATATAACACAGGAATGTCAATATTGTACCTTGCTGCAACTGGTTTTATTGTTATCTTTAATGTTATTGTTGTTTTTCTTTAGTGTTATTGTTTATATGAAATTAAAATCAATTTTAATAAATACTTCAAAATTTAAAAAAAGTTTAAAAAAGAAAGCATTAGTGATAAATAATACACATAGAAATTCTGTAAAATTTAGAAAAAATTAAGAAAGGATGTTTGGGATTTGTTTAAGTTTTGGTAATGGAGAAACATTTGCCAGCAGCTGTAGCTGCCATATGCATTGTAACGGAATTAAATAGACCCCCTATGCCTTAGTTCTTTCTCTTTCCGTCAGACATACCATCTGCTTGTCATTTACTTTGTATTTCTCCTTACAGTCCAGTTTTTAAAGCACAAGAGGCCTACAGCCATAATGATGGCTAGCATACTTCCATTCAGCCCTTTCCACATCTCCATCAGGAGAACCCAAGTAAAGGGAAGAAAGCAACAAGCAGCGTGATAGAAGTGACTGACACTATACAACAGGGACTGACACAGGCAAGTCTCTTGGGTGAGTGTTGGTATTATGCCCCTCTGGTGCTCAAGAGTTTTCATAGCATCTCTCTGGTTCTCTTAATCTCTGGGGTTACGGATGGAGTTAGTCACTCAGAGTGTGATATGAGCTGGATCTTGGGGACTTATCCAAGTGCAGCTCAGGGCACTGAGGAGAGGAAGAGGGACTTTCACCTTCCCTCCTCCACTATTTTCACTACTGGAAACATCTGCACGCAGGCTGTTTCCCCCTTCTTAAGGCTCTGTGTATCCTAGAATCATGGCTCCCAACGGCTTCCACTGCTACTCTCCCATGGCTGGCTCTACTCTTGGGTTAACTCTCTCAGTTCCTGTCCATGCACCTCATTTCTCACACTAAGTGGATCCATGTCAACATTAACAGAGAAATTATCTCATTAATAATCAGGGCCAGCATAGATCTTCACAGTAGATTCTTGTACCAATCTGTTAATTCATTATTTCAAGCTTTTTGGGAAAATGAGTCTTTTCGTTTGTCTCTAAGATGCTAATCAATTGTAATTATCTTCAACTATCGACCTGCTTCCACCATTTGTACCATAAAGATTAATGCATAGCATTATACAGAACACAACATCACAGAGGAATGGGTTCATGTATTATTCACTCCTATAAATATGTACAGTTTTTCAGGGACTCTGAAAGGTCTCCAAAGAAGACATGGAGGGTTATAGTCAGTCATACAGATATCAAAAGAAAAGATGCCAAGTGTAAAGAAAAAGAGATACAGAAAGCACAGAAAACATGTACATATATCTGTAAGAATTTGTTCATAAACTAACAAATATTTTGACCTAGTTCAGCTCTTTGGGCCCACAGTGGTCTACACTCATTTTAAAATACATAAGACATTTAGGCCCTAAGAGTGCAGATGTGCACCCACCCAGAGCGCAGTGTTAGTGGTCAGATCTGCCCTCACAAGGGCAGATTCATAAGAAGAAGGCTGATGAATATGGCAATATCATAAGCCCCTCTCTACAGGTGTTTCCAACACAGAAACACTGCCTAGCCAGGCAGAAAATGAAAGCCAAATCCCTGCCAGGAGCTGAAAAATTACCAGCCTATGAAGTGCCAGGCAAGACCAGCTTTCAGCCCCCCTCCCTGGAGATGAGCAAAGATCCTAAGACAAAAGTGTATTCCAGGAATTCCTGAATTAATCTCCACACTTTCCAAATCTTCCCTTCTCCCAGCCTGAGTCATTCAGGAACTGATAGCCTCACCTATCCAGTCATTGTGGGTTGTCACTGTCAGTCATCACTGATAACTCTAGTTTTGCCAGGAATGGCTTAATCAAACCTTCCCAGTTTCATTGTCTCACTCCGGAGACAACCTTGCAGTTCTTTGTCTCACCCCAGAGACAGTTTCCCAGCTCTTTCTCTCACACCGGAGACAGCCATTAAGTTATTGTTTTTGTGCAGAAGATGCAATCCTGCCCCAGGGTATGTTCCACAGTATAATTGGACTACCCACTGCCTCATTCAGTGTGTGCGCCCTTTGGATCCATGCATGCACACCCTCAAACTGCCTGTAGGATCCCCTCTCCCTCTCCTTACCACGCAGCATTGGACGCTGATGCTACTGCCTTTATAACCCCAAAGCCCTGAAGCTCTATCCAAATTCATCTCTGCTTTTCCTAGGAAACTGTATGTGTGTGCTGTATGTTCTTGTATGATTGATTTTGATACGCCTTTAACAAAAACCATTTTTGTTAAACACCTGCTTGGTCATTTCGAGAGCCCTCTGAGGAAAGGGACCTGGTACACATTGGTGGAGAAGATCCCAATTACCCCTCCTCTTGCAGCTTCTCTAATCCCCCCCAACTCGCAAGGAAACCTCCCCCATTTGGGTAGCGGTAGGGGAAGAAAGCAAAGGCAGTAGGATGGCAGTAGTGGTTCACAACAGGCTGTGCCAGCACCCAGAGTGTGGGAGAGAGGGATATGGATGAGCAGCTGGAACAGTGAAGCCAACTGAGCAGTCAGCAGAGCGACACCCAGGCAAAAGGCTGTGAGAGAATCCCTTCCTTCCCCCATTCCCCAGCATGCAGCTCTGGCTTTGAAAACTAACTAATATCTTTGAAAACTAACAAATGTGATTATATGCACATCATGGTAAATTGCCACTTGGCAAATAGTTCCTCGAGTTCACCTAGAGTCCTCATGCTTCAGAGAATAGGGGAAAGTCTTAGAGATTAACTGGCATTTTTTCTTAACGAAGTTCAGACCTAGTAGCTCTTTTTGGGCATTAAAGACTCGTACAAACTTTTTTTTGTAGTACGATGGTTTCCAAGCTATTCCAGTATAAGTACCTGCTTTATCTCACAGTTTGCTATGAACAGCATCTATTCTGCTAATTACTCTAAGCAATGACCTTGTTCAGTATCCTGGATTTTCAAGATAACAAGCAAGATGTTACTGCATCTCAGGGAGTGGCCATGTGTTAGGTGATTTTTATGCAGCCTTTTGCATTATACCCTTTAGTATATTTTCTAGCACTTAATCCGCTGAGGTTTTGATTGTTCTGATTAATGAAGCTTCCCCGCTTTCCTGGTAGGGCTACAGAACAATCCAAAAGGTTTCTTGATCAGGGAAGTTTTCAGATCTCACTCCTAAATTTTCCTTTTTTCAATTTCCTATAATGGCTAATTATGCTCCATTGGCTTTACCCTAACCTCTTCGTCTCTCTTCATGGTATTATTGGCATGCTTCAGTAGGCAGATATAGATGGCTTCCGTAACCCCCTTAGTTGCATTTAACTATGGATGTCTAATTCCTAATCTTTCCCTTCAGCCCTTAATCACTTTTATTGCCATCCTTTGAACACCATCCATTTGATCAACATCTGTCTGCTATTATAATTTGTATCATGGAACGTACCCAGACTTTTAGCCAGGATTGTTTTTGTTCAAACCATAAACTAAGTTGACTAAAATAGCAACAGTGTTGGTCTGGTCCTTGTCTTTATTTTTATTTCAAAATATATTTCTTGCTGTATCTTCCTGTTTTTTAAAGATGCTCCCCTTCCAACTCTTTATAGCACTCGTAACATATATGTCTGTATGGCAGCATCTTCAACTAGTTACTTTTAAAAAGAGAAGTGTATCTTCCATGACTGTGCATTGAATTCATGTCTACTGCTCCTGTAAACAGTCTGAATTGGGTTATTTTAAATTTTCGCCTTGTTGACTTAATTTTGTCACTCATGCATGTATGTTTGAGTGTCATTCTTTATTTTTATTTATTTTATTTATTGGTTGATTTACAGATTAATGTCCAAAGACAATTAGGGTGGAGACTATTGTTTTTAAAAGAGTTGAACGTAGCATGGGACACTTGTGCATGTGAGATACATCTTTGTTTCTTTTGTCTCCCTGGGCTCTCACTTCAAACAAACTTCGCAGGTTTCTAAAGTATCATCAGAAAAATATGAGAACAGAAATAACTGTGGGGTGAATGTGAGCTCAACTATCTTTCCAGGAAGCTGGAGTCCTCCAAAAGAAATCCATTATAGTGACTAGCTTGATACCAAGCTTCAGTGAGTCCAAAATGCATCCGTTTGCCATCTCTTCTATACATTCCTCTGTCTGCACCCAACCATGATTAACTATGTAGTTTAAGCTCTGTCTCCAATGCAATGCTAAAACTGCATAGATTTTATCTGTCTTCATTGCAATCCTATGAACACTTTCCCAAGAGTAAGCACCAATGAATAAAATGGGACTTATTTCTAAGTAGACCTGCTTAGGCTTGCTCCCTGTCAAAGAAGCTAAGGAGGTTAGAACTCAATGATCTTCACTACCCATAAAATTAAAAGAATGGTGTGGGTGAGTGTGTTTTCAAAACCTTGTTCGGATACTCTATCTTTGTTTGTGTGTGTGTGTTTCAATCCCTGTGCATCTGACAAACATCTTTGCATTAAAAAACTAGCTAGTTTCTGAGATGCCACTGAGCTAGGGCTTAATTTGAGAGAAATGTTCAACAGGGCTTAGCCTGACAAGCATCAAGGTCAGCCTATGAACTGCTAAAAGAAAAGGGAGTGCCTTTGGGAACATTTAGAAGACTCCTGCCGAGGAGGACACCTAAGCTAAGCATAAGTTTCTCACCACTAGACCATAATGAGTCTTTATTAGAACAGTGAAGTCCATTGGGAATAAATATGGGCACCACGTATGTAACTGAAAAGCACTGTTTTTGTCTTTTAACTGTTCATTGATTGAATGTATATCTTGTGTAATGTAATTCTAATTATGTTATGTAATAGTAATTTTACTAGTTTTATAAAGTTATATATTTATACAGTCTGTTTTTAAAAATTGCAAGTTGGACATATTCCTTTGTTGTTGAACTAGGGTGAAATGGTTTGCTTAATATTAAGCCATAAACATAATGACAACATAAAAATAGACATATGCAATGTACTTCGAGGTGCCAGAAGAAAATTATAATTCGTACAAGTCCTTCATCTGGTACTAATTAAAAATGAATACTTCCCCAAAAGGTATTCATTTCCAATGTTCCTTAAGATCACTCATCTGTTAGTAGATAAACTGACAACCAAACACTGGGTTTTCCAGGCAACTGTGCACCATATTATATGGTTGTACGGATTTGGGTAATGCTTACCTGTCAGTTATTTTGTGGGAAAGCAACTGTTGATCCATTGATTTATCTAGAATGATAGCACTGTGCCTTTGATGGTGTCTTCTACTATTAGAGAAGTGTCTCTTGAGCAAGCCAGCTGGCTAGCTGGTTGACAGTTTGTCAGAAAGACTGAAGCTAATGTTCTTCCATAGAAATCATTTCCCCTGGAGAAATTGACTGTTTTGGAAGGTGGACTGTATGGCATTATACACTTCTGAGATACCCTGCCTCCCCAAATTCCACCCTTTCCACACTCCACCCCCAAATTATCAAGGAATTTCTAAACCTGGAGCTGACAGGTTTCTTGCTAGACGAAATGAGCTCAGGCCTAAACATACTGATGGATTGGGGTCTGCTTATGCTGTTCCAGGTCTATCTACATTTTGTGTTTCATTTGTAAAATAGTAAAACTATACATATACCCTAACCCTAAATTCTAAAAAAAATTACAACCATATATATCACATAAAATCTTGTTGCAGAAATAGCACAGTATTGAAAATGGACAATAAAACCATGACGGTTCTGTCTGCAGTAATTATATTTGTAATGGTCAATTCACATGTGTAATTTATCACTAACAGTGCAATCCTAAGAACATTTTTTTGAGAGTAAGTCTCATTGAACAGGTCTGAGCAGAGTTCTGAGTAAACCTGCTTAGGATTGTTCTGTTAATGTTATAGTAGTCATGTGATTAGTGTGTGCCTGAACTAGACATAGGCATGAACAGCATTACGAACAGAAAAAACCCATGAACAGCCCAATCTGCTGTTCATGAGCAAGCAGTTCGTGAGGCCCCATCCTAAATGAACAGGTGGTCATTTAAAAACCTTGTTAGTTGCCTTTGGCTCAGCAAGCCAGACAGTCTGGAGCCTTCTGCAATCAATCCCCTTGGCAACTGGAGGGAGGGAGGGACTGAACTCTGTCTGAACTCCTTCTGGCTTTCCTTCTGGCTTTAACCCTTTAAAGTACTTCCAGCAGAGAGTCCTGTTTTTGCCACTGTGAAGAGAAAATGACAACAAAGGCATGCAGCATGCCTTTCTCAGGGTCCAATCTCTCTGAAACTTGGGGGGTCTTCAGAGGACAGTGAGGACTGTGTCCCCTGCAAATTTGGTGGGTATTGGACATTGGGAAAGTCAATTTGTAACTCCTCAAAATAGCTTCCACCATAGAGTCCCGTTTATGCCACTGTGAACAGAAAATGACAACAAAGGGGATTCGGTTTCGTTTTCTCAGCCATGCCGGACGCTCCTCTCGGCTGGTCCGGGAGGAAACGACCGGGCACCCTGACTGGGCGGCTGAACCGCAAGGATTAGCCCCCAGGACTCCCAGGGAGGGAGCCAGGGTCCGGGACGCGGCGGGAAGAACTCCCCGAAATCAATGCGGGGGGGGGGGGGGAATTGCCCGTTTGTCCCTATGGAGGCCGGCAGATGTGCGCGGCGCCTCGAGTGCCGCCGGGCAACGAGAAACGGCAAGTAAAAGAAACAGGCGGAAGCCTGTAAACAAGCGAATCCCTTCTGTTCTACAAGCGTTTGTGAAGGAGAGGTTGATCTGAAGAAGACTCGCTCTTCCCCTTCGTTGAGTTCCAGAATTTTGTTGGCGCCCCCCCCCCCCAAATGGCAGCAAAGAAGCAAAGTCCCGCTCTCGGTAAGTCAATCTCAGCTACCTTGAAGGGGGAGTCGCTCGAAGAGTTGGTGCGCAGGGCGGTGGTGGAAGCCATAAAACCCTTTGTTGACAAGCTGAATGAAACTGATCAAAGGGTGGGCTTAATTGAAAGCGAGGTGAAAACCATTAAGGCAGCAGCGGGGGGGGGCAGAAAAGTCTGCTCTGGAAAGTGCGTCACTTGTGAAGGCTACAAAAAAGGAGCTGAAGTTGGTGGAGAACCAGCTGATCGGGCTACAGGTGGAACGAACGCAGACAATTTTGCGTCTCCAAAATGTGAAAGAGGAGGAAAATGAGGATCTGTGGGATTTGGTCTCGGAACTACTGGCAACACCCGCGAGGACGACTAAAGAAGAGGTTAAAAGCGCCATTTTGGAGGTCCGTCGGGCTTCTTCAAAATATGCAACAAAGCGACAGTTGCCTCGTGAGATCATTATTGACTTTTCATCTAAAAAGATTCGGGACACTATCCTATATAACTCATACAATGCGGATTTGGACTTTATGGGTTTGAAAGTCAAGATTTTGAAGGACGTTCCATTTCTAGTCCGGAAACGGCGTTTCAAATATAAAAAGTTTGCAGCTCTTCTGAGGGACCATGGAATAAAGTACAAATGGTTATTCCCGGAAGGAATATGGTTCAGATATAAAGATCAGGCCTATAAGATATTATCAGAAGATCAACTAAAGGATTTTGAGAATAAAAACCCAGAACTCTGCTGCACCAAGAACGAAGAAAAGGAGGAGCCGGAGGGGGGGGAGGAGGAGGAGAGCATCGCAACAGCAGTTGCACAGAGAGAATTGCGTCTGGGACCTAGAAGGGGGAGGAAAGTTTAATCAGATTTTGAAATGTTTATTCTCTGTATGATTAACCACTCCATCATTATTCTATGGAGCTATTTTTGTATTATGACAGTATGAAGGGAAACATTGAAGTGTAGTGTTTAGTGTTTGTAGTTCATTCCCCTGCCTTTTCTTTTTCCACCCCCCTTTGTCCCTTCCCTCTCCCCTTTCCTTGTGATAGTCTGTAGTGTTTTGTAGTTATGAAAAATTAAAAAAAATTATAAAAAAAAAGAAAATGACAACAAAGGAAATGACCCATGGATCATGCCTTTCCTGGAGTGCATCTCTCTGAAATTGGGGGGGAGGGTCTTCAGAGGACAGTGGGGATTTAAGGGGGACAGCCATGGATCATGCCTTTCCCAGGGCGCAATCTCTCTGAAATGGGGGGGGGGTCTTCAGAGGACAGTGAAGACTAAAGGGGGAGAGCCATGGATCATGCCTTTCCCAGGGTGCAATCTCTCTGAAACTGGGGGGGGTCTTCAGAGGACAGTGGGGACTAAAGGGGGAGAGCCATGGATCATGCCTTTCCTGGGGTGCAATCTCTTTAAAGGGTCAGGTAAGTGGGTTTGAGGGGAGGGGGGCTAAGTGGAGGGTTGGGGTGGGGATGGTTCTGGACCCCACGAACAAGAAACATGTCCGGGAACAGTTCATGTTTGTCCATGTTTGTTGTTTGTTGTTCGTGGATGGCACTGAATGTCAAACAGGGTGTTCAGGGTTTTTTTCCCGTTCATGCCCATGTCTAGTCTGAACTAGCCTTACATTTCTATGTAGGTTTACTTTATCACTTACTTCATAAGAGATTATTTCAATCCCCACTTGGGGAAAAAATTCATGGTTCATGTCATCTAAACCAGGTTTGTCAAATATTGCAGTTTCTATGTATTATTCCTTCAAGTAATGACTGCAAATGTCTCCTAGGGATTTATCTATGCAATGTAACAGCTTTTTTCCAAAGAGGTTTTTTTTTTAAAAAAAAAAAAGCTAAATAAAATGAGCGAAAAACCAAGCCAAGTGGTTCCCTGCTGGGCACAGCCAACAACTTGGCTCATGGCCATGCTCAATTACCCACTCAAGTACTCTTTCCTTTATAGCCGTTATTGTGGCGCTGCTCATAACCAAATGGATTACCACAATCCTTCTAATGAAGCAGGAAAAGAGGCTGACCTGTTCCAGTCACCTCCCAGAGGAGCCTGTGTGTTGACATGCTCCTTATATATTGATTTAACAATGTCAGCACTGAAATTTGGGCAAAAGACCAAATCAGAAGCAAAATGTCACACAGGGATATTGCGTGAGTGAATTTCATCATAATCCAGCCTCAACTGGGACAAACAGAAACATAGTCTTTTCATATGAGTAATATAATGCACAAGAAGGGTATTTATAAAAGATGCCCTGGAAACATTCATGAGTAGGGATTTCTGTGTCCCATTTGAAGTTGTCTTCTTCATCCATCAACCGTATTAGACCACCTAGCCCAGTGCTGTCTGCTGTGACTGACAGTGGTTCTCTAGTGGCTGAAGCAACCAGAAGCCTTTCTAGATCCTACTACCTGAAATCCTTTTGTGTCAGTTTAATAGGAACTGTTCTAGAGCCCTCTACATGCGATGCTGAAAATCTGCCACTATATAATAACTTACAAGACATGTGACTGATTACATTTTCTATGAAAACGTTTTATTCATGAAATGTTCAGGAAGGTGAGCAGTTATTTGTGCCAAAAAGAAATGACTCAAAGAAAGAACTGAAATTGTATAGCAGTTATATGCAATGATTCTACAAATCTCGGGGGTGGGGGGAGTCAGAACTTTTGGATGCAAATTATGAGCATGTGGGATTTTAGGATTTTAGGCAGGCTCTTCTGTTTGCCTATGACAGATTTTGATACTCAGGTGAAAAATGTTATTTTATACTCCTCCCCTTGCCCTGAGGATAAAATCCCAGGTCCAGGATTTCTTCCAGGTCCTTATTAAAGCATGGTACACAGCAAACAGGAATGAAGCAAGAATGTCTCTTCTCCACTTGCGACAAACAACAATTAATATTCCTCCATTCATGAGATTAAGTATGGGTGACGATGAGCTCCCAGGCAGAAAACAATAAAGGGAACACTTGAACAAAAATAAAAACAAGGGAGAAATGGTTGTCTAAAAAGGGGCCAACTGTGCTCAAAATGAAATTGGCGCTTTTTGAAAACCTGTTTCTCTCTTGTCTGTATATATTATAAATATAGCTAGATAAAGTTGCCTTATCTGAAGTGCTGCTATTATATCCAGGGGTCATTTCATAGAAAAAGAGCTGGAGGAACTCATTAGCATAACTCATTAGCATAACTTATTAGCATATGCCATGCCTCTTGCCATCACCGGAAGTGTGTCATTGGTATAACTGATTTGCATATGCCACACACCCCTGACATCACCTATTCTGGTTGTTTTGGACCCAATCCTGGCCATTCAGTGCCGAAATTGGGCCCAAAATGGCAAAAAAGGGCTGAAAATGGCTGACAAGGGGCCCAAAATGGTCAGGATCAGACCGCTGATGAGTGAGAGAGTGATCCAACACCCATCAGAGGTCCGATCCCAGCCATTTTGCCCCCAATCCAGGCTGAAACGGGCCCAAAATGGCCGAGAGTCAGGTGGGCAGGGCCACCTGACATGTGACCTCTTTGAGGAACTTCTGGAACTGCGTTCCTGTGCGTTCCTCCTCGAAATGAGCCCTGATTATATCCTAATGTTTTATTAGTAGCTTGGAGCAGCATTCATTCATAATGTTGCATACATAGTGGGTGGTTGTTGTAAATTAAAGGTTTAGAGTGTCATACTAGAATGAGGGCTCAACTCCTCAGCTAAGCATGGTGGGCTTAGGCTAGTGTCTCACAGAGTTGTTATGAGGACAAAATGAGGAAGGACGAGAACCAGGTGTGATGCCTTGAGCTCTTTGGAGGAAAGGATGGAATAAAAACGGGATATTAATATGGTTGATAGATAACAACAAAATCATCTCTGTATTGTCGAAGGCTTTCACGGCTGGAGAACGATGGTTGTTGTGGGTTTTCCAGGCTGTATTGCCGTGGTCTTGGCATTGTAGTTCCTGACGTTTTGCCAGCAGCTGTGGCTGGCATCTTCAGAGGTGTAGCACCAAAAGACAGAGATCTCTCAGTGTCACAGTGTGGAAAAGATGTTGGCAGGTCTTTTCCACACTGTGACACTGAGAGATCTCTGTCTTTTGGTGCTACACCTCTGAAGATGCCAGCCACAGCTGCTGGCGAAACGTCAGGAACTACAATGCCAAGACCACGGCAATACAGCCCGGAAAACCCACAACAACCAAAATCATCTCTGTTTCATTTAGGTCAAGAAGAATACCTTGGGTACCATGGTATGGTTGGAGGACATGTGTCACAGGAACTGAGCAAGGTTTCAGTACCTGGATAAGAACGGGTTCCCTTCTGGGAATCCCATGACTTCTGTAATGGACAATATAAAAGATATAACTTTAACTACTTCTGCCAGAACAGTTCTCTGGGATGTTTCTTCCCAGTAGTTTCAGTTACCAGGTACCGTTTTTTGTTTGTAAATTAATACACATATTAATGTATGATATATTAGATGTGAATAAATGGGTTTTATTTATACATGTTTATAAATAAATTGTTATCTAGGCCCCAAAAACCTAAGTAAAGGATTCCATGTTTGGGCCGTTAGTAGAGTCTATCATGTGGCATAGGAAGTGTGATTATAGGTGGTTGTGAGCTCGTTCTGCTGGCTGGTATGTGTGCAGGAGTGAAAATAACAAAAGTATACACTTGGTTTATATTTAGAAAAGAAATAAGAGTTCTTTATTGCAGGAACGCCATACTCCGATAGGAAAGGAGGAGAGATAGATCCTAACTACCTATCTAGTCTAAGGATGGACATGGATGGCAGGGCAAGGCCTGCATCCATGCTGCCAAGATGGAGGGAGGAGGAGGAGAGAGATGTTACCTGGAACAAAGCCAGGAAGAGAAGGAGAGAGAGGGAGTAGGCTGGAGGAGGAAATCCTGAGAATAGCAATTTGCATATTAAAGGTCAATCAAAGCAGTAAACAATAGTAAACAGCAAACAGAGTGCCCTGACCTCTCTTTCTAACTCTTTGGTTTGTCCCCCTCTGAAACCTGAGGAGAGGGACAGCACTGGATCCTCCTCTTCCAACACATGTAAATAGAATATGCATTCTACAAGCTTCCTTCTTCTCTGTCAGGTGCGCTGTGGGAATCTGTCTACAAAGAGTCTCTCTGAGGCAAATGGCAACACAATTACTAAAAGACAAGTCACAAAAGAAGATCCATGGACCATGAGCAGAAGATGGTGTTCGTTTACAGAATATTTTAGTTGCATTATGATTAATTACATATTGTAAAACAGCAGGATTTGAGTCCAGTGGCACCTTAAAAAACAACAAGATTTTTGGAGTACAAGCTTTCAAGAGTCAGAGCTCCCTTCTTCACATTTGTTGGTCTCTAAGATGCCACTAGACTCAAATCCTGCTGTTCTACTGCAGACCAACACCGTTACCCACTTTAAACTATGTATTTGAGCTTTTGTGTGAAAAGTAGATCTAAAAAGTTCTAAATAAATTAATGGGAGATAGAGAAATAGATAAAAACAGCTTGCATTCCATAAATGTAGATTCACTTGTGACTGTCACTGGAAAGCCCCTTCGTACAATCCAAGGCTTGTTGATGTTTTCAAAGGAGAACTCTTGTATCTCTTCTGTTGCATGAATTTTCACACTTTCTCTGCGTAGGAAATAGGTAATGTTTTTAATGTGACCTTAGAAGCCAAGTGAAAGGGTACCAGTATTGAATTTTATGCCTGTAACTTGCTGTTTAATGTTCAATGTTGCTTCTTTAAAATTAGATCAAATAATACAGATAATTTTTTTACCAAATAAGTCATCCTATGTTATACTGATGAAGAAGGCTTCTTTGAAGTAGTTTTGATTTCTGAACTTCAGGGAGATGTTCTATGATACTAAATTAAATTGGAAAGATGGACCCCATGGATGGGAAAAGATAGTAGATAAAAAGAAGGCACAAATTTATTCTGCCTGTATTGCTTTTCATTTGACCATTTGCAGAAATGACTCCTAGTTTGATTTGAAAGCTGATTAATCAAAAGAACTCTACCATTCACACCCATAATAGGATTTTTTTTCTTGCGTTAAAGAAAGTTGGACCTTTTATCTCATTTGATTTTATCAAGTAAAGATTCTAATTCTGGAAGCTAGGTGTCATAATTTGGAACATGATTTTACATGAACTTAAATTTTGTTTAAGCAAGGACTTTAGGTTTTCAGTGACAATCCATTTCATGTCAGGTCTTCCTCTTTTCCTACTGCCTTCAACTGTTCCTAGAATTATTGTTGTTTCCAGTGGTCATGATGTTACCAAAGTATGATAGCCTCATTTTAACTTCTAGGGAGAATTCAGGTGGTCTAATTCTCACTAGTAGCTAAGATGGTGTGGTTTTCAAGGCAAGAGACTAACAGAGGTGGTTTGCCATTGCTTCCTCTGCATAGTGACCCTGATCTTCCTTGGTGATATCCTATCCAAGTACTAACCAGGGCTGACTCTGCTTATCTACCTTAAGGACCACCTTTTCCCATATGAACCTACCTGTCCTCTCCAGCCGTGTTTGGATACCCTGCCTATCAACTGAGGCTACATGGGTAGCATACAAAGAAAGGACATCATCAGGTGTGTCACTAAAATTTTGGAACAGGAGGACTGTTAGCCTAACATCTGTCCCAGGCAAATTCATAGAACTGTTATTAGGCCTTTGAAGTGAGTATCACATGGCTTCTGCAAAGACACACACCACTTCACCCATTTTTTGGAGTTCTTTAAGAAAGTGAATAAGCATGTAGGTAAGGGTGATCCAGTATTTGTTATTTATTTGAATTTTCAAAAGGCTTTTGACAAGGTTCCTCACCAAAGAATCCTGGGTAAGCTTAAGAGTCATGGGATAACAGGATGAGTCCTCTTATGAATTAAAAATTGGTTTAACTACAGAAAGCAAAGAGTAGGAATAAATGGATAGTTCTCACAATGGAGGGAAGTAAATAGTGAGGTCTAATAAGGATTGCTGTTGAGGCTGCTGCTGGTGCTATTTAGTTTGGAACAGGGGATGAACAGTGTAGTGTAGTGGCCAGGTTGGAGAAAACCCAAACAGACTGTTAGGGGCTCCAGGTAGATCTCCACAAATCGGGTGAGTCGGCAACAATGCGACAAATAAAGTTCAATGTAGGCAAGTTTGATGAACAGTGGAACAAAAAATCCCAACTTCAAGTATATGCTAATAGGGTCTGAACTTGCTGAGACAGAGAGAAAGAAACCTTGCAGTTGTAGTGGGTAGCTCAACGAAAGTGTCAACAAGCATAAACAGCTTTAAAAGGGGCTAGACAGAGGCATGGAGAACAGGTCTAGCAGTTGCTACAAGTGTCTAAAGGGGACCTCCACATTCAGAGGCAGTGAACCTCTAAATACCAGTGCTAGGCGGCAATTTCACGTCTTTATCTTTGTCTTCTGCCAGTGGGTGAAAAGAGACTGCTGTTTTCTTTGGGATACATCCAGTAACTGTTATTAGCCCTCTTTCCTGGTTGTGTTTATATGTTTTCTTGACCTATTTAAATATCTTATATATATATTTTATTTTACATGCTGTTGGCCAATGTTTCAAATGTTTTAATGTTGAAATGTTTTAACATTTGCCCACTTGGGGACCCTATTTGGCTGGAAAGGTGGCATAAAATACTTTAAATACATAAATTGAACACAAATTGTGAAATAACTCCAGCATTGTGTCCTGTATAGTCATATTTGGTGGTGGAGAGAGCTGTCAATTCATAACTGTCTTATGGCAACCCGTATTCTGTTTTTCATGGCAAGATACTTGCAGAGGTGGTTTGTCACTGCCCTCCTCTGCAATCCTGGTCTTCGTTCGTGGTCTCTCATCCAGTTATGATACCAAGGCTGACCCTGCATAGCTTCCAAGATCTGATAAGATCGGGCTTGTCTGGGCTATCCAGGTGATGGCATAGACATATTTAGGTTCTACTAAAAGAAAATATGCAGTTCATTTAATAACATATGTGAGGGATGTTATCAATTCAGCAGAAAATAAAGAAAACTTTTATAATTAAGTTGGAGTAGAAAAGGAGCGAGTGAGACTTGGAAAGAGAGAGAGTACGAGGCCTAGAAAATGAAAAGAAACGAATAACAGGGAGGTTATTGTAACTCTTTCAGTAAATAAAAAATTTCACCTGAAAACACTCATCAGTGGATCGATGAACGACAGATTTAACATTGCATTTGTACTCTTGTGTTTCTTTGTTACTGTATTATTTAGGAGCATAGCTGTGGGTCAGTGGTAGAGCCCGTATTTCATGTGCATGACGTCCCTCCAAAGTTCATTGCCCGACATCACTGATTAAATGCTCACAGGGAGCAGACGTTGAAAAATACCTTTCTCTGCCTGAGACCCTGAGCCACTGCCAGTTACAGCAAGCAGTCAGCTCCCCAAACTCTGCTGTCCCCACACCCAAACACTTCCCCCTCATCCCAAGGAATTTTACAAGCTTTGTTGGCAATCCTAACAACAGCTCGAAGATAAAATTTGCATGGTTGCAAAATTCTTCTTCTGTTTGAACTGAAATGCCTTAAATATGAAAAACTGTGTTGAAGAAAGACTAGGCTTTCTTTTTTGGGTCTCTGCAACAAGGAAGGCATGTATGTCTTTGTTTAATTCTTGTGCAAAAAAAAAGGTGGGGAGATTCCATGGGTTTGGGGTTCTTTTCCCCCTTTTTTTGAGATTTGAAGAACAATGGCTTGGTAAGCTGTGATCAAAAGAGGGGAAACCTCCATAATCATTCATTTTCAGGAAAAATTAATAAAAGTAGTAATTCAAAGAAGACAGAGGAGGCAGATGGCAAATAAAAATGTGTACACATTAAATAATAATAAACCTAGTTCTGCATAAGACTTTTCATTCAGTTCAGAAAATCTACAAAGCCAAAATCTGTAGCAAAGAGTTCTTGAAAACCTTACAGTGTTACATTTAAAAAAAAAAATTCTTGTAAGTTTTAAAGTAATTGTTTTCTGAAAATGGTTACTTTTTGTTTAATGTCCTAGTTTTGTTTAAACATGTTGATATTTAAGTCAGGCTGCTGGTTCTTAAGGCTGACTGTAAAGTCTCCTCAGATCTAGGGGTCTAAGGCCATTTCCACACATCCTTAGGAATAGGAAAGTGCAATCCCAGAAAAGGCGCCGAAAACAGAAAACAAACAGTCTGCAACTGTTTTGAAAACGGAAATGTTTGGATTCCTAGTAGGGTTGCCAGGTCCCCTTACCCTCTAGGCGGGACACCTGGCTCTTACCTTTTGGTTGTCCTTGTATTTGTGGAAAATGGGCACATACTCCTAGGCTATACTATGACATCACTTCCGGGAAGTAAAGTCATTGCACAGGCTATGTGACACCTGGGGAGCACTCCTACCCTACGCAGAGGCCTGATTCCACCCAAATTGGGCCCAGACCATGCTGAATCGGGCTGAATCAGGCCACTGCGGAGCCCAGGAGTGCTGCTGGAGTGGTGCAACGGGCCCTGCGCTCTGCAGTGGGCCGAATTGGGCCTGTTTGGGGCTGAAATTAGCCTACTGTGGCATGCAAGAGCACACCACACCACCAGGGAGTGTGCCCCAGGAGGTGTGTTGCCCCACCTTTCCCCCCTGCCAGTCATATTAGTGGGGGCGGGGGGTGGAGGGTGGGAGTGAGGGACTGGCAACCGTAATTCCTGGGGGAAAGCCACTAGCAGTCTGTGAGTGGGCTGTTCCTATAAGGACGTGCAGAAATGGACGAAATCTTCCATCAATGAAATAGAATTTTCTGGCTAGGGGACCAGGCCATTTCCACGCTACCCTATTTTAATGCATTTTTCTTGCCTTGAAACCTGTCTTGCCAACTCACTTTGAGAATTCACTGTACACAAGCAGAATCCACAGGTGTGATTTGTGCATTTGTATATGGACCAGAAGTCCATATGCCACATAAAACACACCTTTCTTTGAAGAGGTTCTCCTGTGCTTTCGTCATAATCGATGCAAGTGCATTCCTGATTTACTTAAATTGGATTGGGTAGAGGGGACTACAAGGGGCATAAATTGGCCAGTTGCTGGAGAGGTAGGATTTGCATGCTGTTTGGTTTAAGAGTGGCTGTGCATGCTCAAGAATACCTAATCAACTCTTATGTCTCTGCTCAAAACTAAATGTGTCCATTAATATATGTGAAAGAAGCTATGGAATAGTGCTGTTAAGCCCTCAGTTTTTTAAAAAAAATGATTGAGGGTGGCATTCTGCTCGCCAAAAAGGGAACACAGAAATCAGTGATAATTGATCTAGAAATTACAGAAAAGGGTTTTCCATGCTGTCTCCATTAACAAGGTCAGGATTTGAGTGCAATGGTACCTTATCTGTTTCTCATCATAATAGAGCAAAGAAAGTAAATTTAAGAGGGAAAAATCATGCATAGTTGTTAACTCATTCACCAAATGCAGAGTGGATTGCAGAAGGAGGGGAAAGCACAAAAGGAGGAGGAGTTGGATATGTATGGGCAGACTCTTCTCAAGCACTCCAAAGCATTCACATGCATTGCAAAAAATGCGCAGAAAACCAGCATCCCAAAAGAAAAAATAGTCAAAGCGCGTTCTCAGAAGCAGCATGACAAAACTGGAATGATCATGAGATGCGCACAGCTGGCTAACGATGATGTGTGGCTCAATGAGAATAAGATGGCAGGATTCTGAGGGTGTTCCAGTAAGGAGATGTGGGAAAGCCCTAGGTCTCCTGCTGTAGTGGGAAACCTATCGTCTTTGGTCCCCAGTCCCCTGCTGCTGCACAGTTCAGCCGCAGGAAAAATTGAGCAAAAACCAACAACATTGCAGAGTTTGCGAGGGCTGCTAGAGCATAGCAGTGATGTGTGATACCTCTTCTGATTATGTGACCAGAAGTGGCCTTGTCGCATTGCTCACAGATGCTCCTGGGAGTTACTAGCCTTTGGTTGCCAACCCTATTTCCTGCCTCTCCTCCCCGCCCCCCACATCACTGATATCCTACTCCCGAGGATAGGGGACCTTGAAGAATGAGATGGGGCAGATCTGCCACCTGCAATTAGTGACAGTTGCCAGTTTGGTCTGCATCCAGTCCTTGAATCGGCTATATCTGATTAATGCCCTTTTTTCTCCAAAGAGCAATGGCCTAATAATAATTTTGCAGTATCTAATTAAAATAGAAAGGACAGAAGATGTGCCCCATGCGTCTAATATCTCAAGTCCAGACTTCAACATCTTTATGTAAAACTATGTAAAAAGATATTGACTTGCAGGGCTGGGTACATGGTCTTAGAGAGCTATTGCCCGTTAGAGTCAGTAAGACTGAACTAGAAAGACTTGATTAAAGGCAATTTCAGGTTTTCATAACACTGATTATGGTTTGGCATTTCATCAGTTAAGGCAATCTTGATATATCTATGGGAATAGATAAGCTCATATTGGATCCTATTACAGTTTCCAGTTTTATCTGCAAGAATGACTGGACCTAGAGTGTTATAAAGTAGATTGTTATTGCAATATTATATACCCATGTGCATATTTTGTCATCTTTATGACAAACTAGTCTTCTTTTAGCTTTAAGCTTTTTAACATACCATCAATTTGCTTTCCATTCTCTTCCTCTTGCAGCATGAAACTGATTGGAAAATACCATTATCAATTTCTTTCTCACACACACACAGACATCTACATCAATATGCCTCAGTCTAACTGCATTTGGGAATAGGCTTCTACGCAATCACATCCTTCTGGTTCCAACCCCATATGCAGAACATGTATCCAGCAGTACCTGAACATTGCCAAACAATTGATCAGCACTTCCTTAAATCTGTCAGTATTTATTACCCGCTGAATTGTCAGCCACTAGCTCCTTCCCCCTTCTTTCTAAAAGATTATCACTATAAGAGCTGACAGCACCAACCACCTTTTTCGCTGAGGAGTTCCCTGCAGAGAAGAGAGCACAAACCAGGGCAACGTGCAAGGATTTGTAGACAGGGATATTAGTATTGCAGAATCTAACTACCATTTGTATTTAAAAATATCACTTTGTTGTAGTTTATGCAGGCTTCTCTTAAAATGATGGTGTTCTTGCAATGATTTCATTAAAACAACTAGTTCACTCCTTCAAAGGAGCTGGGCTTGTGAACATATTCTGCACAAATATGATAAAAAATGGTATTTAGGCATTTAACTCCTACCCAAACCAAATGTGTTTCACTATGCTTGTGGAAAGGGTGGGATGAGATGCTGTTAAACAATATTAGTAACATCTAAGGGCCAAAAAAGACATAATAAAAATCACTGATCTGTCAGTCCATCTAAATTGCATACACAACGGTCATTTGGACTGAGACAGTATAGAAAAGGCTCTTGGTGAGGAGTGTCAGGGGTGCGGGCATGTCAATCCTCCTCTCTTGATAAGCTAGGGTGCCAGGTCCCCCTGTCTTCCCAGAGGTAGGCAGGAGATCTGGCATGTACCTTGTGTGCTTTTTCACGCATGAATGTGTCCCTGGGACTACACGATGACATCACTTCCAGGCAGTGACATCATCACACAGGGTGCGGCCACCCCTGGGAGTGCTCCCACACTCCCTGATTCAGCCCGAATTGGGCCCAATTCAGGCCTGATCGGGCCACTGCAAAGCATGGGAGCATTCCCACACTCCACAGCGACCCAATCTGGGCTGAATTGAGGCCAAATCATCCTGGATCTGGTCTGAATTGGCCTGTAACGGGCCACTGTGGAGTGTGGGAGCACTCCTACACTCCACAGGGGCCCAACCCAGGCTAATTTGGGTCTGATCCGAGTCGATCCGGGCCTGATCCAGCCTGGATTGGGCCCACGGAAGTGTGCCATGCCGCCCAAGAGCATGTCCCTGGGAGGCCTGTGCTTCCCCCACTGGCCAGGTAAGTGAGGGCAGGGGTGGAGGGTGGGATCGGGGGATCCCCCACACTCAGGAGGGGACTGGCAAGTGGCAACCCTATGGTAAGCAGAGGTAGAAGCACACTGCATGCAGGCTCTGCAGGCTTGACCATGTCTTTTCCAGTTTAAATAGGAATCTATGGCATCTCAGCAGGCCTAAATTCTTAGAGATTTTTTAAATTTTTTTTATTTTATTTTTTACTAAGAAAAGGAGGATACAGAATAAAGAGGGATGGGGAAAAGAAGTTCATATTATATCACTCTAATACATTGCACCATTCAATCTAATATATTTCTTGTCACATCAATATGTTCTGCAGATCAGCCACTTACTTGCAAATTTTTCCATTCATTTTAAACAATGTCCATAAAAGTCTTCATCCTAACTAAGAGCTAGGTTTCTTCAGATTTCCTCTGTATCCAGCTATAGAACGGGTCCCAAATGTCATTATATATTGTATTGTACATCTCTTTCAATAAACTCGACAATTTGTCCATTTCAGCTGTCTCAAGAATCCTTTCAATCAGATTTTCTTGCGTTGGGATGACTGTGGTTTTCCAAAGTTTCGCATATAGTATCCTGGCTGTTGTGATTATATTCAAAATCAAATGTTTTTGGTTTTTATTAACTAGAACCAACATGTGGTTTAATAAAAAGAGTTCTGGTTTCAAAGGCAATGAAATCTTAAGTATCTGTTGAGTCGTTTTGTGGACCATCTTCCAGAACTCTGCTGCTTTTTTACATGTCCACCACATATGATAATATGAACCCGGGTTACTATCACATTTCCAACATTTATTTGACATATTTAAAGACATTTTGGCTATCTTTATAGGAGTTAGATGCCATCTATAAAACATTTTGTAAATATTTTCTTTCAAAGAGGCTGCTTTTGTCATCCTTAAATTGCCCTTCCACATTTGTGACCATTGCGCTAAGTCAATTGTGTGTCCCACGTTCGCTGCCCATTTTATCATAGTATCTTTAACTTCCTCCCCCTGTAATTTTGCATTTAAAAGCATACCATATAATTTCTTTATTGTTTTAACATTGGCATCACACATTAACATGTCAAAATTCTCATCCTTTTTGTAGAAGCCCATTACCTTGTCTTTTTTATATCTAGATTCCAACTGTGCCTGGCCCCACCATCCCATCTCAATGTCTAAATCTGTCATTTCTTTTGGGTTTTTTAATAGACCACCTGGTTTCAACAGTACCTTGTAGGTAGGGGCTTTCCCCTCTTTTTTCAAGTTAGGTTTTGTAAATGCTTCAATTGGGGAGACCACAAAGGGATTTTTTCATATTCTTAGAGATTCTTAAAGAATTGGCCCTGCTGAGATACCTCAGCTTCCTGTTTAAACCTGAAGTGATGTCATCAGGGTTGCAGAACCTGTGTGCAGCGTGCTCCAGCCTTCTGCTCACCTTTCTCCCTCATGTTTTCTAATTGTAACCAGTCTCCTTGGACTTTTGATTAGTATTTTAAAGTAAAAGGAGACTGAATACATCTTTTTGCCTTTAAAATGCTAACAACAATTGTTCAAACTGAGCAGCAGCTAAATTCTACATGGCCCAGATCCAAGTAGTCTGGTATGTATGTGTTTTTAATTTTAAAACAATAAGTCTTTAATTGGCTAGCATTCTAAAAACCAAAAACAAACCCCAATTCACGTAATTCCTTTTATTGGGACCAGCCATAATGACACAAAACAGTGTGCAAGCTTTCTAGTTCTTCAGAAGTCTTTTTCAGGCTAGGTGTTAAGGTAAAGGTAGTCCTGGATGTTACAAAATCAAAAAATAGGTTCCCTTTTATCCCACATACCCAGAAGTATCTCTATGGTCAACTAAAGACATGTGAAGTTCTGATTTCCTTTTTATCTTTCTTTGGGGGATGGGTGCTATACAAGTGCAGTAGTGTTAATAAGAGTGTGTAGCATTAGCAGATACAATTCAGACTCTTTCTGCAAATATCAGAGTTTGTCAATAGTTGCTCCACTGGTACAGATGTCTGGAAGACTGCTGGTCTTTGTAATTCCAGTGGAAAGATGCCATTTTTTTCTTGCTCAGAGGAACTAGTGAGCAACCTAATACCAAAGGCACCAATGAAGATCTACTTGACTGCTGACATTGAGCACAGAGATGCTGGTGTTAAAATGCCTTTAAAAGGATGTCCTGAAACATCTCTTCTTCTCCACCTACTTTATAAGAACAAAAGAGCAGCCCTCCTGGATCAGACCGGTGGTCCATCTAGTCCAACAGCCATTTTCATACAGTGGCCAACCGATTACTCTGGAGGGCCAACAACATGACACAGAGGCTGAAGCCTTCTCTGATATTGTCTCCTGGCATTGGTACTCAGAGGTTTACTACCACTGAATATGGCGGTTCCCTATAGTCACCATGGCTAGTTGACCTATCCTCCATGAATCTGTCTAATTCTCTTTTAAAGCCATCTGTGCCTGCTGTTACTCTGACTTGGCTAGCCTAGGCAAGCTTGATCTTGTTAGATCTCAGAAGCTAAGCAGCATTGCCCTTTGTTAATAATTGGATGGGAGACCTTCACAAAAAACCCCATAACCCAGCAATGACTTGATAGCACTTTCCACCACCATACCTGTGGTATCCTCTGGCAGTGAATTCCACATTTTAATTACTTGCTGAGTAAAAATGTACTTCTTGTTATCCATCCTGAATCTACTGCCCATCAGCTTCATTTGGGAGAGAGAAAAGATTGGTGGAGAGTGTTGGTGAAGAGTGCCACCAAGTCATCATAACTGACTTAGGGTGACCCCTGGTGGTGTTTCCATGGCAAGAGACTATCAGAGATGGTTTGCCATTGCCTGCCTCTGCCACCCTGGTCTTCATTAGAGGTCTTCCATCCAATTACCAATCAAGGCTGACCCTGCTTAGCTTCCAAGATCTGACAAATTATGTCCTGCCTGGGCTAACTGGGACTGGGCACACTTTCTCTACTCAAGCATAACTTTATAAACTTCTGTCATGCCCCCTTCCCCTTCACTGGCTCTTTTTTAAAAAACTGAAAAATTCCCAAAATCCCTCAGCCTTTCCTCATAGGAAACGTGCTCCAACCCCTTAATCATCTTGCTTGCCCACTTATGTACTTTTCCAGTTCTGCAATGTCCTTTTTGAGAGACAGTGATTGGAACTGCATATACCAAATGAGGGTGCACCATGGATCTATACAGGGCATAATAATACTGAGTGTTTTGTTTTCAGTCTCTTTCCTAATAATCTGCAGCACAGAGTTTGACTTTTCACTGCTGTCATACGCTGGACTGGCATTCTCATCGAGCTATTACGACCTCAATGTCTCTTCTCTTCTTGGCAAGTTCAGACCCTATTAGCATATACTTAAAGCTGGGATTGTTTGTTCTAATATGCATTACCTTTCATTTATGTAGACAGAACTTCATTAGCCACATTGTTGCCCACTCACACCATTTGTGGAGCTCTACCTGGAGTCCCTCACAGTTGGCTTTGGTTTTCACCATCCTGAATACTTTTGTGTGTCATCTGCAAACCTGGACACTACGCTGATCACCCCCAGTTTCAGATAATTTATGAACAACTAAATAGCACCGACCTCCAATACTGATCCTTGTGGGATATGGCTATTTACTTTTCTCCACTGAAAGAAGTACTCTTTGCTTCCTGTTGTTTAACCATTTTTAATCTATAAAAGGACCCATCCTTTTATCCCATAACTGCTAAACTTACTCAAGTGTCTTTCGTGAGGTCCCTTGTCAAAAGCCTTTTGAGTCCAAGTATATAATGCCTACTGGGTCACCAATATCTATTTGTTTGTTCACTTTCTTTAAAAAGCTCCAAAAGGTTGGTGAGGCATGACTTGCTTTTGCAGAAGCCATGAGATTTTCCCTCAGCAAGATTTGTTCCTCTTTATGCCTAATAATTTGATCATTGATGATAGTTTCTACTAATTTGCCTGGAACAGACTATGTTAACTGGCTTGTAATTTCCAGGTTCCCCTATGAACCACTTTTTAAAAAGCTGTGTAACATTTACTACTTCCCAGTCTTTTTGTATAGTGGCTGATTTTAGTGATAAGTCACATATACTTTTTTTTTTTTAGAAATTTTTCTTGGATTAGAAATATTTTAATGTCCATAACAATCAGTTTCCTTTAAATATTCCAATTCTAACCCCCTCCCTTCCCCCCCTTTTGTTGACTTCCAACAGTTTTCCAACCCCTTATCTATTTTCCCCTACTCATTTCAAACTTATTTTACCTATTAAACATATACTTTCACTCTCTTCTAAGCTTATCTGTTATATCACAGTGTTGTCTCATTTCCCTTTCCATTTAACTTAACAAATAAATAATACATTTCTGGCATATATTCTTCAATAATCATTTTGGTAACCTGTACTCTCTTACTCATTCTAATCTCCTCTATATTGAACAAACAATTTGTTCCTCATTATAACTTTAAGTACATTATAAACATTGCATACCTTCAATATAGGTCAATCAATTTAACCCATACTCCGTATATTACTCTTTGCTTCATATATCTTATCTTCATACTATTTTAGTTGTCTAATTTCTCCGTTATGCAACTCTGTCAGAGATAATCAATCACTTTAACTGTACTTTAAATATATACTTTAAGCATAAGTCAATCAATTTGACCCATATTCTATATGTTACTGTGTATTTTCCCCTCTTTTCTTATATTCATTCATTTTGATTATATAAATTCTCCATTATACCATTATCTGCCAGCGATGAGATTAATCAGTTTCTATTCCTATAAATCTTATAATGACACCACTATTACTTCATACTATATATAATAATCAAATAAAATAATTGCTTAGAAATTTTTCAATTAACTCCCCCCCCCCCCCGGTATAGTCACTTCTCTCTTCTTTTGTTATATTTCAGTAATTTTCAAACTGCCACAGTTCTCCTCCCACCTCCCATTTTTTCACCAAGTATTGTTTCAGCTTATCCCAATCCATGTTAAACTGTCCTGGATCAAGGTCTCTCAATCTTCTTGTCATTTTGTCCATCTCCGCCATGTACAGCAATTTATAAATCCAGTCCTCAATAGTTGGCACTTCTTGTACTTTCCACTTCTGCGCATACAAAAGTCTGGCCGCTGCTGTCATGTAAAATAACAATGTCCTGTATTGTGCTGGAATGTCCTCCATTCCCAGATTCAGTAGCAGGAGTTCTGGGTTCTTATTAACTTGAAATTGTAAAATCTCACTTATTACTCTTATTATTTCCCCCCAGTACTGCCTAGCTACCTCACAAGTCCACCACATGTGATACAAAGATCCCTCATGTTTTTTACATTTCCAGCATTTGTTAGACGTATTTAAATTCCCTAGCGCAATTTTCTTTGGTGTCAAATACCAACGATAAATCATTTTATAGACATTCTCTTTAATATTAGTGCATGTCGTAATCTTCAACGTATTTTTCCACAAGTATTCCCATGCCTCCATTGTTATTTCTTTATTAAAGTTTATAGCCCACTTCACCATCTGCACTTTAACTGTCTCATCTACAGTATGCCATTTTAGCAATACCTTATAGACCTTAGAAATTTCCTTTTTATCTTCTTGTAGAATTACTTCCTCTAATTCTGAGTTCTCTATTCTTATCCCTCCCTTTGCACAATCCGTGTTGTAAAGATCTCTAATCTGTCTATATTGGAACCAGTCATAATTTGAAGACAACTCTTCTTGCGTCTTTATCCTTAATTTAGAAAGGTCTATTCGTGTTATTTCCTTATATGTTAAACATTGTTGTTCATTGTCAACCGTTCTCGGGTCTACTACTTCGTAAGGAACCACCCAAGAGGGAGTTCCTTCTTGTAGGTAATTTCTGTACTTCTTCCAAATTGTGAAGAGGCTTCTGCGGATGTAATGGTGGAAAAACATAGAGTCTACTTTTACTTTTTCATACCACAAATATGCATGCCATCCAAATATTTTTTTATATCCCTCTAAGGCCAGTAGTTTACGATTTTTCAAAGTCATCCAGTCTTTTAACCACACCAAGCAGATTGCATCGTAGTAAAGTCTTAGGTTGGGCAGTTGCATTCCACCTCTCTCTTTTGCGTCCTGTAATACTTTCATTTTCACCCAAGACTTCCTGCCTGCCCAAACAAAGTCCGATATTTTCCTCTGCCATTTTTCAAACTGTTTAGAGTCCCGGATAATTGGTATTGTCGATAAGTCACATATACTGGTGGTTAGTAGATCAACAATCTCTCCTTTGAAGTCCCTAAGAACTCTTGGGTGTATGCCATCAGGACCTGGAGAAGTATTGGTTTTTAATTTCCCCAACAGGTCTGGAACTTCATCTCTTGTCATCTCAATTTGATCCAGTTCTTCAGACTCCATTCCTGAAAATAGTGGTTGTGGTGTGGATACATACCCCACACTTTTCACAGCGAACACACATGCAAAGAATTCATTTAGCTTCTCTGCCCATCTTTATGTTGTTACGTTCCAGGAGAGCAGGATAAAAGGGAATATCTAGGAACAGTTGTACTGGGATTTACATAATCAAGCCCTGTGTGGGGTGGAGCACAGCTGTGATATACAAAAGACTGTTAAATTAATATGTTAACAAAGTGAGTTTCTAAAATCCACAGGTTAGTTATTATTTCATCTGTTTTATTATATCTGTTAGTCTAACATGGTATATATTACTTCCAGACCATAAAACAGAAAAACAACTGATTTTTGTTTAAGTGGGTTTCTCAGCATATAATAAAAAGATAATTCCTGCCTATAGGTCTTTTTTCCCCCTTAAGTGATTCATTCAGTGACTGCAGTAGCAAAATCAAAAAGAGTCCAGTAGCACCTTTAAGACTAACCAATTTTATTATAGCATAAGCTTTCGAGAATCAAGTTCTCTTCATCAGATGCCTGATCAAAACTCTTCTGTATCTGCCCAGTTTTGATCAGGCATCTGATGAAGAGAACTTGATTCTCGAAAGCTTATGCTATAATAAAATTGGTTAGTCTTAAAGGTGCTACTGGACTCTTTTTGATTCAGTGACTGCTACTCACTAAAATGCTGAACTCTGATACTTAGAAAAGAAAGCCTGTGAGATTGTCTCATTATTGTTAGTTATGCCTAAATTCCTCAGAATAGATTGTTTTGGGGAAATTATTTTGTATATTTAAAATTAATTCTCTTGAAATGCAATCCTCAACCTGTTTACTCCGAGGCAAGGCCCACTGAGCTCAATGGAGCTTACTCTCCTCGTAAGCATGCTTAGGACTGCAGTCTTACTCTTCAGGTAAAATGTAACTATAATGAAGACCATTATTCCCCAGTTTTCATTCCAAAATACTAAATGATTGCCATATTTTAACAAAAACAACAGATCTTTTTTCTTGAAGACTGTAAGTTTAATTGCGGCAAATGGTGCTGGGCAAGTAAGTAGTAAACATTATATATTTGATGATGCTGACTATACAGTTCTTTCAAAAGATAAAGCCTTTTTGGTTCACTTTATCATGCAACATGGATAGTTTGCAAAGTAGAGGAGCACCACCTAGCTGTTCACAAAAAAAAAAACCCCAACATTTAATTTTAGAATATTGCTTCTTCATGTTTACATATGCCAACAAAAGAATGTATGATTTGTCAAGGCATTGGGCAGAATGCGTAAAAGAACTCTAGATGGCAAATGATGAGTATAATAATAAGCAGTTTGTTTCTTTTATTGCAGACAAAAAACTTAGGGTTGCAATCCGATGCCCACTGATTTGGGAGTAAGTCACCTCACTTTATTTTGGAATAGCTGAAATCCTCAGCATGCTAGGGTTCCCAGGCATGGCATGTAAACCAGTAGGAGAGGGGGTGGGGACAAGGGGGGGCATCAGTGACAGCATGAAATCACTTCCAATGACGTAATGCCTCTCTAGAAATTTCCAGAAGCTCTATGGATTTACCACACAGTTTCCAGTAATTGCTAGAGAGGTGTGATATCAGTCCTGCATACCCACAGAGATAGTATCATGCTGTCACCCCAAACATCTTTTTTAAAAAAAAAATTCTTCTGCCGCCATTCAAAGCAGAGGCTGGAAATGGGAGCTGGGGGTGGGAGACGCCCCCACACCAATGGGGTCCAGGCACCTCTGTAGCAAACCCATAAATATATTAGACTAAGGATAGATTAGGCAGCATGCTTGTTTAGTAATCACCTAGTTCCCCAGTGGGCACCCTTTCTGAGCTGGCAGAGGTGCTCTCAGATGTAGCCCTGGAGATACGTAGACTGATTATTCTGCGTGACCACAACATTCATGCTGAATGCTCCTTTCTGGAGCTGGCCCAGGATTTTATAGCCTCTTTAGCTGCCCTGAGCCTCTCTCAAATTGTGACGGGCCCAACACATGAAAGAGGCCACATCTTACACTTGATCTTTTGCACTGAACCTTGGAGAACGAAGCTGAAGTTGGTTCCCAGTTCCCAGTTCCTTATTCGCAGTTCCTAGTTCCTTATTCGCAAAGCCAAAGAAAAATCTTGGGGGGAAATTGAAAAGCTCTGAACCCCAAAATGAAGTTTGCAGGGGCACATATTATACACCTCCAAATTCAGAAGACTCAGCACTCTAAGGGGACCTATACTGGGTCATCCTACAAAACCCAGATCTTGAGTAAACAGCTTCAAAATAGAATGCCCCCAGAACAATTCAATAAGAAGAAAGGGGCGGCAGCTGCAGCAGAAAAAAACTTTGGATCACCCCAAATCACACACCCCTGAACTCCAGAGACTGTCCCCTACAAGAGGACATGTGCTAGTGCTGATCCAGTCTCTGGTTCTGGACCTAAGGCCTCCTATGTGGCCCAGCTAGAAAAACCTTGTATTAGACATTGCTGTGAATAAGGAAGTGGGGAAGTATGCGCCCTCTGAAACCCAAAACAATCTTTGGATTACCCCAAATCACACACCCCTGAACTCCAGAGACTGTCCCCTACAAGAGGACATGTGCTGGTTCTGATCTAGTCTCTGGTTCTGGACCTAAGTCCTCAAATGTGGCCTGCCTGCAAAAACCTTGTATTAGACATTGCTTTGAATAAGGAAGTGGGGAAAATATAAGCCCTCTGCCCCACAAAACAATCTTTGGATCAAATCACACAGCCCTGAACTCCAGAGACTGTCCCCTACAAGAGGACATGTGCTGGGTCTTTTCCAGTCTCTAGTTCTGGACCTAAGGCCCCCTATGTTGCCTGCCTGCAAGAACCTTGTATTAGACACTGCTTTGAATAAGAAAGTGGGGGAAATATAAGCCCTCTGCCCCACAAAGTGGTTCTGGAGCTGTGACCTCCTTTTTCCTAAGGCCTCGAATTTGGCCTGCGTCCAAGAACCTTGTATTAGACATTGCTTTGAATAAGGAAGTCGAGAAAATATAAGCCCCCTGCACCCTAGAACAATCTTTGGATCACCCCAAATCGCATACCCCTGAACTCCAGAGACTGTCCCCTACAAAAGGACATGTACTGGTTCTGATCCAGTCTCTGGTTCCAGAGTTGAAGCCTACTATTTCACCTTTCTCTCAGAACCTTGTTCTTTACATTGCTGTGAATAAGGAAGTGGGGAAGTAGCAGCCCTCTGAAATCCAAAATAATCTTTGGATCACCCCAAATCACACAATCCTGTACTCCAGAGACTATCCCACACAAGAGGACATGTGCTGGTTCTGATCCAGTCTCTGGTTCTGGAGCTAAGGCCTCGAATGTGGCCTGCCTCCAAGAACCTTGTATTAGACATTGCTTTGAATAAGGAAGTCAAGAAAATATAAGCCCCCTGCACCCTAGAACAATCTTTGGATCACCCCAAATCACACACCCCTGAACTCCAGAGACTGTCCCCTACAAAAGGACATGTGCTGGTTTTGATCCAGTCTCTGGTTCTGGACCTAAGTCCTCAAATGTGGCCTGCCTGCAAGAACCTTGTATTAGACATTGCTTTGAATAAGGAAGTGGGGGAAATATAAGCCCTCTGCCCCACAAAACAATCTTTGGATCAAATCACACAGCCCTGAACTCCAGAGACTGTCCCCTACAAAAGGACATGTGCTGGGTCTTTTCCAGTCTCTAGTTCTGGACCTAAGGCCCCCTATGTTGCCTGCCTGCAAGAACCTTGTATTAGACACTGCTTTGAATAAGAAAGTGGGGGAAATATAAGCCCTCTGCCCCACAAAACAATCTTTGGATCAAATCACACAGCCCTGAACTCCAGAGACTGTCCCCTACAAGAGGACATGTGCTGGGTCTTTTCCAGTCTCTAGTTCTGGACCTAAGGCCCCCTATGTTGCCTGCCTGCAAGAACCTTGTATTAGACACTGCTTTGAATAAGAAAGTGGGGGAAATATAAGCCCTCTGCCCCACAAAGTGGTTCTGGAGCTGTGACCTCCTTTTTCCTAAGGCCTCGAATTTGGCCTGCGTCCAAGAACCTTGTATTAGACATTGCTTTGAATAAGGAAGTCGAGAAAATATAAGCCCCCTGCACCCTAGAACAATCTTTGGATCACCCCAAATCGCATACCCCTGAACTCCAGAGACTGTCCCCTACAAAAGGACATGTGCTGGTTTTGATCCAGTCTCTGGTTCTGGACCTAAGTCCTCAAATGTGGCCTGCCTGCAAGAACCTTGTATTAGACATTGCTTTGAATAAGGAAGTGGGGGAAATATAAGCCCTCTGCCCCACAAAACAATCTTTGGATCAAATCACACAGCCCTGAACTCCAGAGACTGTCCCCTACAAAAGGACATGTGCTGGGTCTTTTCCAGTCTCTAGTTCTGGACCTAAGGCCCCCTATGTTGCCTGCCTGCAAGAACCTTGTATTAGACACTGCTTTGAATAAGAAAGTGGGGGAAATATAAGCCCTCTGCCCCACAAAGTGGTTCTGGAGCTGTGACCTCCTTTTTTGGCTGCCTCCAAGAAGCTTGTATTGGGAACAGTTTCTCTCTCAAAGCAGCCCTGGTCTCGGGTCTGCTCAGATTTGGAGCCAGGACTAGAATGTTAATTTTTATCCCCTTTCCTATTATTCTCAGTCAGATATACTGTAAAACCAGCACATGTCCTTTTGTAGGGGACAGTCTCTGGAGTTCAGGGGTGCGTGAGGGTGATCCAAAGATTATTTTGGGGTGCAGAGGGGTTATTTTTCCCCACTTCCTTATTCAAAGCAATGTCTAATACAAGGTTCTTGGATGCAAGCCAAATAGGATGCCTTAGCTCCAGTACCAGAAACTGGATCAGAACCAGCAGATGTCCTCTTGTAGGGGACAGTCTCTGGAGCACATGTGTAATTTGGAGTGATCCAAAGATTGTTCTGCGGTGCAGAGAGCTCATATTTTCCCCAGTTCCGTATTCACAGCAATGTCTAATACAAGGTCTTAAGTCCAGAACTTGAGACTGGATCAGAACCAGCACATGTCCTCTTGTAGGGGACAGTCTCTGGAGTTCCGTGCTGTTTTGGGTTTCAGAGGGCTTATACTTCCCCACTTCCTTATTCACAGCGATTGTTTCGGGGTTCAGAGGATTTATATTTTCCCCACTTCCTTATGCACAGCAATGTCTAATGCAAGGTTCTTGCAGGCAGGCCACATAGGAGGCCTTACTCCAGAACCAGAGACTGGATCAGAACCAGCACATGTCCTCTTGTAGGGGACAATCTCTGAAGTTCAGGTCTGTGTGAGTTGAGGTGATCCAAAGATTGTATTGATGCATAGAGGGCTCTTATGTTTCCCAGTTCCCTTATTCACAGCAATGTCTTATACAAGGTTCTTGGAGATAGGTGAAATAGTAGGCCTCAGCTCCAGAAGTAGAGACTAGATCAGAAACAGCACATGTCCTCTTGCAGAGGGCAGTCTCTGAAGTTCAGGTCTGTGTGAGTTGAGGTGATCCAAAGATTGTATTGATGCATAGAGGGCTTTTATTTTCCCCAGTTCCTTATTCACAGCAATGTCTGATAGAAGGTTCTGGGAGGCAGGCCAAATAGGAGGCCTCAGCTCCGGAAACAGAGATTGGATCAGCACCAGCACATGTCCTGTTGTGAGGGACAGTCTCTGGAACTCAGGTCTGTTTGATTTGTGGTGATCCAAAGATTATTTGGGGGTGCAGAGGGCTCTTATATTTCTGAGATCCTTATTCACAGCAATGTAAAGTACAAGGTTCTGACAGAAAGGTGAAATAGTAGGCCTCAACTCTGGAACCAGAGACTGGATCAGAACCAGCACATGTCCTTTTGTAGGGACAGTCTCTGGAGTTCAGGGGTGTATGATTTGGGGTGATCCAAAGATTATTTTGGGGTGCAGGGGGCTTATATTTTCTCGACTTCCTTATTCAAAGCAATGTCTAATACAAGGTTCTTGGACTGTCGCCCGAAGGCAGCTGGGCCAACTACTAGACCCTTCCCGCTTCAAACCACAAGAAGAGAGAGATCGAGGCTCTGAGAGGAACAAGCCGTTTTATTGAAGCAATAGAATTACACAGGCCTGTGGGTGCCAAAGAGGAACCCAGAGGCTTCCTGAACAAGGATTTTTATAGACTGTAAATCATCACTGATAATTGACAGATTTCAAGCATTCTATCCTCGTCCGCAATTTCCCTCTCCCTTTCCCCATTGGCTGAGGTACTTGGGAGTTACACCTTTCCGGTCTTCGCCTAAAACTCCGCCATAGGCCAAATTCACACTACCTTCGTTCTCGCGGCAGTTTTTTGCTTCCGCAGCACCATTCCTTAATCTGTTCACACGCGTCGTCTCCGAAGCCGAAGCTCTGCCCTGGGATGCTGCTGCAGGTCATCGTGACCGATCACCCATCCCATGCTGATTTCACCTGGCAAGCAGGCTGTGAAGTTCCTCGCGTTCATCAGTACCATCAGTACAATTTTAAAGCTGTTCAAATTTTGCTGCCTCCATGGGGATCCAATAACTGACCATTTCAGAGGCTGGTCCGAAAATTAACCAATGACAGGTAAGGGAGGGAACGCGGCTTCGTTGATTCAAGATGATTACACGTCAATATAGCATCAATTTGTCCTTTTAAAAAAAAAAACGTGGCGCCGTTCGGGTTTTTCCCGCCCCTTTACCCGTCTTTTTGAAAGGGGATGTGATCAACGGATTGCGCAGGAGAAGTGCTATTCAAAGGGTGATGTGGACAAACGAGCGAAGAACACGCAATAACAGATGGAGCAATCATTGCACAAGAAAAGTGGGAGCTAAGGTAGTGTGGAATCGGCCTTAGTTTACACCTCCCATTACTCTGATGGCAAAACCCCCTACTCATATTTGTTTTATACCATACATAGTTTGTCACACATTAGCGCACACACACGTCTACAAGTCTAACCACAAAGGTCATAGCCCTTGGTGCGTCTGCTACCTTACTTCCTATTTTATATAGCTGAGCGCAAGTATCTGCTGCTTACTTCCTATTTTCCATGGCTGAACACAGCTATATTTATCTTGCAAAAACCCACACACCTTTCCTGTTTCAATGAGACAGAAAACAGCTATGTATAAACTTCTTTATAATCTATAGGTAAGAAAAAGGTCATAGCGAGCAAGCAAATGGTTACTTTATCTAACCCCTTGCATATATATAATATAGCCTGAGTTGTAGCTGAACCTGTGAGCAGGGCAGGGGTCTGAGATATATCTAGGGTTTGCAGGCAGGGTGAGGGCCTGAGACAGGAGGGGGGCAATTATGGATTTTCTCTTTTTGGTGCTGGCTTACAGGTTCCCCCCCCCCTTTGCTCTCCTTCTGGATCAGGCCTCTCTGTGTACCTTCCTGCCTCATTTTAGAGGTTCAGCAGCTGAACTTGTTTGGGCAGAAATGCATTTATAGTCATTAGAGCTGCAAGGGGAATGGAGCTCCCTTTTTGAAGTGGTTGTGCCGGAGTTGCAACCATAGTCATGTTTGAGACAGTACTTTGTATCAATCGAGTTATGCAAGGGATACAGCATGGGAGCAGAATGATTCCAGCTAGGGCTAATGATTTAGGGGTTACTTCTGATGCTACCTATGGCCATTGTTCACTCATAAGGGGTTTCTCACACACCCAGCAATTGGAAACATTTAGGGAGGCAGCAATCTGTTTTGCTAACGTTAGAAAGAGATTTCTTCCTGGGACCGGGACAGGTTATTCCAGCCTTAGAACCTGTTGTGGTCATACTATGATGTATTGCTTACCGGTGTGCTGACAAAGAGCTGGGTTTTTTTGGTAACACCGGTCATTAACAGAGGCAACTGTCTGGAATACTCGGAGATTTCAACGGAAGCCATAACAGTGGGAACAGGAATCACAATTAAAAAAAGAAGGCACGAGGATGCTGAGGCATGCAAGGACTATCATAAGTGTGGCCATAGTTGCACAACCAGACAATAAACAGTAGACAAATAATCTCAATGAACAATTCTACACAGAGATAGAAGATAAACAACAGCATTAAATGCAGTTCTTAGGCGCTGGGATCAGGATCCTTTTGGAAGAACAGTTTGAGTCCATCAGTAGGATCTCGGTCAACTTGGCGCACTGTCCATTTTTCATGTGCAGGGACCTTTTTGAGTCACAAGTGGTGGATCCAGGACTTGAATTCCTCGACCTTGGCGGCTGTGTTAGTGGTTAGCAGGACTCAAGCGGGTGCCGTCTACCAGGCCTGGAGGGGCTTGGTGTCCCAGATTTTGACTGCGACCCAGACATCAGCGGAAAGGTCACGTATGGGCCCATCAAGGCTGAAGGAGTGCTTAAGCAGTGCTGCAGAACAAAGAACAGACAGGGTGCGAGACAACGACGGGACATGCGCTAGTAAAACTCTATTCCCGATGTGGACTTCCCCCCTTTGGCCTATAACAAGGGGCCAGGGGTGCCCAAAAACCCTTTCAAAAGGAGACAGCTTGAGTTTACCCCTGGGGGCTGAACAGAGGATGCTAAGTGCATGTGGGAGTGCGTGTGGCCATTTTAGACCTGTTTCCTATACTATTTTGGCTAGCAGTCCCTTCAGACAGCCATTTAGCCTTTCGACCATTGGCTTGCAGATGATATGGGGAATGAAATTTTCACTGGATCCCCAGAGCCTGACTAACTTGAGCTAAGACTTTAGAAGTGAAATGGGGCTCCTTGATTACTATCTATCCCCTTTGGGGACCCCCCATTTTGGCTCAAGGTTTTGGAGCAGCCACTTGGTGACTTCACGTGTTTTGGCTGTTCGGGTTGCAAAAGCTTCTGGCCAACCAGAGAATTTACAAATGAACACGAGAAGATATCGGTACCCTTTTGTTTTTGGCAACTCAGCAAAGTCCACTTGCCAAAATTGTCCTGGGTACACTGAAGGGTTGTGCAGATGCTTTTGGGGGTCCTGGTCCTTCTGGTCGGTTTGAGGGGTTGTTGGCTTGGCAAATGGTGCAGGACCAGACCTCTGAGGCAAAGAATGCATGCACTGGTTCTACAGTGTGGAAGTATTGCTTCCACAGAGTGAGGAGGGATTCCTCTCCTAAATGGTTCTTCGAGTGGATGCGCTGGAGCAGAGGGTGGACCAGTGCTTTGGGGATCAGGATCTGGCTTTGCATGTCCGGTAGGATAGCCCATCCCTCAGTATCAAAGGTGCATGCTAAGTCAATGGCATACTGGGATTCAGTAGCGGAGTATTTGGGATGGCTTGGAAGTTCAATGCTAGCTAGGCACACCTCTGCTTCTGGAATGAGTAAGAGAGCCACCTGGCGGGTGGTGGCATCTGCCGCACGGTTTCCAGTGGCAATTTCTGAACCTTCCCTCTGGTGTCCACGACAGTGTATAATAGCTAGGGCACTGGGCAAATAGATGGCACTCAACAAACACCCGATATCAGGCCCATGCTTCACTGGGGACCCAGATGCCGTGAGGAGGCCCTTTCTTGCCACAACTTCCCATGGGCGTGGGCAATACTCCAGAGATATTTGCTGTCTCTATACAGAGTGAGTGACTGTCCTGAAGAGAGCTCAAGGGCTTGGATTCCTGCTCTGAGTTCAGCCCACTGGGCGGAGAAGCTTGGGGGCAGGGCCCCAGCCTTGACTGTTTCCCCAGCTAAAGTAACCACTGCCCAGCCCGTGTGACGAACTCCCTCAGAGACAAAACTGGAACCATCAGAGAATCAGACATTCTGCAGATCTACCAAGGGCTCATCTTGGAGGTTTGGTCGGGCTTTGGTCTGGGTGTCTACTACATCTAAACAGTCATGTAACAGCCAGACCTCGTGTGGGTCCTCAGTTGGAGGCAACAGAGTGGCTGGGTTCCATCGCTCTGAACGAACCACAGAAACCTAAGGGCTTTGAAACAGAAGGGCTTGAATCTTGAGAAGCCAGCCAGCAGTTATCTAGATGGATCCTCTGGCATCTAGTAGGGTCTGGATAGTGTGTGGGGACACTACTTCCAATGTGCCCCCCAAGGTGAGCTTGATAGCTTCTGAGACCAGAAGTGCTGCTGCTGCCACTATCCTGAGACAAGGGGGCCATCCTTTGGCAGTCATGTCTAGTGGCCATCTGAAACAGTGACTAGAGAAAGTTTATAACCTCTTGGGGTTTCTTGGAGAAGCCTCCAGACATCTTCTTAAATTTGGCAAAGTCCATTGGACTCCAGGGATGGTGGTTTCACAGAGACACTGGTGGGTTGGCCCCCCTGGGGAACAACAACTTGCGGATTCATATGTAGTGGGTACATTGAAGCTGAAGGTGTACTTGATGCTGCTGCCTGCGAATTTGGAGGTGGGGGTCCCCCTTTATCTGGACCAGAGCTATCTATCTGTGAAAGTCCAGGATATACTGGGGGTGGCCCCGGAGGAGTGGACTTGACTAGTGCCAGGGCCTGACCTCGAGTCTGTGGTGAGGGGGCGCAGGGCAGGAAAGCATAACATCCCTCACCACCTGATGGAAAGATTTCCATATATCTAGCCCCTTCAAATTTCCCTACATTAAGCATCCAGACAAACCATGGGTTGATCAGGGTAAGACGGAAAGATCCATTGGCATCCCACTGATCATAGTCATCTACCTTATATTGTGGCCAGATTTCTGTACAGTATCTGATCATCTTTTTCTTTCTCATGTCCCTGTCGGCTACCAGATCCCAATACTTAAGGACACACTCTAAAGGGGTTTCTCTACCAGGGATCTTGGAACTGGAGCTTCTCATCCCTCACTCAAGAGGTTTTTGTCGGTCGTCACCGAGTACTTAGATGGGAGTGAGCTTTTCTTACTGATATCTAGCTGTGGAACGGGGGCCCCTGTTTTCTTTCAATGCCGGCTTCACATCAACACACACAGAGACTCTCGCTGTGAGGTGGGGGTTTTGCCAGTGAAACGCTGCTGAATTCGATGTGTCAGGAGCAAAGCTCGCCTGACCCTACAGTCATCGCCCGACGGGGCTCGTATAGGTGTCATGTTGCCCCTTCGTTTGCACTGACAGCAGAGGCCCTGGGCACCCCCGGGATAATTAGAGGGAAACACACGTGTCAGTTTCAACCGGCCACACAACAACTCAGTCACACAAGATATTTACCAAAGATGCAGCAGTGGCCTCGGGAGTAGCAGTTCCCCAGGCACTAGGATAGTGAGTTGTCCCTCTCAGTCTGCCAGTCTCTCTGCCTCAGGGTCCGGTTCAACAGACGAGCGGTTGAGGCGCCCATGAAGCAAGGGGTCGTGTGCCGGCTGGCGAGTCGTCCGTGGGTCTCACTGTAGGTCAAGAGTCGGGAGGGTGGCTGATGGCCTCAGAGTGGGAGAGCCGTGAGGTCCCCAGGAAGAGAGTTTCCCGGGCATCGGCACCAGAAAGCTGTTGCCTGAAGGCAGCTGGGCCAGATGACTAGACCCTTCCCGCTTCAAACCACAAGAAGAGAGAGATCGAGGCTCTGAGAGGAACAAGCCATTTTATTGAAGCAATAGAATTATACAGGCCTGTAGGTGCCAAAGAGGAACCCAGAGGCTTCCTGAACAAGGATTTTTATAGACTGTAAATCATCACTGATAATTGACAGATTTCAAGCATCCTATCCTCGTCCGCAATTTCCCTCTCCCTTTCCCCATTGGCTGAGGTACTTGGGAGTTACACCTTTCCAGTCTTCGCCTAAAACTTCGCCTTAGTTTAAATCTCCCATTACTCTGATGGCGAAACCCCCTACTCATATTTGTTTCATATTTGTTTCTTGGGACATTTCAGCAGTAATACTACTGACAAGAGTTTGTCTCTCTCTTTTTCCCTCCTGCAATGTATCAATTGTGTCTGTTGCTAAGATACCTAGGGGCTTGTCTTTTGCTCCCCTGGCTTCAACTTTTAGAAAATCATCGGAGTCAGTGCTTATTTGAATTCTTGCTTTTGCTCCCATTACATCTCTTCCCAATATTACTTGTATTTTCTGTTCTTTAATAACTGCTACAGGAAAATATCCTTCCTTTCCTTTCCAGTTAATTTCTAGCTGGACTAGTGGCACTCTTTTAGAATTTCCCCACACACCTTGCAAGGATATTTGCTTATCTGGAATCAGGTTTTTCTTATCAACCAAATCCTCCCTGACCAATGTTACTGAGGCTCCTGTGTCTAGAATGGCTAAAACATCTCACCCATTTATTTGTACCACCTCTCTCAGTTCAGTATCCTGTGCAACCTTATCTATCTTTACCCCACACAAATAAACTGTTTCTTCAGTGTTTATGGGTAAGGCAGTGTTCTTACTAGATGTTTTATTTGTGTTTGTTGAGCTTTTGGAGTCTCTAGGTTCTTTACTCTGATCATCTGAGTCAGTTCTAGTGACCCTCCATACATGCTCAAATGTTGTTGGCCTGGATTGGTTCTTTAGACATTTGTAAGCTAAATGCCCTTTCAGATCACATACAAAACATCTTCTATAATTCCAGTATCCATCTTGGTTTCTTTCTGTATTTTTATCCTGACTTTTATAATCTCAGAACTCACATGTGTTCCTTTCCTTTCTCCCTCTTGTCCTTTACTTGATTTAAACTCTGCTTTATAACAATAGTCTTTCTTTTCAGGGCGATCCCAACCTCCTCTATTAAGTGTTAATTTATCTGCTCATTCTGATGCTTGGTTGACATTCTCTAGAAGTTTATCTTTAACCAGAAGTCTGGTCTCTGAAGGAAGTTGAAATAAAAACTGATCCAAAATCATTAAATCCCTTATTCCCTCTTTAGAGTTAGCTTTAACAGATGAAATCCACTTATCAAAATAGTCTGTCAGTTTGGCACTAAAAAACTTAAATGACTTCTCTTTCTGAGGCACTAGACTTCTAAACTTCTTTCTGAAGTAATCAGCACCTAGCCTAAATCTGTCATATACTGCCTCTTTGTATTCAGCATAAAAAACAGGTTTATCTGAGGGAAATGTGTTGTAGATCTCAGCCAACTCCCCTCTAATTAAACTGGCTAAATACGTCATCTATTGAGTCTCTGGTATTCCTCAGTTCTGAGCAGACCTTTCAAAAGTGGATAGGAAAATTTGTGGATCTTCTCCTGACACATACACCATAAAATCTTTTGGGGTAACTCGAGGTAAATCAGCTCTGGGTTCAGAGTTTCCCTCCTTTTTGTCCCCATTCTTAAGTCTCTCCCTTTCTAATTGTAATCTTTCTGCTTTCAAACTAGTTTGTCTTTCCATCTCTTGAACTCTACGTTCCATTTCAGCTTTCCACTTTTCCATCTCAAACTCTTTTTGTTCTATTTCTCGTGTTCTAAGTTCTGCTTGAGTGTTCAACTTTTCCTTTTCAATCTGCTTTTGTTCATTCCACTTTTCCCTCTCAAACTGTTTTTGTTCTGTTTCAACGTTCAACTTTTCCCTCAGAAACTCTAAATATTCTGGACTACGGTTGTGCAGTCCCTCAGGGTCTCTCTCCTCTGCCGTTCTATTAGGCTCCACATTGCTTTGTATCAGTATAACTCTCAGTTCTTTGACACTATTCCCCTTATGAGGTAAATTTAACTCTTTGCACTTCTGAATCAGAGCCTCCTTTTTCATACCCAGAAACTCTGATGAAGCTGAAGTTGGTTCCCAGTTCCCAGTTCCTTATTCACAGTTCCTTGTTCCTTATTCATTATTCGCAAAGCGGCAAAGCCAAAGAAAAATATTGTGGGAAAACTGAAAAGCTCTAAACTCCAAAAAAAAGTTTGCAGGGGCACATATTATATACCTCCAATTCAGAAGACTCAGCACTCTAAGTGGACCTACAAAACCCAGATCTTAAGTAAACAGCTTCAAAATCGGATGCCCCCAGAACAATTCAATAAGAAGAAAGGGGCGGCAGCTGCAGCAGAAAAAAACTTTTGATCACCCCAAATCACACAGATCTGAACTCCAGAGACTGTCCCCTACAAGAGGACATGTGCTGGTGCTGATCCAGTCTCTGGTTCTGGACCTAAGCCCTCCTATGTGGCCTGTCTCCAAGCACCCAGTATTAGACATGGCTTTGAATAAGGAAGTGGTGAAAATATAAGCCCTCTGAAACACAAAACAATCTTTGGATCACCCCAAATCACACACCCCTGAACTCCAGAGACTGTCCCCTACAAGAGGACATGTGCTGGTGCTGATCCAGTCTCTGGTTCTGGACCTAAGTCCTCGAATGTGGCCTCCCTCCAAGCACCCTGTATTAGACATGGCTTTGAATAAGGAAGTGGTGAAAATATAAGCCCTCTGAAACCCCAAATAATCTTTGGATCACCCCAAATCACACACCCCTGAACTCCAGAGACTGTCCCCTACAAGAGTGATGGATATAGATTTGAAGAAAAAGTATTTTATATATTACTTTTATATATCACTTATATGCCTTGCACTTTCTTCCTACGCTCAGGAGCCAATGTAGTACTTGTAATGCAACCTGTAAGAATATGACACTTGAAACAAGAAGACCAAGAGAAGTATGCTGAAACTCTGCAAGAAGTGAGAACTAATAATATACTGCTTGTAGAGCTGCACTTATAAAATATTATGCATATGTTACATTATTCTATAAGATTCCAATAGGAATCAGTACCAGAGAGCCTTTTGTAGAAAACTGATTTGATGCAGCAAGCTGGTTTTGGCCACCTGTGGCCTATCTTCCTTAAGGCTGAGAAGGAACTGGGGGAAAGGGCACAGAGAAAAAAAAACATCCCTTACCAACAGACTTCAGTTATCAGAGGGTATCAAGGTTGCTAGATTGAGACGCATTGGCGCTATTGAAAGTATTATGCCCAGAAGAAAGTAGGTAAGAGGTTAGAGGGTGTCCTTCTAAATTGAGGACAAGATAAGGGGTTGCAGGATTTGGAATTCCCCCAAGTAGAAGAGCCAACCCAGAATTGCATCTTCAAATCAGAACTAACCCTAGATACTTTATGAGCCAATAATATAACAAATATTAGAATATTGTAATATTGTTATGATTATCTGAAAGTATTAATTGCTCTACGCTTCTATTGTAAGGGGTTGAACCTTTACACACAAGGAGACTGTCTACTTCTGTGTAAGAAAAAGGGCTCATCCACTGGGTAAATAAAAACCATCTGTTTTGCTTCAATTCAAGAAGGACTCCTGGATTTTATTTTAATTTTTATTGTGGTTGGTCAGAAAAGGGAGAACGAACCACAAAGGTGCAAAATTTTGCACGTAACAAGAGGGCATGTGCTGGTGCTGATCCAGTCTCTGGTTCTGGACCTAAGGCCTCGAATGTGGCCTCCCTCCAAGCACCCTGTATTAGACATGGCTTTGAATACGGAAGTGGTGAAAATATAAGCCCTCTGAAACACAAAACAATCTTTGGATCACTCCAAATCACACAGATCTGAACTCCAGAGACTGTCCCCTACAAGAGGACATGTGCTGGTGCTGATCCAGTCTCTGGTTCTGGACCTAAGGCCTCGAATGTGGCCTCCCTCCAAGCACCCTGTATTAGACTTGGCTTTGAATAAGGAAGTGGTGAAAATATAAGCCCCCTGAAACCCCAAGTTGGCAACTACTGTAAGGAGGTGCTTCAGACACTCAGTTGCCAATACCCAATACCACCATTGTCTCCAATTTAGGTAAAATAGGACATATGGAGTTCAGCTGAAATGGAAGGAGATCTCCAGGTACGGTAATCATAATATGGAGGGTCCTCAGTGGGGTATAATTTGTAACTCTTGGAGTTCCCTAGGTGGGTTGGCATCAATTGTCAGGTAGTACCTATGTGGGGTATAATTCCACATAGGCCAGCCTAAGAAGCCAACATGTCTTGGAGAATGTTAAAACCTGTCATTTGGAGATCAGTTGTAATTTGTGGGGATCTCCAGGAGGGTTGGCAACCACAGTGTCATCAAGCCAGGCGGCCTTAGCATGGACCTGCCTGCTGCCAGAACTGCTACTGTCTCCCAAAGAACCCCAGGAGCAGCAAAGGCTGAGGGTAAGGGCAGAGGCATGGACCAAGCACAGGAGCGCATGCCTGGCAGCCCACAGCCTTCCCCCTGCTGAGGAAATGTCAGGAGAGCCAGTAGAGGATCTGATCTACTCCTCCTGAGTAGCAGAGATGAGCCAGCTTGGAGCAAGAAGCTTAATGAACCCAGCCTCACCTGTAGGAGAAACTCCCTTTATAAGGCCGCAGCTAGCATGGGATTAGCTAGTCACAATTGTGGTATTCTGGTCTTGGCTGTTGGTGAGCTCTTTGGTTCTGGCTGCCTGAGCCTTGGTGGGTCACAGTCTTTGATTTGGGAATCTGTTACTTGACCATGGAGTTTGACCTGAGAATCTTTGTTGTTGGCCCTGTTGTCGTCAGAACTTGCCTCCAACCTAGTAAGCAGGATACTTTTAATCCTTCTATTTCTGTGTTGCTCTCCATTATACTCTTAGATTATGTTGCTGCTGTTTCTGTGGGTTTGTCATGAAAATATGGTTTAGAGCACATTATACTAAGTGATACATGTGTATTCTAATGAACTTTGTTTTAGAATTTCATTAGGCTGTCTTGGTTTGGGGCATAAATTGAGCCAAATGTGTAAGTTTGGTTTTCTATAGTGCCTTTAATAAATATGAATCTGCCTTTCGGATCTCTTAGTGTATCTTTACATTGGAAGGGTAAATATTTTTACTTTACCCTTCCAACATAAATTTTAAATTTCAGGCATGGGAGAGACGGAGCTCTTTCAAAGTGCTATCATTCTCTTCAACACCGACACCACACCCTCTGCTTTTCTCCATTTCTCAGCTTCTTCTGGTGGTAGCTAGGATAATTCACCCCATGAAATAGGTTCAGGTATTTCTGCTGTTCTTAGTGCAGAGGTAGTCAAGTCAAGTTTATTATTACAGTCTGCGACCAGTACATATAAAACCATTTGCAAATCAGTTTAAAAACAGTCGAGACTGGATACTGGGGAAGAACGATGAATAAATATAAGAGTAAAAAAATAAGATCATCATAAATTAGTAGTTTAAGCTGCCTTATGCGATTTACGTTGCTTGTAGACCTGGGCACAGAATCTTGCTACTTGATGTGGTGTCTGGCAATTCCGATCAGACAAAAGATAATCAAGTTTGATTTTATTTGAACTTCCAAGGAATCTTTCTACTAATGGACTAATGGTTTCCGCTCTAATTTTACTATGACTTGGGCAGTTGAAGAAGATGTGCTCCATTGAGTCAATTTCTCTTAGGGGATAGGAGCAAAGCCTAAGAGAGTAATGGACAGCTTTAAACTTTCCTTCCAGGACGGCAGAGGGTAGAGTTGAACTTCTAGCTAAAGCAAATGCCCTTCTGGAGTTACTGGATTCAAGAAAGTAAAAATAGGCTGCAGGAGCGGCAATATATTTAGTAGTATCTGAAGAAATAAAACCTGGTGCTCTAAGAAAATGTTTGTCTTTCAATGTCTGTCACTCTCTGCTTAATGAGTGATTTTGCTCGGTCTAACCCCATGACTCGCAAACTTTGAGGGGAAAGACCCAATTTTCCCAGGGATTTCAGAGTCGCCTTTTGCCAATTAGATTGAAATTTGTCTTGGAATAACAGAGGGAGCAGACGTTGCGGGTTTAGATGTCCTGACAGCCTTTTGAAAATTGAAAGGATGGTGATTCTGGCCTCTACCCTTAACATTCCTGTTTCCAGTCTAACCCATGAGTTAGGCATGCATTTGGGCACTTGTAATAGGGCTCTAAGGAATTTGGACTGCACTCTCTCAAGTTGAGAGAAAGAGGAGGATGGCAGCCCCAAGAATGATCCATATAGTAATTGGGCCAATGGTTTGGCTTTAAACAATCTGCGTGCAGCCAGTACATACTGCCCCCCTTGTGATCGATAGAATTTCAGTATACCGTGTGCTGTTTTTTCTCCCACATCAGCAATGAAGCTGCTATGTGTTGTTTTGGTACCTGAGGCTTGCAAAACTACACCCAAATATTTGAAGCTGGTAAGTTGTTCTAACTGATGCCCCTGAAGCTCCCATCGTCTGATCTTTGGATTTTTACCGAAAGCCAGGATCTTAGTTTTTTGGTAATTACTTAGAAGGTGTTCAGTATCACAGAATTGGGAGAATTTTTTTAGAGCTCGTTTCAGCCCTATGGGGGTCCTAGAAAGTAATACAGCATCATCTGCATAGAGCAGTACATGAATGTGCCTATTTGCTAATTTGGGAGGGTGCAATCCAGGGTCATTCAAAAGGTTTACCAAATTGTTGATGTAGAAGATAAACAGAAAGGGGGCTAGAAGGCACACCTGCCTGTAAGTTTGAATGGGGTCAGTCAAATGCCCAATTCGGCTGCACCTTACTCAGGGCAGTTTGCTTGTGCATAGCCCCCAAAAGGAACAGCAGTCGCCTATCAGTAGAGGAGGCCTGCAGTTTCCTCCAAAGTCTATTTCTAGAGACTGTGTCAAAAGCTGCTTTTAAATCAACAAATGCCCGGTAAAATGATGCTTGGTCTCCTGTAGCGTATTTCTCTACAAGGTGTTGCATTACTAGGCAGTGATCTATTGTTGACCTGTCAGCTCTAAACCCAGTTTGCTCATCAGCAATTATATCCTCCTGTTCTAGCCAGTCTAAAAATTTCTCCAGCAGATGTTTTGTAGACAACTTGCTTACACTGCTTAGTAAGCTGATTGGTCTATAATTGGATGGATCCTCCTTCTTTCCCTTCTTATGGAAGGGGACTACTATAGCCATTCCCCAATCATTGGGGATGTAGCCGGTTTCATCAATATAAGTAAATAGGGAGGCTAGGAAAGTTGCCCACCAGTCCTTATTTGTTTTTAGTAATTCTGGAGATATTCCATCAAGCCCAGGGGCTTTTGCATTCTTTAACTGGCTAATATAAGCTTTTACCTCTTCGGCATGAACTGGGAGGCATTTGGCCAGATTTTCTATTGTTAGGGCAGGAGGGGGTTGAATAAGATCATCATACATTTTTTGGAAAAAAAGTCCATTTATCTGGGGGGATACAGGAAGCCAAGGAGGAGGCGGCTGTGGAGGCGCGTTTTGACACTAGTTTCCAGAACACCACTGAGTTTTTGATCGTTTTCAATTATATTGACCCACAGTTTTCTGGTATGTTCTTTCTTACAGCGGGCAACCAGTGATTTATATTTCTTTTTTAAAAATGAAAGAGAACGATATGCATCCTGTCTGGTCTTTTCATCAGCTCTCAGTGCTAACTTATAGGCATAGATTAAAGCATTTTTAGCACAAATACAGCTTTGATCAAACCAAGGTTTAGATGACAAATTGGTCTTGACCAGTTTTCCCTCTCGAGCACCTACCAAAAGTGGCCTTAAGGATTAGACGAGGTCATCATAACTCTTTAAAAGATTTTCAAATTTTGAGGAAACCTTAAAAGCTTGACTATATAGTTGTAGGTTCTAGTGCAGAGGTATTTTTCCCTGCACTTGTTCCTCTGCCGCAAGTATGCTCTGCGCATTGCTACAGCAGAATTTCCCTACTTTCCTCCCTTTTATTGCAGTCATGAAGCTGACTTTCTGCCCATTTCTTTCCAGACACAGCAGAATAGCTGTGAAGATTTTAGTGTTTTCCACTCTGCCTCTTCTCTTGGTGTTGCTGGGATACAGTTTGCTCTATGAAGTGGGTTTTTTTCTTCGCTCTGGAGGCAGTTTCCCACCTTTTCCCTTTTGTTTTCCTTCTCACTTCTTGCTTGGCTTCCTCAAGTTGCTGAAAAGTTTCTTTTTGTAGCATTGGAAGCTATTTCCCCACCTTTTTCCTGGCTGGCACAACAGAGTGTTTTCTACTCCCACCCCCTTCTCATGTTTGCTGTGAGACAATGAGAGAGAGAATTATGTTGTACTTGAAAAGGAGATACTTTTGTCTGCAGTTACTTAGTTTGTTTGCTTTCTTCTTTTTAGCTGGCTCTCTGGAGAGCTAAAAAGGAGTAATGGTTGTTGTGGGTTTTCCGGGCTGTATTGCCGTGGTCTTGGCATTGTAGTTCCTGACGTTTCGCCAGCAGCTGTGACTGGCATCTTCAGAGGTGTAGCACCAAAAGACAGAGATCTCTCAGAGATCTCTCTTAGACACTGAGAGATCTCTGTCTTTTGGTGCTACACCTCTGAAGATGCCAGCCACAGCTGCTGGCGAAACGTCAGGAACTACAATGCCAAGACCACGGCAATACAGCCCGGAAAACCCACAACAACCATCGTTCTCCGGCCGTGAAAGCCTTCGACAATACATAAAAAGGAGTAGTTTCAGTAAGGATTGTTCCTCTCAAGTTGACTGAGACTTCTGAGATAACTTTGAGTCTCCTAGACTATTTTGAAATGCAGCAATGACTGGCAGTATTGTCTGAAAGCGGGATGATATAACTCATAAGGTTTGCCTTTTTCGAGAGTTAATGATCTCATATTGCCTATCCAAAGCCATACCATACTGCTGTTATTCAAAGAACAATATACATGAATCGCTAGCATCTTTTTCACCTTAATAATTACTTCAACTGGTCCACTTTGTTGGGGGAAAAGGTTAAAAAATAGCTTTTCTTCAGAGGTGCAATGGATCTTGAATCAATAGAGAGTCAGCACACAAGTTTAGCTTTTAAAATCATTTACTTCTAAAGGAAAAAAGGTTAACAGGATTGCCTACAAAATAACAAATGCCTGGAGCTACATTCTCACTACTGGTTACAAACAAAGAGCTGTGATAACTGAATGGAGAATCTTCTTCTTCCTCTGTCTTCTTGACCCTGAAAGAAAATCACCTGACCTGTTGACCAATAACAGTTTACAAACACTCTCAAGTTTCCTGGGCTTGCAGATTATTGGCTTTGAGCCAGGTTCCCCTTCCAGGTCAATCTAAACAATAGCATGGTAGGTAAACACATTAACCCCATAATGACTGAATCTCAGACCTTGCAACACACATATATTCCAACACATTTATGGTACAGGTTTCTCCTATTTGTTTTGCATATTGGGAAATGTCTTGTTGGGGTAGTGGTGCTCATTCGAGAGTCTTTCTCCATCAGGCTGCTCCCCTTGCCAAAGATTGCTGGCATTGATTGTCTGGGCCTGGTGTGGGATGCCGAGGAGAGTATAGCCATCTGTCTGGTGTACCGATCGCCCAGCGCACCAGCAGATGCTGTGCCTGGCCTGTTAGAGGCGGTGGCCAGCTGGGCCTTGGAGTACCCCAGGCTTCTGGTCTTAGGGGACATCAATGTCCATGCCGATGATGCTACCTCCTCACAGGCCACGGACATGATAGCCTCCATGGCAGCATTAGGACTCTCCCAGTTTGTATCAATGCCCACACATCGAGCAGGACACACACAGGATTTGATCTTTGGGTTCAGGATACAGGTGGCTCTGGATGAAGCTATAGCAGTGCCATGGTCAGACCACCTCATCCTGAGGGCTTGTCTGAGCACCATGACCCCCTCCTGCTTGGGCGATGAGCTGATTTATGCTCGCCCATGGAGTCAAATGGATCCAATTGAATTGCAGAATGCTCTGCAGGATCCGATGCCCCCTGGTGGCTCATTGGATGAGCTGATAGAGTACTGGAATGCCCGTTTCTCTGAAGCTATTGATGAGATTGCTCTCTCCGCCCCCGAACTAGAGTAGCTCCTTGGTATACTGATGAGCTACGACAAATCAAATGGAAGCTGAGACGGCTAGAGCGAGTGTGGCGGCGACTCCATGATGAAATGACAAGAACATCTTATAGGACGTTTATGAAGGCCTATGAGATGGCACTGAAAGCTGCAGAGACTACTATGCAGCTTCCACTGCGTCCACTAGTTCTCGCCCAGCACAACTTTCCAGAGTGATTTGGTCTTTAACGTCCCTCACACATGGGACAAATAAAAATGTAAATTCAGTAATAAGCTGTGAGGCTTTTGGAGACTATTTTGCGGATAATATCTTGTCACTCCGCCAGGATCTGTCCACCACAGTTGATGCAGTATATGTACTGGAGGCCCCTTGGTCGTCCTCAGGGTTGACATTAGATCAATTCAGGCCACTCTCCCAGGAGGAGGTGGGCAGGGTCCTGCATGCTGTGAAACCTACCACGTGCCCACTGGACCCGTGCCCATCATGGCTGGTGAAAAGTGGTGGTGATGGGATTTGGGCACCATTAGCTGACATCATTAATCTTTCTCTGAGTTCCGGGTTTTTTCCAGACTCACTGAAAGAGGCAGTGGTGCGGTCCTTATTAAAGAAACCATCACTGGATCCTGCTGATCCAGCCAATTATCACCCAGTTTCGAATATTCCGTTCCTGGGTAAGGTAATTGAGAGGGCGGTAGCGGAACAGCTGCAGGTATACCTGGGTGATGCCTCTATCCTGGATCCATTCCAGTCCAGCTTCAGGCCTGGCCATGGTACAGAGACGGTGCTGGTTGCCCTCACAGATGATTTGCGGCGACACCTGGACCGGAATGGTTCGGCACTGCTGATACTTTTAGATCTTACAGCAGTATTTGATATGGTCAGTCATAATCTTCTGACCCACTGCCTTGCCGATGTGGGGATTCGTGGAACAGCCCTGCAATGGCTGAACTCCTTCCTTCACAGTCTAGGACAGAGGATGGCACTCGAGGAACAGATGTCTGCTTACCATTCTTTGGTATGTGGCATCCCTCAGGGGGCGATTCTTTCTCCAATGCTATTTAACATCTATATGTGCCCCCTTGCCCGGTTAGCCCGCAGCTTTGGGCAAGGTTGTCACCAGTATGCGGATGACACTCAGCTCTATCTGCTGATGGATGGTGTTATGACCTTTACTTTCTTTAGGGTAGATTTTTCTTTTAATCTATCCCTTAACTCTCTGGGTAGTCTGCTGCCACCAAGAATATTTTATTCCAAGATATTTTATTTAAATTTTCCCTTTGGTAACGTTCCTAAGCGTCAGGCTCCTTCGTGGTTCTATGTGGCCCTGAAGATAGGAATGGGATATAGCAATGACAGCTACACTGGGATATAGCAAAACAAAAAATAAACTTTTATTTAGTCGAGAAGCGTATCGGTTTCATAAACGTAGTTCTCGGTTGTTCGATGTATTGTCGAAGGCTTTCACGGCCGGAGAACGATGGTTGTTGTGGGTTTTCCGGGCTGTATTGCCGTGGTCTTGGCATTGTAGTTCCTGACGTTTCACCAGCAGCTGTGGCTGGCATCTTCAGAGGTGTAGCACCAAAAGTCTTTTGGTGCTACACCTCTGAAGATGCCAGCCACAGCTGCTGGCGAAACGTCAGGAACTACAATGCCAAGACCACTGCAATACAGCCCGGAAAACCCACAACAACCATCGTAGTTCTCGGTTCTTAAAGTTACTTCATTTACTCTCATTCACATAGCTGGCCTCTCTTTCCCTGACTGAGTGTCCTTTCACAAACATGCTCAGTTCAGGTTCCACACAGGTTATATTTCTCTCATAAACACTTCAACATATTCAGGCAGCACACAGCTAGCCTGCTTTCTTCTGACTAAAATTTTTCTCTCTACTCTCAGTCTCAAACTGCATTCACTCCACCCACCCTCTCAGTCCTTAACCAATCATATTGTCAGAAACTGTTTTAACCTAAGTAACACCATATTTAATTGTGTAGTGTTTAGACTTCTTTCCCTCCAGGCAACACCTGCAAGGAGCCGATTCCATGGGAAAGGATCCTGTCTTATCTGCTGTTCCAGGCAACACCTGCAAGGAGCCAATTCCATGGGAAAGGATCCTGTCTTATCTGCTGTTTCGACCTTGGCCAGCTCAGCGCACCTCTGAGAAGTTTTGCTGTATGAACTCGGGGGGGAGGCTGGGCTCCGGGAGTGTGAAATGTAACAACCTTTACCCTATGATTCATTCCTAGCAACGCTTTGCTTGGCCAGGATCTCTAATCCTGGAATATGCACATCTGGCCTTGAATGCTGTCTTTCACAATAAACCTTTCGAAATCAAAAGACCTCGTCTTCTTGCAGAAGGGAGTGAAACAGACTATCAAGTCTAGAATGCCATAGCCTGACACATATCACTCACTCATCCATCTCCTTCACTCCCCCCCACTCTTCACCTATCTCATCAAGCATTTAAAGATACATGCACACATTTACTTGGAATCATTAGAGATGGCCAGTCCGATCTTGCTTTGGATTCCTTGGTCAAGGGTCTTGAGGCTGTGACGGTATGGTTACATCAGAGTCGCCTGAAATTGAATCCCCTGAAGACAGAGGTTTTGTGTCTGGATCATGGGGCAATTGAGCTAGGAACTGGCTCCCAGCCATTGATGGGGTACAATTGAAACCTTCCCTGATGGTGAGGAGTCTGGGTGTGACCTTGGATGCTACACTTTCAATGGAGGCCCAGGTCATGACTGTTGCCAGGTCTGCCTTTTTCCATCTTCGACAGGGCAGGCAACTGGCGCCCTATCTTTCACCACAGGACCTGGCCACAGTAATCCATGCAACGGTCACCTCCAGGCTAGACTACTGCAACTCACTCTATCCTGGACTGCCCTTGGGCCTGACCTGGAAGTTACAGCTGATCCAGAATGCAGCGGCACGCATCCTTACCAGAACGCCCATCCAAGCGCACATTCATCATGTGCTGTGCCAGCTGCACTGGCTTCCAGTGGAGTTCCAGATCTGGTTCAAGGTGTTAACCTTGGTATTTAAAGCCCTTCATGGACTGGGACCTCCATACCTGCGGGACCACCTCTTCCACTATGTCCCCTGCAGGGTGTTGTGCTCTGCAGACAAGCAACTCCTGGTGGTCCCTGGCCCAAAGGACATCCATCTGGCCTCAATCAAGGCGAGTGCTTTTTCTGCCCTGGCCCTGGCCTGGTGGAATGCTCTCCCGCTGGAGATCTGGACCCTGTGGGACCTGTTACAGTTTTGCAGGGCTTGTAAAACAGAGATGTTCTGCTGGGCCTTTGGCTGAGTGCCAGTGAGTGTCCTTCTTCTTCCATCTAAGACCACCATTTCTTCTGGAGCTGCCCTCAGCCATCTGCCATGCCTGTATACAGACTCCCAATATTTGTTTAAATAGCCTGCTCCTGGGCTATTTTAATCATTTTAAAAAAATATTATTGATTGTATGTTTCTGTGATTTTAATGTATTTTTTAATGTTGTTAGCAACCCTTAGCCCATCTGTGGGGAGGGCAGGGTATACATCAAATAAATAAATAAAGTTACGGTGAGCTTTTGAGCTGCTTGATGTCTGTGGACAGGACCATTTAGGGGGTGCTCAATAGGTTTTCTCAGTTGCATTTTTTTCAAGAAAGTAATCTGTATAAAACTATGCCCCTCTTGAGGTCTGTGCCTAAGGCGGCTGCCTAGTTGGTCTAATGGTAGCACCGGCCCTGTCTATAGTTATGGCAAACAGAAATGGGGAAAGGGGACAGCCTTGTCTAGTTCCCCTTGCTATATGGATATCTATTGAATGTACATTGTTAGTCCTAACTGTAGCTTTTGGAGAAAGATAAAGAGCATTAATGGCATTTTAGAATTGGTCGCCAAAACCCATTTTTTGAAGTAAAAGTTTTAGATATGGTATTTCCACTTAATCAAATGCCTTCTCTATATCAAAGGTCAGAAGTAATGCAGGGGGTTTGTATGCTACACAGAAATTAATTATAGTTAAAGTGTTACGTGTATTGTCAAAAAGATTCCTTATTGGCATAAAGCCAGTCTGGTCAAGGTGAATGTAGTTGGTTATTTAAATTTAGACAATGTTTTGGCAAATATGCTTGTAAAGATCTTTTGGTCTTGATTCAGTAAGGGTATTGGTTGAGAAGATTTAGTATTTGTAATATCGTTGTCCTTTTTTGGAGTAACTACTATTTCAGCCTCTGACCAAGATAGAGGGATGCTACCTCCTATCATAACAGAGCTGCACGTGGCAGTTAGTGGAGTTGAAAGTAGGTGAATGTATTTTTTTGTAAAAATTTGCCAGGGAATCCATCCCTGTCTGAAGCTTTGTTATTTTTTTCAAGGATTTGATAGTGACTGTAACATCTTCTGTTGTGACTCGCTGGTCCAGATATTGTTTATGTTCTTGTGAGTTTTTTTCCAAATTTCCTGTGATGATAAAAAAATTAAAATATAATTAGTGTCAGGATTGTCTGATGTACAAATGGTTTGGTAGTATTCAGCAAATACATCGGCTAATTTTACAGAATTAGTTTGGGTTTTTCCTGGGTGCCTTTAATAGCTTGTATAGAATGTGAGGAGGTTTTTCCCTCTAATTTTATGCAAGTAAGTTTATAGATTGGGTGGCCTTTTTTGTGTTCATATTCTAGTTTTCTTATTCTAGATATCATTTCATTTCTAATGTTTTCTTTTTGCTCTTCATGACAGGAGGCAACGGAGATTAATTTCCCTCTAAGTACCACTTCCATAGCATCCTACACATGGATTTGAGGAATGCCACATAGTTTGTTTCTATTGTTTAATTTCTAAAGAGACTTCAGAAGAAATTTGTCACCAATCCTTGATGTAAGAGTTTGACTAATTAATTTAGGAGATAAGAATATGTCATTTAAATATGTAATTTAGAAGATAAGAATATGTAATCAATCCTTGTGTATATATTGTGGATAGAAGAGAAGTATGTATAGTCTGTTACCAGTGGGTTTTGAAGATGTCACTAGATCAATAAATAAAGCCTAAGAGCCATTAATTGATCTTAGCAGCTTAGTAACTGTATTGTTAATTTTAATTGCTTTGACACGATAGGCAGTAAAATTTAAAAGGTCATTCAGAGAGGAGTGATACAAATGTTTACTGCTGACACATTGATTTACCCATGCTGAACGAAAGCAGAATTGAAAGCCAAGAGAATCAAGTGCACTCTACATGAAGACAGCTCGCCAGGTTGTTTTGATCTACAAGCAGCTCTCCACACTGAAAGCAGTGAAAGCAGCTTTCTCAGTAATCATGCTTTGCGGTATTATCCAATACAATTTTTAAAGTTTGTATATGTACACTCACACATTATGCAATGCATTTATATTTTGTATCACTTTCATATTTATCAAAATACTTAATTTCACAGGTCAAGGGATGGTGTCATGGAAATATAAATAATAATAATAACTGTGCTTATATACCACTCTTTTACACATATTAGCGCCTCACCCAGAGCAGTGAACAAGTTAGTGTTATTCTTATCCCCACAATGGAGCTGGGGCTGAGAGGAGTGGCTGACCCAAGGCCACCTACTGAGCTCATGTCAGTAGTGGAATTCAAACCAGTAGACTGCTGATTATGGTTTAGAACACATACTTAGTGAAACATATGCATTCTAAATAATGCTGTGTGAACTTCACTGTAGTTCTTTTTCTAGTATAGTGTATAACTGGTGCTTCTTTATCTTTGACAGCCAATTAAAAATAGTGAACAGTATCAAATACATGTTCTTTAATTGTTAGCAGAGACCAAGGATGATCTGGTCATGTAACTTTTCCTGTCATTTTTACTATCCATATCTCTTATCTTGCAGCTGGGCATAGTGGTACTTTTGGCTAGGTAGAATGTCACATGATTGGAAATAGTAAATAGTGTTTTGATATTTATCTATGTTATCATATGAAAAGATGTTAGATTTCTGCATAAGATAATATATAAAAATGGTAATCCAAATAGCAGATCAGGGTTTTGGCCAAAAGAAATCTCATGAAGATCTAGGCAGGAAACTTACCCTTGTAATATGTGCTATGGTAACTTGAATGCATTTCATCGTTAATCTGACTGAGTTAGATTTCATTAAGAAATGTTAGGAAACTTAATTCTTGTTGTGTTCATCTGTTCTATTTTTCTGTTTCATTTAAATGAACATTTATATTTTGATACCTCACTTAATGAAAACAACTAGTGTTTGTTAATGAAAGAAGCCATTAAAGTCTTAGGAGCAGTCTGTCTCCTGGTTGGGAGAGTGCAACAAAAACATACATCCCATATATTTTGTACTGAAAAACAGTTTCTCTAAAACAGAGAAACATGTTTTCAGTTCTCACTTGAAGGTTTCAAGCTGTTCAGGATTTAAGATAAAACCTTCAACCCATCTCTACTGAGTATTTAATACTTTTTACTTAATGTTTAAAAGTTATGTTTAATATTTATGCCTAATATGATTATAGAAGCAATACTGTTTGAATTATCTATATACTAATTTGAGATGGATTGTTAGTAAATTTACAATTTTATGAAGTTTTTACCATTTTATAACATTACAACTTTGTACCACAAAAGTTTTGCTTGTAAAAGAGGTTGCCAAAAATAAAATTCCCCATCCCACTGGCGAGGGGCGAGGGGCGAGGGGCGAGGGGCGAGGGGCGAGGGGCGAGGGGCGAGGGGCGAGGGGCGAGGGGCGAGGGGCGAGGGGCGAGGGGCGAGGGGCGAGGGGCGAGGGGCGAGGGGCGAGGGGCGAAGGCGAAGGCGAAGGCGAAGGCGAAGGCGAAGGCGAAGGCGAAGGCGAAGGCGAAGGCGAAGGCGAAGGCGAAGGCGAAGGCGAAGGCGAAGGCGAAGGCGAAGGCGAAGGCGAAGGCGAAGGCGAAGGCGAAGGCGAAGGCGAAGGCGAAGGCGAAGGCGAAGGCGAAGGCGAAGGCGAAGGCGAAGGCGAAGGCGAAGGCGAAGGCGAAGGCGAAGGCGAAGGCGAAGGCGAAGACGAAGACGAAGACGAAGACGAAGACGAAGACGAAGACGAAGACGAAGACGAAGACAAAGACAAAGACAAAGACAAAGACAAAGACAAAGACAAAGACAAAGACAAAGACAAAGACAAAGACAAAGACAAAGACAAAGACAAAGACAAAGACAAAGACAAAGACAAAGACAAAGACAAAGACAAAGACAAAGACAAAGACAAAGACAAAGACAAAGACAAAGACAAAGACAAAGACAAAGACAAAGACAAAGACAAAGACAAAGACAAAGACAAAGACAAAGACAAAGACAAAGACAAAGACAAAGACAAAGACAAAGACAAAGACAAAGACAAAGACAAAGACAAAGACAAAGACAAAGACAAAGACAAAGACAAAGACAAAGACAAAGACAAAGACAAAGACAAAGACAAAGACAAAGACAAAGACAAAGACAAAGACAAAGACAAAGACAAAGACAAAGACAAAGACAAAGACAAAGACAAAGACAAAGACAAAGACAAAGACAAAGACAAAGACAAAGACAAAGACAAAGACAAAGACAAAGACAAAGACAAAGACAAAGACAAAGACAAAGACAAAGACAAAGACAAAGACAAAGACAAAGACAAAGACAAAGACAAAGACAAAGACAAAGACAAAGACAAAGACAAAGACAAAGACAAAGACAAAGACAAAGACAAAGACAAAGACAAAGACAAAGACAAAGACAAAGACAAAGACAAAGACAAAGACAAAGACAAAGACAAAGACAAAGACAAAGACAAAGACAAAGACAAAGACAAAGACAAAGACAAAGACAAAGACAAAGACAAAGACAAAGACAAAGACAAAGACAAAGACAAAGACAAAGACAAAGACAAAGACAAAGACAAAGACAAAGACAAAGACAAAGACAAAGACAAAGACAAAGACAAAGACAAAGACAAAGACAAAGACAAAGACAAAGACAAAGACAAAGACAAAGACAAAGACAAAGACAAAGACAAAGACAAAGACAAAGACAAAGACAAAGACAAAGACAAAGACAAAGACAAAGACAAAGACAAAGACAAAGACAAAGACAAAGACAAAGACAAAGACAAAGACAAAGACAAAGACAAAGACAAAGACAAAGACAAAGACAAAGACAAAGACAAAGACAAAGACAAAGACAAAGACAAAGACAAAGACAAAGACAAAGACAAAGACAAAGACAAAGACAAAGACAAAGACAAAGACAAAGACAAAGACAAAGACAAAGACAAAGACAAAGACAAAGACAAAGACAAAGACAAAGACAAAGACAAAGACAAAGACAAAGACAAAGACAAAGACAAAGACAAAGACAAAGACAAAGACAAAGACAAAGACAAAGACAAAGACAAAGACAAAGACAAAGACAAAGACAAAGACAGCCGGCCCCCGGGGGTCGCGGCTGCGCCGCTCCCCCCGACGCCCCCCGCCCCGCCTCCGGCGGGCCGGGGGCCCCCGGGGGTCGCGGCTGCGCCGCTCCCCCCGACGCCCCCCGCCCCGCCTCCGGCGGGCCGGGGGCCCCCGGGGGTCGCGGCTGCGCCGCTCCCCCCGACGCCCCCCGCCCCGCCTCCGGCGGGCCGGGGGCCCCCGGGGGTCGCGGCTGCGCCGCTCCCCCCGACGCCCCCCGCCCCGCCTCCGGCGGGCCGGGGGCCCCCGGGGGTCGCGGCTGCGCCGCTCCCCCCGACGCCCCCCGCCCCGCCTCCGGCGGGCCGGGGGCCCCCGGGGGTCGCGGCTGCGCCGCTCCCCCCGACGCCCCCCGCCCCGCCTCCGGCGGGCCGGGGGCCCCCGGGGGTCGCGGCTGCGCCGCTCCCCCCGACGCCCCCCGCCCCGCCTCCGGCGGGCCGGGGGCCCCCGGGGGTCGCGGCTGCGCCGCTCCCCCCGACGCCCCCCGCCCCGCCTCCGGCGGGCCGGGGGCCCCCGGGGGTCGCGGCTGCGCCGCTCCCCCCGACGCCCCCCGCCCCGCCTCCGGCGGGCCGGGGGCCCCCGGGGGTCGCGGCTGCGCCGCTCCCCCCGACGCCCCCCGCCCCGCCTCCGGCGGGCCGGGGGCCCCCGGGGGTCGCGGCTTAGGTTTTTATCTTTAAAGCAGAGGAAATACAGCTGGAACTGGATTAAGCACAGGATCAAATTAGCTTGATCTTTGTCTTTGTCTTTGTCCAACAATAACAAATTTAAGGTAAGTTACTGGAGGACCACAGAAAATAGAATGGAGTCACTGGCTACAGCGGAGGAGGCCCCCCCAGATGGCGGTGAGGCCCATCCGGCGTAGAGGGACCCCGACTTACTGCACGCGGGGCCTGCAGCCACCTCCTCTTCCAGGAGGTCATACTCCACCTCGCACAGCGCCGCGTCTAACCACGCTCACACGAGGCGGGCCTCCTCCGCACGGCCCGGGAACAGCTCCTCCAGGTAAACTGGGCGCGCTGTCTTTGCACCCTCATCTGCCAGCAGGTCATTCCCAGTAAAACTAAAGAGAACCCTCACGGGAAGGAACAACAATTACAAATTAATAAACAACTCTATTATAAGTGCCCAAAGGGCCATATGTATTTCTTATATAAATCAATCAGTGGGATGACTAAATACAATTTATACAATGATTCTTCCTTAAACTTGAAAAATACAAAGGTCCAAACAAAATGTGTCCTGTGTCTTCTTTAAATAAAGTAGCATTCATGCACAGCTATGTCCACACATGGTAAGGGAATCCACGGCTGCACACCCAATCTGGGGCCGGCTGAAAAGCTCAGATTTCGTATAGATTCTTCCTCAGGGGCGTGGCCAAACACTACAAAACAAACATCTTACATACTATACCATAAGCAATTTTACATGACATCCAGCTCCTCCAGGTAAACTGGGCGCGCTGTCATTGTACCCTCATCTGCCAGCAGGTCATTCCCGGCTGCCTTGGCAATGAGCTGGGCCCCGAGCCTGGCCGCCCGCTGCTCCCGCCACCCGTCGCCCTCCATGCTGCCGGGACCACTGTTGGTATTGTGTTTCTGTGCTGCCCACCGAACTACACCGCTCGCCGGCATGACCTTGGAGGGTCTGAGATGTAACAATTCCCTATCTTCTGTCTGGCAGCTGCATAGGCCAGGGATAGGCTCATCAGAGGCCTCCCGGGTCGGACCTGTGGGTTGGAGGGGAGGGGGCCGCGGTGGTTGGCTTCCTATGGCCCCAGGGCCCTCGTCCCTTTCAAGGATGCTGCGCTACTCAGGTGCATCCTTGCCACATGCCAACCTTTGGGCCTCACCCTATGGCGTGCTGCGGGTCTGGGAATAAAGCTTATCTGCCCATGGACCCGTGTCTGCCTGCAATAATTCGGAGATCTGCCAGCCATATCCTGTTCTGGCACCACGAGCCCATGACCAGGCCTGCGCTGACAGCGCATCCCTTCCAAAAGGGAGGGGAGGGAAGAGAAGGATGCACAAGGACTGGCCAGGGGCCGCTCTGGCATGTCTTCCATATCGCCCTGACGCACCTGCCCTGCCTGGCATGCAGCCCTGAGCTGGGGTGCTCGCGCAACTTGCCATTGGGGGGGCCCTCCCGGGGTCTGGGGTGGCCACTCAGCCTGCATGGCCCGGGCAGGGGGGGGAGCACTGTGGTAGCCAGCCAGGGGACCCCGGGCTCCTGCGTTTCGGCCACTTTGTGCGGGTGGCGTACTCCTCCACTGCCCCTGTGGGCGGGGCCAGCGGCCTCCCCTGCAGGATTGGTGGGGCTGTCAGCCTAGGAGTGGGTCCTACCTCCCCGCAAGGCAACGCAAGCGGCCGCAGATGCTGAAAGCAGGAGACGGCGCCGGGCCAGGGCGGAGCCACGCGCAGCCTCGGACACACCCCACCCCTCCCAACAACCATGGCATGTTGCCGTGGGAGGCTGGCAACTGCCCCGCAGGATTGGATGCAAGGCGGGGCGCTGCGGGGTGGAGGGTGTTGGAATGGCCAATGGGGCTGCCGCAGGCACCCGAGGGGCCGGACCCGCTCTGGGGGGAGGCCGCTCATGGGACTGTGTTGCTGTGGCTGCGGCGGCTGCGGCTGCAATGGGAGCGACCCTCGTCTGGCGCGGGGGACCTCCTGCCCGGGATTTGGCATCCGCCTGCCTCTACCCTAGTTTCTTTGCTGATGGGGCTAGGGTTTGGGAGAGCGGACCGTTTCCCCTGCCATCTCCCGCCCCCCTGCAGCAGCACCCCTGGCAACCCTCTCCCTGGCTTATCAGGTGCCAGCTGCTCGCCCTACCAGGGATCAAGCGCCCTCGGTGGCTCCCTCCTCCCCGCTGACATGCCCTGCCCCAACCCTCTACCTGACGTTACTGTGAGGGGAGGGGGGGCGGGGAGGCAGAACGGGGTCTGTCAGATACATTTGTGGCGATGTGCAGGTGGAGATATGTGACGGGAGTCTTGGGGGAGGGGCAGAGGACAAAGTCAGACTCGCAGACACAGAAGTTAGATGTTTTACAACTCGTTTTATTGCACTGGAACAAGTGGGCTTGTTTTTAGGCTAGCAAGGGAGCCGGGGAATTCTTCACAGCCCTCTTTACCGCTCGGCGGGGCGGGGCTGAGATGCAGGCCGCGGCGCGAAAGTGCTTCCTGGGCTGCAGCCAACCCTCCATCAGAGATGTTTGGGGAGGGCGGGACGCGGGGGAGCAGCCCTGCCCTGGACGTGCCTGTGGGGGGAAAAAACATGTGGGCTTTGCCTCGTTCCACTGGCGAGGCAAGCCCCACACTCCGCCATCCGGGAGGATGCACATAGTCGAGGGAAGCAGCGACCAGCTGATGCACGGCAGTCTGGCAAGGATGCACTCGGCCTTGGCAAGCCTTTACCTTAAAGGGAAGGAATGAGCTGGTCATAACAAACACCTGGTCGCATGTGGTTTTTGGGGCGCCTGCCTCTGAGGCGGCCAGGGGCGGCCAGGGGCAGCCATGGTCGCCCCCCACCCCTGCTGGGCCTCACCCGAAGCGGCAAGTGAGCGGGTGGGGTCAGGTGAATGGGCGGTTTGCACTAATCCCCCCTCCCCTACCTCCTCCTCACCTGTCAGCACTCTGTCAGTCAACACCAGGCGGGAATACCGGAGTCAGGGTACCTGCAAGGAAACGGGAGAGGCTGCTGTAAGTTCGCCAAGTGTCACTCCCTTCTCTCACAGAAGGGTTAATTTGTTTGTGCTTAGTTAGAAGCAACTAGCTTGCATGAGTCCAGTTAGATGTTGAGTTGTTTTTCCTGTCGGGGTAAAAAGGGGGTTAGCCAGACATTTGCACTTCTTCCCTTTTACGGGAAGTGCCCCCACTTTTTCACAAAGTCCCCCGAGTGCATTCTGTGCCTGCCACCATGAATGCCCTCACCCCCGTTAGGTGTTCAAAGGGGCAACGCCACGCAGCACATGGACAGAGCCTCCGGCGACGTGCTCACTTACCTGAGGGTTTTGGCCAGTGCTGGCCGGATGTTTTGTAGGGCGCGGTCACAGGTGATTGGGTGCGGAGAGGGGGGCTCGTCCACGCCGGGCACGCACGCTGATTGGTCCCCAGGATAGTTCTCATCCTATGCTCCTTCAGGCCATGGAGGCGGGGCTGAGCGCTCGGAGAGGGGGCCGGTTTTTCGCCGTTCCATGAGCGCCTATGGGCTACACCTTCTTTTTCTGTGGCGTAGCTTTTTTGCACCGCTGTGGGTGTTCCCGCTTCTGGAGGGGCTTAGGGAGCAGACTAACTCTGACCCCGCCCTGTTCCCCACCCCACCCCCACGCTGGCGCAGGGCTCTATGCCGCTCCTCCGCCTCCGCCCGGCCGCCTGAGGCTTGCACTGGTGCCGGCCTGCCGGCGGGCCAGCACCACATCCCAGCGCGGGCGGAGGGCGACTTACGCGGGCGTAAAGCCCAGATACGCCGTCGCAAGCCTTAGTTCGGTTCCTATTCACTTTCCCCGCCCCTCTTAGGATTGGGCTGCCCATGCATAAAACACATACAAAAATCCCTCTTAAAATATTCTAGCTTTACCTTCTCTCCTTTTTTTTAATCTAAATTCCTTTCCTACATTCCCACACCTTACTCTCTGACTTTCCTTCCCAATTCTTTAACTCTAACTTCTATATGGATCTCTCTCTCACAGAATCATGGAATCATAGGCAGTATAGAGGCAGTATAGACCAAGGCAGTATAGAGAGGTGATATGACCTCCTGCGATTTAACGCTATGGCCCCTTTGATACAACCCAGTATTGAATTAGCCCCCTTCCTTTTTTTTCTTTTCACCACATCACACTGACTGCTCATTTTTTTAGTTTACAATCCACTCTTACCCCAAATCTTTCACATACCCAGAAGTGTATCCCCCATCCAGTATTTGTGCTTCTCATTTTTGTGGCCCAGATGTAATACTGTGCACTTGTTTTTGTTGAATTGCATCTTATTCACAGCTGCCCACTTCTCCAGAGTATTCAGGTCTTGTTGAAGTTTAATTCTATCTTCTTGGGGGTTTGCTACCCTTCCCAATTTGGTATTATTAGCAAATTTAATGAGCAGCCCTTCCACTCCTTCATTCAGATCATTGATTTAAAAAAAAATTGAAAAGTACTGGGCCCAAAACCGAGGCCTGAGGCACCCCACTGGACACCTCCCTCTAATCTGATGAAATGCCGTTAACCACCACTCTTTGAGTGCGGTCCTCCAACCAGTTCCCTATCCACTGAACTGTCCCACAGTCCACTTCACAGTCCTCCAGTCCACCCATGAGAATGTCATGGGGGACCTTACCCTTCATCCTACACAAAATTTAACGTACCATTTCTCCTTCAGTATTCCTGTTTCAACTCCCTTAAGACAATTTGGTTCAAAAAAATCACATGGATCTTTACTTAAGAAACATGTACTAAAATTCCTTGATTATCGCTAAACAGGGAAAGAGGCATCTAGCCATCACATAGGACCACAGAAATCATAAGATAGAAACCCATACATTAGAAAACAACAATGCAAAGGCTAGCACAAAACCAACTTCCATGGCCAAAAGACAAAGAAAGGAATCTACCCCTCTTTTTCCTTCTCCATAGGATTGGGATAGGGCACAGGAGCATTCTGCATTCCGTTGCCCTTGCTCTATTATAAAGGAGAGTTGTACTTGCTTGGCTCTCTTAATCGTAATATCTCTCCAATGCTGAGTTACTGCTGCTAAAATTTATTTCACCAATGTTTAGCCGGATAACCTATAACCACCAAATTAACCTTTTTTTTTTTTTGTAACTATGGCTCTACCACTCTGATCATTTTCTGCTTGCAGCCTTGCTTAATTGCAGGTGGTTTCAAGTGGAAAGAAACAGCCTGTCTCACTCAGCAAGAAAAAATAAAACTACAGAGTGCTTGGATGTGCAAAGGAGTTAATAATAATTTTTTCCTTTTTTTTTTGCATTGAAATCTGATTCACACTTGTTAAGCATAGACGCACACAAAGCTGTCTAGCTCCCCACCTTGCTTCTTCCTCTCCTTTCCAGCGCTCTGCAATGGAGGAGGCTCCAGAAAGCAAGGAGAGGAACAGGAGTTCAAAATCAGTCAGCAACTGGCAGCTTTCCAAAGAGAAGGAATCAGCATTTGTAAGGAGAGGAAAGAAACAGCAGGCAAGATAATCCAGTTTGCCTAAACAGAGCTCAAGAAACAGGTTCCCAACTCCTGTCCAGGAGTCCTGTTTCGGGTGTAATGGGGAAATACCAAACTGAGCTTAGATGCTAAGACCAAGTGTCATAGACAGGTCTAAAGCAGGTTAAGACAGAAAACAGACAGCACTCTCTTCAGGCAGGAGATACTAAACGTAGAAGATTGGGCTAAGCTACAAAGTCATATTCATGGAGGAGGAGAGGTGTTCTCCCCTTTCCCTCTCTTCTGCCAAGCTGGAGTGCAAAACGGCATGTGTCCAATCAGTCAAAGATTGATCACAAAGAAAAGCCAACAGAGACAGAACTAAAACAAATAGACCAGAACTATGAGCAGAAGATGCCAACCCCAAACAAAAGATTAGTTGAGGTTAAAGGCAAAACTTTAGCTTCTTATCATTTTACCAAATCTGATTCAAAGGCAGGATTGTCAATTGACCCCATGGTGACAGGGGTAGTCGATAGGAGGTGGTGTTAAGGGGGCTAGCAGCCCAGAGTCAGAGGAGACAGACCAAACAGTTCCCGACCTCCTTCTGACAACACCCCTTCAATGTGCAAATTAAAGGAAAGGAAACTCCACGGGGGTTATAGTCAGTACTATATACAGTACAGCATGTAAACTCTCAAAAAATAATTTAATGACTGTTAAACTTTTACAAATAACCAAAGTTACAATGTTCAATGTATATTTACACAGTTTCACTACCACAGTATTCAGAACAACATTCAAAGTATCCAGAATGAACCTGCAAAGTAAATTAACCAGTGTCCCAGTGACGTATCTTCTTGAAAGTCACACAAGAACCAATGTCCTCTTTGTAGTCAGTTGAAATGTGATGTCACAATGCAATGACTGCGGGGATAAATCATTCCTCCAAACTTGTTCCAACGCAAGCTACTTGTCCTAAATGGAAAAAAGAAAGAGACACGCCCAATCTGGGGCCGGCTGAAGCTCAGATTTCATCAATGCCTCATCAGGAGCGTCAGTCTCCGTGGTGTTCTATTCTTACAACATGCGTTTAAACATCTGTAAACACAAATACCTTTATGTAGCCAAACCTTCTACTCACATTCCATGACTTCAGTATGAAAATAAACTTACTCACTCATGCGTACACCTCTTAGTGTTCCCAATCGCAGTGAATCTTATGGTTCCCTGATCTTATCCTGATTAAAAGTACCACATGCTGGCCATTTAGATCTTCCTAAGAGTTTATGTTCTGACTGCCTTCCCTTCCAATAGGCTATCAGATTCTCAACAGTCAGGGGAGGGGGCACTGAACTTATTCCCCTTACTGGTTCCCAATTCTCTACTTTGTATTCTAAAGGAGTCTGGCTCCTCTCAACTCCTTTACCAATTTTTTTTCCTCATTTTTTTTTGTTTCCAAACAATTCAATTCAAATGCAAATAATACAAACCAACCCAAATGCACTCAAATTCAATATCACAGAACCAAAGATAAAAGGTAGGAGTGCCTTCACAGCATGCAAGTACCGTGGAGAGAAATCTCTGAGTAGACACCCAACCATTTGCCAAACAGCTAACTTTTATGCAATTATCAGAAAACTTTGGCACATTAACAAAGACAGTCCTTTAGGCTGCAAAAGCAGTTTTTGACACTTTCACAAATTAGCTTTCCCTTTCTCAGCATTATCAGTGGACAGAGACACAAACATACTCGCTTCTCACTCGTTCACAAAAACGAGTAACAATAAACATTCAACACTTAACATGTAACAATTACCAAGAAAACCAAGCAACCCACAATTCTTGAGACCAACTCACCAATGTCTCTAAAGCCGCCAAAACCGTTAACAGATCATAACAGACAGTGTTTTCCAAGCCCAAAACAACTTCAGGCTTCTCTCTCTCTCTCTCTCTCTCTCTCTCTCTCTCTCTCTCTCTCTCTTTTATTTTTTTTTACTTTTAACCACACCTATCAGGGGCGTCCCCCTGAAAATCCGGAGTCTGTTACAAAGACCCAGGGGGGAACACCACAGCTCCACTCTAGGAGGCTAACCATTTGGATTTACATCCCCCACCTTTTCCCAAGCGCTTTTTTTCCGCCCTTTTTCCGTTTGCCCCGGGGCACTCACCATTTTGCTTCGCTCTAAGAGCAATGCGTTAGCCGTTGGCTGTCTCTAGAGGGCTCTCACAGCGCCCCAGCCTGCCGCTTTACGGGCTAGCTGAAAAGGCCAGAGAAATCCCCAAAATGGGAAGGTGCGCACGTATTCTCAGGTCTTCAGCTGAGTCCTTACTCTGCAGCCAAGGCTAGAATGCGCTGGAGAGTCCCATCTGGGGTGCCAGAAATCTGTTGCACAAAAGTGCCTTCCCCCTTGCTCCTTCCTATTCGCCGAGCAAAAGGGAGATGAGACAGACAAGGGCTGATGTAAAGAACAACGTATATTTGCAAATAGGGTACAGGCTACAAGTGAGCTCAGAGTGTACCAGAGAACAAAGGAGCACATACTACTTTTAAGGGCTCATGACATCACCCCGGAGAAACGAAAGCCACATCCAAAATAAGGCACCTGATCTCTCTACACCTATGGATAAGCTATTCTCCATTTCTCACTCTCGCAACAGCTTTATTACCCTCCTTGTCTCCATGGTAGTTACTCGTTACTTTCACACACACTCCCTTCCTCCAAAAGGAGGGAGGGGAAACTTATAATTCTCCCTTTGTCTCTGCCTCAGCATCCCAAGAATGTTTAGTTATCTGTCCAAGGCCAGACCTTCCCGTCCCATGTGCAACCCGGGAGAAAGGGGGGGGGCGGCCAAAAGACAGAGACCAGTCACCTAAAACACAAACAATCCATCCCAAGCCGCCTACTAGCGCAATATCACAGCTATATGATTAATATAAATTTGCTAATCCCACACAGGGGGCTTATATTTTCACCACTTCCTTATTCAAAGCCATGTCTAATACAGGGAGCTTGGAGAGAGGCCACATTCGAGGACTTAGGTCCAGAACCAGAGACTGGATCAGCAACAGCTCATGTCCTCTTGTAGGGGACAGTCTCTGGAGTTCAAGGGTGTGTGATTTGGAGTGATCCAAAGATTATTTGGGGTTTCAGAGGGCTTATATTTTCACCACTTCCTTATTCAAAGCCATGTCTAATACAGGGAGCTTGGAGGGAGGCCACATTCGAGGCCTTAGGTCCAGAACCAGAGACTGGATCAGCACCAGCATATGTCCTATTGTAGGGGACAGTCTCTGGAGTTCAGGGGTGTGTGATTTGGGGTGATCCAAAGATTGTTTGGGGTTTCAGAGGGCTTATATTTTCACCACTTCCTTATTCAAAGCCATGTCTAATACAGGGTGCTTAGAGACAGCACATTCGAGGCCTTAGGTCCAGAACCAGAGACTGGATCAGCACCAGCATATGTCCTCTTGTAGGGGACAGTCTCTGGAGTTCAAGGGTGTGTGATTTGGAGTGATCCAAAGATTATTTGGGGTTTCAGAGGGCTTATATTTTCACCACTTCCTTATTCAAAGCCATGTCTAATACAGGGAGCTTGGAGGGAGGCCACATTCGAGGCCTTAGGTCCAGAACCAGAGACTGGATCAGCACCAGCATATGTCCTCTTGTAGGGGACAGTCTCTGGAGTTCAGGGGTGTGTGATTTGGGGTGATCCAAAGATTGTTTGGGGTTTCAGAGGGCTTATATTTTCACCACTTCCTTATTCAAAGCCATGTCTAATACAGGGTGCTGGGAGGGAGGCCACATTCGAGGACTTAGGTCCAGAACCAGAGACTGGATCAGCACCAGCACTTGCCCTCTTGTAGGGGACAGTCTCTGGAGTTCAGGGGTGTGTGATTTGGGGTGATCCAAAGATGGTTTGGGGTTTCCAAGGGCACATATTTTCACCACTTCCTTATTCAAAGCCATGTCTAATAAAGGGAGCTTGGAGAGAGGCCACATTCGAGGCCTTAGGTCCAGAACCAGAGACTGGATCAGCACCAGCAAATGTCCTCTTGTAGGGGACAGTCTCTGGAGTTCAGGGGTGTGTGATTTCGGGTGATCCAAAGATGATTTCGGGTTGCAGGGGACTTATATTTTCACCACTTCCTTATTCAAAGCCATGTCTAATACAGGGTGCTTGGAGGGAGGCCACATTCGAGGACTTAGGTCCAGAACCAGGGACTGGATCAGCACCAGCACATGTCCTCTTGTAGGGGACAGTCGCTGGAGTTCAGGGGTGTGTGATTTCGGGTGATCCAAAGATGATTTCGGGTTGCAAGGGACTTATATTTTCACCACTTCCTTATTCAAAGCCATGTCTAATACAGGGTGCTTGGAGGGAGGCCACATTCGAGGACTTAGGTCCAGAACCAGGGACTGGATCAGCACCAGCACATGTCCTCTTGTAGGGGACAGTCGCTGGAGTTCAGGGGTGTGTGATTTCGGGTGATCCAAAGATGATTTTGGGTTGCAGGGGACTTATATTTTCACCACTTCCTTATTCAAAGCCATGTCTAATACAGGGTGCTTGGAGACAAGCCACATTCGAGGCCTTAGGTCCAGAACCAGAGACTGGATCAGCAACAGCACATTACCTCCTGTAGGGGACAGTCTCTGGAGTTCAAGGGTGTGTGATTTGGGGTGATCCAAAGATTGTTTGGGGTTTCAGAGGGATTATATTTTCACCACTACCTTATTCAAAGCCATGTCTAATACAGGGTGCTTGGAGGGAGGCCACATTCGAGGACTTAGGTCCAGAACCAGGGACTGGATCAGCACCAGCACATGCCCTCTTGTAGGGGACAGTCTCTGGAGTTCAGAGGTGTGTGATTTGGGGTGATCCAAAGATTGTTTGGGGTTTCAGAGGGCTTATATTTTCACCACTTCCTTATTCAAAGCCATGTCTAATACAGGGTGCTTGGAGGGAGGCCACATTCGAGGACTTAGGTCCAGAACCAGGGACTGGATCAGCACCAGCACATGCCCTCTTGTAGGGGACAGTCTCTGGAGTTCAGAGGTGTGTGATTTGGGGTGATCCAAAGATTGTTTGGGGTTTCAGAGGGCTTATATTTTCACCACTTCCTTATTCAAAGCCATGTCTAATACAGGGTGCTTAGAGACAGCACATTCGAGGCCTTAGGTCCAGAACCAGAGACTGGATCAGCACCAGCAAATGTCCTCTTGTAGGGGACAGTCGCTGGAGTTCTGGGGTGTGTGATTTGGGGTGATCCAAAGATTGTTTGGGGTTTCCAAGGGCTCATATTTTCACCACTTCCTTATTCAAAGCCATGTCTAATACAGGGTGCTTGGAGGGAGGCCACATTCGAGGCCTTAGGTCCAGAACCAGAGACTGGATCAGCACCAGCAAATGTCCTCTTGTAGGGGACAATCTCTGGAGTTCAGGGGTGTGTGATTTCGTGTGATCCAAAGATGATTTCGGGTTGCAGGGGACTTATATTTTCACCACTTCCTTATTCAAAGCCATGTCTAATACAGGGTGCTTGGAGGGAGGCCACATTCGAGGACTTAGGTCCAGAACCAGGGACTGGATCAGCACCAGCACATGTCCTCTTGTAGGGGACAGTCGCTGGAGTTCAGGGGTGTGTGATTTCGGGTGATCCAAAGATGATTTCGGGTTGCAAGGGACTTATATTTTCACCACTTCCTTATTCAAAGCCATGTCTAATACAGGGTGCTTAGAGACAGCACATTCGAGGCCTTAGGTCCAGAACCAGAGACTGGATCAGCACCAGCAAATGTCCTCTTGTAGGGGACAGTCTTTGGAGTTCAGGGGTGTGTGATTTGGGGTGATCCAAAGATTGTTTGGCGTTTCAGAGGGCTTATATTTTCACCACTTCCTTATTCAAAGCCATGTCTAATACAGGGTGCTTGGAGGGAGGCCACATTCGAGGACTTAGGTCCAGAACCAGAGACTGGATCAGCACCAGCACTTGCCCTCTTGTAGGGGACAGTCTCTGGAGTTCAGGGGTGTGTGATTTGGGGTGATCCAAAGATTGTTTGGGGTTTCCAAGGGCTCATATTTTCACCACTTCCTTATTCAAAGCCATGTCTAATAAAGGGAGCTTGGAGAGAGGCCACATTCGAGGCCTTAGGTCCAGAACCAGAGACTGGATCAGCACCAGCAAATGTCCTCTTGTAGGGGACAGTCTCTGGAGTTCAGGGGTGTGTGATTTCGGGTGATCCAAAGATGATTTCGGGTTGCAGGGGACTTATATTTTCACCACTTCCTTATTCAAAGCCATGTCTAATACATCGTGCTTGGAGGGAGGCCACATTCGAGGACTTAGGTCCAGAACCAGAGACTGGATCAGCACCAGCACATGTCCTCTTGTAGGGGACAGTCGCTGGAGTTCAGGGGTGTGTGATTTGGGGTGATCCAAAGATTGTTTGGGGTTTCAGAGGGCTTATATTTTCACCACTTCCTTATTCAAAGCCATGTCTAATACAGGGTGCTTGGAGGGAGGCCACATTCGAGGCCTTAGGTCCAGAACCAGAGACTGGATCAGCACTAGCACATGCCCTCTTGTAGGGGACAGTCTCTGGAGTTCAGGGGTGTGTGATTTGGGGTGATCCAAAGATTGTTTGGGGTTTCAGAGGGCTTATATTTTCACTACTTCCTTATTCAAAGCCATGTCTAATACAGGGTGCTTGGAGGGAGGCCACATTCGAGGCCTTAGGTCCAGAACCAGAGACTGGATCAGCACTAGCACATGTCCTCTTGTAGGGGACAGTCTCTGGAGTTCAGGGGTGTGTGATTTGGGGTGATCCAAAGATTGTTTGGGGTTTCAGAGGGCTTATATTTTCACCACTTCCTTATTCAAAGCCATGTCTAATACAGGGTGCTTAGAGACAGCACATTCGAGGCCTTAGGTCCAGAACCAGAGACTGGATCAGCACCAGCACATGTCCTCTTGTATGGGACAGTCTCTGGAGTTCAGAGGTGTGTGATTTGGGGTGATCCAAAGAATATTTCGGGTTTCAGAGTGATTATATTTTCACCACTTCCTTATTCAAAGCCATGTCTAATACAGGGTGCTTAGAGACAGCACATTCGAGGCCTTAGGTCCAGAACCAGAGACTGGATCAGCACCAGCACATGTCCTCTTGTAGGGGACAGTCTCTGGAGTTCAGGGGTGTGTGATTTGGAGTGATCCAAAGATTATTTTGGGTTGCAGAGGGCTTATATTTTCACCATTTCCTTATTCAAAGCCATGTCTAATACAGGGTGCTTGGAGGGAGGTCACATTCGAGGACTTAGGTCCAGAACCAGAGACTTGATCAGCACCAGCACATGTCCTCTTGTAGGGGGCAGTCTCTGGAGTTCAGGGGTGTGTGATTTGGTGTGATCCAAAGATTGTTTGGGGTTTCAGAGGGCTTATTTATCCACCACTTCCTTATTCAAAGCCATGTCTAATACAGGGTGCTTGGAGACAAGCCACATTTAAGGCGTTAGGTCCAGAACCAGAGACTGGATCAGCACCAGCACATGTCCTCTTGTAGGGGACAGTCTCTGGAGTTCAGGGGTGTGTGATTTGGGGTGATCCAAAGATTTTTTTGGCTTTCAGAGGGCTTATAGTTCCCTACTTCCTTATTCACAGCAATGCCTAAAACAATTTTTTTCCAGGCAGGCCACATAGGAGGCCTTAGGTCCAGAACCAGAGACTGGATCAGCAACAACACATGTCCTCTTGTAGGGGACAATCTCTCGAGTTCAGATCTATGTGATTTGGGGTGTTCCAAAGTATTTTTCTGCTGCAGCTGCCGCCCCTTTCCTCTTATTGTAATGTTCTGGGGGAATCCTATTTTGAAGCTGTTTACTCAAGATCTGGGTTTTGTAGGATGACCCAGTATAGGTCCCCTTAGAGTGCTGAGTCTTTTGGAGTTATAGCTTTTCAGTTTTCCCACAATATTTTTCTTTGGCCTTGCGAATAACGAATAAGGTATAAGGAACTGCAAATAAGGAACTGGTAACTGGGAACCAACTTCAGCTTCGTCCTTGGAGAGTGGTTTGTGACTTCCTTATACACTGCCACCCACCCACTTCCCTTACAGGTTCAAGGCTTACAGGCAGTTAAGGGCCACCTATATAACCTCTATTTATCAGGCAGCAAGCCCTGATCCAAAACCATACTTGGTCCCCCCTCTCCTTTTCCTAGAGATTCCATCAGACAAACATCCCCTTCCCCATATTTCCTTCTACCCACTCAGCTACTGTCCAGGGCTATTGGGGAAATAGAATTCAGAATTTTACTTTCCGTAATATGCTGCCACCATTTATCTAAACTCAACCCATTTGTCGTTACCACAGAGCTTGAATTTTTTGTGTGTGCTTTATTTCCTCTCAGCCAACAACTTCACACCAGCCAGGGTTAAAACAGAACGAAGAACCACTTTTACTGATAACACAACATAGGAGTGAATGATTCAAAAACTCATAGGTATATTGTGGTTAAACAGGAAAAGATTACTATGTAACAGAAGAGAAGTTAACAGCCAACTGTATTTCTGCTGCTTTCCTTAGCAGCTTCCAAAACCACCTTCTTCAGTAACTGCCTTAACGGCTTTTCCAACTGTCACTAGCCCAGCATTCTGCCAGCTGTCATTGGCTGTTTCCCAGAAGTGGAGCTGGAGTTACTTTTGTCCATCACAGCGGTCTTGTTTGGGGGCTGGAGATTCGGCCTAAACTATGGTCTGACCATTATCTATTGAAGGCAAGGGTGAATATGACACCAACATCCTAAAAAAACAGGGGTCCAATTAAAATGGTCTGAACATTAAGGGTTATGGATCCTTCTGGATTCCATAATGCTCTGGGGAGTTTAGGATTCCAAACACAAGTTCTGTTGAGATTGTTGTGGGAACTTGGAACATAAATCTCCTCAAAGTTTTTAACAAAATTGTTCCCTGTTGACCTCTCGTTCCCTTGGGATGGAAGCCAGCCCCGTGGTTTACTACAGAATTGGGTGACCTAAAGAGGGCCAGAAGATATCTGGTGGAAAACTAGAACTGAATGCAACATATTATGCTATTGAGCACACTGGAAAACCTATGAAACAGCAGTGACAGTGGCGAAGAAATGTTACTTCTCTGCAACCAATGCATCAGTTCATGATGACCCTCCCAGTTATTTGAGATATGTCGACATCTGCTGATTCCTAAATCTCAATTTTTATTTTCTCAGGAACAAGCAACTAGTGACACTTTGCAAGGTTTTTTGGTTCATAAAGTAACACTCTGATCTGGATGTAATATAGGCCAAGCAGAAGAAATGCTTATGTTGTTTGATCTGTTTATGGACCATTTTGACCCAGTTACAGATATTGGCAGGATCCTAGGATCTGTGAAGGCCCAGATCCTTTCCCATCCTCGCTGCTATACCAATGTAAGGACCACATTAATGATCCTTGATGACTATCATAAATCAGTTGTTAACTCAAAGCACCTTCCTCTGACTCTCAAAAAGGTGCTTATCCATCTGCTACTTAAAAAAATCATCCCTACATGAAAATGATTACATCATGCCATTAATCATGGTAATAATGAAATAGTTTGAACTGTTCTCCAAATGTAAAAAGCATGTAGGCATTTACAGACAACCGGATTATAAACACCTGTAGGAGAACAGGTATTTCCAAAAATTCATATTTATTGGACATGTTGTCAACATAGATAGACTTTATGCAAAGTTTAAATAAAGCAGAGCTCACAAAATACTAAAAAACAAAAAAGAACTGTGAATGCAGACTTCTCTCTCCAGATTTAAAACTGTGTCATGTTACCATAATTCTTTACAATAAAACTAGCTGAAAAAAATTCACCCAAGTTTCTGTTTTTTTGTCATACTTGCTTATATTCAGAAATGAAAACCTTCCATTTCCATGTGTGAATCAAATTGGTAACCCCTGAATTTTACTGAACAAGTAAAATTGGCCACATAACCTATTTGGGTGAGGGAGGAGGAGGAGGAACTATGTGCCAACACTGCAGAAGAAAAAATACTGTGTTTTATCTGAAGCTTCTAGGTGACTTCAAACTCAGAGCAAAAGGTTATAAAAGAATCTGAGAAGAAAAAAGTATTTGATGTCTTTGGTATCCTGTAGCTAATTTCTCACTGCAACTTACAACATCCATTCCTTTTTTTGATGAACATTATACAAGCATACATATATACATATACATATGTATATACATGTATATATGGATATGTACATGCATGTATATGTACATGCATATATATGTAAATGCACATGCATTTCTGGCTTGCAAATCCCTCTCCATAAACTTGGGTGTTTAAAGGCTAGTCACAGCTATAGCAGGTGTGATTTACATTTCCCCTGGCTGAAGCTAGCATTGAAAATTTTTGGTCTTGGCTCCAACTGAAACTGGGTAAGAGGAAATGTTTTAATTTTTAAGATATAACTGGATAAAGCATTGGTTTGTTTTAAATTGTCTTAAACAGATTTCTTTGCAATTTGGTAATGCCTATTTGGAGCCAAAGTGGCGCTGTAGAAGGCAAAGATGAGCAAATTACTGCTTCTTGAAAAGCCATTTCTTCCATTTCCCCAGTCCTCCTTCCTGTCATACATCACTGGTAGGCAGCTGGAGCTGGTACAGAAGCCAAGGTCACTGTGAGAAAGTGGGATGCTAACAGCCACTTGTCCTCTTGCCTGAGAAAAGCCTATGTATTTCCACTCTTCCCTGATTTCTGGATGAGGCTTATTTGCTAGAAAAAGTGACAACCAGTAATTGATAACATGCAGCTTCAAGACAGTGGCTCGGATCCATGCTAGCATTTCTGTGGGTACAAGCCTTTTGGTCCATGAAGTGTGATTTTCCAAAATACCCTCCAAAATCCAGTTCTGAGGGGACAGGGGCTTCTTGGCCTCTCACAGAAGCCAGGTATGTCCCCACCCCCACATGGTTCCTGAGGTATAGGGACCTGAAGGAACAGTATTGGGAGAGGCATTTGCCACAAGACTGCGGAGGGGAGAAAGTCATGGTTTGTAGGCAGAAATTCTTGTGCCCATGGAAACACTAGTCTGGATCCAAGGCAGTGTGTACTGGATCATGCATACATATCAATCAGACTATGTGAATTCAAGAATGACATTCCTCTGGCTTCTGTGGGGCCAAAACATGGGATATAAATTAAACAAAATAATACAGCAAGAACTTCCAGTTAACAATAACTGCATCTTACATGACACAGTATTGACCAAGTGTTGTGATTTGGAGGGGGGGTGACATTTGGGAAGGGATTTTTTTTCCTTTGAAGAAAATGGCTTAGCACTTGGCTGCCATACAACCAGCTGCCATTCAGGAGTATTGCAAAGTAGCTTTATAGTGGCCCAATTTCACTGGAGGCTGGAACTCAGCTTTTCAAGAGCTGAATGGAAAGCAATTGGATATATTTGCTGTCCAACTGCAAATGACTCTTATTCTTAGCCTGGAACTCATCCCTGCTGTCACTCATATTATGAGGTTCCTTTCTGGAAGATTTGCATTAGGTCTTTCTCCCCCTCCTCACACAGTGCTGTTGTTTTCTGGCACATTGACTCTTAAAGGAATGAGGTGTATTTTTGTAGCATGACCTGATAGCGGTGAGCCTATGACACTATCCTATTATCAGCATTCCGAGTACTCAGAAATAAACCTGCTGCTGAGTCAAATCCTGAAGGGGTGATTTATTAAATTATAGGACAGCAAGACAGAATAAAATCGGAGATACCAAATCAGAGCAGTATAAATACCATGATTTTCTGCAGGCATTGCCATAAAAAGGCCTCGAAGAATAAGCTACAATAAAGTTGCATTTTTAAAAGTGAACAATGCCCTACTTTAAGAGATTGTACAATGATTTTAAATCTATACTAAATCTAATGATACATTAAATGTAACATAATATTATAAAGTTCTGAAGACACAGTTGTACTGCTACATCTAGGGGTGCCCCTAATTGTCAACAGGGATATACCGTTGTTATTTCTTCAGGATGAACCATGCCCATTACATAAATATGCAAATAATGAATTGTGTTGTCAGTAAACATTTGGGAAGCTTACAGCCACTTAGGTTAATATTTTTGACCAATCTTATTAAATGCTGTAATCTTTACCTTTTTTAAAAAAAAATCCCAATTTTCTATTTTATAGCTTATAATATACAAGAGCAGGGCAAAACTCAGGGAGACAACCCGGTTAGTAGGAGCAAACAGAAACAAAGCCGGGAATGTAACAATATGTATCTCTATTCTATTAAAGTGCATTTAAGTGCAAATAGCAAAAGTGTTATAAACAGTGTACATAAAGCAATAAATATATCAATCACAATACGTCAATGTCCATATATACATTCCACAATGGGAGATCCCAGGAAGGGGAGGTGGACAATTAACAATTATGTCATTAATTACCATCTGAATTTAACTGGTTTCCTCCCCCTTTGTGTTTATGTCCGTCGTAATTTTTGATTGTGTATTGGATCCGGGAGTGTGTTGGACCGGGAGTTACTACTTGTAAGTAAATTGATGTACTTTTATGACTTGTAAGTATACTTATGAAATCTCATGGTATGGCAGCAAGGGAGTGAGAGTATCTGTATCATGTGTATTGTTAATTTATTCATAGTCCAGAAGATATATGCCCATGAAGTAGTGTCTTTTTGCCACGAAACGGGATTGGAAACATCAGTGCACACATTGGACCGTCGGCATTAATGGTTTCATCATGCATGGATTATGACTTTTAATTATTTATGAACTCTCCTGGAAATTTGTTTCCAACTGGAACTCTACCTCCCCTTCCTGGGATCTCCCATTGTGGAATGTATATATGGACATTGACGGATTGTGATTGATATATTTATTGCTTTATGTACACTGTTTATAACACTTTTGCTATTTGCACTTAAATGCACTTTAATAGAATAGAGATACATATTGTTATATTCCCGGCTTTGTTTCTGTTTTATAATATACAAGAAGCAAGTATCTCTCCTCCATTGCTTTTGCTGCTTTTCTTTGTTTTAAAAAAGCAAGGAACTCTTTTCTCTGTATGTAATGCTCCTAAGAAGAAATATAAGGCACAAGGCAGCACGCTATGCCGCTGGCAGTCCCCATATGTACAGCCTTGTGTCAAAATGAGATGGATTAAATGCCTCCAGAGAGGACCTAAATTTCTTTATAGCAAAAGCAAAACACTAGAGTGCCATCTGTTGTGGAAAGATTCAAAGGGGCCGGAAATGACCCTCAACAACTTGAACTGCTCAGCTTCTACAAATGTGTCAGTTTCTCTGCCATTTCTTTCTCCTTGCATAAGCCATTTGGAGGGGGATGGGGGTGGGCCCCCCTGCTTCTTCATCTATAGTTCAAAAGAATTCGGTTAGTAAATAAATGCTTAGAATTGTAATAATTCCAAAAAAGGAGCCAAGTCTGTTGCAGCAAAATGCTTGCACTGGTCAATATAACACTGGTCAACAGTTTGACATAGTGGTTAGACCTGAGATTCAACCCCTCCCCCCTTATGCCTTTAATCCTCCTGTACAGTCTTACCCCCCAGTCACTCAGCCTAACCTACCTTGCACAGCTGTTGTGGGAAGCCCATGTACCTACTCTCTTTCCTTGAAGGAAGGGTGGAATCAAATTGTGATTGTAAACCAGCTTCATCAAACAGTCTCACGGAACAAACTTTAATGTGCACTTTAAGACACGTAGAATTGTATTAAAATCCGCGCAAGAACATCCCTGGGACGGCAGAACTCGTTTGTTTCTGGCGGATCCTGACAGGAACAGACTTCGCCTAACTGAACCAGACGACTGATCTTGGCCACTTCTGCCTATTTTAAGAGGCATCTCCTCCTCCTCGCAGATTAATTCCCAAATTTTCTAGCTCTTGCTCGCTACTCTAAACTCCAGCTTAAACCCGGAACGTTTTTGCAAAACAAGTCTGGCTCACTGAACTGTGGGCATTTCCCCCTCAAAAACAGAATGAAAATAACCCGCAGCAACAACAAATACACACAGTGACAACGTATTTATTAATTCAACCTATTAACTAATTCAAGGAGTATTCAATCCACTCAGAAATAAAGACTGCCCAGAGCTGTTCGTTTTTACCGCTATGCGGCGCTTCTTTCACGGGCTAATTTTGAACCGGTTCGATCCAATTCTCCCTTCTTGGAAGGCGGATTCCGAGAGGCTCTTGAGAAAATGTTCAGAATAAATAAAATGCGGGGGACAGTCTCACTCGCCTCGGGGAGAACCCCATTTGACACCAGGCAATTTTTCTCCAACTGCACTGGAAAGCCGCGGTGCCCCCTCCAGTAATCAGTAAACCACTCTATGGTTTTTTCCCCGCAGAGAGCGACCAAAGGCATGGGTAGGAAGAGGCCGTTCGCGCAGGCTACGCGGCACTTCCGGTAACCGGACGTCATTTCAAACGGTGGCGCGTGGCTGTCTCCGTGACTTCTACTTAGCGGTTGCTATGGAAAGCGGCAACGGGCAACCTTTAACAGGTACTGAAGCTGCCTTCCGACTGGCCTCTGCCGGAATCTAAGGAGGGTGGTCGCGGGATTCTGGATGTGTTTTATTTGGAAGTAAACATTGCGGCCAGTTGGACTTCGAGTTGCCGCTGTAGCCTCTTCCTGCTGATTTTCCACGGCGGGCTCGCTCTTACACCCCACCTGTACTGCCCTGTGAGCTTAATTTTAAAAGGGTGCTCGCCAGGGCTGGTAGCATGCCTGCTCGGAAGTAACTTATCCAATGGGGTTAGCTTTCAAGTAAGTGCATAGGACTGGAGTTTAATTTTTTATCAGTGCAATTTTGTGCGGATTTACTCAGAAACTCCCATGTGAGGTTTACTTCAGATAAGTGTACTTACTATGCAGTCCTAACAAGAGTTACTCCAGTCGAAGCCCACTGAAGTTAATGGGCTTAGACTGCAGTAACTGTTCTTAGGTTTGGGCCTGGTTTACATATGCAAGAGAATAGGGTAGATAATCACATCTTAGAGTACCCTCCAAGTTGGAGGGGGAAACTTTGCAAATAGAAAATCAGAAAACCAAGCAAAGAAAAGGGGTAGAAACATTTTTCCTGCTGTGCTTAGTTATCTAGTTTTTTATGTGAAGGAGCATTCAGAACTGGAATCTGCTACTTGCAATTGGCAGACGTGCAGTCCATTCTACCACCTCATGCACCTGTATGTGAATTGGTCCTTATATAACTGAAGTGAGTAACCACCAGCTGCCCCACTTGGTTGAAAGCATAAGTGAATGTCCCTACATTATTTCATGCTTTTGAGCCTTTAATCCTGCTCCAATATCACACAGTTCCTTGTTTTAAACAATACACTAAAAATCTTTTTTTCCACAGTGTTGCTACTCTCCTGCCCTCTGCTCTGTGTGCTTTGTGTTATGGATGGTACCTATCCATGTATTTTTAATTATAACTACAATTCTTGTTAAAGGTAAAGGTAAAGTTCCCTGTGGAAGCACCGAGTCATTACTGACCCATGGGGAGATGTCGCATCACAACATTTCTTGGCAGACTTCTGTTATGGGATGGTTTGCCATTGCCTTTCCCAGTCATCTACTGTACACTTTACCCCCAGGAAACTGGGTACTCGTTTTACCAACCTTGGAAGGATGGAAGGCTGAGACAACCTTGACACGGGTATCTGAACCTGGCTTCTGCCAGAATTGAACTCAGGTCATGAGCAGAGCTTGGTCTGCAGTACTACAGTTTACCACTCAGCAGCACAGGGCATAGCATCCCCATCAGCATGAATTTTCTTTTTCTATACATTGTATCAACTGGAAATGACCTTCTCCAGGCATCACTTTGTAAAGGGGTAAAATCAACAACTGCCCATACATATATTGCCTGTTGTGGCCCCCTCCTTATGAAATGATCTTCCTGGTGAGGTTAGGGGGAGCTCTCTCCTGGCTTTCTGCAAAGGAGATTTCAGGAGATTTATTTTACATGGGTAGGATGGCTACACTCTAAGAAAATGGTACAAAGAGATGCATTTGATGAAGGCACAGGGACTGTAGATCATACTACTGGATACCATCTGTTTTAAGTATGTTCATAGTACTGGAAATCTGTTCCTACTAGGGAGTTTCAGTGTTCAATATGTCAGTGTTTAATTACTTATGCTTTGTTTCAGCTATACATCAGATTTCTGCCTGTTTTCAAAGGTCTCCAAATTTTGATTAGCATACTTTATTACATTGTTTATTGAATGACTCGGCTGTTGATCATAGTGTGTAAGCCACTTTGAGTCTCAGTGAGAAAGGTGGACTATAAGTTATGTAAATAAAAGTAATACCACATGCACAAGTTAGATTTACTATAAAGTGTAGAAAACTATCTAGGGACCCCCAAGTTTGAATCTTCGTTCTGCCACAGAAACTTGCTGAATGACCTTGGGCCAGTCACATGCTCCCAGTCTAAGCTGCCTCACAGGTTTGTTTTGAGGATAAAATGGAGGAGAGGAGAACAATGTGAACTGTTTGGGGTCTCCATTGGGGAGAAAGGCAGGGCATAAATAAATAAACAGCAGAAACAGTTCATTCCTCTGAAAGGATAGAATTCAAAACATTCACTACTACACCCCAGAAGGAACATGTGGATGTTCAGAGAGTGCCAAAAAGAGAGATGAAGAGTGTATTATGGTGTAGAGGAAAGAGGAGCCATCTGTATGGGATTCCAGCACAAAGTGGTGATGGTGGGTGCATAGAATAATGCTTTGAAAAAGGGTAGTATGTAACTGGATGTGAGAGGTAGGAGTTACAAAGCACTCAGAACAGTAGTAAAGGACCTTCACATCTTAGAATGCTTTCCTATTGTGAGAAGTTTCAGTTGCTGTCACTTATCCCAGTAGGATCAGGATTATGGCAACAGTAGCTGTTCATGCACATGTAAGTCACATCTAGAGTTTGTCTGTGTAAGAACCAAATATAACCTGAAGTTAGGGTATTAAAAATAATAACTTAAGTCCATCTGTTACTTTTTAAAAATTATGACCCACCTTAGAACTAACCACATGCTTTCTTCTAGGATTTGCACCTAAGGGTGGCAATCCAAAGGGAACATTTTCTCTGTTGCTTAAATCTCTCTCCCTTTCCCCTTACTAGATGTTGTCGCATATGTTGATGTATGGTCATCCAGCAGAACAGAAAACTACTCAGAACCTTTTGCCCAACAACTTCTTGATATGGGAGCAAAAGTAAGTAATCCTTTTTTTAAATAAGTTTATCCAGTAACCTATTCTGAAAACAATATGCCTAGCAATACTCTGCAACCATCATGCATATGTACTTATCAATAAATTCTACTTTTGGTTAAGCAAAACACCTATTTCATCTGGAATATAGGATCCCTTTATACCTCACAGCCAACCCCCATACACTGATTGTCCTGTCACTACTATCTGTAACTAAGCTTTTCTATAATACCAGCTAAACAGAAGAGATCTAAGGCAAAATTCTTTGATGGCAGTGAAAATCTTTTGAGGGAGTTAGGGAGGCAGTAATATATAGGTCACACAAACCAGGCAAAATGCCACAGGTCATGTTAGCAGTGGGGTTCAAACCCGAAAGGGAAGGTGTTCTCAAGGTAAAAAAGCCTGAACAAAGTGAAGTTCTATGTTGGGGGGTGGGGGGGAAGGAGTGTTGGTTGTGACCAGGGCTCTCCTGAGGTACAAGTAGCCTAAGGAAGAGATGTAATAAAGGTCCAGAGCAAGGTTAAAAACAGAAAATTATCACAGACATGAATAGACTTAGGTGAGATGAAAGGTGCAACTGAAAATATACAAATTTCCTTCTTAGCTAGGAACGGAATGTGTACAGCTTTCTCACTTTTAAGTATAGTTAGAGTTTGTAGGTAAGTTCTAAAATACCTTTTCTAATATTTTATAGGTTTCCAAGACCTTCAGCAAACAAGTGACTCATGTAATCTTTAAAGAGGGGCACTGGTCTACTTGGAATAGAGCACAGAAGACTGGGATTAAACTAGTGTCTGTACTTTGGGTAGAAAAGTAAGTAATGACATGCTAGAAGCTTGCCAAAAGAGAAAATACTAAAAGAAAAATGTTAACTAACATAAAACTCCAGCAAATCACAGGGAGGCTGTGGAAATTGTGATTTGGGGTGGATGAGGGCTAACAAACTGAAACTTAATTCCAGCAAAGGAGAGGTGCTATTAGAGAGGGTAATGTTTGACCCAGCTAGTTACTGCGTTCTGCGTGGGGTTACATTCTTCCTAAAGGCCTGCACCTAGGCCTCCTGCTGCATAAACAGGGCGCCTTTCAATGGCTTCAGCTGGTGAGCCAGCTTGTGGCCCTTCTGGGGCAGGAAAGAGTTTGTCAGTCTGATCCATGCCCTGATAACATCTAGATTAGATTACTGCAATGCCTCTACAAGGGGCTGCCCTTGAAGACTGCCCAGAATCTACCATTGGTACAGAATGCTTTGACTAGAATCCTGACTGAAGTGGGTTGTAGGGACCATGCCACTCTAGTCTTGTTCCATCTGCACTGGGTCCCAATTTGCATTCAAACCCAATTCATGCTTGCTAGTATTGACTTTTAAAGCCATTTGCAATAACATACCATAAGCATTGCCTTCTCCTATATGAACCTACATGTTCTCTCCAGTCATCTTCAGTGGCCCTGTTTTGGGTGCCCCTTGCCATTTGAGGCTAGTTGGGTGGCAACTCAGAAAAGGCCTTGTCAGAGTGCCAAAACTTTGTAACTTCCTCCCCAGGGAGATTCTTCTGTCAACAGGTGAAGAAGACTTCCTTGCTTCATTTCGCTTAGGTTTTGGCATATCCAGTAACTGCTGTTGTCCCTCCTCCCTGGTAGTGGTGTAGTATGTGTTTAAATGCTTTATTGAGTTGTGTAAATATTTTATATATACTTTATTTAAATTTTTTTAAATGTTGACATGTTTTAAGGTTTTGATAGTCACTGCTTCAGAGATCCTATTTGGGTGGAAAGGTGGCATAGAAATGTTTTAAATAAAATGCATTTCAAGATTCCCATTTTACTTTATATTTGAATAAAATAATTATAAATGATTACTAATATATCTGTATCTTTAGAAGTTCCCATAGTTTACTGGTATAGTGCATGCTTTGACAACACACAGTTCCAGATATCTACAGTTAACATGATTTCAGGTACAAGTGCTGAGGAAAATTTCTTATTAAGCTAGAGATGTAACATTTCTGGAATGTTGCAGACATGGGGAGGAAACACTTTCTTCCTGGAAAAAATGGAAATCGGGGGAAAATTGAACTAAATGCAATACTTAATTTTCTATTAAATCTTCACTCATTTTTCAGCTTTAGCAACATCATGTATAACTTAGTTGGCATATACAATTGTGTTAGTCACCATATTTAGGTTATTTAAATGTATTAAATGCTTTAATTTTCTACAAGCAAAATTGCAAATATACTCAATACTAAAGCAAAAGATAGCATAGGACACAGAAATTTGTAGCTATCTTAGTAATGTTTCACTCATTCCAAAAAGAAAAATATATTGTTCATAGGAGTTTTTCAGCGCTTCCCAGAATTTCCTGATGTTTCAAATGGAAATCGGAAAAGCAATCATCAGCTTTTCATGTTGTTTGTGTGAGTAAAACCTTGTCTTAAAGAATCCCACTTATTCCAAAAGAAAAAGTGTATTTTGTAGGAGCGTTTTTCAGCGCTTCCCAAACTTTCTATTGGAAAAGTTGAAGGGAAAAAGTCTTTCAGACTTTGATGCTCTGTTTGAAATGAGTAAATATGTGTTTGTAAAAGCATATTACTCATTTCAAAAAATATGTAATGTTTTCCTGTGTTGTCCAACATTTCTGCATTTTTCTGGGGTCCCCCCCATCAGGCCTTCGCATCTTTAGGCAAAGGCCGCGAAGAGCCACTGCCAATTGGAGTGATTCAATCAAAAGCTATACACATTTACAGTACTCCGTTTCAGTATATGGAAGCTTTATGGGTAGTTTTTTAAAAGAAAGTGCAATGCCTAATGAACGTAAACAAATGTAGAATATTTGTATTTTACATTATCTCCTTAAACTCAGGATGGCTGACAAATCAACTTGCATGGGCGGAAAAACACTATAATGGTCCCTTGATGAGATAAAAACAAGTACCGGTTAAAAACACAGCCAAATCTGCAAAAATAGTAGCAGCACTGGGGTTCTGTGTTCTATGTGGCTGACTCCAGACAGAAGTCCCACTGCCACATTTTGTACCAATTGAAGCTTTTCCATTATGTCTGTGACACCAGCTTCACATAGAATATGATGCAGTAGCCTGCTCTGGAAGTTACAGCAGTATGGATCAGCATAGCAAGGTTGACAGCGTAAATTTATGAGCTAGATTTAATTGAAAGAAGGCATCCTAAAAACAGCCTTGGCCTGTTCATTCACCAACAAGGTCAGGTCCTAGAGCACCCACAAGGCCTTAGCTTGATCTACTAAACCCCAAGGCTGGTATTCAAACAATTACCTTCCTAACCACCATCATCTCCACCTCCTGGTAGATGGGGCATAAGTTGTTTTTAGTCTTGTTGTTAATGTGGAGGTGTAATGCTTGTATTATTATAATTGTTTTGTATTCTTTTTAAATTGTTGTTACCGACTTTGGGTTCTGGGATGCCTGGGAGAAAGGTGAGTGATTTAATAAAATAAAATATTATCTGGATTATACATCACTCTTAGTCTTTGAACCCTCAACTGCTTGACCACAGTTTCAAGACATTGTCTCAGGACCTTCACAGCTTCTTCTGGAGGTTTAGATAATGAGATATAAAGCTGTGTGTCATATGTATATTGTTCACAGTCTGCTCCAAAGCTCCAGATGATCTCCATCAAAGATTTAACATAATCACATTGGGAATAGAATGGGGCACTCAACTAACTGATTCTATTTCTTCTATGGAAACTCATTATTTCTTGCCGACAACAAAAATCCCATTTATCAGAAACATTGATTGTAGTTGATCTGTAGTGGACCACATGCTGTTAACAGATCTGACAATATCAATGGAAATTGCCCGTATACAATTGTACCTGGATATCGTCATCCAAAGCCAGTAGAGCTGATTGGTCTTGAAGCCAGACTGAAACATGTTGAAGGGATTTTCTGGATTATGCCCATAGCTTCCGTTTTCTGATTTGCTGTGACATTAATGAAGAATTCCATAAAGAATCCTATTTAGTCATCATTAGCTCATCAGATATCCTTAAATTCTAGCAAAAAGAAGATAAAAAATCGCTGACTTATAATATTCAGAGTAGCTGTTCTCTGCTACAAACACCTATAGTATTAATATTATTTGATTTTAAGGACACAAAAAGTCTGTCTAGTAACTTTGCATTATTTCTTTCAACTGGATTAATAGAATATATCAAATGTCTGAGATGTTATTCACAAGCCTGTGATAAATAAGAACACTAGGTGTCAGTAGAATCTCATTGTTGGGCTATATTAATTTCTTATTGCAATCTCATGGTTCTTAGTCTAGTTAATACTTTAAAAATCACAAAGCAGTGGTTCAGAATTTGTGCTTGGACTGAGTGCTTTTCATGTTAACTCTTCCATTGAGGAAATCAGTAATGTGTGTTTTCTAGGAAAATTTGAATAAAAATTTTTTCCAGTTCAAATAGAAGTAATTAAATAATGATGGCAAAATTTAAATAATATAAGCAAAAGAGAGAAAATATACCAGGTACAGGTTTGTCCATGGACTGGCCCTGGGATTTGTCTGTGCATCACATACTACACTGAGCTTGTCTAACATGATTGATTTGCCGCACAGAAGCCCTGACAGCTATATATAAACAGATTATATTTACATATGTGTGGTAGAAAATGTTTCATGGAAAAATGTGTGGTAGAAAATTTTCTGGAAAAATTTCCACCCTGCATCACTTAAGGGAACTTACCACAGTGTTGCATTTGAACGCTATACTTCATTCAGGACTCAGTTTAAAAATCTTTGTAAGATTATGTCAAGTTTTATAGATATAGACAATTATCCCAATCTTGGGTTGAATGTACACCTAGCCAGAAATGTTCTCATAAAATACATGTACAGGCCATTTTATTCATTATGAAATATATATGTTGAAGGAACTGAAGTTGGAAAGAGCTCTCTCTGCTTTCTTACATGTTTTATTGCAGCTATGTTGTTATGTTTTCAGGACAGCTTACCACCGTATGCAGCTTTTCAAATTTGTCCTGGTTCATTTAACTAGATCAGACCATGACTTAGAGAACTGGCATGCTTCTAGACAGGGAAACTAAAGCCATGCGTTTTGCTGTAGGCAGTTGGATGAATCTCTGCTTTGAGTTCTCAGGACTGAGAAAATGAATCAGAAAAATGTCAGATTTAGGAATGGTTTGGTACATGATCCAGTGCTTGCGTATTTTCAAAAAAGGGCCTTTTTTTCAAAAAAAAAAGGCCTTCATTTCTCAGAATCTAATACAAAGTAGCTGACCTGAGCGACATTTAAGTCATGCCAGAAAGGCTTTGTCTTAGATTCTGGCTGCCAGTAAAACTAAAGAATGTGACCCCTGTCCTTTAAGATTCTCCGTTCCCTTCCTATCTAGTGTCCAAAGTATTAGCTCTTTTACAGTTCTCTGCTTTATCTTCATTCAAATGTGTATAAATAGAAGCTGTAACATTTTCAGTGTCTCTTTTACAAGCAAGCAAGTAGTTTATTTGATGACCCACATGGGTTTTCTTCACAAGCTGTGCCTCTTAGGGTTTTTGAATGTGGTAGAAGAAATAGATGAGAACTAGACTTCAGATAACTGGCTAGCTTGGCAAAACTTACGTATGATTATTAAAGTGCAAACCCATTTAGCTCCATACTGTACTGTCATATTTACAAATGAAATATTTATTTTCTTTCTCAGGTGCCGAGAAGTTGGAGCATATGTTGATGAATCATTATATCCTGCAATAAATACGAATGAAGGTTTGCCTCAACAAATTAGAAGGGTGTGTGTGTGTGTGTGTGTGTGTGTATACGTATATATAATTAATTTTTAATTCAAACTGGTTCTGACATGTTCTTCCTTTATAAACTCTTATCAGTTTTGTGAATGCTTGGAATTGCCTAGAGGTCAGCCTCCTAGGTCCCAATCTTTTAGTGGGAGACTTTGTTTCAAAGACACATTGACTTGTTCTTTCAAACAGTTCCCTGATATAATTTTTTAAAAAACTGAAGTAGTTATCTGCCACAATTTCAAATATGTTTTTTTTCTGCCCTCCTGGCAATTTTTTATGACAGCCCCTAATTTCTGTTTATCAGTAGTGTATATTATAGCACAATGTTAAGCTTAAGTAGGAATAAAAATGTGTGAAACCTCTGGTTTTATTTCTGTGTTGAGTATTCTGCTTTATTGCTTTCTTCTGGAAAACTGTGCATGTGGCTTGTTGATCTCCATCCCTGAAAAGTAGCTGTGCATTATAGCAGCTGTTCAGAACATAACATTGTAAATAGGAATACTTCTCAGGAAGTGCAACTCATCAATAGCTACCAGAGAGACATTCTGTCTTGGCAGCAGGATGAAACTACCATCAACCTAGATGGCATACCTATCACCTGGATGTTCCTTCTTGGATTCTGTCATCTGTCAGCTATTCTGCAGCTTAGCAGAGTTAAGGGAGGCCCTTTCTGCTGGGTTCCTGGCCTAAATACTACCCATCTTCAACTAGCTGTTCCATTGGCCTACTTTCATCAATTTGTATTTAATACTTCTTGCTGAGGGTCAGGTTTCTGTTAGAAAAGCAGGATGTAATAAGAAGTAAATCAGTTCTTGGATGCGCATTCTAATGTGCTTTTAACTAGTTTTTTTTCTAATTGCTGCTTAGTTTTTGCAAGATGTTGCACATTCCATCACTAATTTTAAGTTTACTTGATAAGATAAAGGAGGTTTGGGATAGTTGTTGCAGCAGTGGAACAACAAAAATCTCTGCATTAAAAATCAAACTTGGAGAATTACTGCAGCATTCTTAGGGTACAAAGGGAATAGAAAAATAGTAGGTTTACTGTTAAGAAATCGTACCATTTGGAATTCAGAACATAAATAGAAAGGAGGTATTCAGGATTGGCAAAGGATGTTCATGCACATAAATGCCTTGTGATATGAACCAGCCAGTCAGTATCTCATAGGAGACAGAGCTTGCAAAAAACCAGTAGGCACACTTCATAATAAATCTTACCTGTGCTCTCAGTGCAATTAATGCAGCACAAGATAGGAATGCTGCAGTGATTACTGTCCAGCAAGCCTCTATAAAATATGTCATACGATCACATTATTTATAAAATTGGAGAGGGGTGAGAATTATGAAAGTCTTCCATAGTTACACACAGCAAGATCAGTCGCTGGTTTCTCCCTTTGGTTGTGTGGTTTTCTCTGTTCAAATATCATTTTAGAACAGGCCTAAACAAATTTGCTTGGGATCTGGGAATCACCCCACAATTTTGGAACCAGACTTACTAATAACTTTGTACATTAATAATCAAATTTTCTAATTACTGCTTTCAGAAAATCTAATATTAGCCTCTTTTCACAGTTTCTTGTTGCATTGAAAAAATATGTTATATAGTTAAACAAGTTGGTGACCTGCTAGGATTCTCAGTGGCAAGAAAATCTTATTCTTCTCTCTCATCTCCTTTTTTCCCTCTTATCTCCACATCCCTCCACTGCCTGTCCAGTCTTTTCTTCCCAATTACTTGGTCCATCCTCTCTTTCCCCCACTCTAGTCTCTCCCATTCCCTCCACTTACCACTACTTCTGCTATCTACTCATCTCATTTTGTTGTTGGGTGCCAGTTTCGGTTGTTGGGGTGAACTGAAGTGTTGTTCAAAAGTTTTTTTCCTGTATGCATAAATGTCACTGTTGCTGGCTTTTTTTTTAGTTCCCCACCTTGCTTTTATGTTTCATATTTTTCTGTAAACCTGGGTTTGTGGAAACATACTTTAAGCAGTGTATGCCCCCTTACAAATTTTTTTTAATGATGCACTGGGGCCAACTGGGGCTATCAGTTATATATGATATGAGGTAAACTCAGGTTGTTGTAATTACAACAAAAGCTTAACTCTAACTCAGATATACAGTGCCCTTTTTAAAAAAGGATTGCATAACTGTGAAATACATAAGATCTAGGGGTCAATTTACAAATATACCCAAGAAGCTCTTTGACTCACAATGAAGCCATTCTCAAGAGATACGTCTGTTCAGAGTTTCAGCTACCATTATTTAAGTTCATTAATGCAATAATGAAATTTAAAGTTGCATTATGATTTTTCCCTTCCAGGATTATCTGTCCCTAAGAATCAGGATGGGTCACATTTACCACTGATAGCAGGGGGGAGCAGGAGAGGGAGTAGATAGGTACTGTTGGGAACAGCAACAGCAAAGCTAAGAGAAGAAAGGGTTAAGTTTAAAAACACTTCTCACCTTGGCTGCTGCTGCTTCTAACAGCTGTTGCCCACCTCTATCCTTGTTAAAATCAGAGAGACTCAGCTAGTTTTGGAAAACAATGTCCCATCTGCAGTGTTAGGGGTGATACAGAACTTTTTGACGCTGCAAGAGAGCCTCCATTTATGGCAGTGGAGAAGAACTGAATGAGTTGTCAGGTGCAGCAACAGCCAAGCTAAGAGATAAGTGGTTTGTGTTTGTTGAAAATAGTGTGTTGCAAGCAACAGCCTAATTAATTATGCAAAATTGGAGGTTATATAAACTTTTCAAGAATTTGCAGGATAAGTACATCTGAGGGGCAACATTTGTAAGGTTTTATCTCCTGTGACATATATTAAACAACGATTTTTACTTGACATTTTTTAGAAATGCTATTCATTTTCTCTTTGTTATGTAGCATAAATGCATGCAGCCCAGAGACTTTGTTGAAAAAACTCCAGAAAATGATCGGAGATTACAAAAAAAGCTGAAGACTATGGCTAAAGATTTGGATGTACAGAAAGCAGCAACAGGCGAGTATGAGGTCTTAAGGACTGCCTGTTCCCACATGAAGCTTCTTGAACATTACATCTTCAGAGGCCCTGCTAAAGGTGCTGCTGTCATCTGAAACTAGATGGATGGCAATTTGAGCAAAGGCCTTCTTGGTCATGGCACCAAAACTCAGAAATGGCCTCCCCAGAAAGATGTCTGTTCTTTTCTATCACTTTCTTCCACCAGTGGGTGAAGGCTTTTTTGTTTCGTTTTGCTTTACCTTATTGCTATTTGTTCTTGTGTGTTTTAATTGCTGTTTTACACACATACATATACTTCATCTTCGTTCTTCTGTGCCTCCACACATGGGGACTGCGCAGGCGCAGGCCAGCCGCCGGAGAATTTTCTAGAGCTTCCATGGCTCCGAAGGGGCCGTTTGTCGCGCGCCTCAGCGACCGTTTTCCCGCCCAAACGGTCACGTGATCCTCCAGCGACCAACGGCCCCTTCCCTCAGTTCTCTTCTTGCCGCCGCTTGGAGAGAACGTGAGCTTCGTTGCTCTGTGCTTTTGTGCTTCGTGCTTTATTCTGACTGATTGCTTGGCTTTTGACTTCGGACTTCGTGACCTCGACTATTCTTCGGATCTCGTTTTGGACTTTGTTGTGGACTCGGTAATTTGACTCGGACTGTTTTGACCTTCCTTTCGCGTGCCCCTGAAGATGGCCTCTAACGCTCTCTTCAAGCATTGCCTGCAATGCCACACTAAAATGGCCAAGACCGATGGCCATGAACTGTGCCTGTTCTGTTTGGGGGAGACCCATAATGTGACGGCCTGTAAGATTTGCCAGGGCTTCACCAGCAAGGCCCGACAGGAGCGCAAGGCCCGACTTAACTCCTCCCTGTGGCAGAAGGTCATGTCCGGAGGCGCTCCGTTGCCCTCCTCCAAGGCCGGCCCAAGCCCCTCTGCCGAACGGCATTCAAGAGCTGGCTCAGTGGCCTCCGCGAGGTCGGGGTCGAAACCGCGTCCCCCGAGTACCTCGGCGTCGAGAGCGGCCTCTCCAGCGCAGGGACCGGTGCGGCCGCCCCGTAGCGCGTCATCTACCAGGTCGGATCCGAGACCTACGTCGGAACCGAGGATCCTGGTACCGAGTCCCCGGTCGGAACCGACGTCCGGATCGGTTCCGATGAAGCCTAAGAGGTCGAAGCCGAGGTCCCCTTCGAAGGCGAGGAGCGCGTCGGTTCCGAGGTCTTCTTCGGAACCAGCGAAGAAGAAGAAGAAGACCAAGCATCATCGGTCGCCGCGTCCCGCTCCTCAGGAGGAGGTCATCGTGCTTCCTCACACGCCTTCCCCTCATCTGGGCTCCCCGGAGCCAGAAGACATCTCCGTGCCGGTGCCGGATCCGATGGCCTTCGAGACGGTGCCCGCAGAGTTCTCGTCGGGGCCGGAGCCGAGCCCGCGCCGTCGGGGCCGACCATCGCTTCCCCTTCGGTCGCCGAGGCTGGAACCGAGCCCGTCTCCTCGTCGGAGCCGTCCGTCGACTGCCCGTTCGTCTCCACCTCCGGTCGGTCGTGAGCGGCATGGTTCCGGGGACAGTGTCCGATCAGTCCGGTCCACTGCGTCCCGGCATCGACAGGCTTCCTACCTCCCCTCGCCATACCGTTGCCAATGGGAGGGGGCACCTGCGGGCTTCTCCGTGTCGGAACCGAGGCCTTCGACATCGAGGTCTGCGTGGGCTCCCCCTCCGCTCCAGGTTCCGGAATCCCAGCTCGGTTCCGATGAGGAGGATGTGGAGAGCTTTGGCGGCTACCAGTCGGAGTCCTGGTCCGAACCATCGCCAGCGGAGGAGCTAGTGCCATCTGCGGACTCCCCATTCGAGGACCTCCGCATCTACGCCGACCAGATGGCAAGGATGGCCAAGGCTCTCGAGATGGACATCTCTTCGGCAGTCCCCCAGACCAAGGACAAGCTCCTCAAGCGTATCTATGGGGATAATCCGGCGTACGTTGGCTTCCCCATGCTTGAGGGTATTGAGGAGATTGTGGAGAAGGTGTGGCAGGTGCCCTGTGATCAACCCCCAACGTCCAAGCGCATCGAGCAGCTTTACAAGATCAAGCAGGGCACCTGGCCGGCGTTGGTGAAACACCCTCCACCTTCCTCCTTGGTCACAGAGGAGTTCAACCCCCGACGATCGGGTCACTCCTCGGTACCTGCCGATAAAGAGGGCAAGAAGCTGGATGCCATGGGCAGGCGCCAGTACATCGTCGCTTCGCTGGGTCTGAGGATTGCCAACTACCAGACCATCATGGCAGGGTACCAGCTGTACCTCTGGGAGAAGTTGGCATCCTATACCCGGGACCTCCCTCCTGAGCAGAAGGCTGTGGTGTCCCTGCTGCAAACAGAGGCTGTCCGGCTGTCTAAACAGCAAATGAACGCTGGGAGCCACGCTGCTGACACTGCTGCTAGGGGGATGGCGTCGGCGGTGGTCCTCAGGCGCCACTCTTGGTTGCGGTCGACGGCCCTGTCCCAAGAGGTGCGTTCCAGGGTGGAGAGCATGCCCTTTGAAGGGGACTCGCTGTTCTCCAAGTCCACCGACGAGACCCTGAAGAAAAAGAAGGAGGACAGGCAGACGGCGTGGTCTTTGGGTCTGGCTCCAGCGGACAAGCCCTCCTCCAGGCCACGGTACGCTCCCCGGTCCGGCCCTTACCACTACCAGGGCAGATACCAACATCAGCGACCGGGCTACCAGCAGTATCCTGCATACCAGCAGCGGCCTTACCCTCCCGCACAGCAGCAGAGGAGGCGTCGGCCCTTCAAGCCTCGTCCGGCACAACAACCAGCCCAGCAGAAAGATCAGCAGGGCGCCGGGAGGCAGTACTGACGGGTCACGCCAGCCGTATCCCCGAACTTTTCGGACAGACTGAGTCCACTCCTCTCTGAGTGGGAGTCAATAACATCTGACTCATGGGTCTTAACAATTGTTGAAATGGGATACGGGCTGGAGTTTGTTGAGCTGCCTAGGTGCAGTTCACCCCTGACAGCTGTCAATAACACTATGGCCGAGCTGGATGCGGAGATCGTGTCGCTCTTGGCCAAGGGTGCTGTGGAAGAATTGCCCTATGAGGACTCTGTAAAGGGTTTCTTCTCTAGGTTCTTCCTGGTCCCTAAGAAGGATGGGGGCTTACGTCCCATTTTAGATCTGAGGGGCCTTAATGCCTTCCTCAAGGTGACCAAATTCAAAATGGTTACGTTGGCGGCTGTGATCGCCTTGCTGAAACAGGGAGATTGGTTTGCGGTTCTTGACTTAAAAGACGCATACTTTCACGTGGGCATAAGGAAGGAGCACAGAAAATACCTGAGCTTTGTTTACCGGCAAAGGGCTTTCCGGTATAAGGTGCTCCCCTTTGGCCTGTCCACTGCCCCACGAGTGTTCACTAAATGTGTGGCCCCTGTGGTTTCCTTCCTACGGGAAGAAGGCTGTACCATCTTTCCGTACCTTGATGACTGGCTCATCGTAGCTGAATCAGAGTCTAGGCTGGTGCAGGACATTGGCCTGGTACTTAGCACTTGCCAACGCCTGGGGCTCCTGGTGAACTTGGAGAAATCCAAGTTGGTGCCCAATTGCAAGGTGTCCTACATTGGTGCACTGTTAGACTCTGTGGAGGGTAAGGCCCTGCTCCCCTTGGAGAGGGCTCGGTCCCTAAGGGGTCTAGTGTCCATGTTCAAGAGGAACCGATTCCAGTCTGTGTGCACTATCCAGTGCTTACTAGGGCATATGGCAGCGGCCACCTCGGTGGTGCCTTTCGCTAGGCTGCGTATGCGCCCTCTCCAGAACTGGTTTGTGCGGAGGTACGATGCTCTGCTGCACCCTCCGTCCCTCAAATTCTCTATCCCGAGGGTCATCCTTTCCTCCTTGGACTGGTGGCTGTCTGATGACAACTTGTTTAGAGGGACCCCTTTTGGGTATCAACACCATGACATCACGGTTACCACTGATGCCTCTCTGTTGGGATGGGGGGCTTACTGTGGTGATGTGTCTGTGCAGGATGTCTGGTCTGACAGGGAAAAGACCCTCCATATCAATGTGCTTGAACTAAGGGCCATTCGTTTCGCACTTGTGTCTCTTACAGCACTGCTGAGGAATCGTCAGGTCTTGGTGCAGACGGACAACACGACTGCCATGTACTACGTGAATCAGCAGGGGGGCACAGTGTCCATGGCCCTGTGCCGGGAAGCCACACTCACTTGGCAGTGGGCTATCAAGAACGGCGTGTCGCTCCGTGCTATACACGTGGCTGGGTCAGACAATGCCCGGGCAGATGCCCTCAGCAGAGTCCCTCTGCTGGACCACGAGTGGGAACTGAACGTAGAGTGCGTTGGGCCGATCTTCCAGATGTGGGGTCATCCAGTGATAGACGTGTTCGCCACTGCGGCAACCACCAAGGCCCACACGTTCTGTTCCAGGGCAGGGAGCGACCCCCTCTCTATTGGGGATGCCTTCCAGTTTACGTGGACGCAGGGCTTGCACTACATGTTTCCTCCATTCCCCTTGATTCCCAGGGTCCTGTGCAAGATAGAGGAAGACGGGACGGACTGCATCCTGGTGGCCCCCTTCTGGCCACGGCAGGTTTGGTTCCCGAAGCTCCTGCGGATGTCCCAACGGACATATGTGAGTCTGCCCCCTCGGCAAGACCTTCTCCTAAACGGGAGCCTAGTCCACCACGATCCCAGGAAGCTGCACCTAACGGCTTGGCGGATCGTTCCTCCCCTGTAGGCTTTACTGACGAGGTACAGAGGGTCATCCTGAATGCTCGTCGGCCATCCACTAGGCGCGCTTATGCGGCCAAGTGGCGCAGGTTTGAGCTCTGGGCACTTGCCAGAGGAGTGGTGCCTGACAGCAGTCCCTTGGGGGTTGTGTTCGAGTATTTGTGCCACTTGCGTGGCCTGGGCTTGAAGGTGTCCTCCCTCAAAGTACACTTGGCAGCGATATCAGCTGCTCACGCCCGAGTTGAGGGTGCTACAGTGTTTTCTCACCCACAATCCCGCCAGTTCCTTAAGGGCATGTGCAATCTTTACCCACCTGTGTCGGCGCCAGTGCCTCAGTGGTCGCTGTCCTTGGTGCTCTCACGTCTCATGTTGCCTCCATTTGAACCTATGGCTACATGCCCCTTGGATATGCTCTCCTACAAGGTAGCATTCTTGGTGGCCGTCACATCGGCCAGAAGGGTCAGTGAGCTGTCTGCGCTGCGGTCTGACCCTCCCTTCCTTGTGTTTCATCCCAACAAGGTGGTCCTGCGTCCCTGCCTCGGGTTTCTGCCCAAGGTGGTGTCCGCTTTCCACCTCTCGCAGGATATCTCACTGCCTGCATTCTTTCCTCAACCTTCCTCTAAGGGGGAAAAGGCCCTCCATTCCCTAGATTTGAAGAGGGCCCTAGCCTATTACCTGGATAGGACGAAGGGGTTCCGCTCCAGTCCTCACCTGTTTGTATGTTTTGGGGCCAAGGACAAGGGTAACAGGGCTTCCTCACAGACCCTGTCTAGGTGGATTGTGACGGCCATTAGCAAGGCCTATTCCCTGGCAGGGGTGGCTTGCCCGCTTCATGTCAGAGCCCACTCCACGCGGTCCCAAGCATCCTCTTCGGCACTCCTCAGGGGGGTGCCCCTGGTTAACATTTGTAAAGCAGCCACATGGTCCTCTGCAGACACCTTTGTCAGGCATTACGCCGTTGATGTCAATGCGGAGCAGGATGTATCTGTGGCCAAGGCTGTCTTACACTCCCTTTTTTCCTGAGGGAGTTTTGGAATGACTTTCTTGGCGTACCTGTTGGGTACCCTTGAGTGAAAGTGTGTATATATGTACCTGGGGGTGTGTATATATGTAAATATTGAGTATTTATGTGTCCTTACACGGTATTTTTTACATAGATGTATATATGCATATCTATTTATTGTTGATCTTGTTGCTTAATAAAATTGTGTTGGACTTCACCCCCGCCTTCCTTATTGTGTGAAGCTTGGTACACTCCCATGTGTGGAGGCACAGAAGAACGAAGATGAAAACAGGGTTAACATACCTGTAACTTATGTTCATCGAGTTCTTCTGTGCTGACACACAACCCTCCCTCCTACCCCGCTGTGAACTCCAATGCACGATATTGTGATGGCTGTAACGGAAATTGGTGTTTTAAGGTGTTATGGCTGAAGTGTGTTGGTCAAGCGGCGGCAAAGGAGAACTGAGGGAAGGGGCCGTTGGTCGCTGGAGGATCACGTGACCGTTTGGGCGGGAAAACGGTCGCTGAGGCGCGCGACAAACGGCCCCTTCGGAGCCATGGAAGCTCTAGAAAATTCTCCGGCGGCTGGCCTGCGCCTGCGCAGTCCCCATGTGTGTCAGCACAGAAGAACTCGATGAACATAAGTTACAGGTATGTTAACCCTGTTATATTCTGTGTTGGTGGCCTTAACTGGGTAGAAAGGTGAGATACCAATTATTTTAAATAAAAGATCTGTTCATGCTATTAACTTGAACCATTACACTGGAAACAAATACTAGTGAAAATTGGCTATCATCTCAAGATAAAGTTCTTCAACTGTAATTATAAAATGATATCAACAATTGTAGATAATACTTTATTTATTTATTTACCTTCCCTGCCCCCCATAGCCTTTCCTGCTTATTTCTCTCCTTCCCACCCACCTTTATCTGCCCCTGTCTTTCCCCCGTCTTCACTTTTCCTTCCTCATTCCTTCCTCCTGGCAGCCTCCATATGTTCATCTTTCGCTACATCTTTCTCTCCTTCAAACCCACTAAAGAACTTACCTTTTATCTGACTCCATATTCATCTATACTTATTAATTTACTTCATTTATATACCACCATTCTCCACAATGGGAACTCAAAGCAGCTTACATCATTCTTCTTGCCTCCATATTATCCTCACAACAACCCTGTGAGTTTGGGTAGACGGAGAGCCTGTGACTAGATCAAATATAGTGAGCTTCCACCGCACAGAGATGATTCAGATGTGGGTTTCCCACATCCTGCTCTAAAACCCTAACCACTACATTGACTTGTGGGGAAGGGGGCTGCTGTTGAACAGTGGCAAGCTGCCAAGACCAGGTGAGTCATACTTTCAAGTCGTATGGTGGTTGCTTCTGGGCTTGGCCCCAATAAGTTCTCCCTCAAAGGCCTAAGCAATCCTGGAAAGGGCCTTGCCCCCTCCCCCTGCCCTTTGTTGACAAAAACTAAGCCTGGAATAATGGTTAAACTGTTATGGTTGTCTAGCAACAGCCACTGCAGGCATCTGATTAAAGTTACAGGTACTCCTTCTACCATTTGGGGTTTTTTTTACACACGCCATTTTTTTTCAAGATTTCATATTTTTCTGCAAACCAAGGGCATTTCTCAGGTGTGTACAAAGATCTGTCTTGTCCGTTCATGGCACCAGTTTACAGATTTTAAGTATACCCAGGTCAGGGCCACTTGGCAATTAGTATATCAGATTACAGGATAAGGGGAAAAGAGGGCCAAGAACATTATGTTATCTTCCTCCATTCTTTCCTTCTCCCACACTCATGGATTTGTTGTGGGATAGGGGAGACAAAGGAATAAAGATAATTTTTTTCTCTTGAAACTCCAGTAATCTTTCTTTCAATGACCATTTCCCCCCCAAAGCACTCACTGAAAAGAGGAAACGAGTGAGATGTTGCATATGAAAGAAAGTATTTTGATTAATAAATATTTTCCTGAAATAACAGGAGGTTCATCTTTGTTCTTCTGTGCAATCCCACATTGGGACTGCGCATACGTAGGTGAAATTTCTGTCACTTCAAAACTATTCCAACAACTAACAATAGCTGAATCACGCACCATAAGAAATGTCAAGGTCAAGTCCCAAAGTCAAACCACAAAGCAGTAGATAAAGATAGCATGGAGCTCACAAGCAAGGATCTTTTCTTTGCGGCAGCTGAGAGAGAACTGAGGGGAAGGGGGTCACTTCTCCCGGGTAGTCACGTGGCCGTTTAGGCGGGAAAACGAGCAATTAAGTGACGGTGAGAAGCAGCTTCTAATGGAGCTTTATAGAAGCAACAGAAACTTCTCCAGTCAGCTGGCCTGGATGTGTGCAATCCCAATGTGTGCCTGCACAGAAGAACTCAATGAACAATGGTCATAGGTACAACCCTGTTTTTCTCTCATCAGTAGAGACAGTTCCGCCCCATCCCTTCCTCCAAATTTAGACTCCTATTGCTTGTGTACATACAAAGACCAGCCTTGTTATTGGAAAAATATGTAACATTACAAAGCAGCCTTCTTTTTAAAAACTGCTGTGTTGAAATATTAAAGATGTGTATAATTAACAACAAGCTTCCATTCATGGATGTACTATAGTGCAAATGCAAAAGTTATCTATGTGAATCCTTTATATCCAGCAATTGTCTTTCCATTGTTCTTCACAATCAGGGAAGCAATGACTCGCTTTAGTTTCAGTCTGGGTCCTCATTTCCCTATCTTGTCCTATTCTTCGTCAACTACTATGACCAGTACTGCCTTTCTAACAGCTTTTAAAGCATTCTAACACAGGACACAACCTTTCAAATGGGTCAAAAAAGCATAAACCATCTGTTCACGGTTAGCATAATTATGATCCTATTATTTAAATATATTTTAAACATTTGTGAAAGCTCAGGTCAAAGCCTATTACATGATTTCTACAAAAAACCCAGAGATTTATATAAATATATAAACAATGGTTTATAATTTATCATTACAGGAATGAGCTCATCCTTGGGTTGCCTTTTCCTATTCTCTTACTTGTTGCTGAGAAAAGAATCACTTCAGTTTTCACAATAATCCACTGTGAATCCACAAACTATAATTTGTTCTCTTCAAAACATTGTAATCCTGGTTTGGGGGAAAGGTGCCGTGATTTGATTTTCTTCAGAAGTGAATAATATCTAAGCCATACATGAGGGGAAGAGGGGAAGGAAGCTGTTTTACTCTGAGTATTTTCAGTGTTTGTTCCTCTATCGTTGCCATATTTTGTCATTAAGTATACCAATAGATATGGCAAAAGACATTGTTATATAAAAGTAGATTTCAAAATACTGCTTTTTTCCTTCAGAAGTTGCCTGCTTTTTTCCTTCAGAAGTTGTCTGCTCTTCCTAATAACTTTCCAATTATAACTTTTTTAGAAATGGATATACCGGTTTTATTATTTGAAGATGATGGTTCTCTGTTATACAGCCCAGCAAGTAAAATTAAATATGAGTGCAATGCAATGGAAAGAAGAATAAAGGACATGAAGGAGAAAAGAGAAAATCTTTCCCCTACAGGTATGGTGATATGTCTGGTCTATAGAACTGCCATAGGTTTGCCCCTGAATTTGGCTCTACTTTCCTCAGTCTTTATCCAGTTATATTATGTAAAATACTTAAGTTGTACTGTCTTTGACTGATACGTGCTTTCACTCATGGAAAAGATCATCACTCCTAATAATGATTAATTTTTATTTACATGGATTACATTTTAGTAAAGTAAGAATCCTGAAATGCTTGATTTGAACATTTACTCTCTTGATGTGTTTGCTCATAGTCTAATCAGATTTGAACAGAGCCTGCAAAACAGCAATTTAAGTATGTTTTGGGGTGTAGATTTGTCCGTGGATGGTTTTTTCAGTATCCAAAAAAGTTAATAAAAAAAAAAAACGAAGGGGCTTGTGGAGTGCAAGAATGCTCCTCTCTGATGTGTATTGAGTACGAGGTTGTGTGAGACGGCAAATGAGGCCCCTACCAACTCTCTTTACATTCTCTTTGATCCACTTGGGTATTATACACAACAGTGTTATATATGGTATGGACATTCATCTTCTGTGTTACAATATTTCATATTTTTAAGTTTGGGGTGGCACTGATCTTTTAGGCTATAATGTGGAATGAATCGAAATAGAACTAATTTATAATCCTCACACGATTTATTAACAGCACTTTGGGGCAGCCATTTTGGTAAGTAGCTCTACTTGACTGTGACAGCCTAAGTATGTTCTCAGTTTGGTAAAACTTTCTTGAGTGCAGTAGCTAAAGCTGTAACTTCACAAGCAAACACTCTGGGTTAAAGCCAACCAGCTTTTCCACTGGTATAAAAGGGAAGGAGGTCCCCTTCACTAAAAAAGACTATTCAGGAGGAAATCATACAAGCTTCATGGACAAAAACCATATGGGATAGAGCCTGTAGTAAGGAGGGGAATTAGCTGAGACTGAATGAGAAAGCTGAATGGCTCCAGCCTTCTGTGATGATGTTGAATATGTCCTGGGGTGGGAATGTTCTGCCTGTCAGGTTCAGGAATTCGTCAAAACAGCTCCTGTTTCTTCACTGAGGATGTAGCAGAGCTGAAGTACTAAAACACACTCTCTCAGTGATATTTTAAGCCTGAACACATATAAAATATTTGAAATAAAGTCTCTCAAATGAATATTAGTATCTTGGAACAAGCCTAAATTTAGAATGAATTCTTAAAACTTCATTTATCCTGAAACCCCTATTTTTAGCTTCACAGATGTCTCAGGTATCAGGCTTCAGTTCTGTTCAAGCAACACAAGAACCAGTTCTTGTTTCTGCCAGTTCAAGTTGGGCATTATCAGGTAAACAATATAAAACTTCTGAAAAAAAGGTATTGAACTTAAATTTAATGGCTTGAATCCAATAAATTGTGAACAGCAATTACCTGTTTCTGCTTGCGTCGGCAGAAGAGGGAAAAAGAGGCAGTTTTACTTGATTTTGCAATATATCCATTCTCAACATAGATCTGACAGTGGATACTTAAATTCAGAAACTGCAGCCATGAGCAGACAAGAAGACAGGTTTTCTACAAACCTGCAGAAAAATCTGAAATCTAAAAAATAAAAAAGGAAGGCTGAGATCCAGTGTTGTGTAGTGGTCAAAGTGTCATACTAGAATCTGGGAGGCTCAGGTTCAAATCCCCACTCTGCCATGGAAGCTTACTGGGTGACCCTGAGCCTGTCAGGATCTCTCTGCCTAATTTATCTCACATGGAGGATCAAGTGGAGGAAAGGATGATGGTGTAAGATGCTTTGGGTCCCCACTGGGGAGAAAGGCTTAATATAAGTGAAGCAAATAAATAGTAAAGTTAAAGACTAGGGGAGCAGATAAAAGAATGGTTGGTTGGTAAGTGGGAAGGAGAGAAGGAGGCAGAGAAAGGGGAGAAAATGTGGGGGCTTCCAAGAAGAGAGAAAAAGAAAATAGCGTGGGGAAGGAGGAAAGTGAAATGACCCATGCAAGTCCTTGTGGGTTCCCCAGTTGTGAATACCTAAAGAACAGTTTCTGTAGTGAGCTAGTTAACCCCGAATTTGTTGAGAACAAGTTGCACAGTATTAAATTTTCTTGTGAATTTCTACTACAGTAGAATTAATGAGTGTGATTTTTTTTTTTTAAAAAAAAGAAGAATGGTCTATTTTGGCTAGCACTGAACTGATGCATCTCAAAAAGATGTTGGTTCAGTCTATTACCATTTTAATAATGAGATAATTGTTTTCATTAACATTCTAAGATATTTCTTTAAAAGCTCAGGTGTACAAATTTAAAAGAATTTCTTGTAGTACCTGTAGCGATAAATAGCATGTTGTTATTGTTGCACATGATGGGAATTGAGATGTAAAATTTCTGGAAATAATAAATGATGTATTTTATAATATTAAAGAAGAGTAAGTTCAGGTTGGATAGGAATTTAAGGGTTCCCCTCCTATTTTTTCGTGAAAGTTTTCATTGGGGGGGGGGGAATAAAACACTGTAGCTGGTTGGGTGGTCTCATGGAGGCTGACCGGCCAATTGGAGGGAAGGGCCTGCTCCAACCACTCAGGCTGACAAAGCAGTAGGCCAGCAGTAGGAGAGAGAAAGTGCTGTGGGGGAGGTCTGGGCAGGCCAACAGCAATGGTAGGTCAGAGGCAGACAAGGCAGCAGAGCCCATAACAGCACTGGAGCATCCAGGATAAAGGGTGGGGTTGCAGGAGCCTTGAGTCCAAAGGTGAGCAACACGCCAGAGCCAAGCATGGCTTAGGGAGAGCCCAATGAGGAGTTCGAGTCCCCAGAGCTTCCAAGGGCCCAAGACAAGCTGGAAGGGTGGAGGGACCAGATGCTGAGAGGTGAGATTGAGGGATTGGGCCCAGCTGAAGCCTCATGGGTTGCTCATGAGGGAAGGCATGCAGGTGTGAAGAATCCATGGGATACCACAAACTGCAAAAGAGAAGTAGGTACCAGTGGGCAGGAAAAACTTTTAAACAGCCTAAGGAAGAACCCTTGGGAACCCACTCATGGTTGAGCAGTCGGGGACCCAGTCTGAGGTCACAGGTGCTTGTGACACCCTAATTTTTTCCTTGACTTCAATTTATAATTTAGCATGTAAAATTGTATTAACTAACATATTTAAGTAATGCTAAAATCAAATGCCTTGTTTTTCTACAAACAAAATTGGAAAAATGTCCATTACTTAAGAGAGCGGTGCAAACTACTGCATCCTATGCCACCTTAGCAAGTATATCTTAATTTTTGCCATCTGAGAAGTTGAGATGTAAAAGTTAAAGCAGACAACAAATTTTGTAGTGAACAAAAGAGAATGTACAGTTTGGTCAGAACTGCTAGCATATTTGGATATCAAGTTAAACTTTATAACAGTGAAACCACTAGGCTTTATAATAGTGTATTATCAAACATTAGCATATTTTGCTAGTATTATTCACATTTAAACCATAATTCTTGCACCAGAAAATCTTGTGAAAGATTTGGGGGGGTGGGCCTGGGTGTTCCTAAATATTCTGGGTTTTGTTTCAAGGCATCTCTAGCTGGGAAGCACATGCATCAACTTCCCAACAAGTTTAATTGTGACAGAACAATTGCTTGTATTCTTAGGCATAAGGATATGAAATCCCTTGTGAGCAAATAAGAAGAATCCCTCTGTCTATGGCAACCAATTCTGCTATTATTGTCCATTTCACAACCTGAAAATAAGTTCAGTCTGGAGAACATTAAACACCTTTAGTCCCATTGAAATGAATTGTACTTAACTGTATGTTTAAGATCTGTGGATTTAAATGATACTTAGACGTGCCTGACAGACCTGTGTGTTAGATCCAAACGACTGTGAGTAGAGCTTCACTTGTGGAATGAATCTTTCCTGTCTCCTCTTCCTTGCTGCAACACCTTGTGCTCTCCAAAACTGGCTCCTTGGGGTTTGGGAATTATTTAGAAGAGTTGGTGTGCTGCAGTAGAAAGGGGAAGCAGCAAATAATGCTTACCCTCCTTGGTTATGTGAATGGAAGTGCCTTTCCTCTTGGCAGAAGAGAGGCTCTGGATCCAGCCTTCTATTTTCAGGTGCACAAAGCTGCTTACACTTGGAGGTCATAAATCCATTTCAAGCAAGACTAAATTACTTCTGTGCTGGTGGTGGTGATGTGACAAATACATAAGTGTGTGGTTTGCATATTGCAGTGCACTTGTGATTTTTCAAGTGGTATTTAGGTAGAAAAACCATCAATACCTTTTAACCAAGTAAAACAGGTCAAATACTGTATTTTGTTTTGTTACTTCATTAAGATTTTTGCTGATTCTGATTTTAATATCTTGTAGAAGAAGAGAGCAGTGATCCTTTAAACTCAAGCTTTGCTGACTTGTGGGGAAACTCTGAATGCAGGAGTCTTAGAAAGAAATCTTCCAACTCTTCATTTGAAGTTTCGGCTACTCCTGATGTTTCTGCAGCTGGATTAGGAAGCTCTCCATTCTTCACAGATGACAGCAAGAATTTAAGTCCAAAACAACCAAGTGGCAAACATTTACAAAAAAGCCTGATTCGGCCAAAAATCTTCAGCTTGGCACGGGATTTTCTAAGCAAAGAGGCTGAATTTGAAATGCCCTCTCCACAAAAACACAGTGATCTTCCACATGCAAGCAAGTTGGACTATAGATGTTCTTCAGAAAAATTGATCCATGTGGAATCTGCTGAAAGTTCCAGCATCCTCTCATATTCAGAAATGGACAATGACTACATTGCTGATTTCCGTTCAACTAATTTAAACCTTTCCTCACTGAAAAGTGATTGTGCTTCAAGTAGCAAACAACAAAGAAGATCCAAAAGGAGATCAAGTATTAGACCGAACACTTCAGCATTATGCCGAAGAGAGTTTCAGAATGACTTTTTGCCAGCTGTGCTCACTCCTACTAAGTCTGCTGTAGACCAAGATTCTTCTTACGAAGATTATTTTTCACCGTCTAATTTAAATAAAAGTAAGGTAGAAGTTACCCTTCCTTTTCCAAACCTGCAGAAATTGCAGAGTCCTAGTAGAATGGTTTACAACTGTAGCCCTTCTCAAACTAAGCAAGAGGCAGTGTTGCAAAAATCCAATACGAAAGAGAAAACTGTGAGCAGAAAGAGGAAAAAAATGGCTGATAATAATGAGAATATTGCAAGAAGTGACTGCATGCAATCTGTATCTTCTCATAGTAAAGACAGTGCAACTTTAAACTCTGTGTTACCAGGGGGAAAGATGAACACTGTAGAAAGCCCAGACTGTCTTCTCAATCTTAACTTTCAGAAAAAGATGCCCATAACCACTGAAAATAGATGCTGTCTTACACTTGGTAAGTTGCTACTACAATGTGGACAGCTAGAGAGATCAGTGGATCAGGAAAGTCTGGCACCAACACCTTAGAATGGGAACTTGTTTTCCAGATCTCATGCTATGTATTGATTATTTCAATCAAAATGTATAGTTGCTAAGTGTAACAGTGTTATGCATTCTGAATATGGATTTCAAGATCATTCTTAAAATCCAAAATCAGACATACTTGTATATTAACTAGTGATCCTTGAGGAGAGTGAACTCCCAAGAACTATATCATTTGAAAATTCCTTGTCAGTAACTACTTTGAAAGGAAATAAAGAAATGCAAAATGGTACAGAGAACTGAATTTACGGAAGTGATCGGAACATTCTGGTGCAGATTTCTGACTTTGTACTGTTACGTACAAGTAACTTGAAACTCTGTGCCTTCTTTAGCATTGTTAAATCTGGAAACCTCTAACACTGGGCTGTGTCTTAAAAACTCTTGACAAATAACACTGATTTGCTTGAACTTTGCTTAGAAGAATGTTAGTGGAACTGTAGATTCTACTGATCTAAATGTCTTTGAAGCAAATACTATGGTTACTGATAAAAATGCTGCTCTGGTTTGATATCCAGTGATTGAGCTGTCTAAAAAGTCATATGAGCTGAGCAGTTACTTTTAGATTTTAACTGTACTTTTTGATATGGAACACAATTATGAATAATTTCACTTTGTGTATAATGTTAGCCACACTTATACACGGGAGGACTTGTTTAGATATTTGAAAGGGCAATAAATGATAATGAAAATGGATACTTGTTTTAAATGGGTTCTGAGAATGGAAGACTTCTTAAATGTTTTGATCATGGACACTGAAGGTGATCATTATTGTGAAGAGCACAACTACTTAAAATGAGCCCGCTTGTGGGGTGGGCAGAATACAAATATGATATAAATAAAATAATAAATTTTGAATGTCTGGTGTAAACAGATTGATTGATACAGGAGGTTTGACTGTAGTATGAATAAAAAAGCCTTTCAAGTGTATGAGAAACCTCTCGTTTTTAAATCCTAATAAGCACTTGGGCCTTGTCAGGTATTACCTTACGCATTATGGAAGCTTGCTTAAGGCATGCTACCTTTCTATACTGCTCTGGAAGCATGCTAAAATCCAGGTAACATAGGGAAAGTTTGCATCACAGTTCTTTTCCATAGCAGCATTAACTTAGGCAGCCATTTCATTTTGACTGCAGCTGTTTGTCATATTATTCCTTTATTTTTCTAAAGCAGCTGGGGCAGAAAAGAAACTTCCTCTGGATCTCAGCAAGGATACTTCAACCAATTGCTTCAAAATTTAAACAGAGATCTTATGTTTTTCAAATGGCATTTTATTGCCATTTAATAGTACAACCCTTGCCACTGGCCAGTGTTCCCATCCTGCTTCTTTCCTACATCATCATCCAGGTCGTTGAGCTTAGAATCGGTGCCCTCTTAAGGTCCTCGTTCCTTTCTCTCCCTACGTAATTAACAGGGTTGCAACCTATGAAGACGTTCATGATGTATTGCTTGTGGAAAATCGCACATAGGGAATGAAAAGTACAAAGCTCTGCAAATTATGACTGGTTGTCTAGCGGCCAGTGATGCTTAGCTGTCAAAAAAAGCAAAGTATGCCTTATGTATGACTTATGTTGCTGTTATTTGTGCTATCCTGTAAGGGATTCTGCAGGAGAAATGCCTTTATTTGCTGTCAGTAGCTTTTAAAAAACTTATTCCTGCAATAAATGCCAGAAGCTTTTTCTGCTAGATGCCAAAATTTATGGTTACCATTCCAATCTATTGAAACAGTTCCTCTGGAAGTCCAGTTATGTTTGCGATTATTTCTATAACCACTAGGCAGAGAATCATAAACATTTCAGCTAGCACTTCACAGTTGCCAGAAGGTACAGTGTATATATATTGGCAAGGCTTAAAAATGAAGCTATGTATTTAAGGCCAGTATCCAAAGAATAAGTAAGAAAGAGAACTGCGTGTAGCTGGAATGTACCTCTGCGAAAGAAATAGTTTGTTTCTTTGACAGTGTGAAGTTCTATGGTGAAAAAAAAATCAGTTTCATACAAGGTGTTTTTCTATGTGTATATGCCCCTTCTTTGTAATTCAGCTTGTTACAAAATCATAAAAAACTGATGACAAACCGAGCTGCTTGAAATAAACTTCAGTGGCAGAATTATGTTTTCTCTTACAATAATTATGAAAGTAAGAGTCTCTGTGCACACACACAGGGACGCTTAAGTGTAGGGAGATGCAATGTTAGCTGGGAAGCATAGTTTACCTCTCTATATAAGAGTAATTTAAAAATACAGAGCCTTCTCTCTCTCAGAGGATTTGTTAATTTCATCTTTTCCTCCCCAAGAGAGGGAGGTGAAACTGACAGAGCTTTCCCAGGCAGAGATGAAATTAACAAACCCTCTGAGGAGCGATCTCAAACTACCCTTATACTCTTTCCAGCTTAACATTGCATCTCCCTACACTAGAGCATCCCAGTGTAAGATGTCTCGTATAGAGACTCTACATTGGATAGCAATGAAAACAAGTTCTTATTTTTGATCATAGAGTACAGGCAGTGGGAGTGCATATTTCTTTTTTATTGGTTGTCATTGTGATTTATATTGAAAGATTACAATTCTCTAGGGAAATGAGTTTGACATCTGATTTTCTCAAACCCACAGAGTTTATATTGAGAAACCTGTGAGGAGTTTGTAGACGTGGGAAATTTGGACTTTCCCTCCATTGTCAGTCTCTTTATAGTGTGTTTTTAGTCCTATTGCAAATAATGAACATACATAAGGTAAAAAGTAACCTTCATTTAAAATACACACAGATACTGAATAACTTCTTCAGACCTCTTTAGATAGAACTCTGTAATTATTTACATTTCTGTTATTTCATTTATACCCAGCCTTTGTGCAATAGGTTACTATGAGTGTGTGTGACTGGCCCAAGATCACCCAGCAAGCTTGTATGACAGAGCGGGGATTTGAACCTGGATCTCCACTACACCACATTTTTATTGCCATTTTTTAAAAAGAGTTAAAAAAGAAGTTAAAACTTGCAGACGAAACTGGCAAAAATGTCAAGTTTTTTTAACAAATCTGTCTAAACTTTGCTTTTGAGAATCTCCTGCTGTGAATGTAATAGATTTAAAATCCTCTCATCCAGCAAAGGTTATTAGACCATAGCTGGAATCAAATTGTATCCTTACATGAGGGGTTTGCGATTGGAGAAGCCTCCTATTGGCGGAAAGAGCTAGTTTTATTCAAACAAAAGATTTAGTGGAAGGGAACCATTTGATCCAGCCAAAGGAGAAAAACATTTGTGTAATCAGAAGAGCAAGCACTGATTCCTTTGGGTTCCTCTGTGAGAACTAGCACATAAAGCTTATTGCAGAGGTCTGTGTGGCTTGTAGAAACAACCAAAGAACCCACAACAAATATCTTTAAAAACATGTGACAATGTTCTGGAATATGGGTAAATATATGGTTATACTATTGCAGTTTTGCCATGTTGCATCTAATTTTTCTCATGTTCAAGATTAACTCTGAATAAACTTGGTTTCTAGGAGATGAGAACAAATTTTGCAGGTGTGATGTCAAAGATGGTTCATCTGAATCTTTTCATAATCAATCACATGAACTTAAAGAGAAATTAGAAACCACTGGAAAAATCAAAAAGGTGAGTCTGACGAGTCAAAATATCCAGACAGCCTGATTCAACTAGAGGCCTGCACTCATGAGCAGGAGTATGGAAAGCATGTATAGCTGAATGAGGGTCAGTGTTTACTGTTACTGCATATTTTGTTCCCAGTTTTTATTTATTTTTAAGATAAATTTTGATCTGGTAGTTTTCTATAACTTGAATATCAGGGTGTATTTTATAATAGCAGTCAACAACATCAGTTCTAGTTTCTGAAGGGTGCCTGGTTGTGTGGGAAAAATCCTGCACATTTAGGTTCTGTTCCAACCTTCAGATCAATACATGAAAGCTGGGAACAGGGGCAGCAGCATAAGCCCAATCCCCCTTCCATGTGTTGATTATAAAGCTTTTGAAGACATAAAAAGGATGTATGGGGAGGGGGGGATCTTTGGGATCAGGGGCTGTTCAGGGTACAAGTCACAAAAGATTTAGTAATCAGTTCAGTGCTCAGGCCATCTCTAAAGCTCGAAAAGATGAGCTGTAACTAGTAGATTGGATTGTCTTGTAGTCTTCAGAAAAACTATAAATATAAAGCCATGTTTTTACATTATTATTAGATTGCCTGATTAGACACTTTGAAACCTTGTTTTGATCAAAAATGAGTACTTTGGTTTTTTTAAAAAAAATTAAGTATTTTTTTAAAAGCTCTGAATCAAGACGTGATTTGTATTTGTATGCTCATAACTCTAAAAAAAACCCCTGAGAACAGAATCAGAGATCCCAAGAGCCTGTTGTGTGTGCACAGAGCATGTTCTGCTTGTTCCTTCCAGCTGCAGCCATTTTGTGCTCCATTGGCTGTGTTTTAGAGGGTCACCTTGGTTTCAGGAGATTCTTTAATAGGCACAAAGGGCTTGTTAACTTCTGCCTACACAGGTTACCATCTTCAGCCTTTCGCATCTTTTCTGGTGAATTTAAAGAACTGCATATTAAGCAAAGAACTATATAATTAGTAAAAACACAAAAAAAATTCTTTTAACAAAGCCTGTTCATTTAAAAGGACGCATGTCTTCCCTTGTAATAAATATACTAGGCCAGTAAACCTACAGTTCAAGAATCCTATTATCCCAGTCAATTTATCTATATTTTGCCTTGTAGGCAAAAGTTTTAATCTTCATATATTCTACATATTCTGTGAAACTTGTAACTGTACCGACTTAATGAATATTCATATTTTTAACTTACTGTTCTTTTACATTTTTAGCCATCGAAAACATTAGTCATGACAAGTATGTCTTCTGAGTAAGTACAAAATATTTCTGTTACTTTCTACCAGTATAAAATCGGAGGTTAAATATGCTTCATCAAATCACAGAGGTTCAGTCAAGACCATCTTCCTAACTCAGTGGTTTGGACTAGGAAATTAGTATGGTGTATAGATTGCCAAGATACCTGAAACACCAGCCTGTGGTTAGTGCTTTCAGTACCAGTGTGGTGTGAGAGCCAGCATGATGTAGTGGTTAGAGTGCTGGACTAGGATCTGAGAGAACCAGGTTCTTATTCCCTCTCTGCCATGGAAACTCGCTGGGTGACTTTGGGCCCGTTACACATTCAGACCCTAACCTACTTCACTGGATTGCTGTTGGATAAAATGGAGGAGAGGAGAATTATGTAAGCCACCTTGAGTTCCAATTGGAAAGAAAAGTTGGGTATAACTAAATCCCAGAATACTCCATTTGAGGCTATGAGATGGATTTTCTTTACAGAGAACAATGAAACTTACAGAAAAGGACTTTCCCCCTTCTGCAGTCTGCTTAGCCCTCTGCAATTCTGCTCCTGCTGGTCAGGAAACTCAGGGCTGTGGGGGAAGGGGAATTCTGTGGTGCAAGGAGAAATGGGGGCGGGGGGAACAGCCCTCTTTGCCAGTATAAATACTGGTCCAGTAGTAAAAGTCATTATAAGGACAGAACAGCATCTTTGGATCCAGCATAGTTTTCTATTCTGGTTGGGAAAGAAAACATGGCAAATTATGGTTAATAATAAACAGGAAATGAAAAGGGAAAGCTACATAGAGAAGGGAAGCCATGAAAGCCTACAACTTGTTTTTGAGATTCTCAGACTTCAGGCTGAAAGAGTGTCTGAAATGCATGTACTGAATATATGTTTATAGCTCATAAACATAGGTTAAATCCAGCAAATACTGAATGGAGCTCAACCCAGAACAGGTCTATTTTGCATCCCCTGTCTACCATGACTCTCAATAAACTGCTCCTGGGTGTCAGGACACTCTGTCGAACAGCATGAGATGTGGTCTAGGAGGCTGCAGATTGAGGGAGAACTCTGTGGACATTTTAGCCTCCCACTTGCCAAATGAAAGTGCCTTGTACTCACTCATATAAGGGCTACTTTAGATCCACTCCACATAGTTATAAATGAAATAAATAATTACTGTTGTGGCAATCATCCCCCAAGTTCTGCTTGTCTTCAGGGCTATGAATTAATCCTGGGGAATTTACCTTCAAACAAGCCCTAGAGACTAGTCAGCCAATCAGAGCCCCTGGAACTTCCCTGGTTGGGAGTAGGGGTGTGTATCCTGAAAAAATTTGGGTTTCCCGCTTCAGGTTTACCTGAAGCGAGAAAAAAATTTAGAAATACCAAAAATTCCGAAGCGTCAAGCGTCGCTTCGGAATTATGGTATTTACTTGCTTTGGTATGATCCATAAATATTCAGAGCATACTGAAGTGAGGGGGAGCAACTCTCCCACCTCCCCTGGGGCAACCTCTCCACCCCCCACCCACTTACTTGGCCAGAGGGGGAGGGGGAGAGTGATCAGCTGGGCAGCAGTGGCAGCATGCATGGCAGCACGAGTCTGCGACAGCCTGGAGCCGGCTCCTCTGCCGCCACACTGCCTCCTCTGAGCCTGCAGGGCAGTGGGGAAGGCCGGAGCCGCCGCCTCCGGCCCTTCCTGCTCCTCAAATGGCTGCAGCAGCCATTTGAGGGGCAGGAAGGGCTTTCTCCGCCTCCTCCGCCGTTCTGTGGCCCCATAGGCGGCAGGGAGAGCCAGAGCCACTGCTGCCGCCAACGCTGCGAAGGTAAGTGGGGGTGGGGTGATGTTTAAAGGGCCCTACCACTGCTTGCAAGCAGCGGTGGGGCCCTTTAATTTAGCCCCGAAGCTTTCCGAAGCATTATGAATGCTTCGGAAAGCTTTGATTCAGGATTTCCAAATCGGGGCCAGCATGCTGGCCCCAGTTTGGAAATCCTGAATCTTTATGGGTTGGGTCCGATTCGGGTATTTTTTCCGAATCAGATTCCCAAAGTGCACATGCCTAGTTGGGAGAAGAAGTGTGCCATCTCAGTTTAAAAAGGAGAAAAGGGATACATTTTCCTTTGGTTGGAGCTTTTGGTAGCCCTGGATAAGAACAAGATAAGTTAGGCTTTGGGGGGGCCTTTTAGTTAGGATTTGGGGGCACAATAGGGTAGGAACCTTGTTTTAAGGAATTAAACAAGCATCCTGTAAATAGAGTTGCCAAGTCTCCTTACTCTCCTGGTGGGAGGTGGGGGGAAACTAGCATTTACCTTAACCTCCTGCAGCCCCATGATGACATCACTTCCAGAAAGTGTCATCACTCAGGGGCCAGGAGTGCTCCTGTGCGTTGCAGTGGGCCAATTTGGGTGCCAAACAGGCCCAAATCAGCCCACTGAAGCGTGGAAGTGCTCCTGGCTCCTGCACAATGACATCATCCCCATGAATGATATTGCCGTGCCACCCCGGGAGCGTGCCTGGGAAGCCTACTCTCCTGACTTTCCACCCCACCCCCCAACTGGCCCAGTGAGTGGTGGTGGGGTGTGTGGTGTGAGAGCAGAGGATCCCTATGAAAATCTAACTTTTGGAATTGGTACAGAGGTCAGGTTCTCTATAGTTTAAAAAGAACAGCCTAGTACTTGATAAGAAATCTGTCAGCATGGTAAAGTGGTTACAAAGGAACTTTGAATGCTGAGGAGTCCTATCTGGAGGAAAAGGAATTATTTTCTCTCCTGAATTTCTGTGTACATGTTAACTTAGGCTCAGTTTCAACTAGTTAACTCCTTACTGGAGGAAAATGTAACTTCTGGGAAGTGAAGTTGCAAGCCATTTGTACATTTGTGCTTATTATTCATTTCAAATTCACACTATAACTTTATCTGTTTCTACAACTTACTTCCTGTAAATAAATCTTTGCTTTTTCTATTCCAACTATGTCCTATCTGTCTAGTAAAATAGCTGTGGGAAAGAGGTCCTAATCATCTCCCTATTAACTTCCACATTATTAGGGTCCCAAAGACCCTTTAGGGAAAAGAAAGCTACATGCTGCCATCCTGTTAATAAAAGCTTGTGTCTCCCTTTTATGGATATTGTGGCAGCTGGAATTTAAACAGAAGGTAAAGCGAGGCCAGAGTACAGACAGTATTCAGTAAAGAGGCAGCTTACTTCAGAGGTCTCCCCATTCAGTTATCTTTTCTTATCTTTCTGCCCATCATAATAGGGCAGCACTACAAATTAAAGTCACTGACATTCAATGCTGGTAGCCGCAATATATTTTTTAAAGGGGGTGAATGCCAGGTGCTAGTAGCCACACACACATATAACGGGCATACTTAACCTACATTACAGTATTGGACTGTCTAGGACAAGAAGGGAATAGTTGAATTTGTTAAATTATAGTTAGTAAAACTAACAATAAAAGCTTACATGTATAGATACTATGATCAGAAAAATAAAGATATGTGGCCATTGATTTAATTTACAGTACTTGGCCCCTAAAGCTGGCTTTGATTCATGAAAGCTTATACCCTGGGAAATGTTGTTGTCCTAGACTTGAATTTAGTTCTTCTACTAAAGACTACCAGGGCTACCTAGCTGACATTATCTTTATTTTGATATTAATTCAAATAATTTTCAAAATGCCCTCATCTGAAACATTGGATTCAGTTAGCTTTACCTAAAACATTATTACCATAACAGATGTTGCAAATAAAGTACTGGATCCAGACTAAATTTTTCAAGACACTTCTCTCCTCCCACTGCAGTTCACTGACCTCTACAAAATGTATATGCCATGAGGGAGGTGTGCAGCAGGAAGAGGGAATAAACAAACAAAAATCATTTATTATTTTATTTTTATTTTATTAGATTTATATCCCACGCTTCCCAAGAACAGGCTCAGGGCAGCTAACATCAATAAATAACAATAAATACTAACTTGAAAACATAAAACCATAAAAGACAAATCAAAAATGACATTACATGTATGTAGTGCAATAAGTATGAGATAAGGCCAGTTTATCAGGATTGATCTAATTCATATTCCCTGGTCATTGTTCATGACCATGTTAATTTAACTATGAACCTCTGTTTAGGCTTTGTGGTAACTTTTATTGTTTGTCGTCGTTCTTCTGTGCAGTGCCACATTTGGACTGCATACATGCAGGCCAGCCACAAAAGAGGATGATCTTTTCTTTGTCTCTCTTTAAAGTCAGAAGAACGCGATTGTTCAAGTGGGAAAGAAGCTGGGAGGCTTTATGTTTTCAAATGAAGTATGTGAAAATACAAGCCATGTGATTGCAGGGAGTCCCCGTCGTACCTTAAATATACTTCTGGGAATTGCTCGAGGCTGCTGGATTGTCAGTTATGAATGGGTAAGTAATGTTGAGTGATTATCTGTATACTTGTTCTTCTTGTTTCAGTAAACAGTGTTGGCACTAATCTGATAAGTTGCCCCGGCAGTCCTGTATAAGACGTATCAGACAGGGTATATAATTATTTAAATAAATACTCGAAATTAATATTTTTCTGTTAGAAGTAAACTAGCTGTTCATTGTATGTAAGTTATTTAAGAGTTTTTTGACTAAATAGCTTGAGTTAGTCCAGATTACTCAAAGATCAATAAAACAAAGTGTTGTTATTGCCATGTTTCTCATTTAAAGCAATGTATTTTTATTTCATGTAAACATAAGCATAGATGAGTGTAGCTTGAAATATGTGTGAAATAGTCCCCCCCTGCCCCCCACAGTGGGATGCCTTGGAAACAATTATTTAATTAATGTCTGGCTTTAAACTGATACAAGGTGCTCACTGTTGTTGTTGGTGATATTATTAGTAGTAGCATTATTGGTGTTATCATCAGTATATATAATTCTAAACCTGGTTCCATCTGTGAATACTTAAATCTAGATATTGGAGCCATTAATTGAAAAGAGAGATGTTTCCACAAACCTGAGAAACGCCCTAGGTTTGCAGAAAAATCTGAAATCTTTTTTTTAAAAAAACATTGGAAGCACCTTTAACTTTAAGAAATGAGTGCCATTAATGGCTGTTGCTGGACAACGATAACCGTATTGCCAGTCTTCAAATCTTGGCTTCTCTCAGTAAAAAGCAGGGGGAGGGGGCAGGGTCCTTTCCAGAGCTGTTTTGGCCTTTGAAGGAGGACTCATTGGTGCCAAGCCCATCAGCAACCACCAGGTGACTTGCTACCTTCCAACTCTCGTGAATCATCCAGGCTTGACTGCTTGCTACTGTTCAACTGCAGTCACCCCATTAAAGTCATTTTGATGTAATGATTAGAGTTTCAGAGTAGGATCTGGGAGACCTAGGTTTGAATCCCCACTCTGCTGTAGAAGCTCACTTGATGAAAATGGACCAGTTACATTCAGTCTAACCTCACAAGGTTGTTGTGAGGATAAAATGGAAGTGCAAAGAATGATGTAAGCCACTTTTGGTCCTCATTGTAGAAAAAGGTGATATATAAATAAAGTGAATAAATATAGTTGAAGATGGAAGACCAATTAAGATACTTTGGTTTATGTGTGGGAAGGAGAGAAGGAAGCAACAAAAGATGAGGATATGGGGACTGCTAGGAGGAGGGTAAGAGGAAACAGTGTGTGGGGTGAGATACTGGGGAAAGTGAAGTGCCACCTCAAGTCCTTGTGGGTTTTTCCTCATGCAGCTTGGTCTATCCCAGCCTAGGGGCCAGAACCACACAGAATTTTCTCAAGGAGAAGCAGTCAGGGGAGGGCAAGAGGGAAAGCTGAAGACAGAGGGGGTGCAGATAAAGGTGGGTGAGAAACAGTGAAGGAAGCAAAGAAAGCAGAGAGGCTATGGGGGCTTTCAGAGAAGAGAATGAGGAAATAGGAGAGGAGGAGCCCTAGGCCTTTTCAAATATCGACAGGCCCCATGCTTGAAAAGAGCCACACCTTGGATTTAATCTTTTTCTTTGATCCTTTGAGGGAAGTTTTTATTTCAGAGTTGGAGATTTGGCATGAACCATGGACAGACCATTACTGTGTGAAGTCAAGAGAGTGAATATGGCACTGATAGGCCACAAAACGTGAGACCCAGCTAAAATAGTCTTCCCGCAAATGCTCATGGATCCTTCTGATATCTAAAATGTGCTGGGAGATTTTAGAATTCCAAACTCAGGCCCTATTGAGGCTGTGGTGGAAGCATGGAAGCCAAAGCTCCTTGAAGCTGTTGACAAGATTACTTCTTGCTGACCCCTCCCTCCCTTGAAGAAGAAATAGCCCTGCGGTTCACTGCAAAGCTGGGTGATCTAAAGAGGACTGGAAGATGTCTGGGAAAATGCTGACAGAAAACTGATACTGAATCTGATAGAGCATGCTACAGAGCCCACTCGAAGACTTATGAGCCAGTTTGGTATAGTGATTAAAGCGCAGGACTCTAATCTGGAGAGCCGGGTTTGATTCCCCACTCTTCCACTTGAAGCCAGCTGGGTGACCTTGGGTTAGTCACGGCTCCCTGGAGTTACCCTCAGCCCTTTGTAAACTGCTTTGAGTGGGCATTAAGTTGTCCTGAAGGGCGGTATATAAATCAAATGTTATTATTATATGAAGTAGCAGTGATAGCTGCAAAGAAATGCTACTTTTCTGCAATCATTGCATCAGCTAAGTCACATCCATCCCAACTATTTAAGGTATCTCAGCATCTTTTGACCCCTAAATCTGAACCTTCCTTTGTTCAAGAACAGACTATTAGCTGTGACACTTGTGGAAAGTTTTTTGCTGATATAGTAGCTCAAATACAGTCTGATTTGGATGCCACCTGTAATATAGGAGAGTCAAAGTAATGCTTAACATACCTTCTGGCATGTTTCTGAATAATTTTGACCCAGTCACAGTCATGAATATTGACAGGATTCTAGCATCTTTGTAGGCCACCACTTATACTCTGGATCCTTGCCCATCCTAGTTACTATGTAAAGGCCACATAAGGGAGTCCTTGATGTCTCCTGTAAATCGATCATTAACTCAAGGCACCTTCCTTCAGCCTCTCAAAGAGGAAGTCATCCGCCCACTACTTAAAACAACATCCTTAGACAAAAATGGTGTAGCCAATTATCGCCCAATCTCTAATCTGCCCTTTCTGGGCAAAGTGATTGAGACAGCAATAGCTGAACAGCTCCAGGCTTTCTTGGACAACTCTGGTGCTTTGAGCACTTTTCAGTCTGGTTTTAGGCCAAGCTACAGTACAGAGATGGCTCTGGCGCTCTAATTGATGACGTCTGCCTGAATGGAGACAAAGGCCTTGCCTCCTCTTGGATCTAAGTGCAGCCTTTGGCATGGCAGACCATGCCACCCTGCTGAGGTATTTAAAGACAGAAGTATGTATCAGGGGATGTCTCTTGAACTGGCTTAAATTGTTCCTCATGGGACAAATTCAAAGGGTTGCTATTGGAGACAAGTTATCTTCAATGAGGGAATGATCACATGGGTTTCCACAAGGCGCAATCTTATACCCCATGTTATTCAACCTCTATGTAAAGCCTTTAGGAGAACTCATTCATAGCTATGGAATTGAATGACATCAATATGCAGATGATACCCAACTCTATATCTCGTTATCCAATGGTGATGCAGTCGCTACTTGACAGCTGTTGTCAACTAGCTGAAAGCAAACAATTGAAATTGAACCGAGATAAGACGGAAGTGATGCAGTTGGAAAGCAGAGATCTTCAAGGACATTGTGCTTCTGATCTTTGATGTGGTTCAGTTGACCCTGGCTGACTCAATTAAGAGCCTAGGGGTTATATTAGACCCAGCATAATGGAATCTCCTATTATGGAGTCACTTCAATGGCTTTCTATCAGTTACTGGGCTCAATTCAAGGTCATGACTATCACATTCAAAACCCTTCATGGCCTCGGCTCCTCATATCTGTGCAACCGCCTCTCCCCCTATTTTCTACTATGGCAGCTTTGCTCATCTGCTCAGGGCCTTCTGCAGATACCACCCTGCAGTCGGGCAAAATCAGCAGCTGCCTGCAGATGTGCTTTTCCTGCAGTAGCCCCCACCTTATGGAATGGCCTGCCTGAGGAGGACAGGAATGTTCCCACTCTCCTGGCTTTCCACAAACTATGCAAATTAATTAATCAAGAGGGCTCTCTATGCAGATTATAGGGCTGTGTTGTAAGAAGTAGCTCTGAGAGATGCAGGGACTATATGCTACTGTGTTGAATACTGTCTGCTGATGTAGACGTGTTTTCCACGTTGCTGAACATGCCATGTAAATTAGGTATGCTTTGTTTCATTGAGATTTCATCTCTATGCTTGGTTTTATGCTTGTTTTTTCAATGTTTTTGCTACCATGCCCTGTTGTATCTCTTTCAGTGAATGCCCTAGCTATTGTTCATTATTGTACTTTGCTCACTGAATGTCCTAGCTGTTGATTATATTGTATTTTCACTTGCACTGTGTAATCTGCCTTGGATCTCAGTGAGAAAGGTAGACTATAAATAAATTAACAACTTCAACAATAATAGCTTAATAGATACTCCCCTGCTTATTGCTGTTATTGATATTGTAGTCTTTTTATTCTTGTTAATATTAAATCTATTGTACTATTAATTATATAAATATTTATGATAGTACTAGAACTTTTCTATGGGTCTTAAGTCTTTATCCTAATTATCCTTACAGCACATACAGCCGTGTGTTACTCTTACAGGCTTTTTAATATATATATTAAATATATATATTTAAATATATATATATATAGCACTTGTCCAATAACGTTTTCATCTTCTTTTCTCTCTCTTACTACACATTCAGATACGGGTTGGGGGGGTCTGATGACTGACACAGCTGGCAGCCGTTCTTGAGAAAGCCTGAAGGTCCCATACAGATGGACTTTACTGAGTGTAGTTCTTCAGTTATTTGCTTCATGAATTCAGGCCAATAGGAATATATCAATAGATTTTATTTATTTTACTCCATTTATAGACTTCTTTGTCCCCAGTGGGTACTCAAAGCAGCTTACATCTTTCTCCTCCTCCATTTTATGCTTAAAACAACCCTGTGAGATAGACGAGGCTAAATATGTGTGACTGGCCCAAAGCCACCCAGCAAGCTTTCATGGCAGAGCAGAGTTAGAACCTGGGATCTTCTAAATCCTAGTCTCACATTCTAACCATTATATCACACTGTTAGCTTAATATTTAGGTTAATGGTATGATAGGAGCAATGGTATGATACTGGCATCACATTTCTAGTGTCACCTTGTTAGGTAGAGATGGATTCAATTATATATTATATCCATATCTATTGTGAATATTAATTAGAAACACCTGTATATTGAATGTCAGAAAACCTTGTGTGTGTTGTCAAATGGAATAATTCCATGTTGTGTGATATATATGTAGTTTTTATGCACACCAGTGATTCATATAAATGAGAGCCAGTGTGTGTATTAGCTAGAGTATCGCACCAGGATCTAGGAGACACTGATTTGAATCCCCACTCTGCTACGGAAATTTGCTGGGTGACATGTCACAAACAGCCTAATACCTCACCTCTGTTGTAGATAAAATGAAGGAGAATAGAATAATTAAGCCACTCTGAGTCCTACTGGGGATAAAGATAGAGTATAAACAAACAGATAATAAAAGAGGAGCAATAATCTTCTAAGAAAGCATTGAACTTGAGGAACGGCCACAGTTCTCAGGTGGTAAGGAGTTAGTCTGTACTTCTGGGAAAGCACCCTTTCTGGTCCCAGGTAGGGGTGTGCAGCCCGAAAAAAATTGGATTTCCCACTTCAGGTTTACCTGATGTGGGGGGAAATTCGGAAATACCACAATTCCAAAGCAGCAAGCTGCTTCAGAATTATGGTATTTTATTTGCTTCAGTATGCTCCATAAATATTCGAAGCATACTGAAGTGAGGGGAAGCAACTCCCCCACCCCTACCTCCCACCCCCTCTGGGGCAGCCCCTCCACCCCCCACCCACTTACTTAGCTGGAGGGAGAGGGGGAGGGTGATCAGCTGGGCAATGGGCTGCGGTGCTGCTGCTGCCACAGCAGTGGCAGCCACAGCAGCACAAGGCTGTGACAGCCTGGAGCCAGCTGGCTCCTCTGCTGCTGCCCCACCTCCTGAGCCTGCAGGGTGGCGGGGAAATCCGGAGCCACCTCCTCTGGCCCTTTCTGCCCCTCAAATGGCTGCGGCGCCACAGCGGCCATTTGAGGGGCAGGAAGGGCTTTTTCCACCTCCTCCGCGGCCCCGCCACTGCTGTCGCGCTGGCTGCAAAGGTAGGTGGGGCTGGGGGGCTGGGGCTGGGGTGATGTTTAAAGGGCCCTGCCACTGCTTGCAAGCAGCGGTGGGGCCCTTTAAACTCAGCCCCGAAGCTTTCCAAAGTATTACAAATGCTTCAGAAAGCTTTGATTCGGGATTTCTGAATGCTGGCCCCGACTCAGAAATCCCAAATCTTTATGGATCAGGTCCTATTCGGGAATTTTTTACGAATCGGATTCCCGAACCGCACATGCCTAGTCCCAGGCAGAGTTTGTTAGACTTTTGCTGACTCTAGAGGGAGGGCCTTCCTTAAGCAAACTTTATCATGGTCAAAATAGTTCAAAGGTGGAATCAGATGCCTAGGGACGTGGTGAGCTCCCCTTCACTGGCAGTTTTCAAGATGAGGCTGGACAAATATTTGTCAGAGATTCTTTAGGCTCATCCTGCATTGGGCAGGGGGTTGGACTAGAAGGTCTGTGTGGCCCCTTTCGATTCTGTGATCCCCAGTCTGGCACTGTCTGGATTGCAGATCACAGGTCTTGCTCTTACTACTGCAAGATGACTCCAGATTTAATGATATTTTCACAGGCGTTTCTTTTTTCTGAAGATGACTGGGCTTCAGCCCTCATTGTTTTTAAAGAAAGGCCTCCCTTTGTGTCTCAACTGCAAGGGCTGAGCAACTGAGTGCTTACAATGGAAGGCTTTGCTGAAGCACTAGGCCACACCTAAGCCCATTGTCTGTGTTGAGAGACAAACCATGCTCAAGCCCTTGGCTAGAGGTAAGGGGCCACAGACGAGACCATATGTAAGCCCCATTGTGCAGGGCTGGAGACAATTGGTGGGTGGAAGCAGGGGCAGTTGATGGCCCCAGCAGTCAGGAGAAAGGATCCTTGGCCTACTTCTCAAAAACAGCATGAAGCCTCATGGCTGTGTGTTCTTCTCCCTGCTCCAGCTGGTAGTTAGAGAGATTCTTACAAGTAAGTCAATGCCAGAGGCTCTTTGAACACTGAAAAAGATATGCTGGGGATTCTTGCCAGGATTATTTTTAAAAGCCAAAAAATAGAACAGCATTAACCAGCCAACAACAGAGAGATTATTTTGGCATAAACGGAATTGTATAACCAGTTTTAAAACATGTAGTCACTGTATAGAACTATTGTGGTGATTGATTTCACACGTGTAGTGGTTTATTAAGGTGGCTGCTTGATAATTAAAATGCTAAGAAATTTTTTTGCTGTGTAGCTTTTAGTTTAGAGCCTGACCCATCCTCCTGACTCTAAACTTGCTCATACATATTTAAACCATGAGACCTCGTGATGTATTAATTTACAAATCAGTTGCAATATATATTATTATACTTTCCAGAGAGAAAAGTGATTTTTAAACTCCAGAAATAGTATGTAAGCCCTTCCCCCAGTATTATTTCTTAATAGTGTCAGGAAACAAGATAACACTGCAGGCATTCAAGTGACTAGTTACAGTGAGCTAGTGTTCATCTGTACACATTGATTTTACCAGAAACTGATTAAAGCCAACATTGATGTTCTAGTATCCCATTTTCTGTATCTCTATTCAAAGAAATAATTTCTGCAGGGGAGCCCTGGCTGCTTCCTTCCTCCTTGGGGCCCTTGTGGTCAGCTCCTCCCCTCCCCCCCCCCATTCTCCCTTTCTGTGTTGGCCCTGGGAGAGCTCCTGGTTTCTCCAGGAGTGGCCCCTTGACCCACCACTTGACAGGGCCGGAGAGGCCATTTCTGCTCTCCCCTTCCCCAAATCTCCCCTTTGCACCTTCTTAAGAGGAGCTGAAAATAAGCTTATCATTCCCTTCTCTTTCCTCCAACCACATCTTGCATAATATGCCTTGACTCCAATGTCTGTCCTGAGGACCCCAAAACCCATAAACTGGTCTTAGCTGGGGTTGGGGGGGGGCACATGCCATTTTCCTTCCCCCTCATTTTCCATTGATAACACCCATCAGCCCTTCTCTCTCTCTCCCCGCAGATTGCAACTTGGGAGCACAGACTCCTGGGGAGTTTTTAAATGTCCTCCAACGTCCAAGTTAGGGTGTTGGTTTTCTTGTAAACCTCCCCCTCCTATCTCTGATTTTACTGTGGTGGGGAGGGAAGTATGTGCGTCCCATGTCAGAAATTTATTAAAGAAGTTCCAGCGGAAAAAGTTCCAGTCAGCCTCATGCTTAGCAGCAGTCATCTGCTGTTTTGCCAATTTAGCTTCTTCCCCCTGGAGCATCTTAACTAGAGGCCTTTTGTCCTCAGGGAAGTCCGCCATATACGTCGACAGCCGCTCCCAGAGGAACAAATTGTAAGACCCCATGATGGCCTGATAATTTGTAATTCTGAAATTCAAAGTGGCCGAAGAATAGATCTTGCCCAGCTGGTCTAGCTTGCGGCCTTCCTTGTCACTTGGAGAGGAGTGTGCACCATAATTATGTTTGGGTTGCACCTCTTCAGTTACTAGGGAAGAGGGCTGTGGATGAGCAAACAGAAAGGCATAGTCCTGTTGCTTTAGCCTATAATAGCCTTCCACCTTGCATGAGGTAGCAGGAGTGGAAGCAGGCCGTTCCCAGACTCCATGGGCTATATCCAATAAGTCCTCCACTGCTGGCAAGGCTACAGATGTTGTGGAGTCAGAGGAAAGCGCCTGGAGCACCTTGCTTCTCAATCTCGAGGCAGAGGATGAGACGTCGAGCTCCAGGGCTTTTGACATTCTGAGCATCTGCTCGGAGAAGAGACAGTAGTCCTCTGTCATGGTGGCAGATGCAGAGTCTCCTACAGCTTCCTCAGGTGCAGGATCAGATGTTAGGTCTGATACCTTCTCGCACTGAGATATGGATTCGACGTCCTCCTCGGAACCGAACACGGAGGGTCTGCCCCGTGAAAGGTGGTGTGAGGAAGTGCTAGGCAGCTCTGACGGAGGACAATGTCCTAGGCTAACAGGCACCGTAGCAGACGGAGCCAATGGAACCGATTGTAGCCATGACACAAATTCCTGCCAGTTAGGAGCCGGTGGTTGGAAAGATGATGCATACGACCATGGTGGAACTGAAGGGACGGCCATCAATGGAACCGGCTGAGGAGGCCATGGGAACTGGGCAAACTGCTGTGTCAGTTGGCTGGTTGGTGCCAGTTGGCTGGCCGGTGCAGACGTTCCCTGCACTGGAACCTTGTTGCATAGACAGTGTCGGTTCCGGATGGAAGGAGGTTGGGATCGGTTCCGAAGAAAAAATCTGCCCCGCATCATCCCACCACTATCCGCCTCCTGCAGACTTGGAGCGGGAGTATGTGGAGGGGGAGGAGGGGACAGGATCCCAAAGGCTTCTTCCTCCATTCCAAGAGATGGTGTTGCCGAGCGGCGCCGGTCCTTATGAGACGAGGTAGAAGCAGGTCTATTCATGTGCTTCGACTTCGGCTTGGACTTTTTATGGACCGGTTATGAAGCCGCCCAATCTGACTTGTGTGAGTCAGGAGAGTGGCGCTTCGAGGTGCCCATCCATTTCTCCTTCGGTTCCACATCAGTTCCCACGGGTGCCAGATCCGGGCGGGTCAGAACCGGGGGATGCTTCGGGGAGTCAGATGGCATCACCTGTGGAACCGAGAGTTCAGAGGGCATCTGATCCGAGGCAACCGAGGGTTTTGCCAGCGACCCTGAGGATCCCGTCAGTGCCATCTCCCATAGGGCCGCTTTAAGACATGCTGCACGATCACTACGAGCCTTATGTGTAAACTTTTGGCAGTGGCGGCAGCTGGCAACGTTATGAGACTCACCCAGGCACAATAGGCATAAGGAATGTTCATCAGTCTGTGTCATCCTCGTGTCGCAATGAGTACATTTCTTGAATAATGCTTTCTGCGCCATCGCGATGGCGCCCGAGCAACAATTTTTTTTTAATATATATCTTAACACTAACTAACAACTCTAACAACTATAACTATGATTAAACTACTTACTAACTACTAATAAACACTAGAACTAACTATAATCACTAAGGTGAAGCAGAGCGGAGCAGAGCAACCTCTCTCACCGGGACCAAGGGGCGCTCGGCACCTCTGCGCAGTTTGGACGGGAGACGCCACGCATGCGCGGAGGACCTGGAGCGCCCCTTCGGAGTTTTAGAGCTAGAAATCTCTCTCCAGAGCAGGCCTGCGCAAGCACAGCCCCAATGTGGGGCTGCACAGACGAACAACAACAAACATTAAGTAATACATTCAACTGCATTTTTTCTGTAACTCATTTGAAGACTTTAATTTATATTAACATATATGTTTTTATGCATCTACAGATTAATTTTCTCCTTGATTGCTTTTCAGCCCTACCAAAGTGCTACTATTACTTCCCTTTCTTGGATGTTAGATCTATGGAAAGTTTATGTGCCAAGATAAGCTACCTATACATTCCTGTATCTTTTTTCAAATATTAGAAAAGCCATTTACTATGTCAGGATTTTATACTGATTATTTTAGACCTTTATCCAACCATGAAAGCCTCTGGACCATTAACTTGCGTCAGAAGTTTTGGGGTGGGGTAGGAATTGATATGAATTTGGATATCCTGGACAAATCATTTAGTAGTATTATCAAGGTTCTTGCATCATTTACCAAAGGGGTGAAGTGTTTTATTGATGCAAAATATAAATGAGCAAATCCAGGGAAGGGGGTGGGGGGAGGTCTTCCTTATTTTAAACAGACACCAGTAGAGGAAATGACACATTTAAGCAGGTTACTGTAGAGGATGTCATATTGTTCCTGTGGAAAAAGTCATTGAACAGTTGTAAACTGCTCTTGTTTTGATCTTTTGTTAAAATCCCTTTGTAATAGTTCTTCCGGGATTGGTCATGTTAAATCATTGTTATGAGCATCCCAGCTGCACTGACTCTGATCTAAGTGAAACAATGAATGGCTGTGAGTTTGCTGTTTATCTCTTAGCTTCACCTATATCTAGTGTTGTGTATCATTGAGTAATTTAATACTGTAAGAAGATATAAATGGGCATATGATATAATGTAATTTAATAACTACCAGCTGTCAAAACTACAAACAAGGTAACTGTGGTGGAGGGGAGCACGTTTGTGCAATCCGTTTGCTCACACTATCTCAGTATGCAAAGTAGTGTGTGGTAGCATTAAAAAGATAGCTTTTTAAATTTCCTAAATACCAATAGAAACAAACAGCAAAGATCCATTAGTGTGAGGTATAATCCAATCCTGAGGCTGTAATCTGGAGAACCGGGTTTGATTCCCCACTCCTCCACTTGAAGCCAGGTGGGTGACTTTGGGTTAGTCACAGGTTCATCTTCGTTCTTCTGTGCCTCCACACATGGGTACTGCGCACGCGCAGGCCAGCCGCCGGAAGATTTTTTTATCGCTTTCCCAGCTCCGAAGGGGCCGTTTGGCGCGCGCCTCAGCGACCGTTTCCCGCCCAAACGGTCACATGCTCCTCAGCGGCCAACGGCCCCTTCCCTCAGTTCTCTTCTTGCCGCCGCTTGAGGAGAACGTTCGCTTGTAGCTCCGTGTTTTTTTCCTGTGCCTTTGGATTGCTTTCTCGTGCTTGACTTGGATTCTGAACTTGACCTTTCTTCTGCTTCGTGATTTGGACTGACTGATTTGGTAGTGTATCGATCCGGACTGTATTTGACTTCGCGTTTTGGCTTGCCCCTCGGAATGGCTTCTACAGCCCTGTTTAAGCACTGTGCCCAGTGCCGTGCTAAAATGGCCCAAACGGATGGGCATAGCCTTTGCCTGCTTTGTCTGGGGGAGGAACATGTAGTCCCCACTTGTAAGATCTGCCAGGGCTTTACGCATAAAGCCAGGCAGGAGCGGTCCGCCCGCCTCAAGGCTTCACTGTGGCAGCGGGTCTTGGACGCCCCTGGGCCCTCCGAGGCGGAGAAACCTGGGGCCGCGGAGAAGGCTGGCCGAACCTCCACCCATGTCGGGAGCCGGTCGCGAGCGGGCTCTGTAGCCTCTTCAAAATCGGTGGCTACATCCCGCCCGGCGGACAAGCCTGCATCGAGGGCAAGCTCGGTGGCGAGGTCTGCGAAGTCCCCGCACAAGTCGGCGTCGGTGAGGTCGGAACCGGGGAGGTCGACTCCGAGGCCGGAACCGGGAGAGTCGGAACCGATACGATCAGCCCCGGCGTCGATCGAAAGGCCTGCGTCAGTCCCGGGACCGGAGGCTGCGCGAAAGGCGTCGACCAAGAGGACATCGGTTCCGAAAGCTTCCTCCGAATCGGTGCCGAAGAAGAAGGCTAAGAAGACCAAACATCGTTCTCGGTCCCCTCGGCGCCGGCCTGCAGAGGAGGTGGTCCTGGTGTCTCCACCTACGCCGTCGCCTCACCTAGACTCCCCTGACCGTCCCCTCCTTGAAGAAGAGGTGCCGGATCCCGGGGCCTATGTGGTCCTGTCGAGTGGGCGGCGTTCGCCAACACCGGAATCGAGCCCGGCTCCGCGTCGTCGGATCCGAGAGGCGACCAGGGATCCTTCGCCTGCACAGTCTGCCCGTAGTCAGCGGTACTGGTCGGAGGGGAGTGTCGGATCCGAGCGAGTTGGATCCGAACGGTCTGTGGCTGCGCGTCATCGACAGGCTACAGATCTACCTGAGGCCTTTCGGTGCCAGTGGAAAGGGGCTCCGCCTGGCTTCAGATCGTCGGATCCGGGGCCGTCGTCGTCTAGCCGTCGTGAGTGGTTGCCCCCACCCTTCCCAGGAGACGAAGTATCAGCTCTTCCGTCTGATGAGGATGACGAGGATGTGGGGTCCGGCTACCGCTCTGAGTCGTTCTCTGAACCATCCCCAGACGACAATGTTGGTCCATCCACCAGCTCTCCCTTCGAGGACCTGCGGATTTATGCAGACCAAATGGCCCGCATGTCCAAGGCCTTGGAGATTGACGTATCTTCCGTGGTCCCGAAGACGAAAGACAAGCTGCTGTGCAGAATCTATGGAGAGAACCCGGCTACAGTAGGTTTTCCTATGTTGGAGGGCTTGGAGGAGATCATCGACAAGGTCTGGAAGTCACCATCTGACCTGCCTGCCACGTCCAAACGCATCGAACAGATGTATAAGATCAAACAAGGGACGTGGCAGTCTCTCATCAAGCACCCTCCACCATCATCCTTGATAGCCGAGGAGATTCAACACAAGAGGTTGGGGTCCTCCTCCGTACCACCGGATAAGGAGGGAAAGAAAATGGACGCACTGGGTAGGCGTCAGTACTCAGTCGCTGCTTTAGCCCTCCGGATAGCCAACTATCAAACAATTATGGCGGGCTATCAGCTCTACCTATGGGAGAAGCTAGCCAACTATGTCACTGACCTCCCTGCTGACAAGAAGGCGGTGGTGTCGTTGCTGCAGACGGAGGCAGTACGATTATCAAAACAACAGATGAATGCTGGAAGTCATGCAGCTGACACGGCGGCTCGGGGTATGGCATCAGCAGTGCTTCTGAGGAGACACTCGTGGTTGCGGTCAACTGCCCTCCCGCAGGAGGTGAGGGCCAAGATTGAACGTCTGCCCTTCGAGGGTGACTCCCTCTTCTCTACCACCACCGACGAGGCGCTTAAGAAGAAGAAGGAGGACCGGCAAACAGCTCGCTCCCTGGGGGTCACTCCGGCGGACAGGTCCACGTTCAAGTCTCGGTATTCGTCGAGGTATAATCCCTACCAGTACCGCAGCAGATACCAACCCCGTCCGTACTATCCGCAGTATCCTACTTCGCAGCGCCAGTATACCCCAGCTCAACACCAAGGCAGGAGGCGTAGGCCGTTCAAGCCCCGCTCGTCTCAACCTCTACCCCAGCAGAAAGATCCGCAAGGGGCTGGAAGGCAGTTCTGAAGACCCGGCCCTGCGGCAGCCCTGAACTTTTCGGACAGACTCAGTCCTTTTTTGTCTGAATGGGAGTCAATAACATCTGACTCATGGGTCTTAACAATTGTTGATAAGGGGTACGGGCTGGAATTCACTGAACTGCCGATGTGTACTTCACCGCTGAGTGCGGTGAATAATACCTTGGTTGAGCTGGAGGATGAAATTCGGTCCCTCTTGGCTAAGGGTGCTGTGGAAGAGGTGCCCTTTGTGGAGTCTGTGAGGGGTTTCTTTTCCCGGTTCTTCCTAGTCCCTAAGAAGGATGGGGGTCTACGTCCAATTTTGGATCTTAGGGGCCTAAATGCCTTTCTAAGGGTCACCAAGTTTAAAATGATCACACTGCCTGCTATAATTGCCCTTTTGAGGAAGGGGGATTGGTTCGCTGTCCTGGATTTAAAGGACGCGTATTTCCACGTGGGGATCTTGGAGGAGCACAGGAAATTTCTGTGCTTCGTTTACAAGCAGCGGGTATTCCGTTACAAGGTTCTCCCCTTCGGCCTTTCCACAGCCCCACGTGTGTTTACTAAGTGCGTGGCTCCTGTGGTTTCCTTTCTTCGAGAGCAGGGCTGTACCATCTATCCCTATCTCGACGATTGGCTCATAACGGCGAGCTCGGAGGCTAAGCTTCTGCAAGATGTGGCATTGGTGCTAGACACTTGCGAACGCTTAGGCCTCCTGGTTAACTTTGAAAAATCTAAGCTGACACCTAGCCGTGTTGTGCCTTATATTGGGGCAGTGTTCGACTCAGGGGAGGCCAAGGCTTTATTGCCTCCAGAGCGGGCACGTTCTTTGAAGAGACTGGTAACCCTGTTTAGACGGAATCGCTATCAGCCAGTGCGCATGATTCAATGCTTGTTAGGGCATATGGCTGCTGCGACTCCGGTGGTCCCTTTTGCGAGGCTGCGGATGCGCCCGCTTCAGAATTGGTTTGTGAGGAGATACAATGCTTTACAGCATCCTCCGACTGCTAAATTCTCTGTTCCCAGAGCCGTTATATCCTCTCTGAACTGGTGGTTGTCGGATGTTAATTTGTTTAAAGGGACCCCATTTGGTTTCCATCATCCCGAGTTCTCCGTAACCACGGACGCCTCTCTGCAAGGGTGGGGGGCTTTCTGTGGGGAGCTGTGTGTTCAGGATGTTTGGTCTGAGAGAGAAAGGGGTCTCCATATTAATGTGCTTGAACTGAGGGCTGTTCGTTTTGCACTTATGTCGTTCACAGCAATCTTGCAGAACCATCAGGTGCTGGTGCAGACGGACAACACTACCGCTATGTATTACCTGAACCAACAGGGCGGCACGGTGTCCATGATCCTCTGCAGGGAGGCCACGCTCATTTGGGAATGGGCAATCAGGAATGGGGTGACGCTTCGCGCCATTCATGTAGCTGGGTCGGACAATGTGCAGGCGGACACTCTCAGCAGGGTGCACATGCTGAATCACGAATGGGGGCTCAACGCAAAGTACGCTGGGCCGATCTTTCGGAAGTGGGGTCGCCCGAGCATAGACGTGTTTGCGACGTCGTCAAACACCAAGGCCGAGGTCTTTTGTTCTCGGGCAGGGAGCGATCCCCTCTCTATTGGGGATGCCTTCCAATTTACTTGGGCCCGGGGACTACATTACATGTTTCCGCCCGTCCCTCTCATACCCAGGGTGCTGTGCAAGGTGGAGAGGGACAACACGGACTGCATCTTAGTGGCTCCGTTCTGGCCACGGCAGCTCTGGTTCCCAAAGCTGCTGGAGATGTCCGGCCGAACTTACGTGGCCCTTCCGCCCCGGAGGGATCTCCTCCTACACGGGGAGCTCTTTCACCACGAGCCCAGGAAACTACACCTGACCGCTTGGCGGATTCGGCCCCGTCCCTAGGTTTCTCTGAGCCCGTCAGGAAGGTCCTACTGAACGCTAGGAAGCCCTCCACACGGCGTGCCTACAAGGCAAAGTGGAGTAGGTTTGAGGCTTGGGCTGCCTCTAGGAAGGTGGCGTCTATGGATAGCCCCTTGGGGATGGTCTTGGACTATCTCTGCGAGCTGAAAGACCAGGGCCTTAGTGTAGCATCTCTGAAGGTGCACCTTGCGGCCATCTCTGCGTTCCATGATCGGGTGGATGGCTGCACGGTTTTCTCTCACCATAAGTCTCGCCAGTTTTTGAAGGGGATGCTTAATCTTTACCCGCCTGTGTCACCCCCTGTGCCCCAGTGGTCTCTCTCCCTAGTCCTGGCCAGGTTGATGTTGCCCCCTTTTGAGCCTTTGGCTACGTGCCCTCTGGACTTGCTCTCCTACAAGGTGGCATTCCTCGTGGCGATCACTTCTGCCAGACGGGTCAGCGAGCTGGCTGCTCTTAGGGCAGACCCCCCGTTCCTTCGCTTTCATGCGAATAAGGTGGTCTTGCGACCGTGTCTGTCGTTCCTGCCCAAGGTGGTGTCAACCTTCCACCTTTCACAAGAGATTTCTCTGCCTGTATTTTTCCCTGAAGCTTCAACTAAAGGGGAGAAGGCCCTCCACAGTTTGGATCTGCGGAGGGCTTTGGCTTTTTATTTGGAGAGGACAAAGGTGTTCAGGAACAGTCCTTACCTTTTTGTGTGTTTCGGGGCGAAGGACAAAGGCCGCAGGGCGTCTGCACAGACGGTGTCACGTTGGATTGTGACAGCCATTGTGAAGGCCTATGCCACGGCTAAGGTGGACTGTCCTTTGGGTGTCAGGGCTCACTCCACACGGTCCCAGTCGACATCTTCGGCACTGCTCAAGGGTATACCTTTAGCTAATATTTGCAGGGCTGCAACTTGGTCGTCCGCCGATACCTTTGTACGGCATTACGCTGTGGATGTAAATGCCAATGAGGATGTAGCTGTTGCAAGGGCTGTCCTCCATTCCTTGTTTCCCTAGGAGTATGCTATGGTTAATATACTCCAGTGGGGAGGTGAAGTCGCTGTATATGGTGTATATATATATATATTGATATGTATTTATACTTGCTGGATGTTGTGGGGTTGATATATTTTCTGTGGTAATATATGGGTATGTGTATATATGTTGTTTTTTGTGTTTTTTCTTGTTGTATAATAAAATTGAGTTGGATTTCACCCCACCTTCCTTATTGTGTGAAGCTTGGTACTCTCCCATGTGTGGAGGCACAGAAGAACGAAGATGAAAACAGGGTTAACATACCTGTAACTTATGTTCATCGAGTTCTTCTGTGCCGACACACAACCCTCCCTCCTACCCCGCTGTGAACTCCAACACAGATCGCTGTACTATGGCTGGGCTATGGCTCTGGTCTTATCGGGGCTATGGCTCTGTGTGTTGGTTGAGCGGCGGCAAGGGAGAACTGAGGGAAGGGGCCGTTGGCCGCTGAGGAGCATGTGACCGTTTGGGCGGGAAACGGTCGCTGAGGCGCGCGCCAAACGGCCCCTTCGGAGCTGGGAAAGCGATAAAAAAATCTTCCGGCGGCTGGCCTGCGCGTGCGCAGTACCCATGTGTGTCGGCACAGAAGAACTCGATGAACATAAGTTACAGGTATGTTAACCCTGTTTTTTCCAGAGCTCTCTCAGCTCCACCCACCTCACAGGGTGATTGTTGTGGGGATAATAATAACTTACTTTGTAAACTGCCCTGAGTGTGGCATTAAGTTGTCCTGAAGGGTGGTATAGAAATCAAATGTTATTGTTATAATGCTAGGTGACAGCTGAACTTCACTTTTGGAATTCCCCCCCCCCACACACACACACACACGATTGGTAGTTCCTGGCATGAGCTAATTTTAACAGCCACTATGAAACCCTCAGATGAAGATCCTTCTGGTTCTGGTCTATCATTTGGAAGCACATGCATGATGCTTGATTAGAAAAGATATAGTGCTGCTGTCCCCCAGCAGCATCTTGACCAGTGCATCAGTCCTGTAGGTGGTCTGAGACCCTGAAATTTTGTGCTGTTGGTGTCCTCTCCTGCGGAGAGCCCTGAGAATAACTCGCAGTGTTTCACTGTATGGCTAGTTCAACAAGAACAAATACTTATTTTCGGTGCTTGTTTTTCATGCTAATGTACAAGCTTGGTTTCTGTTTGACATCGGTTTGAGCATTCTGCTGCATGTTGTATGGCCATTTCCAAAGAACAATTGAACGACTTCCAAATTTTGGGGGGCTGTTTTTTAAGTAGTTCCCTTGCAATGCAGTAAACCTGCAAAGAGATTTTTCAAAAGCAATGTGGGCTATGGTGTGATTCAAATGTTAGCCACTCAAGCCAGAAAAAACCCAAGCATCCCATGAGCTTCCCAAGTTCTTAGGCGTATCGAACTTAGTTCTTTGGATCCTGGCCATGGACTTTGAAGCCCTTTATTCAGGTCTTCATTAGAGACAAGAATTTTCACTCTGTTCTTAGGTCTTCTATTTTTATTGTTGTGTAGTGATATTTCACTACAAGGATCCCTTTAAGCTGACTGAAATATAATGTTTTATCTGCAATAACATGTTTAATTCATAGCTTTCCTAAAGGGGAAAAAGTGAAATTGCCTGTTCAACTTGTAATTTATTTTAGTTATGTATTCAACAAGGCTGCTGTATTGCCACTGAATGGTGCTATAAATTATAATGTGATTTTCTTCACGTTGTAGGTATTGTGGTCTTTGGAATATGGCCACTGGGTTTCAGAAGAACCATATGAGCTTTCAGTTGATTTCCCTGCAGCTCCTGTAAGTAATACAGGCTTTGCTTGTGAAATTTGTCTTCTTTTTGAACAGATTAACTTTGATAATACTGAGGTTTTTGCCCAAGGAGATCAAATGATGAGAGAGAGAAAAAACAACTTTTTATTTGTATTTCTTTTCTGGACAAATGCCTCTTGGTAAAGGAATATGGAAATTTTCAAGTTGCAAGTAGTTTTTCATTGGTAGGTAATTCAGCTAGAAAACACAGAAACTGCTTTGCCCCCCAAAAGAAAAATGTCATGATTAGATATTATCTAAAAAGAGCTAGGAAAGAAAAACAGTGCAATTTTCTTAAAAAGTATATTGAATCACATAATGAAACTCTATACATAGCAGGGATAATTAATGTTTTTAAAAGGTGTAAATGTCCAATAAAAATAATAGTCATTGTACACTCAGTACTGGAATTTTAAAAAGAAACCCCCTAAAACATAGAAATATTTTTTACAAAACATTATTAAATATATTAGTACATGCTGCCAAATATCCCTGAATATGTGATCAATAAAAGTAAGAGTCTTTTATTGTATAAGAGTTAAATTACAAAAATATTTTATGTACATAATTACAACCATGGCATGATAGAATATTTTCAGGTAGGAGTTAAAATTCAGTTGTAAGTCATAAAACGATACTTGTAAAGCTTAAGTAAATGTGAGTGACGTGTTTCATATATTTCACAATTCCAGTTATATACATAAACATCGTAAATATTCAAGATAACAAAGTCTTTTGGGCAGTCTTTTTTACTTTGTCTTTTACCAAATATTAGTACATCAGGCATGTCTTCTTTCTTGGTCTTCTCTTTTTTTCAAATTTTGGGGCTGAAATAAGATGATTCTTGAAAGATGCATCCACATGTCACCTAGGATAGAAAGCCAGTAGGGTTGCGCTGTGTTCTGAAAATAAAATACCTAATTTGCAAAGTACAGTTATTTCAATATGTACATTCTATAAAGTGCAGAAGTTTTTAGAAATCTGCTGGTCGAATCATCATAGTCGTAGCCTTGAGAGAATATCCTGATCCTTTCCAGTAGTACCACTTAATCCCTTTGAACTTATTTGTATTTTGTCTCATTGGATAGTACAAGCCATTCAGGTTGGAAGGACCACATGCATCAAACCACCAGCCTGTTCGAGTTAAAAAAACACAAGAAAAAGTATATATTACAGTAGTTATATCAGAACTTTCATCCTATCCCTACTCTTAGAATATGCAAATTACCCTTCAACATCAGACTTCAGACAAAACTAATTCTTTCAGTTGATAGTTTGCACGTGCTTCTAGACAGCATCTGTTCTAGCCATAGGGTTGGGTCCAGGCTGACTTTTCGTCCTGTAAGCCCCCAATTTGCCCCTCATGCCTTTTCTGAGGGTCCTGTGACTCCACAGAGCAGTATTTATGGGAGATCAGTGGTCTGCAGTGGGAGGGGGAGATAGAAAAATTCCATTCCCCTTGTGGAACAGTGAAAATTTTATTATGGATCAAATAGTGATCTGAACTGACAGGACTTCGGTTCAGCAGTCTGGCATCTTGAAGGTATTGTCCCTCTTTTGCCAATCCCCTTAATCATCTGCATGGGGACTGGCAGCATACCTGCATAGCATACCTGGTCAGACTGATTCTACAAATGACACCCATCTAGAATTTTGCAAAACAATATGCATGATTGTAATGTTCTGAATCTAAAACCAAGTAAGGCTATTATGATTCCCCTTTATGGCCTGAATTCAGCAAAAGCTAGTTATAGTTGACTCCCAATGAAACCAATGACACTAATTAGTTGCAACCAAATTAATGTCCATTAATTTCAACAAGACAATCATTGCTGACTTGTACTCAGCCTTCTGCCTCCTTTTCTCTGTCTTTTGGTATACTTTGGGTTGGATCCTGTAGATTTGTTGTTCAAGTTGTGGCACTTTTCTCTGGTACAAGGAGCTTTCCCTTGACACAGGAGGATCTTCCATCAGTGGAAAGTGCTACGGTTAGCAGAACAGATCTGTGGAATCCAATCCTTGGAGTTTATTTATTCTAAACTAACATTAGATTTATTTGTGGGATTAAGTAATGCTTGTTTTTTAATCTGAATGTTTTTCTTCTGTGTTCCAATTGAGCTGTGCGCTTTTGTACTTATTATAACTTTGTAGCTAATGCCTTCATGTTTTGATGCTAACTGGTGAAAAAAGAGAAGGAAACTGACAAAGATTAGATTATGCTCCCCTCTGCCTGCCTTTCTTTACATCTGCTTTCTGCCACATACGTGGCTTATGCAGGGTTTTTCAGGGCACAGCTCTATCAGCAACGTTGCACTAGATCAGTCATAGTATTTTAAAATATTTTACCAGTGCAATGTCCCAGGTGTGATACTATGCTATTGTAACCCACAACTGATATATAGTTCTGCTGGTGCTGAATGCAGCACCTGATCCTGTCCCCTTCTATATCTGCACAGAATCTATTAGTATCACCATGATTGGTTTATTTTCCTTTCTGGGCATCCTTATTCCTCAGCTGAGTATTCTCCCTTACATTAAGCCCTTTTCTATCTTATTTACATGATTCAAGTTGATTTAGGTAGGAGTTTCAATCATTCTCACATACCTTATTCAGTTACGCTTTGTAGAACAACAAAACTTGAAAAAGAAACTCACTGAATTAATAGATCCATTGGAGCATTTAGTATCTGTTTAATTAACATGGCCAAATTACTTGCTATTGACTTTCTGCATGAATTGCCAGGCAAAAAAGGAAAAGAGCAAAACAGAAGTCTCCTCTTACCTCCGGTTAGCATTTGGGAGCATTTGCAGATGCATTTGTCATTGTCTGCATCCTTTGTGCTGAAACCATTTCCTGGTTGGCTTATGCTGCCTATTTTGCCTGCTGTACCCGAAAGTCCTTTAAGGTAGATTCTGTGGAAAAAAGAAACAAGTTAATACATGTCTACACAATTGTTTTGCAGTAGTGAGGAAGTATTTTCCTAGAAGTATCCTGTTCAGTTCTCTAGTTCATATACTGTCTTTGGCATAAAGAGTGTGCCAGGAACTTCTTGTCAACAGCCTACATTGTTCTTGAATAGGAATAACTTTTTCCCCTCCTGAACTGATATAACTAAATTAATGGAAAACAAATGATATTGTTGAGAAAGTTGCTGTCTCGTGGCATTAGAATGTCAAACAAGCTTCCAGTTATATGTAAGATGTTATTGATGGGATCCTGTCAGCCTCCCTGTCCCAGTTTTGTTCTGTTATTTTCTTACACTGATACAATACATAGTCATTTTCAAAATCATATTTAGTTTTGCTAAAATGAAATAAAATCTAATAAAGAAAAAATGAAAACAATACACTGAAGAACTATACAGAAGAGATTTAAGGATGACAGATTCCTTCAAAGAAGAATCTGCAATTTTAGAAAGTAAAGTGAAAACTGCGCTTCAAGCAGTTGGGAGAAACAAATCACCAGGAGTACATAGGATATCGATGGAGCTATTTCAAGCTACAGAAACTGAGTCCATCAAAATCTTAACAATACACCAACAAATATGGAAAACAAAACAAAGGCGGAGAGACTAGAAATGTTCCATCTACCTTCTAATTCTGAAAAAGGAGACATCAAAGATTGCAGCAACTATCGGACTATCTCATTAACTTCCCATGCAAGCAAAGTGATGCTCAAAATTTTACATGACTATTACTGTACATGGAACAAGAAGTGCTAGATGTTCAAGATGGATTCTGAAAAGGAAGAGGCACTAGAGATCATATTGCAAATTTAGTGGAATGTACCAGAGAAATCAGCCTGTGTTTTATAGATTACTGCAAAACCTTCTTCGACTATGTGGATCATGAAAAGCTGCAGACTGTTTTGAAAGAAATGGGGTGCCACAACATCTGATAGTTTTGTTGTGCAACTTAGGTGGCACACCTACAGTGGGTTTCCTGGGTATTCAACCTGCAAAGATTTGATCCGCTTTCAGATTCTATAATTCTGCACTTGAAGAAGTCAAACTGACTTGATGTCTTGTTTTTATTTCTGCACTTTAAAAATGCCCCATTTCTGCTGCAGGCTTTCTAGGGCAAGACTCATGTCAACAGTTTTGTCAGTGAGGGGTTTTTTTATTTTTTTTGTTAAAGCAACAACTATTTTTAAAATAAACTTTTAAAAATTGGGGGAGGGGAGAGACTGGAAATAGACTCCTAAAAAAGACTTCTGTACAAAATCCAGGGGACCAGCTGACCAGAGTTCCCTGGACACAAAGAAGAGGTGGTGCTAAGGGGTGGTGCTTACCCAAAAGTGAGAGCTGTGGAAGACACCCATGCTGTAGTCTGGACAGCCTCTCACAGCCTGGGCAGCCTTTTGAAACTACTCTCACCACTGCTGCGGCTTTTCTTTCTTTGCCTGGTGCCCTGGCTGGCTGACTACTTTCCTTATCTTCCCTTCCTTGCCCAGTCAGTGCTGTGGCTGCCTGCTCGATCAGAGGAGCTGGGGTGGGGGTGTGGTCATGGGGATTTTCCTATGGCAAGTAAGTTTAGATACATGTGCTAGGTGCCTGCAATTTTACATTCACAGAAGCCAATCTAATAAGCACTGCCTAATGTTAAATATATAAGTAGGAAGAGTTTTCTTGTTAGCTATTGGCAGCTTTTTGCTTTTAAAAAACAGCAGCATTTCAAGGTTGTTATTGTAAAAAAAAAAAAAAAGGCGGGAAATTGGATTTTAAAAATACAGGAAACACCCACTCCCATTTTAACTACCAGCCCCTCCCAAAAAAGTGGCACACACAGCACATAACAAACAGCATTTTATCAGAAGAGGGATGATTGGAGGAGGAAGAAAGGGGGGAAGGTTGCATGTTGCTGTTCAACCAACCAGGACATGGTGTAAATGGCTAGGGGCTTACACCAAAGAAAACATTCTGCATTACAAAAAAAAGTGTTTGGCTTCTCTATTTTAAAAAACTTCACAGTATCTGTGCAGGGAGAAAAGCCACTGAAAACCTTTTCACCATGCAGAACGCAAAAAAGTCCAGGAAGCAATTGGTGTATTTGGACCATGCATGCAGAACTCAGAGGATACATCGAGGCTGTAAGGGGCCAGAACTGGCGAGAAAGCCCTGTGCAGAAAAGACCTGTATTCTGGATAAGAGGCTACTATTGGGACAGAATATGAGGAAACAGAATGGTTTCTAGTTGGCGAAGATATCCGATAAGGATGTATATTTTCTCCCTATTTATTCAACCTAAATATAGAATATATCATAAAGAAAATGGATTATATTTCGATGAAGGTCTAGTGAACATTGCGGGGAAGAACATTAACCATCTGAGATATGCAGAGGGCATCATATTACTGGCAGAAAATAGGGAAAACTTGAAACAACTACTGATGAAGGTTAAAGGAGAAAGTGCCAAAGCAGGATTTGAGCTGAACATCAAGAATGCATAATTAATGATTACAGAAGTACACGACTTAAAGGTTGACAGTGAAAGGTTTTCTATTCTTTGGCCCAATTATCAAACAAAAGAGTGACTGCAACGAAGAAATCAGCAGGAAATTGAGACTTGGAAGGGCAGCTGCCACAAACCCAAGTCCAACTCAGGCTTCGGCTGACCTTCCCCTACTGAGGTAAAACTTGTCCTCTTTAAGCCTATGAAGCTGTATATTGGGCTGGGAAGCCTCTGGTAGCGTGGTTGATGTTAAGCTTCAACTTTCTTTCTTGTACCACCCTTAGGAAATATTAAAAATGGTTACCCAGCCAAGTCTTAGTAGGGGACAGATCAGGGGTTTGCGCTTCCCTTTAGTAGAAACTGGCACACAAGGCTTGGGGAGGTTCAAAAGGTAACAGAAGGTTTATTTACAGTAGGTTAAAATCAAAAGGCAGGTAGGCAGATGTTTGAACTTAAGTAACAGAAGGGTTTTTATACAGCAACTTCACTGGTGTGAGGCACAAAACACTTGGTTTAACACTAGGTTGCTGGCTTCTTTCAGAGGTTGACACTGCTTCACAAATGTTTCCCTGTTAAAGCACAGACACAACACGACTTTCCCTCCTCTCCAGAATTAAGGGTGCTCCACTAAGACAAACCCTTGCTAGATACTGGGCAGGCGTTATAGTTATGAGCTATAACCCTGTTCCTGGCACTGAAGGGGAGACTCCTTTATACCCATTTCCTTGGCTCTCTATAATTCCCGGATCTCTTGAGTCTAAGTAGGAGTTAGTGATGGTTTTCCCCACTTTAGTTCTATGACTAAAAGTGTTTCACAAACATTATTTCCTCTCACAGAGGATTCTCTGGCTGACCCTCTCTGATCTAAAGCCAGGCTCCAGCTCCCTTTCACTCTCTTGTTTTCTCTCCAACTTCAACTGACAGCTTCCCCAACATTCCATCCCCAACTGTCATTTCAGGCTAGCCCCATGGGAGCGGCGGGGGCGGGGGAGGAAACATGTCGATCATACTTTCACTTCTGGAAACCTCAGCATCTGAAGCTGAGTCCGTCACAGCAGCCATGAAGGAACTACAAAAGATCCTAAAAGATAAGGATCACTAGGGACCAAGATCAAGATAATTCATACTACAGCATTTATCATTAATGTGTATGGATGTGAAAGTTGGAACAATGAAGAAAGTGAACAAAAAAAGTTCAGTTACATGAAATGTGGTGCTGGAAGAGCGTTTTTGTGGATACGTGGACTGCCAAAAAAACCCTAAGTTCTAGATCAAATGAAGCTTGAATTCTCCCTAGAAGCAAAAATGAATAAACCGAGGCTACACTTTGGACACAACATGAGAAGACAAGACTCACAAGCAATAATGCTAGGAAAAGCTGAAGGCAGTGGGAAAAGAGGAGGACACAGCATGACATAGCTTGATTCAATAAAGGAAATCACGGCTTTATTTGCAAGATGAGAGCAAGGCAATAATAGGATATTTTAGAGGTTGTTAATTCATAGGGTTGCCATACGTTGAACGCTACTTGATAGCACATAACACACATAGCATTTGCTAAGAATAGTGAATAATATGATCAAAATTTGTTCTCTCCAGTTTGCATTTTGACAAGGTATCATAAGAGGGGAGGAAGACAGAGACAGAAAGTGCAAATCAGTTACTTCTACTCATTTATAATTAAGACGTTATTCAGACTTTCAGGCACATACAGAAAATTGAAGAGAACATATTCAAAGGTTCAACAGTGATCGTTCGCACCCCAGATATTTACATCTGCAGCCATTTTTGTCTGCTTGCATGCATGTATTTGGCAAACATTTACAGAACAGCCCTAAGCAGAGATACACCCTTCTAAATCCATTGAGGTCAGCAGCTTTGAAACGTATAGACTATTAATGTATGAAGTGGCTCTGATTTACCTAATATTTTTCCATTTCTAAATGGATAGCATGTATGGTGCCATTCATTAGAATCTCTATGGCTTGTGGTTGTCACAAGGACAATCACAGGGACAATTGTGGTTGTCACAGGGACAATGGCACTCAGTGGGACCAGATTAAATTTTTCCACAATCTCCACAAACAGGAAATCTAGTGTCTGTCTGGTGTCAACCATCTCTTTTAAGGATGTGCATGTAGTTGCATCACAGTGTATGTAGCTTTAGGTGGTAGGTGCAGGGTTCTTCTCTACATTGCATCCTTTGGTGTATCCAGGACCTATTCACACATGGATTGAGTTCACTGGATTACGACTTTTTTATGGACTGAGTGTCATCACTAATCTGTTAATAGCCATTTTATTTCATCTGTACAATGTTTAATTTGGCTTTTCTTCTGCTGCTTTGCATTTCCAAAACTGTAAGATGATAAAAGGAAATTACTTTTAAGTAATGTTGCAGTGTAGCAAAATAGTCAGATTTACTATCAAAATATATGTTTCATAAGTCAGGCGTATTTTTAAATGTTACGTTTTATGACTCAAAAACTTGGTTTTATTTCAAAAAGAAATATAGCGGCAGACAGCCATCTTTGTCTGCAGTAATTAGTTTTTAATAATGTAAATGGACACGGGTAATGACCCATTTTACAAAGGTAACCTTTATAAACATTATATTGCGTTAATTTAAAAAATAAAAATCCCTGCTGTAGAGCCTAAGTGCTTCCAGATGAGGAAATATTTGGGTTGGAGTCAGAGCAATTTTTTTTCTTCCTAGTTGGGAAGAATCTAAAACATTCTCTAAAATATTGCTGTGATCTTCAAAATGTTTAAACTGACTACTCTGCACCTTAGTCAACTTGCATTCTTCTTGCTCTTTCTGTAATATTTCATTCTTTTACCAAGTAAAGTTGTTTAAAATAAAATAAATGTGGAATTACCTCTAAAATGAGGATTGCCTTTTTGCAAAGATGATAAAGCATTGTGTAGAGGGAGAAAGAAAGCTGTGGCTTAATGGTAGAACACTCACTGGGCTTGCAGAAGGTCCTAGGTTCAGTCCCTGGCATCTCCAGTTACAGGATCTCAGGGAGCAGGTGTTAGGAAAGACTTTCTTGTGCCTAAAACCCCACACCGCTGCTCCCAGTCAGGGTTGCTTATCCTGAACAAGATGGACTGGTTTGACAGCATAATTGTAGCCCTCTCCTTTGATCCTTCGTGGGAGAAAGGAAGTGATTTGGCTTTTAGATTTCTAGCCTTTCTGTTGACAATACTCAGGTAGGTAGCGGCATTTCCATGTCATTTGATATCAGAACCTCATAAAAAGATTAATATATCCCTGCTATAGAAATAAGAGAGACAGGCTGCAATCCTAAGGGACTTTCCCTGCTGAATAACATGAGGATTACTTCTGAGTAGAACTACTTAGTATTGCTCCTACAGAGGCCTAAAGATTGGCCTGTCCAGTACTGTCTGATTTGTGTTTTTAGTACTCCATGATCTCTAGTGTGGCCATGATCATCCAGTGTGGCCTTGAAATTCATTGTGGGATTGATTACTAGCATTTAAATAATCATAATCAATATATCTTCAACATGGCCTCATTTGTGGTGACTTCAGGTTTTCCCATCTGCAGTTCTCTATGGAAGATTTGCCAAATTGCCCTATCATGAAAGAACCTGCCCATGCAATAATAGGGAACCAGAGTAGATTGCTTATATTTTACTCCAATGCAAATTTTATATCCAAATATGGGAAGTGTTAATTAATCCTATTTTGTGTAATAGACATGGTGTCCCAGAAGTAAGGATTGTTTCTTTTCTTTTATCAGATCAGATTTTTTCTTTTATCAGATCAGTGTCCCCATATTACCCTCTCATGAGCAAGATTTCTTTTGATTGCTATGAGAATTAGGGACTATAGGATATACGTTCAGATTGTATTTTGTATATTTAAATACAGGTTTGTTTAATTTTATTTTATGATTGACTGACAGACTTTTCTATAAACCCGAGAAAAGAACCAAGTTTACAGAAGGACTCATCTGATGGGTGGGAAGAAAAGAAGGAAGCAGGGATAGGGGAGAGGCTATGGGGGTTTGCAGGAAAGGGAAAGAGGAAATAGTGTGGAAAATGAGATGCTCTCTATAAGTTCCTGTGGGTCCCTCTTGTAATGATCTGATGGCAAACATCAATTTCTTCACTTCCTGTCAGAGGATGTAATGTAAGAAATCTGTTTCATATGGTGATCTACATTTTGTTGAACACAGTTGCTGCAGACCAAAATATAGATACACTCTTGCCATCAACTTTTTAAAAGCAGATTTGAGTGAAGGAAGGCAAACGGTAAAGACACCGTTTAGCTCTTTTGTCTCTAGCGGTTGTTCCACTTAAAATGTACTTCCAGAGATGCATTTCCATCCAGCGTAGAAAAGATGCACATTGACGTGTTGAAAGGAAAAATGTGTTTGGATTGTTATATGCATTCTTCAGGAAAATTTTGAACCTGCTGTCTTCCAAATAATTTCCTTATTGGACCAAAGTAATGTTCCTGTGTGCATCTGTGAAATCCTTTCCTCTGTCATTCATTTTCTTATACTATCACGTTTTAAAAGGTAAAATAGTAATAATTCATTGAAGAGCAATTTTTAACCTCTGCTCACTTACTTGTATTTTAGCTCTTCACTTGCTAGAGAGAAATGTTCATATAAGGAATACGCCTCGCTTCCTTCCCAGTCTTTCAGATGTATTCTAAGCATGTATTGCTTCTGATTTGTTAGTTGAGAAACCAACTCATTTCCCAGCCAGTGTTCCCCAGAAGGATTTCCAAATCCCTGTAATCAAATTGGATATTAAAATATATCAGTTTTGTTGTTCTTTGAAAAATGATCAAGTTTAGAACATACAGAAAATGTAAAATAATTCTAATTCTTAAAAAGAGCCTCTTGTATGCAAACCCCTGCTTAACTAAATTGGTAAGATTACTGGTTTTATCCAAAGAAAGTACAGTATTATTCATATCTGAGAACTGTAGTTCAGTAGAGCAAGTGCTACCATTTATAGCAGCAAGATAAAATCTGTTCAATATAATCAAGTCACTTTAGATTTGTATCAGTGGATTGCATCAAGTCATTCTGCCTTACCATCTTGTATTCCATCCATGTTCGATCAAAGTCTACACTGCCATCCGAGCGTCGTTGAATAACTGTCCAACCTCCTCCACTGGTCTCCATATCACAATATGTCTGTCCGAGATAAGCATAGAAATTACACACATTTCACAAAAATGATCTTACAGAACTCTGTGTCTGTGGCCATGGGAACTTTATTTTTCACCTTAGTGCTGGGACTCAAATATGTTATTTGTTACAGAAATGCTGTTGAAAATCATGGCAGAATTAGGCTGCTTGAATACTAAAGGGTACTGTGTAGGTAGAATTACCATATTGAGTATACAGGTTTGTATACAAAGTGCCCCTAAACAGTTCACACATGTATAAAGAGATGGACAGTGCTGTACCAACCATCTTTTTGGAGACGGGAAAGGGTGGGGATTAACTGTACGTCACTGCCACAAAAGGTGATCACCAATCTTAAAAAGCTAGCAGCACTATCGGTGGGAGAAGATACTTTCATTATAGCCTCCTGCTGCACATAAGAATCCAAGGACTAGAGCCTGTTTATTTAAGTATTTTGTTACAATAAAAACATATTTCTGAAGCAGCTACAATTATTGTATAAAATCTGCCAACAAATTCTATATCCTGTTGCCAATTTGGGTTTCCAAAATACTTATGTTTTTGTTTTTGAAGTCTTTTCTCTGTTGCTTGTGAGAAAAATACAGCAGCAGCAAACTGAAAAGCAGTATTTGTGGAAAGAAGGCCCATATAATTAGAGGCCAGATACAAAATCTAAGGGAAGATAAAGCTCATGATCTTTAAAAAGAAGAAGAAAAAAGCATGACTATTGTTAAAGAAATATTCGAGGGGTTATTTCCGAGAACTCTTCAATTTTTCTAAACAGAATTGTTTAAAATATTTTGACTACTAACGGGAATAATTTAGGATTAAAGAGGGAAAAAACGTGTTCTGTCTTTTTCAAGTGGATGCTTTGTTTAAATTTTAAACAAACATATTATTCACAAAATTATTGCACTAATCAGAGCAGCCTTTTGGAAATTTCATTTATATCCTATCCATTCAATGAAACCTGAGTCAAAAGTCATAATCCTGAAAGCCACAATGCCCAATTATATTTTGGCCCTGTGTTTCTCAAACAGCAGCTCTCCATGTCACAAAGCATATAAATCTTAAAATTTCTGACTTTTGTAATATAGCACCAGGGAGAGCATCTGGGGGAAAAGATAATCTCACTGGTCTGTCCCAAGGTTGCTTGTAAAATACAAGTATAATGATGCTAAATTTTTTTCTTATATATAAACAAGATTGCACTAACAATAGTATAATATGTTATTTCCTGGACGAGAAAGTTCAGCAATTTGGGGTTTGTTTGTTTTTTACATTATGCTTTCTAATGAAAGCTTGGAGGCGAGCAAGATAACTAATGTTAAGTTGGCCAGAAGTATTTATTTATAAGTCTCCTGAGAGGTCAGAGTGAGTTTTAACAGCAAAAGATCAAAACATAAGCAGTGGCAGTCTGGCAAAGCAAGAGACTATTCTGTTTTACTGCTTGAGAAGATACCTCTGAAAATATTATTACAGTGGAATGTGTATAATAATTTGAAAACCTTAGTTTTTCAAAAATGTCATCAGTGGGGCCTCTAAAAGATAGGGAGTTATTCTAGAACTTAGTAATTCTATGGCTTCTCTGGGCTAGAGCATCATCTGCCAGCACTGCTTCTGTAAAAATTCAGTTTCAAAGGAGGCTCCACACTGTTAATAGTGCTTGATGGATTACCTTCCAAAAGCCAGGATAATCCATTCAACTTCTCCTTTGACAAATAAGGGTTAGTATGATGAAGTCTAAACACTATAATCATTGTACTCCATGCTGCAGGTCTGGAAATAAAAATCATGTCATCAATCATACTGCCTAATTGCTGGACCAGTAGCGACCCTGCTTTTCATTGGTTTTAAACCGTTCTTTTTTTATTTTAGCAGCACCATAGTGGTGTGTAAAAATCTGCTGACAGCTTGAAACGTATTGCTGCCAGGTTATACATATTGTGTATATATAGCTATATATGTCCAATATGGCATATTGGGTGGTTTGTTAGAACTTGACTTGAAAAGAACATTAAAGTCATTAGTGCAATAAAGCAAGCTTGCCAAATGGAGAATATTTAAACTACAGCGCTGACAGTAGCTGCTGTGTAACTTGCTTGAATGTTAAGCAAGCTGAAATGTAAATAAACCAGGGCAATATTTTGCACCAGCACCACCCGGGATTTTTCTTTCCCTCAGTAATCTTGTACTAATCTTATTCATGTACATACATGTTGAAACTAGATTTATAAATTTGGAATTAGGGCACATTTAACCAACATTGGCAGTAGTCAGGCATAGTAGTGTAGTAGTCAGAGTGTTGAACTAGGATCTGGGGGATCCAGGTTTTCATCCCCACTCTGCCACGGAAGCTTGCTGGGTGATCGTGAACCCATCACACACTCGGCCTAACCTACCTATAAGGGTTGTTTTGAGGATAAATGGAGGAGAGAACAATGTAAGCCACTCTGGGTCCCCACTGAGGAGAAAGATGGGGTATAAATGAAGCCAATAACTTTTTAAAATGTTGATCCATGAAAGAAGGGAGAAGCCACCCAAGGAGTGAAACAGATTGGAGGAAGTATATAATACCGCAGTTTCTTTCTTGTTCTAAAACCATGGTTAGCTGTTGAATCTTCAGAAGCCCAAATGTAGACTGAAGATACCATGTGTGATTTGGGGTGGTCCAAATTGGAAGGAATTTCTTTTGGTTCTGATTGCTAAATCATAAAGGAGGAAGCTTAAAAACTGGAATTTCCTTCTCACTGGGTGATGTTAGTTATCTAATCACAACTTTCATACTCACAGTTTGCCAAAAACATCCAGATTCTTTGACAAACTTAATTTTAGAAACAACCAGTTCAACGTTAGTCAAGTAGTCGAAATGTTGTTTCATTTGCCTAGTTTAATCTGTTAAATTTATCTTAGTACAGCTTTAGTAGGTTAATGCAGGACATTCCTGTATTTTGGAATAGAATCTGAAAACTGTAACCCTTATACTCGCATTCAGTCTGGAAAGACTTGAACACAGATTGAAAATTGGGAGGCCTTGTATTGATTGATGCCTTTTCATGCCGTTGCTTAACTAATGTGCATAAAATCTGTATGTGTGTGCATATTTGGGAACCTTGCACAAAGTAAGGCTGTGGATATGTGCCTATGTAACTCTTTTTATGACTATAAATGTGTTCAGAAATAGACACTGGAAGTAGTTGGGGCCTGCCACTACACTCCTGCTTCTCCCTTCTTGAGTTCTGTTTACCTAGGCTAAGCATTCTTCTATGACATTTCAGTGCTGTTGGCTTAGGTCCCAATGTCTTTTCTGCTTGCTGAAGAAACTTCCGCTTGTAGATCATGGGGATAATTCCCAACTATTCCACCCATCCCACTGCAGATTCGCAATTCATCCTCACGTTGTTCCCAGAAACAAAATGGGAGGGGTTTCTCCAGGAGCAAGGAAGTTTTGAACATTTCCTTCCACAAGCACTGCTGCACTCACATAATTTAGAATTGGTATACAAGTCTCTGTTTATTTCTTACTCTTTTCCAAATAGGAAATTACTGCTGGGCTAGTTAATGGTGTGACTTTAGAACACCTTAAATTAGTAGTGTGCGATCTGGGTCTGGGGTTTGGGAAAAAAGCCGAATTTTAACGAATGCACCTAAATCTGGCATTCCTGGATCAAATTAAAGAATCCTGGATCCAATCTCTGACCCCAGATCAAGACCTCCAGATAAATCCAGGTAAATCTGAGAGTTGCAGCTTCAGCCTCTTCGCTGGCTGTTTCCCTGGCATTTCCCATGTTTTTTTCGAAGAGGAAAGGGCGGGGGAGTGATGCAGAAGGAAGGGAAGGAGGAGTGAGTGGCCAATCCATGCAGGAGCTCTCCTTGTGTGCCTGGTTTCTGTGAATAGTACTGGTTCAGTTGGGCTAAGTTGCATCAGTGTCCCTTGGTTCAGTTTAGTTTGGGTGGAATTCTCTGCTTTGACAAAATTCTTTGGTTGGATGTTGGTTCCCTTGCTTTACTTTGGTTCTGAGGGGAATTCCATTCCCTTGCTTCAGCTTGGTTGTGGTGGAACTGATGATTCTCAGGTGTGATGCATTTGTTCCCTTACTTCACTTTGGTTTGGGGGGAATACCATTCCCTTGCTTCAGTTTGGTTCTTTGGGACTTCCTCTGGGTTGAGCTTTGATTTGGAAGTGTTCATCTAACCAGTGACAGCATTATCCCTGTGATTTTTTTGCCTACGAGCCAGCTTGGAAATGTTCCTCCATAGGAAACAATGGAGAGTGGCTGGGGGCACCTTGTTCAGGTGCCCATAGAATTGGACTTGGAAAGTCTTTAGAGGAGTAGGCGCCTTGGAAATCTGGTACACTTTGCTTAAAAAATGACCACAGATAGCAACCTCTTAGGTTTCCTCATAGAGAATAATGGCTGGATAAATTCAGGTTTTTCTCATCTGTTCAAATCAGATCAGAGAATCTTTTCTGGATCTCAGGAATTCTGAATTTTTTGGTGGTCCTTGAAACCTGGTTCTGGATTTCCCTGATTTTTATTTTACTTTTTGTTCACACCCCTATCTTAAACCTCTAGGACTCATTCTTGGTTTTAAGAAAGTGCTTTATTCTTGATAAATGTAACATATACCTTTTTCTCTTCTCCACTATTAGGGACTGTTAAAGTGTAGATTCCACTGGTTGAGAGTCCTGATTTGAATGCTTCTGCACAGTCTTTGAAGCTGATCTGGTCTTCAGTTGGCACCAAAGCGTTTTTGGATGCTAAAAAATAAACACACAAAAACCTATAGGAAAATGACTAATGTAGCTGCAAACTTTCTAACACCTACCACAAGGCTCTCTTCAGACTTATAGTCTTAGCTGCGACTGTTGCTTTTCTCCATAAGTCTCTCCTTTCCCCTCCCCCTTCCCTGTTTGCTCCATGTTTGTTTTTCATTTTGTTTAGTAGTTAGGGTTCATAAATTTAGTTTGCTTAAAGTGCAGAAAACGTACGTCCAGCTTTTTAATTGTTTTTCCACACTTCTCCATAGTTGACACTTTTAGAAGCATTCTTCTCAAATCTGGCAAAAGTTCAGGATTTGTTTCCACACTGATGCTGAAGCCAACATACTTTAACTTGTTTACTTATTTGTGCACAAATTTAGATAACATCACCAGAAACATGCAGCTTTGGAAATTTTCTTAAGGAAATGTTTTTAGACCTTTCAGGACTACCAACCCTTCATTGATAATCTTTTTTATAGATTTTTTTTTATTTAGACTATAAATGACTTAAAAGCTATAGATAACTCTTCATTGATAAATGGATCCCCTTGCAATTTTTAAAAGTATGGGATTTACCACTGCATTCTGTAGGGAAGATCTCATGTCTGGGAAACTAACTAGGGGAAGGGGAAGGTAATGGTTCAGTGGAGAACACCTGCTTGGCATGAAGAAAATTCTGTCCCCGTCACCTTCAGTTAAAAGATCTCAGGTAGCAGCTGTCTGAGACCCCAGGAAGCAAGTGAAAGACAGAGTCTTGAGTCAGTGGGCTTCCCCTGTATAAGAAAGCTCCATGTGTTCATATGAACTAGACTTAAATCACCAGAAAGCCTCCTTGAAAATTCAAAAAGCCAAAATTGTGAGTGTTTCAGTTGCCTGCAGAAGGGTCATTTTTGTTCCTGCTATTCAAATCTTGAAAGAGTTAAGCTCTACCTCCTCAAAGGGTCAATTCTAATGCTAAGGAATAACCAGAATTGTTTGTGGAAGACATTGGTCCTCTAGAATTGCTGTCACAGGGTGACCCATAAGCTTGTCCTTCTTAACCACTGCGGTATGAGATTTAACACCCACACATGAAAGTACGCTAACCAGACTTTACACTGGCACCGAACCTCAGGGTAGCTTTGGCTCTCCATTCCTCTCTGTATACCCACATGAACAGGGATTCCAGTTGCAAGCAGGAGTAAAAAGCGGACCATTTCTACATGCCTGGTATAATTTTACTTTCTGCTAAGAAAGAAGCTGAGGGAACTGGGGAGGTGATAGAGATGAGGTATGTCAACCAAGATCAAGCTATTTCTCACTAGCACAACAGGGTGTTCTGTTTTCACTTACGGTTTGGTGTAGAAATCATAAAGAACAAGTTCTGAACTGTCTCCTTCAGATCATGTTGCTGTTTTTGGAGAAATGAGTTGTTGGATGTGGCTGTGACCAGCTGTTTCTCTAGTTCTTCTATTATGGAATTTTGTCTGGACACTAGTGACTGTAGCTTATCTTTTTCATCCTTCATTGATTGTAGCTGAAGTGTGTGCTTGTCTTCCATGTCGAGGACTTTTTTTTCTAAAAAGCTAAAAAACAGTAGCAAAACCATTGAGACTGGTAAAGCAGTTTCATCTCCCTTATAAAAAAAAAAAATTGTTCAGCCAAGGAGCCTTTGACAGTCCACTGTAGGTCCTGTTCAGATGCTGTTTACTATAGAGAATATTCTGTGTGGTAAATAGTTTTGGACTCCAGTGTGGGTTAACTACAGCAATATTTTGGAGATCACCAAGACTTTGAGTATCCTCTGCTAAGAAAATTGCAATTATTTGCTCAGACAAGCTAAATTCTGTGTGGTACATAAATTATGTTAACTGAGCAGATATTCATAGTGCCTCTTATACTGCATAGTGCTATATTATGCCTGCCTGAGGAAGTCAGGAGAGCTCCCACTCTCCTGGCCTGCCACAAACTATGCAAAACTGAATATTCAAAATGGCTTTTCACACAGATAGAAGGGCTGTATTGTAGGGAGATGATCTCAAAGAGATGCTTCACTAAATAGTTAGGGACCGTAGACTTCACCACTCTGTTGCCTACTGTCCTATCTGCTGCTTTAAGTACATGCTCCTGTGTACTACCTGTTGCTTTAAGTATGATCCTACTGGGTAGTTCCATGTTGTCTAATACCAGTTATAGAATTACTTATGCTCTTTTTCAGCATTTCGTCAACTCTGTATTGGGTTATTGCTAATATTATGTCTTTGTAAACTTGCATTTATTTATCCTATGGCATTGTTTATTGAAGTGTCCTTGATACTGACTGTGCTAATCTCACACTATGTAATCCGCCTTGAGTCTCGGTGAAAATGGCGAACTTTAAATAAATAAATAGTGTCAAGTCCCATCCCAAACACCGATACAGCTAAAATGACCATATATGTTCTAATATTACTCTGAGGAATAGATGGTCCTTTTTTACTCACTCTGTTTTTTTGCCACAAATATTAAAATCTTTTACGGTGTATATTCAATACAAAAGTTTCCTTTTAACTATTTGTTGCTTTTTTAGTAGGCAACAGTATTCTATTTGGAATATTCAGATGCTGTTCCTACTGTTACCACAGTCAATGACGTTGTAAAATTACATCCCTGTTTACTCTGCCCCTCTTGGGTAAAGAATATTGTTTGTATAAAACAAACCTTGCGGGAGCGTACACAAATATAGCTGGATAGTGAAGACAAATGTGAAAACATGCCCTTTCACCCCTATTCTAATGTTTACCAGAAATGAAAAGTTCTTTCAGCATAGGGATCCTACTGTACATTTTACTGCATATATAAAGGCAGATTGTCCTGTGATTCCACACTTTTAAAAATTGAAACAAAGATTGGGTTTTTTGTACAGTGTAGCTGCTGAGATATCTGAGAACAATGAAATGGAACAGGTGGAGCAGTCATCAGTAGACATGGGCACGATTGGAATTACGGACTGAAAATTGCCTCGATTTTGGCGTTTGCGCCATTGGGACTGGGCTGATCGGTTCCGTCCACGGCTCCCGGTTCAGCACTCGGGCGGGGCGCTCTATTGGGTCTCGATCGGATCGATCGGTTTACGTTCGGGATTGCAGTCTGCAGACAGTCTGGCGCCAGCCATCTGTTCCCAAGGGAACGGAGCCCCGTGGAAACGGAGCCTGGGGAATGCCGAAGCTGTTTGCCGTCCTTCTGTCGCCCTGGAAATGCGAATGGAAGCCCAGCTTTCCTTGATCAGCAGGGCTTCCTTCCAACCACGGAGCAGCCAGAAAAGCGCACGCCCGTCTCGTCCATTTGGGAGAAGAGAGGGGAGGGCGGGGGAAGGGGGTGTTCTTCTGTAGCCATGGGCACTCGAATCTCATCCCTGCAAAGCCTGAGAGGCAGCTCTTATGGCCAAACACAATCCTCCTGCGTAGCAGACCCAGGCTTTATAAATAGCCATGTGCTGTGCAACAAAGTTTCACTTTCTGCTCACGGGTGGAGTGGGACAGAGGCGAGCTCTCGCTTGCCGCTTTTGGAGAGAAAAAGCACGAGAGAGAGAGAGAGGGAGCTTTAGCTTTGGGCTTCAGTGGATAGGGAATTGGGGAATAGGGAGCTATCTCCTCTGGTGTCCCCCCCCCCCCCCGTGACAGTACCGGCACACTCCCGTGGGGACAGACCTCCCCCCCCGCCCCCTGAGGGGAGGCGGCTCGCTGCTGCCTCCACGGGCCTCCATGCCATCCTCCTCACCCACCATTCCTTTAGCACTGGAAACCGCAGGGCGCCCTCACGTGTCAGCCTTCCTAATTCCCGATTCTGTATCGGAAACGGGACTTGATCGGTGAGGTTTGGGTACCTGGGTTCAGTGCCGCCGCAGAATCACAATCAGCTAAATCGGGATTATTTTTTGGATCGTGCCCATGTCTAGTCATCAGCTCACTAATGAGAACTTAGAATTGGTAAATTTATAGGAGAATAAGGATGGGTGCTTTTCAATGACCAACTGGAAGCTGAACAGAATACTTATGGAGAAAACCAAGATTGCAGTTTGTGTCTTTGCACCAGTTGGCTAAATGTGGTCTCTACTCAGCAATAAATGTTAACAGTGCTGTTATTCAGTTGTCACTCAAATATTTCAGATAAATGAAAAGAAATTTGGGATCCTTTGATGTTGAACACTGAATATGGAAGCAGTCAGGGATCAAGTCCGACTCTCAGCAAATGGAAAGGAACAGTTTGGCCAAGAATATAACCAAGTGTTTATTTCTTTGGTGGATGAAAAATGACAGCAAATTTTTGTGGCATCCAATGCAGCTGGAGGTCTCATTTTGAACAGCGATCACATAAAGCTGTTCCACTTGGGAATGGCGAGTTTCACTGCATAGGAATAGCTGGCAATATCTCGTTGAATTATGTAGGTTTTAATAGTGCTTTAAAAATGAATAGAGTAGCAACTCTGCACTAATTGCTTCGTGCTATTGAGGAAAAAGTACAAAAAAACCTGATGGGACTGTTAGCTATCTGATAAAGGGAAATTCTTTTCAGTTCTTATCACCAGTAACAGCCAGGCTAGATGGCAAATCCTGTTGGTTCTAAAGGAATTTTTCTTGTCCTCTGAATGAAGAGGCAATTCCCAAGCCAATGACTGTAATGCGTTCAGAATGCATTGATAGTCTTTTTGTTCTAGAAAAGGTATGCTTGTAACCAGGCTGGTATACATTGCCCCTTGCTTATTTTTCAATATTGCTTTAGAGGAATCCTTTTCCAAAATTATATTAATTTGTGAGAGCTGGTATGGTGTAGATAAATCCAAGGGGAAGTTGTAGCAAAATTACACAGCAGTCAAGTAGCACCTTAAAGACTAATAACATTTATTTCACCATAAGTCCTGACTCAAGAATGCTCATGCTGAAATAAATAGGGGTGGTTTTTACCCCTATCTTAGGACTCCAACTGGGCAAATTTTGAAGCCATCTTTCAGTCCAAGGAGCCTTCCTCCAACTTAAAGTGGCTGTTCTATTGGAGAAGACTAGAGAAAAGCTCCTTGGAGAGGAGGGTTTGATCCATGCTACCCTGCTTTCCAATGTAAATATGGTTTAGAGTGTCCGACTTTGATCTGAACGATCAACTTCAAATCCCTCTTCAACCACGAAGCTTGCTTGTTGAGTTTAAGGCAGATGTATGCATGTGCTCTCCTTTTCTACCTAACCCTACCTCACAGGATTTGTGAGTATAAGATTGGGGGGGGGGGGGAGAAACCCATGTATGCCATTCTGAACTCCTTGGAGGAAGGGTGGCATTAAAATGTAAGAGATTAGTTTTCATAGTGATAGCCACTATTTGTGAGTGAACTGAAGAAAGAAGCAAGCTCAGAAGAGGGTTTTTCATAAGGATCAATTTTGTATAAATCGCTTAGCTGAAGTAAGCTGGGGAACACTTGGTCCTCAATTCAGCACTGACTTTATTTGTACTTCTCACTTTTTTGCTGGGACCCAAGTTCATGCACATTGTGCTTCACATGTATACAACTGCTTCAGTATGAAGGACGTCGCTCAATTTTTGTCATGTTACAGAAACTTCATGCATACCAACAGTATCTTATATCATTATGTGTTTTAATCCTTGGTCCATGTCTGTCCACTAAAACAATACATAGTAGGATAGCAAAAGTACTTGTTACCTGTTTTTCTCTTGCAGTTTGCCTATTTCACTTGTTTGATCCAGAATTTGTCTTTCTAGTCTGCTGGTTGAAAGGGAATGTGCCAGAAGTTGAAGCTCCAGCCTTGTTGTCTGATTCAATACCTGTAGGTTTGGGAAATGAGATTTTGAATTACATTTGCAGATTCAAGCTCACTTACAATTTAATCATATTCTAAAATACAAGCTGTCAAACAAATTGAAATAAAGTAGTGATGTGTTCACCATGCTTAATATCTGTCCCTTTAAATGTACTTCCAAGCCTAAACCTACCCAGCAGAATTATTGTGCCCTGACCTGGATAGTCCAGGTAGGCCTCATTTCACCAGACCTCAGAAGCTAAGCAGGGTCAGCCTTGTTTAGTAATTGGATGGGAGAGAAAGATAGGGAGAGGAGAGAAAGATAGGGACAGGGACAGGCCAACCCCAAGGCAGGGCCTCACAGAGGGAGGCGGGGCAGGGGGAGCCATTGGCTCTCCTCCTTTTCATGCCTTGGGGCACCTTGGGAGGGAGCCTGGTTTGGTGAGTCCAGGGTTTTCCTTCCTCTGAGGGCTGCATTATGTAGCCTGGCAGGCGGAAGCCAGGAAAGAAGAGCAGGGCTACTCCAGAGAGCTGTGTGGAGAAGGAGAGAGCTGGAGGGAAGAGGGTGGAGACAAATCCTGCCTCTTCTCCAGTTTCTGAAGTCTCTTCCCCTGCTGGGCTGCAAATGGTGTGCAAAGAAGGGGAGGCAGCCTTAGACTTTGGTCCCAGGGTGGCAGAGCGTGACACCTTTATTACCTTAATGAGAGAAAATCCAAAAATTTTAGAGGCTGTTAACTGTGAATGATAGTTCCTTATGCTTGTATCGTCACTAGATTATGCATCTGGTATCTAATCTGGCAAATTTTACCTCCATACAAATACATCCACAAATATAGTTGTCTCAATCTGACAGTGATTTTCTGCCATTACAATGGCTTTTTTCCCCAAGCTGCCACTCTTTGCTTTCAGATTGCTATGATAAGATCAGTTGATGGACATGTGATGATCTCTGGCCTAAATTCTAACTTTGTCTCCTAGTTGTCCCACTTTGGGCTACAGTACCAGGCCTTTCAGCAGAATAGTTACACTTTCCTTTGCTGGGGAAAATGTATATGATAATGAATGAGTGGCTTTTTTAAAAGTAGCTATTAAGACTCGATTCTGGATATTGAAAGAAGTACATTTGTACACGTTCATCAACCATGTATAAATTACTGCAATTTGTTCCAGTGATTGTGTTGTAGTACTGAAAGAGGCTATATCAACATATAATCTAATGGAGTTTTAGAACTGTGTTTTGCTGGTGGATGCACTTCTATGAGTGAAAAAGAGAGAGGAGTTTTTGACAGTTCCCCTTTGCCAGACTTCCATTTTGCCCTCATTCTGTTCCCAAGCATCCACTGCCTCCAGGTGCGTGATTTCAGAGATCAGGGGGATCAGGAAGTTCATGTCCAGGATGGCACCATTCTACCCATGAGGTTGGATCCAGACTTCATTTTCCATCGGGGGAGCGGTGTTTATCTTGTCTCCACAAAATGCTGGTCTTGGGCAACGGGGTCCAAAGGAACAACATGAGTGGTGGTCTGTAGTAGGAATTGGTGGAAATTGCCTAGTTAGTCTGGATCCAACCCGTGATAAATATATGCAGGCCTCCAAGAGTCAACTGCCTGCGTCTCTTGGTGGACTGCAGTCAGTATCAGCCACCTAGGATGTTCAGCTGGTTTCATGATGATTTGTGTTCCTCTTTACCACAGCTCATGGGTCACAGTTTTGTCCCAAATTTTAAAAAGGAAACTATAGCTAAAAGACGCTGACTCCCCTGAGATTATCCAATAAGCCTGTGGTTAACCTTGTTTCTGAGTCCAGTATTCTATAAGAGATCATCAGCTTGACAGTCATGGTTAAAATTCCAGTATTTTATCATCTAGAGACAAATTTCAGCATGTTATTTCTATTAACTGATGGCAATGTAAAAAATAAACAAACATGAAAATGTTGTGCTGTGTTAGAGGGATAATTGATTTATAGGGGCATGAGCATTTCTCACCAAGAGCCTGCTTTAAAAGATAGTTTGCCATGTGATCCATTGTTTTGTACTCTTTTGAAATTAATTTCATATTTCATAGGAAATGTCTCCTCCAGTGTGGTCACAGTTTATATAGATAAGAACATTAGGGGGTTTTTTTGGTGGCCATCGTGTGTGCGCATACGCGCTGCTTTCTGTTGTTTGTACTGAATCATGCCACAGTTTGTTTTATCTGCTGCTTGTGCAGGTTCCGTTTTAGGTCCCAAGAATGGCATCTCATCCTAAGAATGAGGAAGGAGAGCTGTCATATGGAATGTTGCTTTGCATTACAATTTGCTGCGTGTCCTTTAGTCCGTATCACTTTTTGTCGTTATATCTTAAAGGAACTGTTTTAATTCATCAAATTCTGGCTTGAGTTGGCAGGAAGAATTTATTACTCACATCCTTCATATTGAGCAATTGCTCGGGACATGATTTCACACTTAACCATATTTTCGAATTGCTGCCAAAAAATTTGGTGTCTCTGAAAGAGCAGTTGTTTAGTTAATCCCCTATGATAATTAAACCCTTTTTCCTAGTTACTGGTACAAATCTTCAGCTTCCAAGCTGAAGCTGGTTATAAAAGCTTCCTTTGTGTAAGTTAGTCTATAGTAGTAAAATATTGCATATGGACTGAAACTGATTCAAAAGGATTTTGCTGTTATTTACTTTTGTCTATAAATACACACTTTTCACTTCTGGAGCAGTAGAAATATAAAAAGCACTCTTAAGTGTGTTGAATATCATCTGATATTGCTCAAAAATAGAGATATAAATTTGTTCTATATAGTGAAATATTGATACAGTAGTTCTTGGCCTGGACTAGACATACAAAGTACGGAGTTGAACTCTTGAGATGGTAGAATGGCCTGAACCACTTCAGTGTGGGTTGTCACCTTTTTAATTGTTCCTTCATGTAAGAACTCCCAGAAAATTAAGAAAATACCCAGCACATTAGGGAGAAAGGTTCTGTCCTAGCCCTTTGCATGCACTGCTAGATTTCTTCTTACAAGAAATTATTAGCATCAGGGAATTTTTGAAAAATCTCACCCCTCACCTTTGGATTGAAGTGGTATAGTCCATTCTGACATCTCATTCTGCTGTGTGTGTAGACTGGGCCCTATACATCTTCTGTTCACCTCACACTTGCAGTCTGAACTGGTGTGGTCCAGAATTCTACTCCTCATTCTGTATAATGTAAGGAAAGTTACTCAATTTTATGCTAATCTAAAATGTTCAAATCTTTTCCAAAGCATTTTAAAACCAGTTTTCTGATTAGCTCTATGCTAAGAAAAGAGCTATGATCCTCAATTAAAGGTCTGAAAAACTATTATAGTGATACATGAAATGATTCATATAAACGTATTTCACATTGTGAGGAAAGTAAAGAACTTGCAATGCATTTATTATTTCTGTACGTTTATATTGTTTGTTCAGTAATAACTGTGGTTACTCCATAATAACCACACTTTTGGATTTGACTTGAGATCTATAACAAGATGATTTTTTTTCCAGTTGCAGTATGGGAACCTCTCTGTTCTCCTTTAGGAACCACAATTGATTTGGGATTTGGACATCAACTTGAAAAAATGTAACAATTTATTTTTCTTTGTAGCTTCCTGTTATTCCCTAGCCTTTCTCCCACTCAGTTCAACCTCTTGATTTATCCTGCAGTTAACAATTGAAATGCTAGCATTTATGCAAGTTTCCTCCCAGACAGTGAAATCTTATGTAAGGATGCACAACTTGGGCCTCTCTGACAACTATTTGAGTCCTGTACTGGGGCCACAGCAAATGGCAGCTAACTGGGGGCTGGATTTGGACACAGGTTGAGATCATAACTTGCATATGGATCAACAGAGTCTGGCTTTGGCCAAATCACTCACTTCCACCTAGTTTCATTTGCCATTTGGTAGGAGGTGGGTGGAATAGAAATAACAGTGACCAACTCAGCAGGACTTCAGTAAGGCAGAATGCCAAGACTGCAAATCAACTTGCTATAGTTCATCTCCCAGGGCAAAAATTTGAAAGTGCTGTAGTGGAGCAGGAAGTATGTATAATCTTCTCTTTCCAATGGTATTCCTTCTTTTTCTGATGCCTGGATATTGACCAATTGTTCCTGTACAACCCTCTCCTTCTACCACAATCCTCCTTCATATATGTCCATTTGGGAGTGGCTTGAGGGAATTGGCAGCACTGCCCAAGCTTCAAAAATTCTTCTCCATGTCTTCTGTGCTGTCATAGGGTTGGATCCAGCAAAACATTTGTGGAAAGGACACAAGTAGGGGTATGCAGCAAAAAAAAAAAAAGTATTATTTAGGTCTGAGTATCAGAAACACAAATATTTGGTATTCGGGTCCAAAAATACCGGTATAGTATTTGGAATTCTGGATATATTTGTTCCCATTATTCCATACGAGGAAATCTTTCTGGGGGTCTGGAGCAGCCATTTTTCAAGAAAACTGTGATAAAATTGCAGGGAAGCTAGATCTACCTATCCACTAGAGACCCCCCGCCCCCAAATCCAATTCTACAGGCTCCTGAACAAGCTACCTACAACCACTCTCCATAGTTTCCTATGGAGGGAAATCCAGGACGCACTAGCCAATAGCAACAACAACCAATGACCAAAAGCCTCCCAAATCCCAATGCAAACAGAACCAACAAAGCCCAGCAGAAACAAAGTCAAACCAGAGAATCCCATCAGAACCAAACTGAAGCAAGGGACAGTGTTACAAGCCCACCAGAACCAGTGTCAAACCAGCTGAGCAAGCTAATAATCCCAAGGCAGCAGCCATACCTGTCAATGGCATATGGCAAGCAAGCATCACTGACACAGGCATGCACAAAGTAATGCTGCCTCCCTTCCTCCTCCTCCTATTGCCTGGGAAGCCCACAAAGGGAGTGAAACAAGCTGCTGCAGCCTTTTAAATGAGAATCTGAATATTCCTAAATATATCTGGATAATTTGGCAGTGTACCTAGAGATACCCAAATAATTCCAAATATTTATTTTGGGGGTATATATTCCGTATTCTCAAGACAAATCACATACCCCTAGATGCAATCCACAGCACAAGGTCTAGTGCAACCCATAGTGATCAAGGTATTGACCTGATCAAAGAATACTTTCCACTATGTCTTGTGCATGTGAAAAAGAAAGTTTGGATCCATTAGTTTTACATTAGTACAAGCAGCCCATGTGGCAGTGGGATCTAACATACTGAATCATGTTGGATATCGCTGGGCTGCTTTTTGTCAGTCACCTCATAATGGAGCTCTGGAAAAAGAGAAGGTGGGGATCTGGTAGGATCCAACCTTTAACTTGTGCTGTAACACCACCATCTAATTGCCATATCCTTTGAGGCATAAAAATGTAAACTGAATGCTTCTCATGTAGCTATAGAGGTAACGTTTTCTAGGGCAGAGAAAGAACATTAACCCATGAAATATAAAGAAAACCACTCTTTAGCTTTAGAATGACTTCAAATAGACAGTTTCTACTTACATGTGCTTCAACATCTGTTAATTTGCGAGTCTGCTCAGCTGTTTGATTTAACAGATTGGTGCCAATTTCGATCATCACTGCTGTTTGATTCTGCACTGCATTCTGCTGGATCTCTACCATTTCTTTTTTCATATTATCCTGGATATAACTTTCAAGCTGAACGATAGAAGAGAGAGAATGTTTATGATTTTGTGTTGTTTTTGTGTGCAAAATGCAAATATGTTCTGGGCAGAATGCACAGCATTGCTTAAAACTTCAGATGCTTTCACTCCACAGTGTGTTTTTATTTTTATCCAGCAAGACAAAGTAGGTCTCCAATGGCAAGCTAGTAATTAGCAACCATAGGTTTATGAGACACCATGTGGTCTCCCAGTAGCCAATGCAGTCATGAGAAGGATATACAAAGGAACTTGCTATAGATGTAGAAGTTGCTAGAAACCAAGGCAGAGCGGTGGGAATTATCTCGCTATTCTCCATCTCTTCGTCAAAGTGCCTCTCTAGTAAGCACTATATACTAATCAGCATTAGAAGTGGTACCCAAGGTTAAGAGTCGCATCCTGTAGCTGCTCTGGACATGCTATTAAACTGAAGAGCAGTGAAATGGGTAGTGGTTATTTCAAGACTTGGCTACATGAGTGCTTCCCGCCATTGTTGCCTCCATTGGCGCTGCACTGGTGTTAGCAACTGTGGGAGTATTGCTCAAGAGATGAGAGAAGACAAAGGCATATGGGTTTAGTCACCTTCCTGAATCAAGAGTACAAATCTTTAAAAGTATTTCATCCCTACATTGTTAGGGTTTAGACAAGAAGTCTGGTATGCTCTAACAATGCTGTTTGTTACGTGAACCTTTCCGACAAACAAAAACATAAAAAGCAAGGCTGACAAACAATGTCTTCCTTCTAGGAATACAAAAATAACACCTGTTTTGAAGTGATCTCAAGGCCTATTCTTATAACAAGATTGAGTAGCCAGTGGCATACTCACAGCTTAAATGAGTTGCTTTTAGTTTAGGTGTAAATATTGATAAGTTAGCAAATCATAGAACTTTCTTTATACCTTGATTTCTCAGGCATCCCCCCACCTTTCTTACACTTCTACAAATTGCCCAACAACACTTCTTCCTTCAGTCAACTTCTGGGCCAGCTTTACGGTTGAAAGTAGCTCTCACTTTGCTACTCTTAAGTCTAGTTATCCAGGACAGCATCGTTCTTAAAAGGAAATAAGCGAAGATTATGTCTAAGTATCTTTCCTGTTTATAATAATGGACAATCTTGTCCCCTTCTTTCTTTATTCCTTTCCACATTGTCACATCAAGGTGCCTTATACTGAATCAGAGCACTGTTATATCAAGGTCAGTATCGTCTACTCTGGCCAACAGTGGCTCTCCAGGGACTCAGGAACAGGTGTTTTCACATCACCTCCTGCCTGATCCTTTTAAGAGGAGATTGAACCTGGGCCCTTCTGTAGGCAAAAATGTTGTTCTGCCAGTAAGCTTTGGCCCCTCTTTCTGCATCAATTTAGAATCAAGACTTCAATCTCTCCTTAGAGCAGGGAGATTACTTCAGCTCTGTTAAGTCCCATACATTTATATTATTTGAATGCAGTCACACTTGTGTATGTAAGAAATGTGAGCAATGTATTTTATTTCTACAAATTTGCATTATTTTGAAATGATTCTCAGATTTTCCTGCTTGAAACGTGACCCTTCATAATAGAATTCTTGAAGTTCTTTGGATGTTGGAAGATATTGTTTAGTCTTGTCTGGCACTCCTAAGTATAGCTATTTATTGTTCAGTCTAAAATTTTAATTTACTGCCTCACAAGGCTCTTGAGGTGGTTTCCAGCATTAATAAAATCATCATAAAAGCAATAGCATCACTACAGAGGACAGTGTTGAAACTGTAACCACAATAAAACAAAGGTAAAAATCACAATAAAAATAGCATTAAAACAGAAAATACAGTAGCCCTAGTCTTAACAGTGAGTTCCCAAAGTGCAGGATTGGTAGGTCTCCATTTTGAAGGGATAACAAATACATTGTTCATTTCAAGGTAAGAAAACTTAGTGTTGGCCTTTCCAAACCTGGAGAAAAGTTAATAGTAATTTGACTTACTTAAAAAAAGTTCGAAGTGTGCGCTATCATACCTATTGTGACTTTCCCCCCTGCTGTTTATCCTACTGTTTAGTAGGAATAACTTTTCTGCATTGGGATACCTTTTGAAAACTGTACAGGTGAAAACAACTGTAAATTCAATGTATTGTCGAAGGCTTTCACGGCCGGAGAACGATGGTTGTTGTGGGGTTTCCGGGCAATACAGCCCGGAAAACCCACAACAACCAACTGTAAATTCATTTTTCAAAACTGTCATCATTCAGACTTGCAGCAGATCATCCACAGGCTTTGCGGAGTGGAACTTTTCCACTTCCCCCTCTTGCTGCAGTCCACTGAGCCACATGAAATTTTGTTCTGAGGTTGGGGAGTTGTCAGTTCCCAGAGAAAGCATCAAGGGCTTAGTGAAGCGCTGCAGTGTGAATTGGAAATCAACCAAAATTATTGCTCCCATTCCAAAGATGAGCGCTTATTAAGTCTTCAGAATTGCATGGTCATGTAATTTCCACTGGCACACTGTACGTATCAATAGACATTCTATTTATAGTATCAATGCTATGTTTCCTTCTTAAAGATTGTACCCAATTATACAACTTTGTCAGAAATATAGAATGTTTTCAAACACATTGTAAAACTGTGTTTTGGACCTTTAAGAACAATAAAACAAACAGTTTATGTCTAACATACAATCTTTGGAACTGCAGTTTGAGCTGTATTAATGGTTTTTAAAAGAGAGGGTAGATTTGCCAGCTCCTATTTCATGTGAAGACACTTCCAGCTCCTTGTTTATATCTGTTGCATAGAACAAGTCAGCCACCAGACTAACAAATTGCCTGTGCTTTTTGTAAAGACGTCTTACTTATTCTTCATGCAGGTGGAATTATACAAGCAGTCATTTTTGCGTTCCTTGGTGCTTTTTGATAATGTAACAAAGCATTTGTGTTCTTAGTGGCCATGGTTATGTATGCAGTTTGTCATTTTTGCCAGCTAAATGCCACTTTTGATGACTGGCATAAGTAAACATTGTAATACGTGATCCAGACCACAGCCTTCAAAAAAGCCTGGCTAGGAACATTAGTAAATGTTCTATTGCTTAGAAACAAGAAGGCCCAGGATCTAAATAATTTCTTGAGTTACGTCCAGAAGCTTGGGCATATCCTGTGAAATACGTGACTTTATTTCTTCAGCTTTGCCACTCTCTAATATCACGAGCTGCTTTTCAAAGTTGGATTTTAAAGAAGGCTTTTTATGTCGTGAAACAGGGTACTGTAAAAGAGAAACAAGTTAAAAGCTTGTTAACTAGGGGTGCGCACTTGTTTTGAAAATGAATAGAAAACTTGTTTACCACAAAAATGAAGGTGGGGAACAAAAATTGCAAAAGCAATGTAGTAGATCAGTTTTGCATTGGATATATTGACCAGGCACACCTTGTAGAGTTGACAGGTTAGAAAGAGTGGAAGGACTGGAAAGCTCTTCAAGCAGCAGCCACAGCCCCTATGAAGATAGTCTGGATCTGTTAATAAAATCAATGGAAAACCTATAGGATATACATGTTTTTTACTTGCCTTTCAAAAATGGGCACCCTTTCCTCTGTGTTCCAGAAATTGACAGATCTGGTCCCTTCAGGAAGTACCAGAAGCTCCGAAACACTTATGCCATTTGGATGTGAAGGTGCCTTATCAAACCATTGTTCTATCTGGCTCAGAATTGTCTACACAGGCAGAAGGTACCTCTCTGGGATCTCTGGCAGACAGCACCTGCTGTCTGAGATCCTTCAGTTGAACATGCTAAGGTTAGATACTGGGATAGTCTTGCATGCAAAGTATTCTGCATGCAAAGCAGTTCTCCCCACCTAAGCTACAGTTCTTCCCTGAAGAAGTTTCTGGTGCTTAATATTGCTAGGAGTTGTAGAAAAAATATAAAGGATAGCTACTGTTCAGTACAGGCTCAGGCTCACATTGCCTACATAGTGTGTGACCCACTGCTGTGCAGGTCTTTCCTATAGGCTGTGCTGGCTGTCCTCAGTCCAACATTGTCTTATTGGAAAATGGTGACATGAGGAAGAGCCCAGGCATTATCTCCTCTCTCAGGAGGTTTGATGCTACATTCATGCAGGAAGCAGCAGCATTGCTCTAAAATGTGTGAAGAGCTGCCAGAATGGCTTGCATCCCTAAATATTCCTACTGGAGACTAAATCCCACTAACAATCAAAAGCAAACAGTACATGTGAGATTATAGCCTAAGTATACATTCCTGCAGTGGTAACATTTACTTGCCATCCAGATTAGAGAGATTTCAAAATTTGGTAAGATGTTTAATATTAAAGTAAGTATTGCTTTTATAGTACACTAAGTTCACAGATCATAGTAACAGCTAGGAGGGACTTATCACTCTAGAAAGAGACCATCTTTGCTATTCTCCATAGCCTTGTATTGTGTATTGTTGCAACAGGAATATTGCACACAAGTGATGTGCATCCTGTATATTCTACTGATTATTGAACTCCCTCATTCTTCTTAAACCAGTGTAATTATGATGGAAATGTAAGAGACTAACTGCATGCCTATGCATAGTTATTCTAGTCTAAGCCTAATGAGATTAACAATGCACACCTATGTGAAGTTACACATCTCTCAGCTCAATGCCCTTTGACTGCAGTAACTCTGTGTAGGATTGTATTGAAATTCATCTCAGATGCAAATAGTTTGTGGCTTGCCTACTGTCAAGGGAAAAATCATGAATGACCACGCATCTTTAACCACTTTTATAGTTGCCAAAAAAAAAACCCCTTTGCAACATGGGGGTGGGGAGGGAAATCTGGTTGTACAAATCTTTTATGATGGAAGAAAAACATAGTTTTAATATGCTTCTTAGCTGTGTTCTCGCACTGGTTATGTAGCACTAACAATGTTAAATATTATCTGTTCTCTTTCACATTGCCTAAAAATGAGAGAAAAATTAGATTTTCAATATTAACTTTTTACAATGAGAGCCTCTTTAGTTCGTTTTTACCTGCTTTATTTTAAAGCCTCTTAACATTAAAGAAATATTTGTTTTGCTTTTTGGTATGGTTATAAAACAAGAATTGAGTCCACTTAAATTTGCAGGGAAATTGAAAGGCAGCACAAGTATACAACTCCAGGCTGGAAGAGAGTCAATTGAAAACTGGTTATAGTTCGGACAGGAAGTCCCTGTAGACTTCTGTTGTTTGTCAAGAAAAAACAATCCTCTTGAGAATGCAGATGGGAATGCTTGAGAAGCCTGCAGCCTTAGTTTTATACACAGCCCTGCTGAGAGTGTCTCTCAGACCAGACCTCCAGCTAAGCTGTCCTCTCTTATCTCCTCTTCCTGTCAACAAACAAAAAGGTGAAAGGACCAACTTAAATGAATAATAGATAGACATACATTGAGATTGATTAGAAAAGGCTCATGTGTACATTCTTTCTGTACTGAGGAGATCCCTCCTAGAACAGTAAACAAAGATGAGTACAGAAATGCTGTGCAAGAAATTGTCTTAATGATAGCCACCTGTGTGCAGAATGAAATGGAAAGCTATTGTCTTTGAAGTTAAATATATCTGCTATTTTTAATTGGCTATTTTTACATTTTTCATTACTGTGCTTCGTAAGGTATCACTTAGTCTTGCTGTTTATTTAAAAAAATGCACTCTTGGGAACATCATAGACTTTATTGATCTGCTGTTTCTGTGCTGCTTTGCCACAACAAGCTGCTCAGGGAAGCTCTTTGATGATCTCTTTGATGGTACTTACACACATCAAAAATCCTCCTCAAACAGTGATTGTCAATCATGAGTTGACCTTCAATGTGACCCATAAATTTCAGCGCAACTGGCAAACGAAAGCCATGTACTAAGATCAACCAAAATACCATAGAAATAGTTTGCAAGCTTTTGAGTTACCCCCGAACTCTCATCAGGCTGATGATCACAATCTTGATGTAACTAGTATGATCCGGTAAAAGGTAAAGGTGCAAGCACCAAGTCATTACTGACCCATGGGGGGACGTCGCACCACAATGTTTTCTTGGCAGACTTTTTACGGGGTGGTTTGCCATTGCCTTCCCGAGTCATCTACACTTCACCCCCAGGAAACTGGGTACTCATTTTACTGACCTCGGAAGGATGGAAGGCTGAGTCAACCTTGAGCCGGCTACCTGAACCCGGCTTCCGCTGGGATTGAACTCAGGTCATGAGCAGAGTTTGGGCTGCAATACTGCAGTTTACCAATCTACGCCATGGGGCATGATCCGCTCACCACCTTAAATCTTATTCATGTGTATGCAAGATATTGTAGCTATGATTTTTTTCAAATTGTGTGGTGATATACTCCACTTTAAGATGGGTACTTGTACAACATACATTTATCACACTTTGCTAGCAAAGAAATGCCGCTGCAGTTGCTGATGACATTTGGAAGTAAATTATTCTTCTTCACCATACCATACATAGAAAGAAAAATAATGGCTGCCATATCCTGAAAATAGGTACAAATACTTCCAAGAATATGAAGTGACTTTTATACCTGACACTTCCATATATTTCTTTTGAATAAAACGTGGTACATGCTGGTCTAATTTCAGACCATGTCATGTATGTGAGCCTTGCTGTTTTAAAAAGCATAAAAGTCAAATGGTATTTTTAAGACATTTTGAGAACTGAGCGAAAGCCAACAAGGATCCACTTGGAAAATTGTTTTCTAATATAAAAAAGTACCCTTTTTCTGCATGAGAAATCATGTTCTGAAGAGTCCCGTGAACATGTTCAAGTACTTCTGCACATGAGTGGTTATTCCAGATTTATTATAGAAATTGAAATTATTTTTTGACATTATGTATAATGGGCAATGGGAGAAAATATCTCACATTCAAAACTATATTTCTAGTGTATACAACAGTATCTATGTGAAAAATCTTGACCTCTTAACAGTTTCACAGCATTCCAAATATTTAGAATATTCCTTTACATTCTGCCTTTGAACAAAATATGTGTGAGAATCCAACAGTTCTTAACTGGCAGTTTGCCAGTTTAATGTATAAAGTTTTTCAACATTCCATATATTGAACGCTTGATAACATTTCCTTAAAAGTAATACTTTGCATTATTATATTTCGTCCAGTATCCTATTAGTAGTTGTATTTCTCTCTACAGCACATAACATCTCCTATATAATGCTTTCCTTAAATGTAGTATCAGCCTATGCCTGAAGCAGAAATAAGGGCTGAACCAGGAGGAGAGAGAATGGACTATACCATTTCAGAATGCAGGTAGGGAAGCACAATGTTGAATGTTTCCCTTAAAAACAGTCTGCCTGCAAGTAAAAAAACTAGCAAAGAGCATCTGGAATAGAATTTTTCTTCCCGAGGTGCATGGTTTTTTTTGGTTGCAAGGATTTCTTTAAAATGAAGGCAGATTTTTAAAAAAATGGTTCCTTTTTATTTCTTAAAGGTTAACATGTTTTGGTTGTCCCAAAAGGTCGGTGAACATCCTCATGTCTGAAACGATATGATCCATTTTACCAAGTTGTTGTGTTGCATGTGTAGGCCTGGCCTTAAAATGAATTGTGAGAATATTACAATCCTACCAATTGTAGAGAACACAACTTCTCTGCCTCTGAAAGGTAGTATGCTGTCAGAAGTTAACTACTGCAATATCTTTTTCAGCCATTTTGTTCTTTTTGTTAGGGATACAAAAAGGACAAAATGGTTTGCTTTGATCTATGTTGTATAGCATAAAGCAGGACCCCCAGGTATTTTTTACCACATTTTCCTTTTAATGGTCATGGTCACCCCCCTGCCAGGGCTACTGTACACCTGTTCACCATTTAGAAACAAGAGGAAATCCATTTAGTGCATCCTGTTAGGTGAGTTTTAGTGTTTTTTATTGAATGGTGCGCTTTAGTGATGTCAGTGAAAAGGTTAATGAGTTTTGTCTCTGAAAGTGAGGTACAAATGATGTCTGCTAACTATAAGAAGATTTTAAAGCATCTATTTATACTGTGAAAGAAGGTCAGTGAGAGTTTGGTTCCCTGGATGTCAGTGAGAGTCCATTGAATTTATCAGGTCCTCTTGATTGGTTAACAATAAGTTCATCTTCGTTCTTCTGTGCTGACACACATGGGGACTGCGCAGGCGCAGGCCAGCCGCCGGAGAACTTTCCAGAGCTTCCATGGCTCCGAAGGGGCCGTTTGTCGCGCGCCTCAGCGACCGTTTTCCCGCCCAAACGGTCACGTGATCCTCCAGCGACCAACGGCCCCTTCCCTCAGTTCTCCCTTGCCGCCGCTTGACCAACACACTTCAGCCGTAACACCTTAAAAACACCCATATCCGTTACAGCCATCACAGTATTGTGCATTGGAGTTCACAGCGGGGTAGGAGGGAGGGTTGTGTGTCAGCACAGAAGAACTCGATGAACATAAGTTACAGGTATGTTAACCCTGTTTTCATCTTCGTTCTTCTGTGCCTCCACACATGGGAGTGTACCAAGCTTCACACAATAAGGAAGGCGGGGGTGAAGTCCAACACAATTTTATTGAACAAACAAGAACAACAATAAATAGATAAGCATATATACATCTATGTAAAAAACTGTGTAAGGACACATAAATACTCAATATTTACATATATACACACCCCCAGGCACATATATACACACTTTCACTCAAGGGTACCCAACAGGTACGCCAAGAAAGTCATACCAAAACTCCCTCAGGAAAAAAGGGAGTGTAAGACAGCCTTGGCCACAGATACATCCTGCTCCGCATTGACATCAACGGCGTAATGCCTGACAAAGGTGTCTGCAGAGGACCATGTGGCTGCTTTACAAATGTTAACCAGGGGCACCCCCCTGAGGAGTGCCGAAGAGGATGCTTGGGACCGCGTGGAGTGGGCTCTGACATGAAGCGGGCAAGCCACCCCTGCCAGGGAATAGGCCTTGCTAATGGCCGTCACAATCCACCTAGACAGGGTCTGTGAGGAAGCCCTGCTACCCTTGTCCTTGGCCCCAAAACATACAAACAGGTGAGGACTGGAGCGGAATCCCTTCGTCCTATCCAGGTAATAGGCTAGGGCCCTCTTCAAGTCTAAGGTATGGAGGGCCTTTTCCCCCTTAGAGGAGGGTTGAGGAAAGAAAGCAGGCAGTGAGATATCCTGCGAGAGGTGGAAGGCGGACACCACCTTGGGCAGGAACTCAAGGCAGGGACGCAGGACCACCTTGTTGGGATGAAACACAAGAAAGGGAGGGTCAGACCGCAGTGCAGACAGTTCACTGACCCTTCTGGCCGATGTGACGGCCACCAAGAATGCTACCTTGTAGGATAGCATATCCAAGGGGCAGGTAGCCATAGGTTCAAATGGAGGCAACATGAGACGTGAGAGCACCAAGGACAGCGACCACTGAGGCACTGGCGCTGACACAGGTGGGTAAAGATTGTACATGCCCTTAAGGAACTGGCGGGATTGTGGGTGAGAAAACACCGTAGCACCCTCAACTCGGGTGTGAGCAGCTGATATCGCTGCCAGGTGGACCTTGAGGGAGGAAGCCTTCAAGCCCAGGCCACGCAAGTGGCACAAATACTCGAACACAACCCCCAAGGGACTGTTGTCAGGCACCAATCCTCTGGCAAGTGCCCAGAGCTCAAACCTGCGCCACTTGGCCGCATAAGCGCGCCTAGTGGATGGCCGACGAGCATTCAGGAGGACCCTCTGTACCTCGTCAGTAAAGCCTATCGGGGAGGAACGATCCGCCAAGCCGTTAGGTGCAGCTTCCTTGGATCGTGGTGGACCAGGCTCCCGTTTAGGAGAAGGTCTTGCCGAGGGGGCAGACTCACATACGTCCGTTGGGACATCCGCAGGAGCTTCGGGAACCAAACCTGCCGTGGCCAGAAGGGGGCCACTAGAATGCAGTCCGTCCCGTCCTCCTCTATCTTGCACAGGACCCTGGGAATCAAGGGGAACGGAGGAAACATGTAGTGCAAGCCCTGCGTCCACGTAAACTGGAAGGCATCCCCAATAGAGAGGGGGTCGCTCCCTGCCCTGGAACAAAACGTGTGGGCCTTGGTGGTCGCCGCAGTGGCGAACACATCTATCACTGGATGACCCCACATCTGGAAGATCGGCCCAACGCACTCTACGTTCAGTTCCCACTCGTGGTCCAGTAAAGGGACCCTGCTGAGGGCATCTGCCCGGGCATTGTCCGACCCAGCCACGTGTATAGCACGGAGCGACACGCCGTTCTTGATAGCCCACTGCCAAGTGAGTGTGGCTTCCCGGCACAGGGCCATGGACACTGTGCCCCCCTGCTGATTCACGTAGTACATGGCAGTCGTGTTGTCCGTCTGCACCAAGACCTGACGATTTCTCAGCAGTGCTGTAAGAGACACAAGTGCGAAACGAATGGCCCTTAGTTCAAGCACATTGATATGGAGGGTCTTTTCCCTGTCAGACCAGACATCTTGCACAGACACATCACCACAGTAAGCCCCCCATCCCATCAGAGAGGCATCAGTGGTAACCGTGATGTCATGGTGTTGATACCCAAAAGGGGTCCCTCTAAACAAGTTGTCTTCAGACAGCCACCAGTTCAAGGAGGAGAGGATGACCCTCGGGATAGAGAATTTGAGGGACGGAGGGTGTAGCAGAGCATCATACCTCCGCACAAACCAGTTCTGGAGAGGGCGCATACGCAGCCTAGCGAAAGGCACCACAGAGGTGGCCGCTGCCATATGCCCTAGTAAGCACTGGATAGTGCGCACAGACTGGAACCGGTTCCTTTTAAACATGGACACTAGACCCCTTAGGGACCGAGCCCTCTCCAAGGGGAGCAGGGCCTTACCCTCCACAGAGTCTAACAGTGCACCAATGTAGGACACTTTGCAGTTGGGCACCAGTTTGGATTTCTCCAAGTTCACCAGGAGCCCCAGGCGTTGGCAAGTGCTAAGTACCAAGCCAATGTCCTGCACCAGCCTAGACTCCGATTCAGCCACGATGAGCCAGTCATCGAGGTACGGAAAGATGGTACAGCCTTCTTCCCGTAGGAAGGAAACCACAGGGGCCACACATTTAGTGAACACTCGTGGGGCAGTGGACAGGCCAAAGGGGAGCACCTTATACCGGAAAACCCGTTGCCGGTAAACAAAGCTCAGGTACTTCCTGTGCTCCTTCCGTATGCCCACGTGAAAGTATGCGTCTTTTAAGTCAAGAACCGCAAACCAATCCCCCTGTTTCAGCAAGGCGATCACAGCCGCCAACGTTACCATTTTGAATTTGGTCACCTTGAGGAAGGCATTAAGGTCCCTCAGATCTAAGATGGGACGTAAGCCCCCATCCTTCTTAGGGACCAGGAAGAACCTAGAGAAGAATCCCTTTACAGAGTCCTCATAGGGCAATTCTTCCACAGCACCCTTGGCCAAGAGCGACACGATCTCCGCATCCAGCTCGGCCATAGTGTTATTGACAGCTGTCAGGGGTGAACTGCATCTAGGCAGCTCAACGAACTCCAGCCCGTATCCCAGTTCAACAATAGTTAAGACCCATGAGTCAGATGTTATTGACTCCCACTCAGAGAGGAGTGGACTAAGTCTGTCCGAAAAGTTCGGGGATACGGCTGGCGTGACCCGTCAGTACTGCCTCCCGGTGCCCTGCTGATCCTTCTGCTGGGCCGGTTGTTGTGCCGGACGAGGCTTGAAGGGCCGACGCCTCCTCTGCTGTTGTGCGGGAGGGTAGGGCCGCTGTTGGTAGGCAGGATACTGCTGGTAGCCCGGCCGCTGTTGCTGGTATCGGCCCTGGTAATGGTAAGGGCCAGATCGGGGAGCGTACCGTGACCTGGAGGAGGGCTTGTCCGCTGGAGCCAGACCCAAAGACCGTGCCGTCTGCCGGTCCTCCTTCTTTTTCTTCAGGGTCTCGTCGGTCGCTTTGGAAAAGAGCGAGTCCCCCTCAAATGGCATGCTCTCCACTCTGGAACGCACCTCTTGGGACAGGGCCGTAGACCGCAACCAGGAGTGGCGCCTGAGGACCACCGCCGAAGCCATCCCTCTAGCAGCAGTGTCAGCAGCGTGGCTCCCAGCGTTCATCTGCTGCTTAGACAGCCTCACAGCCTCTGTCTGCAGCAGGGACACCACAGCCTTTTGCTCAGGAGGGAGGTCTCGTGTATAGGATGCCAACTTCTCCCAGAGGTACAGCTGGTACCCTGCCATGATGGTCTGATAGTTGGCAATCCTCAGACCCAGGGAAGAAACAATGTACTGGCGCCTGCCCATGGCATCCAGTTTCTTGCCCTCCTTATCGGCAGGTACCGAGGAGTGACCCGATCGCCTGGGGTTGAACTCCTCTGTGACCAAGGAGGAAGGTGGAGGGTGCTTCACCAGCGCCGGCCAGGTACCCTGCTTGATTTAGTGTGGCATTGGAGGCAATGCTTGAAGAGAGCCTTTGAGGCCATCTTCAGGGGCACGCGAAAGGAAGGTCAAAAACAGTCCGAGTCAAATTACCGAGTCCACAACAAAGTCCAAACGAGATCCGAAGAATAGTCGAGGTCACGAAGTCCGAAGTCAAAAGCCAAGCAATCAGTCAGAATAAAGCACGAAGCGCAAAAGCACAGAGCAACGAAGCTCACGTTCTCTCCAAGCGGCGGCAAGAAGAGAACTGAGGGAAGGGGCCGTTGGTCGCTGGAGGATCACGTGACCGTTTGGGCGGGAAAACGGTCGCTGAGGCGCGCGACAAACGGCCCCTTCGGAGCCATGGAAGCTCTGGAAAGTTCTCCGGCGGCTGGCCTGCGCCTGCGCAGTCCCCATGTGTGTCAGCACAGAAGAACTCGATGAACATAAGTTACAGGTATGTTAACCCTGTTTTACAATGCATTCTACTGTGTTTTTTGTGTACTAGAATTAACTGCTATGCTTGACTTTTGCCTGCTTCTGTTGAAGTGATGTTTTAATCCTTGAAAATTAAAGATTAGGATTAAGTGAGTTTCATTGTAAGATGTGTCTGCCATTGCGTATGGGTTAGTCACTGAGTTTGTTGTATAAAAATAATTTCTTTTTACCTAGATTATCAACCTGTTCTGGTTCATTAAGAAGTAGGAAGAAATTTGCCTAGAAAAGAGCTTGACCACTTCTTTGTACAAAATTGAGTTAATAGCCAACTTGCATATAGATTGTGATGTAATATGAATGTGTGATTTCATCATGGATTTGCAATGTGCATACACTGGAAAACTGAGGTGAATGTTTGTTTTTCCAACATATGTATATTTTTTTAAATGTACAGTTCTAACTTGTTGACGTCTACAAGATGTTTTTATACAGAAGTTCATAACATGTATAGTAACTCAGTTGGTCCTTCTAGATGACAATTTCTTGGCAATGTCTATTTACTTTGTCTTTCCTCCTTCTTGTCATGTGTCTTTTGTCCAGCTTTAAGAGTTATCATCTCATAGTGCCATCCTAAGCAGAGTTACACCTTTCTAAGTCCATTAAAGTCATGGACTTAGAAGAGTAAACTAGTAAACAAGACAGCCAGTTTGGTGTAGTGGTTAAGAGCGCGGGACTCTAATCTGGAGAACCGGGTTTGATTTTCCATTCCAAGTGGGGTTGGGTGAACTTGGGTCAGTCACAGCTTTTAGCTCTCTCAGCCCCACCCACCTCACAGGGTGTTTTGTTGTGGGGATAATAATAACATACTTTGTAAACCATTCTGAGTAAGTGTTAAGTCATCATGAAGGGTGGTATATAAATCAAATGTTGTTGTTGTTGATATTGTTGTTGTTGTTAAGATGACACTGTCAGAGTAGGAACTTGTTTGATAATTTAGTTTGGTAATGTGTGATGAACCAACATATAAAGGAATTAATCAATACCAAAGTATTAATTTCTCCTTTCAGGAAGATCCCTAACTTCCTGGGGTAGTTTTTTAGGGCCCAGAGGTACTGTAGCCAGAGAAAATTTGGCATGTGCTGGCACCCACGCACATGGGAATTGTTGGATCCTAGCCACAATGTGTGGTGAGGATCCAATATAGGTTTATGTATCACAGGGTTTAAATTGCTTACTGGGATAAATTTATATGTCTCCAGACCCTATTTGTGAAATGCCTAGCATTCAACTCCTGACTATTTTTATGGGAAGTAAATGAGTTGGCATTTGTGCTAGTTATTAACGTCAGTAAAGGGTCTGTAAAATTGATACTCTTTGAAGCTAAAATACAAGCACTATTTTAAATATACTGCTTGTGTTTTAGCCTCAAAAGAATATCAGTTTGATGGTAGCCAAGCTGCATTAGACCTAACTAAAATAAAAATTGCATTTGAAGGCAATTGTTCCCAAAAATATATATTTCAAGAGTATATGTCTTTTCCTTGAATACAGCTCTAGAAGTACTAGATTTCAGAAGCTCTAGGAGAGTAGGCCATGTGGTGGTAGGGCTGCAGTTGGAATCTCCAGTCCTCCCTCTTGCTCCTCTGCACTTTGTCCATTATGCGTGCGATTCTCCTGCATCTGAAGAGTTCATCTCCTATCTTACTACAGAGTGCCTAAAGCATTGTGCAAAAATTCAGCCAGACTGTATAAGGAAAGAGAGATGCAGTTCAGAGGATAAAAAGTTTTCCCCAAAACAATTTAATGGAAGTAGTTAGGGTTAAACCTCCTCTTCCTAGTAGACAGGGCAATAGTAACCTCAATGCAGTACAGCAGTGATTATCAGTATCGGTAATTTCTTCAGTGGAGGGACAGAGACCAGCCCCCAAAATGGTTCAGGATAGGTTTGTGCCACTTACTGTAGGGATCATTTATGGACATGAGAAGATGATTAACATCTCTTTTCTTTTGATTCCCCAAGCAATTACAGAGTTTAAATCTTTCTATTAATTGAGGGCCTTTCTTGTTACTTTGTTGAGCTCTGCACAAAACAGATTTGCAGGTGGAGTCCTTTCTCATCCCAAAGACGTAAAAATTCTGTTAACAGCCATATAATATCAGCTGTATCTGCTATGTGGTACGTTATATCTCTATTACAATATTAGGCTTTAAGAGGTCGATGTTTTTCTCCTTTACGCACAAGACACTTTTCAAAGTAACTAAAGTTTACAAAGTGAAGGGAGCCCATTCAATCTGTTCATGAAAGGATCTTTTGTTGTACACATTGGGGCTTGAGCATAATGATACAATGTAGCTCCGATTTAAAGGTGTTGGAGGATGGTGCTTCTTTGCAAAGCTAGGCTTGGCCAATGGATTATTTGGTCATCTAATAGTTTTCGACTAAACTAAAGGATCTTGCCCCTGTTTGCACCTATCTGAATAAGCCTCATGGGGTTCTACTTCACATGAAGGGCAACTGCCGAATGAAAAGTCTGCATGTACAGGTTTTCAGGTGCAATGCAACATGTCACTGTGATTTTGCGTTCCTCTGCATCTCTATAACATGAGCTCTGTTCTAAGAGAAAATGGAATTGAAGAAAACTATGAACAGTCAGAAGAAAGGCTTGTGGAAATACAGGTTGTTGATATGGCCAGGGGAGTTGCAAGGAATCCAAGGCTATCACCTGCTGCACCCTCCAAAATTCCACAGGCCAGTTTATATATAGAATCATAGAATCATAGAGTTGGAAGGGGCCATACAGACCATCTAGTCCAACCCCCTGCCCAGTGCAGGATCAGCCTAAAGCATCTCTGACAAGTATTCATCCATATACTCCACACGACAGTGTTACAGACTATGCAAGCCAGGTGCACTGCAGGATGATGCTTACTTACATACCTCTGATGACGGCAGCTATTCAAAGTAAGGTTTGGATGCCAGTCAGCTGACCAGTCAGACATCAAGCCTATATGAACATACATGACATGGCCTCCTAATGAGTCACACCAATAGCTTGTTGGATGAATATGTACACTGATGGCAGAGGTTCTGGCACAAGACGTTCCTCACTGTCTCAGTTAGGAGTAGATATTCCACCCAATTAAGCTACATGTCCTAGCTTCTCCTACTGGTTTTTGGTTAAATTAACTACATGCATCTCTAAACAGGAATGGAGTGTCCAGGAGAGAGCAACCATACTCGGTCATTACAATGACATAGGTCTAAGTGTAACAGCTAGCCAGAATTTTAGGTGGGGGTGATAGCTAAATGCATGCATGTAATACACATGCAAGCGCTATAAATGATTCATCATTCACAGGATGAAGCACTTATAGGGCATGCATGGGTATTACATGCAAGTGCATGCACAGTATGCTGCTCCATCCAGTGTTGTTTATTAATAAGAGAGCCATGTAGATGGGTAGCATCATTTGATGGTTCATCTTCAATGCGTTTGTCTGCATAGATGTGAAAGTCTTCCTTTCATTCAGACAAACCAGACTCCCCATTGTTGATCCCTATATTCTTTCCCAGGCAATTTTTAAGACAGCACATCTGCCTGTTTTTCTTGCTTGAGGATGAGAGACATAGGAGATGAGACCCCCACTAAGTCCGTAGACAGGGAAAAATCAATCCTTTAATAAAGGAACATCGTTTTGTATATATTCAGAAGCCTTTTAAGCTTTTTTAAAAATGACTTTTCGTCCCTTTCAGAAAAAGAACTCTGCATATGCTTAGAGCCAACCTGCCTTAAGTGCCAGACTAAGTAAAAGCTCACATAGGTGACAGATTCACAGAAAGTAAATTCAGTAGCATTTGCTGTGGAGAAGAGGCCCTCCATGAGAAGTGGATGGTACTCCTTAAAGCTGGGGATACTTTGTGGCCTTTTATAAATTTCTTTGTTCTTTACCAAAAAAGTGTTTGACATATTTGGTCAAATGCTACTGCTAATTCAAAGACCAGCAGTATGGATCGTCAGAGATAAGACAGGTCTGGGATTTGATCTAACTTTGATCTACCTGCAAGAAGTTCTCCAAATGTTTCTGCTCCATCAGAGCCTCATAGAAGAGAACTATAGCAAGGTTGCCTGCATCTGTATGCTTTGTTCTCTTGTGTCATTATACCAATCCCTTCTCATATGCAACTAACAGTACTAACAGATTCTGTACATTCCTTGCTGCTAAAAGTTGCCTGATAACCCCTTCATTAAATGTGAAACTACCAACATGTGCTGGTGGACTCAGAATTCAAGGAACCATGCACCTTGTCTGTGGAGGATATAGCAGCAGCACAAAAATTGTGTTGAAAATTTGGAAGTTAGAGTGCTGACAGGTTTGGAATAGGAAAACAAACATCAGTGCTTGGACAGGGTCCTGGCCAAGGGGCAAAGATTGACATCTGCCATAGACATGGAGTAGAAAGATCAGAAATAAACTGGATGTACAGGGATGAGCAAGAATCATCATACCCCTTCCTAGACACACAACTTAAGTGGCAATGCAGAGAATGGGGAACTAGAGCCCACTTTTCCAAACTGGAGTATGTTTGTGTGTGACCTGCATGCAGCTGAACTACGTATTTAACGATTTTCTTATTCCATGTTGTCATTCCCAATATTTAGTGGGAATCTCCATAGTTGTCCTAGTACAATGAAAGGATCACGAAGACAGAAGGGATGCATTGTAGTTCTGTCATCTTTACTGCTTTAGAGAATGTGAAAGAGCTCATTTATGATAGTACCTAGCTACAGGAATGCAACCAAGTCATCACATGATCACTGGATTCATGATTACTGGACTAATCATGAATCAAATTAATGATGTTACCTGGTTGTGGAATGAATTAGGGATTACTAAATGTAAAGCTGCATGCAGGGTCGCTGTAGTTCAACAGAAATCTTTTAAAAACAAAATCCAATGGGAGGCTGCTGAATTGGAATTCATATGCAAATTTGACTCTGTCAAGCTGGGACTGAATAGGGACTATGAATGGTTATCACATTATCACAGGTAACAGATCTCCTTTACAGAGGCGGGGTCTGGGGGAGCCCAGTGGCACCTGGCATGGGCTTTCAGGGACCACAGTTCTCTTTGTCAGATGCATCTGACGGGCAGAGCTGTGGTTATCGAAGGCTTATACTGCATTGGAATTGAATGGTCTAGCTGTTTTACTGCTACAAACTAACACGGCAAACTCCTTTGAAACCTCACACCAAAAGGAGATGTTTACATTTACTAGCAAAGGAATGTTTTGGTTGCATCCTCCCTCTCCCCTCTTAATTGCATCTTCACTCTCCTCCCCTCTTCCCCCCTCCTCTTCTATATTTGACCAGTTTCTGTACCATGCATCTGATGAAGAGAACTTGATTCTCGAAAGCTTATGCTACAATAAAATTGGTTAGTCTTAAATGTGCTACTGGACTCTTTTTGATTTTGCTACCACAGACTAACACGGCTAACTCCTCTGCATCTGTAAAGTTCTATGAGTTCTCATTTCTTTAAACTTTCTTTTCTGCAACTGTATGCAAAAATAAGTAATACTTGTTTCAGATTGTGCTTGGAAATTTAATTACATTGTTATTTGACTATGTAAAAAACTGATTAAACTGTGAAGTTATTTATCCTTCAGCCTATGGTTAAAGTCCAGCTGGCTCCTTTTTCTTCCACAAAATAGTGGAAAGCAAATATACATTAATATAGAAATAGAAATGTTGAGGATTGATGGTGGTCTAAAATAAAAGTGTAGTCCAGGCACTTGGTTGCAACATAAACATCACTTTTCCCTAGAAGAATGGTTCTCTGGGACATAGTGCATTAATCTGAGCTGTTGTTTGGTTTGTTAAATTGTCATTACTAATTTGGTTATTTTGGCAAGCCTGCAGACATACTGATATTTTAAAAGATGCTGGGAGATTAGAGGCTGTGCTAATAATAGTAACTTGGTTTACTAGCAAGGGCATCAGTGGTGACTGTGGTTCTCTAGGAACTCATGAAACCCTGGCCTTGATGCTCTGTTAATTTCCGGAAAGCAAAGGAACTTTGACACTTTCCCACTTCCTATTTTGATGGTGCAGCAAGCATAGTGGTCTGCATACTCTGCCATTCGTTGTTCATTCAGAAACATAACATTTCCTTTTAATGATTGATTAAAGAAGGGAAGTATAAAATGGTTTAAGGATGTAGCTTATATTTTGGACAAAGCTCTTATGGATAACTTGTTCTGGGAAGAATTAGATGACAGTTTAATGTTGAAGAATTAGATGACGGTTTAATGTTGTTTCATTGACACACTTCAAAAATAAGCGTACATTTTCCTAACATGAAAATGATAGAAAAGAGCTAGCACCTGTAAGACTAACAACATTTGTACTAGGGTATGAGCTTTCGTGAGTCACAGCTGTACCCTTGTTCTTTTTTACTGCTACAGCCAGATTAACACAGCTACCTATCATGAAAATGACAGAATATTATTGTTAAAGGACAAAGTACACCCACAATTTGTCAGATTTACAATAATCAATTTTTATTATTTTAATTTGTGAGTTGTTGAAGATACTCATTTTAATCGATTTGGACATACAGAGTGGCATCCAAATGTTATGTATGGCAATTTGCCTTGGATAATAAATAAAAGATTTTAAAAACAAGTGAAGCCCTTTATGGCTTACATTGTTTTTTCTTCAGAGTTGCTTTGATTTACTAGGTTTCACTAGAAAAATAGTTTTGAACAGAAGCAGGCTGAGATAGCATCAAGGCCAGATATTAAAGAAATGATATCCTAAACAATGTCATTCCACAGAAAGATTAGTAGATGAAACGTAGTGCTCAAAAATGGGAAAATGTCCTTCCCAAAGTACGTACCTGGTTCTAAATCAATGGACTAAATATGCTAGCCTTCTCTTTTTGTAAATGTATTTCCCAGAGTTCCATAGGCAAATGGAAAGGAGAATGGAACCAATTTATAAATTGTTTTATCCTGATTATGACTTAACTAGGAAATTCATTAAACAAATTAATCCATTAATTTCTTTAATGAATTTCTTTAATTTATTAAGAAATTCATTATTACTTAACTAGGGAATCCATTCATCTGGCAGGTGCTCCAAAATCCTCAGATCTTTTAACAAGATATTGTAGGAAACTATTCAACAGTTGCTTCATTAAGTACAATTGTATGTGTTTTTCATTTGTCAACCAGCACTGATATTGAGAAGTGGAATATCAAAATAATGAATATAAGCCTTTTTCTAATATAGGAAAATAGTGGTTACATTTACATAAAAATTCTTCTGTATAAATGAACAGTAAATACTGCAAAGAAGGCTTCTTTTAGGTTATTAAATACAGCTTTATATATTCTTCATTGCCTTCCAAACATTGTTCTTCTATACTTTTTACATATGCAAATGATCAGCTACTTTAACAGGACACATAGAAATTGGTTCCTGCATACTTGCTGAGAGAATCAAGTTCCAATGAAAAAACAGTCATTGCATAAATGTTCGGTGGATTATCCGTTTAAAATCCACTTCTGTGGTGTTGTTTGCAGTATTTGCAGCCTCTGATAAAAAATACACTGAGTATTAAATGTGAACTTGTGAGAGCTCAATCCTAAACAGGTCTACTCAGAAGTAAATCCAGTTTATTCAATTGGGTTATTCCTAGGAAAGTGTTTTTAGGATTGCAATTTAGGACAGCAATCTTAAACATACTGGGAGTGAGTCCCATGGAGCTAAACATACAATTTACTTCTGAATAAACGTATGGAAGATCTCCTGTGCCCATTTTACTGGCTTATAGCACAAATATTGTATCATGTGACAGACTGCAAGGTTACTATGCAATTGCTGTTCAGATTTTTCTGGTAGAGTTCATTAAGCTGGTATAATTATAGTGTTCTGTACCGCAGGAAACTGTCAATTTTGTCATATTTTCTATAAAGGCTACTTGTTTTCAGACTTGTTTCACTGTGTATAATTTAGCATAAACTGCATAAAGACTTTGAGTAAACTCTGTATTGAGTTTTTTTAACCCACATACTGCTCTCTCTCAAACACAGCATAATAGTCATTCTGCCATTTCCCCCTAAATGTAAGTCATTGCAGTCTTATGCAGTTACTCATTTAAGCACTGAAAGTTGGTAAGGGAATAAACTAAATGTTTACTCATCTAAGCATGGAAACTTGGGGAGAGAATAATATAAATATTGTTTACAGTAAAGTTTGCTTTCCACAACAGCTCTTATTCCATAATACTAGCCTTAAACTGTCTTCTTGTCACATGTATACTTTGTAGAATATCCTGTGAGAATTACACATTTTTAACCACAGTGAGAAGCCACAGTTCCTGTAACGTGTATATTCTCAGTCTCCTTCAAAAGCGGAGGCAACATTCTTCTTATACATTATGCATAGTTTACATTTACATTTTTTGCTAATTTTGCATTATATAAAACAGCCCTTAGTGGTTTTCAGAACTGTAGCTCCAACTAAATTCCACTGAAATCCCTGTGTCTAGGAGCACAGTATCACATATGAAACCTTGTGTGTATACATGGATCTGTGTAGCATTCTGAAAATGTAACAGAGGTAGAAATAAAGTATTTACTGTTATCTGCAAAACCAACTTGGAGAGCTTTTGCTGGAAAATGGAGGATGCATTTTAAGCAAATCATCAGAGGATCAGGAAGATCCTCACAATGGGTTTTTCAGAGCTATAAACAGCCTGTCATCGTTAACAAACTTGTTTGAAAAGTATTCAGTAAATTGTTCAGAAACAGTTAGTACAGTATATTATAAAACACAAGTGTATGTTTAGAAAGCAATTATATTGTTTTTACCTTCATCAGCCATTGAGTGTTATTTTCCAGGATGTTTTCAAGCAGCTGCAGTTTTTGTGTAGAATCATCATAATCTAGAGGTGCATCCCGCTGCACAGCATTAGGCACATAGGTAGTTGAAGAAGATCGGCAATTGTCCATCTCAGGCAGAAGAAAAGTATAGCTACATGATCCATGCTGGACTTGGTACTGCTTCTTGCCTATAGTTTCTGTGTTTTTCTGAAAGGAGTTGTATCCTGAAGCTAGAACAAGACCGCAGCTGAGAATAAAATAAATAGGGGACTGCATTTTGACTCTTGTTAATCAGCAGATGTCAGCCCTTGAATATTGTTGAAGAACTAAAGTTATAAATGTTGTTTCTTGCAGCTACCAGTGTCTCTCTGTGATGTGTAGATCTGGCAAAAGAGTCTTGGTTCCTTGTTGTGTCTCTGAAGTAGCAAGCGTGGTTATTTTCTGCTCAGCTGTGTAACAAACTGTCACATGCAGATCTGTCTCAGCTGCTGTGAGAGATGTGTCCAATACCCAGCTTTCATGCTTTGTTATAGAGGGCTTTTTAAAAAAGAGAACAGCGTAGTGCTTTGCTATCTAAATTAATCACTGTCCTTCTGATGTGTTGATAAGAGAAGTTAAGCATGTGTCGCTAAATACTCCTCCCTCCTGGTGTATCGTTATCTTCCTCTAGAGGGGGTCCATTGAAGGAAGCACAGAAATCAGAGCATAATGTTCATTCAAGAAACTGCTCTGGGAAAATTGAACCAATTACAAGACGCCTGTGACTCACCTATATACATTCCCAGTTAGGGATCTCAAAGACAGTTGTATAATCAGTCCTTTAAAGACCAATATTCAGTTCACTAATCAGTCTTTTAAATATTTTTTATTTTTAACTGAGTATTTAGCTGTTATTTTTAATAGTTTTAAAAGTATAGTCACATACATTCCTTCTTGTTGGAGAGATGGGAAAAGTCCCTTTGAGCTTAATTTTAAGTCAACAATGTGTGATTTATTTAGTATATTGTGCAAATCAAGTCCTGTTTCCCATCAGACAAACAAGCATGCACTTCATACATGCATTTATATCTTGACTTTGTATCCTGTAGAACAAACCATGAGAACATTCAGCTATTACAAAGTAAAGCCCTGATAGTCTTTCAGGAGAAAATATATAATAGCCAGTTCTCAGTGTTTTATTTATGCTATGCTGAACATGACCAAGATACTGAACACCGAGAATGGCTTTATAAAGAAATTCAATAACTTTTTAGGCCTGCTTCCCTGTCCCCGCCTAAATGAGAAATTGGGGTAGGGAGTCAATTTGCTTCCCACCCTCTGTCCAGAAGTTTGTTTGGGTAGATGAAAATAATGTTGGGGCCAGGGGCTGAAAGAAATTCAAAGAATGGTGGTGGGGGTGACAGCCATTCCTTCAACACACCCGACCATCTTTCAGATATTTCATGACAAACCTTACCATTAAAGAAACACTGGCATGATTTTTTTTTCTGCAGGACCATTTTGTTAAACTCTGTGGAAATATATTTCCACATGACAGTGTGACAGCGAAACTGCATGAGGGCAAATGCTCATCCCAAAGAAGGACCTGCTGTGCATGCTATACAAGAACAAGTTGTGACACACATAATAAAAGTGAGTTATGAAATTACAAGGCTCTTGAAGAAGCTGAGTAAAAACTTCAACAGAAATTTTGAAGAAAATGTCTAAAGAAAATGACTGTGTGAAACCATTATTTCACATCACTAGAAGCATCTGTGACAAAAGAGAAAGGCACTTTCATTTGGTTCCCTCCTCACGGTAGCCCTGGGCAGCATGGCTTTTAATCTACATGCAAATTATATTGTGAATGCCCTTAAGTATGTACTTCATAGGATACAAGCCAATATTTTTTCATAACTATTTATTTAGATACTTATAAACCACTTTTTCCATTGGGAATCCAAAGAGACCTACAACATCATTCTTTCCTCATTCATTTCTATCCTCACTGCAAAGACCTTGTGAGGTAGTTAAGCTGGGAAGAGACTGAGTGCCCCAAGGTCGCTCAGCAAGCTTTTATGCCCCAGTGGGGATTTGAACCCGAGTCTCTCAAATTCTACTCTGATACAATAATCACTACTCAGTAGCCACTAGAGTACACTGACTGCATATGTCAAGTTTTCAATGGCTTGTTCAATTGCTCTTGGATTTTCACTCATATAGCTTAAAATAAAGAGAGGTTTAGAATCTATCCATTGATCCACAAAATTATTACATGTATATAGACTCAACTGTTTTATCGGTCCATTTCAAGCATTTTTTGCTTATTGCAGAGTGCTCCACCCCAGAGATCACATTTCTATTTCAACAATTGGATTTATGTTACAAGAGCCCCTCTGCAAATCTATAGCGCAGTACTTCAGCAGTTACGAATGCAACTCTCTCTAGCCAAATGAATATAAAAGATTTGCCATCTCACACCTTGCTAGATTGTCCCACTTGATGTCAGAGACTAAGAAAGCCAAATGCCTAGAGTTTTTTCTTCTTTGCTTGATCAGGAAGAGTGAGAATCCCAAGGGGATGGACTCTCAAAGGGGAAAATTAAAAATTCTTAAGTGGAAGAACATGTCTTCCATCTTGCTATTCTCTTTAGATGGGCACAAGTATGAAGGTGTCTGAAGAAGGGAGTTCTGGCTCTCAAAAACTTACACCCTGAAAATCTTGTTGGTTTCTAAGGTGCCACTGGACTCAAATCAAGCATGAAGAACTAAGCCTTTACCTAGGGACTCCATCTTGTCCATGTGATGAGAAAGAAGATGGAGTCCAACTCTGAGAACTATGGTAATGATGGACTTTTAAAAGCTGCTTTAAGAATTAATAGCCTATCCTAATTAAACACCATTAGGATGAGTGCCAGGTGTAGGGTAATAGAACTGCATGTTTTCACCTTTTCTTTGAATTCTTGCTCAGACTGATGCTTGAACAGACTATGTGTATTCTTTTTATTTTTGTTTATTGAACTTACTTATATTTTGAAAGCTCTAAGTCTGATCTGTAAACACACCACGACTGTTTGACCTTGCTGTCCAAAGTGTGGTAAAAGAGAGGGGCAGTGAGTAAGCTTACCATCCCTTGAGCATGATAGGCTGAACTTGCAAGGGTATAATTTATTGTCCTCATGCTAGCTAGGATGAGCAAAATGGAAGGCACAGCAATGCAGGTACAGAGTGCTAGATATGCAAATCAGTAGGAGATATTCTCATATTTGCTTATGGAAGTGGTTATTACACGGTGGGCAGTTTGATACCCCTGAGAGTAATAGGCAGGCAGCAGACAGATCTTTCTTACCTGGCCCTCAAAGTAAACTAGATACTTGTGGCTACCAATCAGGTTACCTCCCTTTCCTTTCTAACTCCCAGGTAGTGCTTGTAGAAGGTTTGCTGCCTACATGCAAATCTGAGCCTGAGGCATGAAAATCATTTCTATTATTATTTTATTTATTTCACATTTCTATTCCGCCCTTCCCGCGAGTGAGCTCAGGGTAGATCACAACCCATTAAAATACAATAAAATTCCATTTCCATAAACATTTTAAAACATCATTAAAATAAAAACATATTTCTAGTTATACAGTTAGTCTTACAAACTAAAACAGGATGGTGGACAGCCTTCACAGGGAGGGTTAGATTTTATACACCCTTTGTTGTTTCAGGCCAGCAGAGGCCCAGACCTCAGCCATGTGCCTGGCAGAACAGCTCTGTCTTACAGGCCCAGTGAAAAGCTAGTAGGTCTTGCCAGGCCCTGATCTCAGTAGACAGAGCATTCCACCAAGTAGGAGCCAGGACTGAAAAGGCCCTGTGTCTGGTCAAGGCTAAGAGGGCCTCCTTCGGGCCAGGGACCACCAACAGCTGTTTATCTCCTGATCGGAGTGTCCTCTGGGGAATATATGGGGAGAGACAGTCCACAGATACGCTGGTCCCAGTCTGCTTAGGGCCTTATAGGTCAGTACCAAAACCTTGAATCTGATCCGGTACTCCATAGTCAACCAATGCAGCTCATGTAATATCGATGTTATATGTGCCCCTTTTGGCATTCTCATAATAACACATGCCACTGCATTTTGTACCAGCTGTAATCTCCAGATCAGGCTCAAGGGCAGCCTCGCATAGAGTGAGTTGCAGTAATCTAGTCTAGAAATGACCGCTGCCTGGATCACTGTAGTTAAGTCACAGATTGATAGGTATGGGACAAGTTGCCTGGTCTGGCGCAGATGGAAAAAAGAGGACCTGACAACCGCTGTGACCTGTGCCTTCATTTTCAGGGAGGCATCCAGGATCACCCCCAGACTCCTAACCCTCAGATCTGGCACTAGCGGTGCCCAATCGAAGGCCGGGAGCCGGAGTCCCAAGCCTAACCCCCTGTGGCTCAAGTACAGGACCTCCGTCTTTGTCGGGTTCAATTTCAGCCAACTCTGTTTCAACCAGCCAGTCATGGCTGCAAAAGAACGTTCCAGGACATCCGGGGCCATGTGGGGCTGGCCACCCATCATCAGATACAACTGGATGTCATCTGCATATTGATGGCACCCGAGTCTGAAACATCGCACCAACTGGGCAAGGGGGTGCATATAGACTTTAAACAGTAATGGGGAGAGTATTGCTCCCTGTGGGACCCCGCACACCAAAGGGTGGTGGGATGACAATTTATCCCCAAGCACCACCCTCTGTCCCCAACCCTGGAGAAAAGAAACAAGCCACTGCAAGGCTGTCCTTCGTATCCCCACATCGGTGAGGTGGTGTGTCAAAAGATCATAATCGACTGTATTGAACACTGCCGACAGATCCAGTAATATCAGCAATGCTAAGCCACCTCAGTCCAGATGTTGCCAAAGATCATCTGTGAGGGCAGCCAGCAACATCTCAGTCCCATGTCCTGGGAGGAACCTGGACTAGAAGGGATCTAGGGCTGAGACATCCTTCAGGAAGCCCTGCAGCTGTTCTGCCACCTCCTGCTCAATCACCTTTCCCAGAAATGGGTGGTTCAAGACTGGGCAGTAATTGACCAGGTCAGTGGGGTCCAGCGATGGCTTCTTTAAAAGAGGCCTCACCACAGCTTTCTTTAATGGCCCAGGAAAAACCCCGGAGCCTAAGGATAGATTACGAATGACATCCAATGAGGACCGCAGCCCATCAGCACTGGCTTTCACCAGCCATGATGGGCATGAGTCCAAGGGGCATGGGGTGGGCTTAACTAATTGCAGGGTCTTGTCAATTCCTCCCCAGAAAGTGGGCTGAAATGATCAAATATTGGCCCTGAAGACGGCCAAGGGGTCTCTAGCTCACTGAATCAACCGTGGCTGGCAAGTCGCAGCGGAGGGACAAGATTTTATCAGCAAAAAAGCTCCCAAAAGCCTCACAGCTAGTGTCCAAATTCAAAATTTGACGGCCTCCCTCCAGCAGGGAGACCAGTGACCAAACCACATTAAACAATTTTGCTGGGCGTGAGCTAGCTGACACAATGGAGGCTGCATAAAACTCTTTCTTGACAGCCTTCACTGCCACCTCATAGGCTTTCATAAACGTCCTGTAAGACGATCTTGCCTCTTCATCCCAAGATCGTCGCCACACTCGCTCAAGCCATCTTAGCTCCCGCTTCTTCCGTCGGAGCTCCTCTGTATACCAGGGAGCCTATCTGGCACAGGGGCAAAGAGGGCGACAGGGAGCGATTTCGTCGATGGCTTTGGAGAGTTGGCACTACCAGTCCTCCAACAGCTCATCTAACAAACTGCCATGGAGTATCGGATCCCGCAAAGCATTCTGGAACCCGATAGGGTCCAGATAGGTAGAGTTTTTAAAAAGTTTATTAAAGGATTGTATGTATCTAACGAAATATCAAGTAGTTGTTAATAACTTGGGGTTTTAAAACAGTGAATGGTTTATCTGGCCCTTGTTTATAGAAAAAATATCTTACTGGGGTAATGGAGTAAAGGGAAACCAGGTAAGAAAACCATTGACCAGACCCTGGATTAGATCCAGTCAACAAACTCACATTTACTTGTGTGAGGATACTCTTCACTACGCACAGCAACTCCTTCTCTGGACAGCTCCAAGAAATGCACACTGAGCTCATGGGGAAGAGGGTTTTATAAGCTTCCTCAGGCTTCTGCCCTCTTCCTCAGGATTAGTTATATTTTCCCCTCTATAATGGTAAGGTCCACTCTTGATTTTACTCTGGGAATTTTCAGCAGGAGGAGATGGACTATTCCTTCATATGAAGAAATTCTTCATTGGACACATGGCCCCTATTAAGGAATCTAGATGCAAAAGAAGTTGCCCTGAGGGTAGGGTTGCCCTTTCCCCAGTGTGGGCCTGGGATCCCCCACTCCCACCTTCTACCCCCTCCACTACTCTCCTGGCTGGCAGGGGGGAAAGGCAGGAGAACAGGTCTCCCAGGTACATTCCTGGGGTTGTGCAACAATATCACTCCTGGGGGTGATGTCATTGCCCCATCCCGGGAGCACGTCTGCATTTTGCACGGGGCCGATTTGAGCCCCAAATCAATCCAGCATGAATCACGTGCATGTGAAGAAAATAGAAGAGGTGAGTGCTGGGTACACCCCCACTGGGAGGATAAGGGGACCTGGCAATGCTACCTGAGGGCCTGGGAAGATGTCATGGGCTTGAAACCCTAGCAAAATAACAAAAACAAATATGATGAACACATGGCCTCTAAGCCCATGGTTTGTCACAAAAGATGACCACCATTTCCATATGTTCTTTTCATTTAATATGGTGCATTTCTTGACGTCTTGAGTACATGCCTGGAGTCACTAATGGACAGGATAAAGTCTAATAAACAAAGTCTGTCTGGGAATTGAGATTTTTCTGAGGCCCTTCTCCCAGTGTTCCTACCTACTAAAGTCAAGCAAGGAGCTACTGGTGAGAGGGCCTTCTCTTTGGTGGCCCCCAGTATTAGATCTCCTTCCCTAAGGAGATCCATACTGTCTCTGCTATTGTTCAGGTGCCTGGCCAGATCTATCCTCTTATTTGAGCTTTTAATGTTAGTTAATGTTATGGTTTCCATTGTTGAAACCAAATTCTTTTGCAGATTTTAGACTACTGTTTGGATTTGCTGATATTTTACTATGTTGTATTTTTAACATTGTAAGCTACCTTGAATACTTGTAATGGGGTAAAGATGAGATTAAATTGTCCTGAATAAATAAAGCTGTGGCAAGTTGGACAGACAGTAGATTTTTGTAGTGGTGCTGGACAAGAGTTGATTTGTGGCATAGACTAAGGCTTGCATTGTTTTTCTTGTGCTGCTCAGCTGATTAGCTCCTGGTTATTGCTTAGAGCCAAACTTAAATGTTACCTTTTTTACGAGTTCACGACAGAGCCAACTCTTGCTCTGCTCAGCCACACAGCTCCTGCAGGGAATGGCATCTTTTTTTTTAAATGGAGAGCCTAAGAGGGCTCCAAACTGCCGCAGAGTGAGATAAAGCTCCTATCTTCTTCACCCCAAGGTGTTTTCCTGTGCAAAAACAGTAGGGGGGCAGGGAGATTTCCCATTTCTGCACAGAATACTCCATGGGGAGCAGCAGAAATGAGGAAATATCTCCTCCACCACCCTCCTAGACGCACATTGTTTTCACATAGGAAAATGGTCTGGAGGGGAAGGCAGGGTGCTTTGAGCCCATCTGAGCTCTCTTTTTTAAAAAGAAGACATTCCCTGCAGCTGCCATGTCGCTGCATGGAACACGTTGGTTCCATGGCAAACTTATAAAACTGGAAACAAATAGCTCTTGGTAGCCCTGTCTATAGAATCAAAATGTAACAGGTTGGGAAAATGCTGATGCAGAAGAGTGGGAGGAATCACACAATTGTACCCACAGAGGTCAAAGTATGAGGTGGTCTAAACTCTTTTGCCCTTCCTGCTACAATGCCACCACAGTTACACCATAAATAAAGGCTCCAACAAAAGTTGTAGACCTCCCAGGAAGGTTTTTTGAATGCAAAGAGGAGTCTGGGTCGGACCTTAAGGCTCAAACGAAGCAGCCTTTTAAAAGGTGTGTTGGAATTGAGGGGAAGTTCAAACACACTATCAAAGCACAATTGATCCTAAGGTGGAGAAACAAGTCTGCCTTTTTCTCTTGGGGTGTGTAATTGCTGAGAGATTGTTACTAACAGTGAGACTGTCAGATACATTAAAGACAACAGAACCGATTCATTTAGCATGCTTTTGCCTGCCCTGGTAGTTTAAAAAGAATTTAAAAATATTAAAAGTATGTCATGCTGTCTCTTCATCTTAGTGTTCCAGATATTCTTCAAATGGAACAGTTGTTTCCATACTGTGATTTCCTGCTTGTTTTTGATTGATTATATGCTCTTGGACATAAAATAGCAAATACCAGCTTGGTGTATTTAAAGTAAAATTAGATCTTTGCCATTTTTTTAAAAGAAGTATTCACTCAACATAACTCACCTTATAAAAAAGGGTGAAAGATATAGTTCATCAAAACTAAATACAGATTTTTTTTTCTGCCAGATGTGCTTCAGGCAATTTCCTTTCTAGGGAAACAATTTCCCTTCCTCACTCAGACAGTGCTTTAAAAAAAAAGTTTCACATCGTATATTACTTAGATGCTTTTAAAAGGATGCCTGGATCCCACTGGCATTATCTTCTTTCTTCCAGCTGCACAGCTTCTGTTTGATGGGCAGATACAGAGGCACTTCGGAGATTCTTGCAGCCAAAGTGTGGGCCATGGGGGAGGGGGAAAGCATAAACATTTGGCAAGCAATATTAAACAATGCCGAGGGTCTTGCATGTAGATCCCAATACTTCCTTGCAAAGCAATCCCATTTATTTCCACTGAGCTGCATTCCAGTAGGATTGCTATTGGCAATTGTGGTTTATTCATTTATTTAACTTTTTCTGTACTGCCTTTCAGTCGTGAAAAATCAACATATTAATAAAGTACACTTAAATCTGAGATACCTAAATCCTTTCTGATACATAGCATTGATCGTGGATGGCACCATTCCCAAACCACAATCCTCAGCAGGATGTTGTGCTTGTTCCTATCGCTTTTCATCCCATCTGACTGTCCCTGAGTGCCCTTTACTTTCTCCCCATTAAATACATTGAAATCTATTAAATGTTGGTGGGGTTCATGAAATGAAAAGCAAACAATTGTTAAAACACACTATCATGCTCTCTCTCTCTCTCTCTCTCTCTCTCTCTCTCTCACACCTGTTTTGTGACTCAGGGTGGCTTACAAATCATACTTGAAAACACTACAATTTAAAAGAAACAGGCTAAAACTCCCAAATAACCCCCCTGCCTCCACAAGACACTAGCAGTTATATTCCGTTAAAAGCCGTGGCGAACAAAATGGCCTTGCAGTGCTTCCTACAAATTTCTGAAGGCGGCACCGCCTCACCTATTCAGAGTGACTGTTCCACAGAGCAAGAGCAGCAATGGAGAAGGCATGGGCTCTGGCTGACGCCAAGCAAGTTAGCTTATGTGAGGGGACTGCCAGTAGAGGACAGCCTGAGGACTGCAGTTGCAACATGGATATATATGGGAGGAGACAATATTTTAGATATGTGGGACCTAGAATGTGAAGGGCTTTAAAAGTCACTCATAACCAGTACCTTGAATTGGTCATGGAAACAAACTGACCGGCAATGTAGCTGTTCTAAGATAGGCAAAATATGTTCCCTCCATCAAGCCCTTGACAATAATCAGGATACTGCATTCTGAACCAGCTAAAGTTTCTAAGTTGTCTTCAAGGGCAACCCAGTCGACAGTATATTACAGAAGCCCAACAAGGTTACAATTGCATAGATGAGCATGACCAGCTGAGCTGAGTCAAAAAAGGGTGAGAGTTGGCAAGCCAGGTGATACTAGACTTTCCTGAAAACTTCTCCAACCTGCTTTTCAATCAGCAAGGATGGGTCCATGTAAGCCTTCAGGCAACCTAATGTGCCATGTCACCTTGGAGGTTGGGATCCCGGTGGGACTTCCAATCCCTTTAATATGGAAGAATACAGAAATCTGGGCATCAGAAGGTTTAAGCAGTGCAGCACCAGCTAAGTTACTAGTACTGTGGGAAGATGTGGACAGCCGTGATATCTGTAAACTCATAACATCAAAAATGCTTGCCCTCACTGAGGTTCTAATCTCTGAAAAGCAGATTTCACATTACAGTTCTTTTTCAATATGTTTCCCATATGTGTTTGTGGGGGGGGGGTATGCCTGGCAACAACATATAAAATGAAGACCCACATTTGACTCTCTAGTCCTTCAGTGTTTGCTGTCTGTAGCAGTGGTGGTCGCTGCTTGCAAAATGTTAAAATTTTTGCTACAGTTGTCCTACATTGCTTCCTTGGGCAACAGGTTGCTGTATGGCCATTTTTAATGAAAAGCACAGGAGTCAGTGAAAGGGCAACTGAATTATCAGAAAAATTGAATTTTAGACCTTTTAATCTTACAGGCTATTGCCATTTAGGAAAAATGTTTTATAACATTTGAAATAGCTTAATTATATGTATGTAAAACAATATCTCAAATGGGGTAATGACTCTGAGGACCCAAACGAGGACATTTAATACACTATTTTGCTTAATTTTAGTCAGATCAGTTTTAAAGCCACATTTGTAACTCTTTGCTCCCAGAAATGCTTGATGGAGTCCCTTTCCACCCTAGAATTTGCCTGATTTTTTAGCTGCCAAAAGAGCCATTTTTAATTACAAAAAGAGCTATTCTATAAATGATATACAAATTTCGCTGTTAGACCACAAATGATATCATGAATGACTATTTAAAAGGAAGACCGCAAGTGATATCATAGAATGACCTATATGAAAGGAAAAAATGAGAATCATAATGTATGAGCCACAATGAAAATTTTCCATTCCATCACCATATGTGACCTTTTCGCATGTATCCACTTGTGCTCGTTGCCAGGATTTCAAGATTCTTTTTTTGCACATATAAGCTGGATCTGTGCCTTCATGTAGGGTTTACCAGTTTCTCCCATAGCTGCAGCCTCTGGGCTGCATCAAGTGCTGTATGTTCCTGCAATCTTCAGGAAAAAGCTTTTGGGGAGGAGCAAAGGGCTGCTTATTTAATGTATCTTTTTACTGCAAACTCTCAATATAAAGCAATAAAACCAGTATTAAAAGAATTAAGTCAAGACATGGCATATAATTTTTCATTAAAATGTAAAAGTTTATACAATAGAATGTTTTAGCATTAAAAAATTAAAGCAGCAATAAATGAACAGCGCAGTAAGAAAGACACAGCCATGGTCAACAGTCGGAAATGGCATAAGATAAAAGTGTACACCTCTGTTCCCATGCTCCTCTTTGCTGGCCTGAGCATGGTGGCCAGCAAAGAGAAGAACAGGCACAGCAGCACCCAGCTTTGCATTACGCCAGCAAGAAGATATACGGGTACTGCTGGCATAGGGCAAAGTTGGGCACTACTGTACCTGTCCTCCTCTTTGCTGGCCTGGGCAGGGAGGAGCATAGGCACTGTGGCTCCCAGCTTTGCCTTCTGCACCTGTGTTTCTCTTCACCGACCTTTGTGAGGGTGAGCAGTGCTTATGGCAATCCACCAGGATTTCTCCCAGTAAAGTAAATGGCCAATCCACTCCTGGTGCATGGTGCTTTAAAGAGGAGTATTTAAAAAAGGCAAATTCCTGCCCTTAACAAATTTACAGTCTATAAGAATGTGACACAGAAAGGAAGAGGCAACAGAAGGAAGGAAAGAATGTTAATTTAATTTCATACTCATTAAGTTTTAGGGCCTCACAGGTTATGCATATATTGCATCTGTTTTATAAAGGGGCTTCATCTATTTATTTACTTCATCTATAGTCCATCTTTTTCACAGAGACTTGAATGCAAGACCTTATTAGCTGACAATCTATCAGGAAAGAGAAATCAGTCTGTTAAAGAGAGAAAATCTAGTTTGTAATAAATTCTGTTCACTATCAATAGTCCGCCACATAGATTAGAATCCATATTTTTCCTATGAATGTTCCTGCTTGTGTTTAAGGGGATTAACAGTTAACTTTTGCAAGGGAAACAGATGTCAGGAACTAATTACCTTACTGTTGCCATAAGCATCTAAAATCATTGTTTGTTGCTCTTACACAATTTCTTACTTCCTTTTCATCCTCTCTGACATCAGTTTTTAATGAGTCGTGTGACTCGAAAGTTGAGGTAACATGTATTTATACCCATTGTCTCGTACCAGCTTGAAACAGGAGAGTTCTTAAACATAAGGGTGCTCACATGCTGGGAAATGCTTCAAATATTTTTTTAATGCTTCTTTAAAACATATCTGTTTAGAAAAAGACTCATAATTTCTCTCCAGAACTTAAACATCAGAAATATTATTCCAAAATTCATTTCATGTGATGTAGTTCTTGCCATACTAACATCAAGCAAAAATGGTCCATATTCAAAAACACACATGCTCACTAGGGTAGGAAAAAAACTAGAATGCAAAGAAAAAAGAAAAGAAAACGAAGGCCGTTTCCACATGGCTTACCTGCAGCCGGGCCATGCTGCAACGTCGCGGATCGTGCCGGGGAAAACGCGAAATACTACGTTTTCTCGCGCGAGTTTTGCGCGATGTCGCGCAAAAGTCGTGCGAGAAAACGCGATATTTCACGTTTTCCCCGGCATGATCCACGACATTGCGGCATGGCCCCGGCTGCAGGTAAGCCGTGTGGAAACAGCCTAAGTTGGGAGTCTGTGAGGAATTATGTGTGTGTGGGGGGGGGGGATTCTCCAGAACAGTACTAGACTTTGGAGCACTAAAAAAGAGACTCACTTAATGCTACATCTCAGCAGTGTGAAATTGTAGCACAGTTGGCTTAGAGGACACTTAGCCCTTAATCTCAGTAGCAGAACTTCAAATTACCTCCAAATGCGGGATGAATTCTTCTCATATACTTGGAAATATTTTATATCTTGTAGTACATTCCGCAATCTAATCCTAGGCTATCCTAACGAACCTAACTCCTCTCTCTGCCCTCCCCTACAAAGTTTTTTTAAAAAGCAGGTGGTAAGTCCAACACTGAAAGACAAAAAAAAGTGTGTCGTTCTTCCCTCTATTCACTTTATTTGTCACCTACTCCAGAACACACAATTTGCTTTGAGTAATTTTGAAATGTAATAATGTACTTATTTCTTCTTTTGTATGTACCTCAGAGCCCTGACTTGGATGGCCCAGGCAAGCCTGATCCTATCAGATCTCAGAAGCTAAGCAGGGTTGGCTCTGATTAGTACTTGGATGAGAAATCACCAAAGACGTTCAGAGTTGCTACACAGAGGCAGGCAATAGCAAACCACCTCTGTTAGTCTCTTGCCTTGAAAATTTCAGCAGGGCTTGCCATAAGTCAGCCATGACTTGACGGCACTTTATATGCACACATGTACCTTAGATATAGTATGCATTGTTCTCTTGGCTTTTTTAATGACCTTGGTTTGAGTTGTATGAATTAACCTGCTAGGAATTTGAGAGCAGTGGCAAAAATTTGCCTCGGTGCTGACCTTTAGGTGCTGCTTCCAAAATTCCATAAATAGAACAGGTATGAAAATATTTGGCCTTTCCTTGCTCTGTGTCTTTAAACGTAGACTTGCTCACCCAGGTTTCTTATACAAACCATTGCCTTTGAAATGATATGAGATCTCGTTAAAAGCCTTGTTTGCAGGGTTTTCCAGGGGAACTGACCGCCTTCCTATTGCTTGCACCAACCTGGCATTTGCCTTGCTGTCTAATAAGATTGCTAAGGCAACCAAAATGGAGTAGGACCTCTTGTAGTGTGAGAATATCTCATGAGAATTTGGGGAGATATACCATGCATACATTGCTTTCTGCACACTGTAGAAAGAAGGATTGGAAATAAACAAAGGATTCACTCTGGCACTCACTCAAAAGAGCAGATGATGTGGGGAACATGGGGGTACCCCTCTTTTTATGCCACCCCAGATAATTTCTTCAGGGGCTTGGTGGGAGAAACTACCCTAACAGGGAGGCTCATACTTCAGAAGATATATGCAAAATAATGCTTATTCACTTGTCAGTGGGTTATACTCCATGCATGCATGTCTGTGAGGTCTGAAACATTGATTGTACTTGCAGGAGAGAAGTCCGTATTTGATGCCTGTGAAAGAACAGTCAAACATATTAAGCCAATTGTCTGTGTACAGTTCTGTTTGAAACACAATATGGCAACAATAAATGATATATTTAGCAAAGACAGTTTGGGTTAACACCACAGGGTTGCTGGAATGTACCAAATTGGTCACAGCAGGAAATGTCATGGTATTTGACCCAGTGGAAATGCAGCCATTTCTGAGATGGGTGTATGACTCCTGGCAAAGTTTTTGTGCTCTTGCTTGCTAACTCTGTTTGTCTATTTGAAATATTGTGTATGCTATGACTGATGGAAAGGGCAATGGGATATTGGCATGAGTTCTTTCATGTGTTGGAAAAGAAAGCTACAAAAACTTTCCCAAACAGCCCCGATGATATGTTGGCTTTCTCTGCCTCATTCCAGTTCATATGTATATTTGTCTTAGGAAAGTCATCCTCAGTGTGATTCATAGAAGGAACATAAATATTAATTGGTGGTATTTCCATTGAATGCTGAGAACTAGAATGCTTAATGGCCAATTACAATGTGAGAACTTGAGCTCAATTCATTAAAATGGTTCTTCCAGATTCCACATGGTCGGTGATGATCTAAGATTGAGGAAACAAGAAGCACTTTGAAATTACTGTCTTTTAATGTTAGTTTTCAAAAGTACCATCTAATAAACTTTTTGAATCATAAAATACTCTTTGTTCCTAAAAACATAAAACTAATGCTACATAATACAACACAGGCTCTTAAAACCTAATGAATATAAGGCAACAATTGCCAGGAAAGTTAGTTTAACCAAGGAAGCCAAGTACTAATTATCTGGAATCTTGGTATTCTTCAAGACAGAAAGAAAAAGCTTCTTTTTATCCTTCTAAACTGAAGAAAGAACTGCTGATAGAAATGATTGGATGTATCGTTATATTGAGCTGGATTCAATATTCTTTAAGTTTTCCCCCCTCATTTTTTATTTGGAATTTAACAGTTGAGATCGTGTCTCTGAAAATGTTCATAGCTGGAAAAATGTAGAGAAGCTGTTTTTTAAATACTGAATATGTTCCCGTGGCACAATGTTAGAATAAAAATTGTTCATATGTCCAAATATTGCAGAACTGCTATCTTATTGATTAGCAGCAACTGTTTTTATATATTTACTTCATTTTAGTCAAAATATAAATAAACCATTTCACGCCATATACTCTAACTGATTTACTTTAATCCTGTTTATCAGAATGTTCATCAATTTTCATCTGTGCTACACATTGGAATTTATTTTGATTAATACTTACCATTGACCAGCAAACTGAAAAACTTCCCATTATTTGTGCACACCACAGCTAGTTTGGACTCAACACATTCATAAATAGTACTTGGTGTGTAATCAGTTAATGATACTCCTGAATGTGTAAGTAGCTTCTGCTGAAAAGTTATTGTTTAGGTTCAAAGACTTCCTGATGCGGCAAAAGAACTTCTGCAGGCAAGTGGATAATCACTGATTTTATAGCAAGCTGCAGCTTCGTAAGTCACTTCATATGCCATTCCAGAGGGTCTCCCAGTCTTCTGGAGTAGCTTTTCAGGGCTTGCAAGAGACTGCACCTTGAGTGGGGATTAACAACAGGCACATCCTTTAGGTACCCAGGCCACTTTTCCTTGTGCCCTAAAACAGATGGTCATCCGTCCATTGCATTTTAAAAAATCACAGGAGAAAAATGGCGTGACCAACTATCACCCTGTCTCTAATTTGCCCTTCCTGGGCAAAAAGAAAGAAAAAGCAGTTGCAGAGCAACTTCCTAGATAAATCATCTGCCCCAGAGCTCTTTCGGTCTAGTTTCAGGTTGGGCTATGAGATGGACATGGCCCTAGTAGGGGACCTATGTTTAAATGTAGAAAAGATTCCTCTCTGCTGCTTGTCCTGGATTTATCAGCAGCCTTTAACACAGCAGACCATGCCATCCTGTTGAAGCATTTGGAGGTAGAATGAGAGAATCAAGGATGTACTTTGGATTGATTTCAGCCATTCCTTACGGGCAGAATGCAGAAGGCTGCTGTAGGGCATAAGTAGGAGACAGGTTTTCTATATTGGGTCCTGCCTTGTTGGAGTCCCGAAGGTTCAGTCTTGTTCCTCATTCCATTCAATCTCTATGAGAAGTCCAGGAAAAATAATTTATGGTTTTGGAATATGATGCAATCAATATGCTGATGACACCCAGCTCTCCATTTCTTTCTCCAGATCATCTGGTGATGCTTGTTACAGATACTGTTTTTTAATTCCAGTTCTTCAGTCCCAGCCCCACTGCATAATATTGTTGTACTAGAATCTTTGCTGTTAGACTCAGATGTTATATTTTGTAAATCTGCTTGCTGACTGACTGAAAAACTTTGGTTTACTAGGAATGTTTGCTGTTAGATTTGAATATTGTTGTTATTAAAATGTTATATTTTGTAATCGGCTTATTGATTGACTGAATAGTTCTATTGTAATCTGACTCTATTGTACCTGTAATCTGTTCTTGAGTCCTAGAGAGAAAGGCAAAGTATAAATGAAAATAAATAAATATGTGCAACTATTTCATTCTCGAGCATAGGAATTTTTGGATGTAAGACATTGGCTTTTTTGCATGGGTGATTTTTGCCGCTTTTGGCCCCATACCTCTTTGGGTTTTCTTCCGAATTCCAGACAATTAACTCCCCCTTTAGATTTCAGTGTGGTGTTTCAAGAGTTGTCTTCCAAGTTTTCTGCCTGTGCTTTTTCTGTGTGGGGAGAACATTCAGAACAGAACCCTTGAAATGCCACATTGAAATCTGAAGGGGGAGTTAATCGTCTAGAATTCAGAAGAAAACCCGAAGGGGTATGGGGCCAAAAGCAACAAAAATGGCCCATGCCAAAAAGGCCATTGACTTTGAGATACTGTCTCATTGTGCAAAAGTCTGTCTGAGGTGACACTGAGAGATCTCTGTCTTTTGGTGCTACACCTCTGAAGATGCCAGCCACAGCTGCTGGCGAAACGTCAGGAACTACAATGCCAAGACCACGGCAGTACAGCCCGGAAAACCCACAACAACCATCTGTCTGCAATGTTTGATCTGAAGTATTTGATTAATGGGCATACATGCCTGCACTAATCCTAGCCGTAACAGTAAAAAATCTGTCAGTCAATAAAATACTCCTGTGGGATGAACATGCATGAATTCTCATTTATAACAGTACTTATTCATATCCTTTGTTTTTGTAAGGCCTGGGTTTGGGGCCAAGCTCATTGCATCAGTGAAGGTGACGGCAGCATTTTGAATCCTTTTTTGTTTTAATGAAGTCAAAATGGTGAGGAGCATCTTGACTCAGAACCTGGCACATAATTCACTGTTACAACATGAGACTATTAACTTGGAAGTGAGACCTATTTCACTGAGACAAGAGATCCCCTATGTTGAGATCTGCATGTGCAGAAGTACATTTTTCTGATCTCCCATCTGTACAGCACATCCACAATACATTGCAAGAAGAGTTTTCAAAACTGATTCTGGAATGGACGAGGGGATATATTTCAGATTGAAAAGTCCAGAGGAAGTAGAGTATGTGAGAACTAATAAATGTTCATGAGGGTTCCCTGGACCTTCTTCATTGGTTACAGTGGAACTCATGGCAAATTGTACCTGATTTTGGTATAGGACTGGATTGTATCAATAGTGATTCCACATTTCTTGGGGCTTACATAAACATTACCGTACTGGGTTGACTGCACCCAAGGTGGATCTTTTCCTACTTCCCCTTATCCCAGTAGTACTGTGGCTCCTGAAAAGGTAAGGCTAGATGATGTCTTTTGGACAAAATGCCATGTAGAACAGGAGCCTGAAGTAAGAGGGAGAGTTGAACAGAATTACATCTACATCTTTCTTCCGCTAGCAGATAAATCTCACTAGAGCATGAATTCTGTTTGCAGGAGGGACAATTTTGCCTAGGTTCCCTTCTTACTGCAGCCTTGTGACATTTTTTCTACAAGATTTCCTTGACCGTGAGTTTCAGTGGTCTTCTTAGAGAAGGTGGGGGGAGGGGGGAGAAATCCTCTTCCACTTACGGTTTGTAGGTTCCAATAATAGTATGTGAGAAACATCTTGTAATATAAGAGTGCAGAATGTGTGACACTTCAGGCTTACCACAGTATTGTGTTGGCATCCTTAGCCTATATTCCACAATTTACTGCATCTTTAGATAGAACAGCTGGAGAAACATCTTCAGAGCTGACTATTGGTAGTTCTTTTAAATCTTAGAAAAGAAAAATCACAGCTTACCAGCACTGCAGCTGTTTAGGAATCTTTATTGGCTTTTGCTTATCATTCATTTAGTACACTATATCTAGGCAATAAAAAATAATCATAAATCTGCTTTGTATGTCATGCAAGCAAATTGGATTGTTAAGAAGATTCTGCTTTGTGTTTAATAATTTTATGATTCATATTTACTTTGGAACCGCACATGAAACATGATTAGGGCTTACAGATCCACTGACAATTCTTAGAGGGAAAGAGTTTGGACAGAGACCTGAGAGAAATAATTCTCTTTATATTAAACAGCAAAACCTTAATTTAGCAAACAAAAAGTAAATTCTCTGGGTGGGATTGCATCACATGTATTTTTCATGCCTGAACAACCTTTGAGTTGTAAGAGGAGGAATGCTAGAGTTATTCCTGGCTTATCCATAAATCTTTTCAAATTAGAATAATGGCACAAAATCTGATCCAGTATTCCTCAATACAGTTATTATAAGCAGGGAACCTGTATGGACTTGTGGGGGGCATCCCATTTTCACCTGTTCTCTCTCCTCCACTATTTCATCTTTCCCTTTCTTGCAGCCCCCATAGCCTCACCCCTTTTTCTGCTTCCTTCTGTCCTTCCTGTCAACCAGCCAACTTATGTTTATCTGCCCCGCTGTGTTCAGCATTCCTTCCTTCACTCCAAATGGCAGGCAGCCTCTCCCTGGACAAAATTTAGCTGAGCTGTCTGATGGTTGTAGGGTTGCCAGGTCCCCTTACCCTCTTTGCGGGGAGGGGGGAACCCGGCACTCACCTCTTTTTTGCTCCTTGTCCAGGAAGTGATGTTATCACACAGGCTGGGAATGTGTTGTACAAATTGTGTGGTGGCTGTCTTCATTGCACTGAGCCCAGTTGTGTGGGTAGTGAGTCTACCAGTGTTCATTGAGAGGAATGGAGGATACCTTGATTAACACTCAGAGAGGGGCCTGGTCTCAGAAAAAAACATTTCCTGGGAAAGAAGCAGTAAACTCCACAGATTCCAGGTAGATAGCAGATGGATTTTCCTTTACAGAGACCTAGGCAGGTTGATGATGACCTTCTCTGCCTCCCCCTCGACTCCCACCAGGAATGGACAAGCTTGATGGCCATAAAGGTTTTGGGAGATGCGCCTTGATTTGATTGGAGAAGAGGTGCAAAGCAATACAAGTGAGGGCTCAAACCCAATTTCATGATAGGTCAAAGTGAAACCCTCTCAGCTGGGATCAGAAGTGTTTAAAGGGCTGGACAAATTATGACTGGGATACAAGCCAAGACCTAAGGAACAGTGGGGAAATGGAGTTAAATCTGTCTGGACCAGGCTGTATTTTCCACTTGGTTTGTGTCCATTTCACAAAGGGAATGCCAAAGTAACACCATGACTGTAGAATATAGTTAGCCTGAAGTTTTTATTTCTCTTCTTAGTTCTGTAACATCCTGTAGTGTGTCAAGTGCTTTTATGCTAGAGTGAATTGAGATGTATGATAATCTGGTAATCTGCCATTCGTATGCAGCTCTTGTTTGACTTCCCTAACAAAACCAACAGAATTAGGTATTTTACAAGTAAAAACCAAAAAATGATTTTCAAGAGGAGGGTGAGTGTGCAGGATGAATTAGGGAGAAAGCGGAAAGGGACTCATTGAACTCCCAATTCTTACCCCTTGTGGTCAGTTAAACAGCAAATGTCAAGCTACTGCATTACCAAAATTATCCTTGGTAAAGTGTTTGGACTGTCTGTTCTCTGTCCTAATTCCAAGCTCAGTTTCTCCTGTTATCTCAAATCCTCATTTGTGGCACCTTCATCCTGTTTAGTTGCAAGCCTAGTTCAGGGTGATGCAGAGGACAAAAGCAGAAACTGAATTCCATAGAATTCACATCTTCCTCTCAATCAGACTAGCTGTACAAGAACAGCCAGCCTCTCTTTACACCTGAGCTTTGCCCTATGATAAGCACTCAGGGGCAATCAGACTATACTTTGGAACCTCTGGTCATGATGACATCAGCCACAAAATAACATGCAGGGACACCTGGCACTCTTCCTTTCCTTTCTTCAATCAGCCAAATTCCCAGCTTGTGCCTTTAGCTCCCTCTTGCTAAAGATATTACTTGGTGCCACTAGGGAAGGGTAAGAACCAGGAAAGAAGAAATAAAATAAAATTGAAGAAAAGCAAGACAGAACCTCACATAGGAAGTCATGAAAAATTCATAGGGATTTCTGTGCTAAGGAAAATCAGTGCTGTGTTAGAGCTGATCTCTGCATCCTGTCTATTGATTGATAATATTCAATATCTGATAGCAGAAAATTTACTATCTCTGAAAGTACAGGTTTATATTTATTGTCATCATGGTGTGATGTCATTGATGGACTTCCCTTGTACCTGTTCTTCTGACCTTATTTATTTAAGGCCATTCGTTCAAGATAATCATCCTAACATCTGTGGCATTAAATTCAGTGTGCATTAAACTGAACGTTTCTTTTTATTATTTATCCATATACCATATTTAATGCCTACTCTTCTACTTCAAAAGCAGAGTGGCTTACAAAAATAATAAAGTGACTGAAAAAGTAAGCTTTGACTCTTAAAAGCTTACACCATGAAAATCGTGTCAGTCTCTAGGTGCCACTGTACTCAAATTCTGCTGTTGTACTGCAGACCCACACAGCTACCCACCTAAAGCTTAATGAAAATAATAGGATAACAAACAACACTAAAACAGCAGCTAAAACAGCAGCCACAGTTATAAATCCTACCATGGCTGGGAAATCCTAATCTGGCTAGGAAATCTTGAAATCATTAAAAGCAGCCAGAGTAAAAACGATAAAAACAATAAAACAATGTTGTTGATAAAATCATCTTTGGGAAAAAGTTTCCGTTAACCGCCTCAAAGGTCCTCCAGACCTTAACCATTGAGAACGCCTGTGGCTCAGTGACAGAGCATGCAGAAGGTCCCAGGTTCAATCTTCAGCATCTCTAGCTAAAAGGATCAGATGGTAGGTGATATAAAAGATCCATACCTGAGACTCTGGAGAGCCACTGGCAGTCTGAGTAGTCAATAATGACCTTGATGGACCAATGTTCTGATTCAGGATACAGAAGCTTCGTATGTTCATTTATGATCATATAACCAGTCCTCTGTAGGACATCAATGAGGGGAGCCTTCAAGTCTCCAATGGGAGGGAGTTCCAAAGCTCAGGGATAACGGTGGAGAAATTATTTTCAACATGCCTACCAATTTTAACTCCTGCAAAGTCAGCATGTAACCTTTTACTGGTCTTAACCTGTTATCTATCATTTGTAATAGATAACTGCAAGTCTGGGGTTTTTTTTCCCCCTTGAGATTCCTATAAAATAGTGGGAGCATATATGATTTGGAACAATAGCTGCTCACTTTCACTTGCTTGAGATTTTTCATGTGTCTTCCCATCTTCAGCTATTCTCTTATTTCTCTGTGGCTTACTCATTCACATGTCCATCATTCCTGCACCTGGCATGTGCTTTGCTAGCTTAGTTTCCGGTGTGTGATCTAAGCATACTTCCTCCTCGGAATGCCACAATGCACAAAGATATGGATCAGTTTCCCCCACTGACATGAATAGTTAAGCCACTGCAAGTAGAGTAGTTCCATGTGCAAATCAGAAAAATTGTACCTGAAATAGATGACTGGATCAGGTAAGAATATCCACATCATCTGAAGGAAAGTACTTGAGAACAGCATTAATTAAATAGCATTAATTCAAATGAAAATGATCTGATCCTTGCTTTCATAACCAGTTATCATTCAGGATTGTTCCCTTCAGTGTTATCATTTGGCCGCAGAAAAATCACAGGTTTAAACTAACAGAATTGTTCCTGAATAGGACATTAGATTGTTATAACCCAAGTATATTTCAAAACACAAGATATTTGCACATACTTCCCAGTTTTATGTTTTCAGGTGTATTTATCTAAAAAAACCTTCACGACAGTGGTGACTATCCAGCCAAGCAATGTATTGATGTAGGGAAGAGTGAAAAAGCTGCAATGGAGACAAAGAGTTTGTTGCCCCTAAGAGCTTCTTAGGGAAGAGGTCTCTATGAAACTCTGTATATACATAGTATGCTGTATAAATATCAAAATAATGGTTTTATATATACTGGGAGCATCTCTGTCCTCCTTCACTGTACAAACTGCCTCATCCTATCAGACTCTTTAAAGCCAATAAAGGAATTGACTAGCTCAATGTTCTTTCAAATGTTTGCAGTGTCTGTGATGAATGATGCTTGTTTTTCTGCGCTCTTTAATTAGACTGTTTCTACATTTGCCAAAGAAAATGCTGGAATGCTGACAAAAACTGAAATTGTAGGAACCAGTCTTGATGTAAGAGCTTATTTGTAAAGGAAGCACAACTTGTTTGGTATTTTATTGAAACAGGAAGTTCAGCAACCCATACACAGGAGTACAAAAAATTCTCAGGTGCTAGTTGAGTCATCTGTTGTTGAACGTAATCACATTCTCCCTGATTTGCTTTTAAACTTTACTTTTAAAAGAGGAAGGAAATTATGCACCGCTTCAGGATTAAGCATCAATTTATAAATCTGTCTGCTGAGGGCAATCTGGGCTCAAGTAGTTCAACAGTATAAGCACTGTGGACTGCTGGGAGATGCTTTTGCATTTTAATATACTAGTTTAATATACTAGTTTTTGGAATACTTGCAATGGATGCAGAGTTAGAGCACATATAATAAATGTTATTAAATTCCACCACTTTTCAGAAGTACCAGCATTGTTCAGCCCATTTGCAGTTGTAGCTGTAATATTTATCAAACCTATGATTCCAAGACTGGGAACAGTTCACCAGTTCTCCTCTTGTACATAGATTTCCACCTGCCTTTGCTTCCTAGCCTAACCATTATACTGGCTGTGATGCTAACACTAACTGGTTGGCTTTAAACCTCAGTATGAAGCTGGCTTGCAAATTCTGGTTAAAGGTAACAATGGTTTATATGAACCTTGGAGCAGGCATAATGCTACAATAGTGAAAAGAGATGGGAGGGATGATGAGTTCTTTGTAAATTCCCTCTGAGAATTGTGTTTCCTTCCCATCTGTTCCCTTGAGTTTCAAATTCTAGCATTTAAAACTCAAGTGATGCTGGAAAAAATCTTGTTTGGCATTCTGTAAGATACTAGTGGGTGTGTTAAAGGCATTTCAGCTAAAATTAAATAATAAAGAATGTACTCTGCCTGTGCTTTTAATAATTGTAGTTTGTTTTAGATAGAACAGAAGGTCTAGCATAATGCATATTTTTGGTTAGTAAAACAAAGAGTGACTCGTAATATAGTATTACATTTATGATGAACTAACAACCCTGCTTGGGAAAGAAATCTTTAGGGAGCTCATTTGCCAGGGTTTTGCTTTCAACAATCTTTCTCTGATACTGTTATTCCTGGAATAAAAAGGAATTTTCAGTACAGCGGCACAACAACATACTAACATTACCTGGCTGGTACAGCAAATGTGAAGACAACATTGGACCTAGCTCCAGAATGCAGTTGGCTCCAAAGAAACATGAAACTAGTTCGATGAACCCAAAGGGCATTTAAACAGCCATCCATTTGCTGTATAACAGACAGCTTGGGAAATCAAGTGAGATTTCAGTTCTGATACAGCATGAGGGGCAGATGTTGAAGAAGAAAAATGTCACCAGTCACACTGGAAAATCCCAACTCCTTTGCATAAGCTTCAGTAGCTATCTGGCTCCTAATCAAAGGAATGTGGCATCTTTCAAAATGAGGGTTTGTTCAAAGCAATACAAATTGACTGCCATTTAAAGTTTATTTTGAAATATAGCCTGATCAGTAAAGTCAGTAGTTAGCATGTATTTGCCACACAAATGAGAGGAAGGGAAGGAGGAAAACAGAAGAAGTCCTTCTCTACTTCTGCCCTCCCCTTGAGGTACAAGAAAAATGTTCAATTATGAAAGGTCTCCCTTCTTCCCCTTCAAATCACCCTATTCTGCCAGAGGAACATTGATTTCTGCTTGCTTCCCTTCAGCCTTGAACCTAAAGGGGGAAAATAGGGCCTGGATGAGGTGCACCCTAAGGCCTATTTTCTTTCTAGCCCAACTCCCCTCCCTATAGAATTCTCCCTTTAGAGAAAAGGCAGTCTGCCATCCAGCTTAAAGGGCACAGGGAACAGGATCTCAGAGAACGGTTTATTCCTTTCCCAGGATCTTTTAAAGAGCAAATAAATGGTCCACCTTTCAGTACAAAGGACCAAAGCAGAGAGGGATATTAACATTAGAGAACTGATACCTTCTTGCATATGTTGTCCCAGATTACCACATCCCCTTGGTGTACACTTCAAGGGAAATGGAGACAGCAGCTTCAATAGGATCTCTGCAGCCCCTCTGTTTTGGGGAGACATTTCATAACTTCAGCTGAGGGGCAGCAGCATCTGTCCAGAGAGCCAGCCCCATGGAACTTGGAAGCATTGTAAGAGATACGAAGGGGGAGGGTAAATGGAACAAAATCTCATATAAATGGTTCCATTGTAGCTGAAATGCTCTTTAGATAATGTGGAAGGGAATTCAGCTACTCCTACATTCAAGCTGCCGCTTTCATTTTCCCACCTACTGTCATTCTGAGCATCCTCACAACTGTATCACAATTGGTGAAAGCCATATGGCATCTGGTCATAGTGATGCTTTTCATGTTGTAGGCCACCTTGTTACACCCCCTTCTTATCTTGTTTTTCAACAGAACCTTAGAACTACGGGTCGTGATTTTTTTTTGTATTTGGAGGAATAATTAGATTATGCTAGACAAATCTTTGCCACAGTAACTATAGAATTGGGCCCAATTCTATAAATGAGGGAGAATGTTGGTGTTTTGTATATGGTGAGCAGTATCAATGCTCATCTCTCTCCCAGAGCTGATACATTTGACGTTTTTAATTCATTAATGATTGTTTTATTTCACTTTCATGTTAATGGTTAAAAAACAATTAAATTTTTTAATTGTTAATGTTGCTATGTGCAAAAGATTTTTTTTAAAAAAAAAAAATCTTAGTCCTCTGTGTTTTAGACCTGTTTAGAATGTGGGTAGAAATAATTCTTTTCTGTTGAACCTTGCAGCGCAGGAAAAAGTGATTCAAACATCTTCAAGCATGACATTGAATATCTGCCAAACAGTAGATTCAGCTGCCAAGCATTTTCATATAGTATTCCCACTGGAACATAGCCTTTCAGAGAAATGATTGTTGAAATTAACTTTTCTTATCAGTGTGTGAGAGAATTACGCCTTGTCTGCCAACACACAGTGTTAAACTTTTTTAGTCAAATTGTCTGCATTTTAGTTTCTTCTCCCTCCCCTTTCTTCATGGACATGAGATGCACTTGAAACCTAGAAAGAAAAGAGAAGATAGAGGGAGACTGCACTGAATATGACCCATCAGATCTCAACTAGAAATGGTCAAGTGATTGAAGTATGTTTGTGCTGGCGTTTTCCCCGTTTCACTTATTTGGGAAGACAGCCTATGAAATATGGCTCAGACTTTATTAAGTGCAGTAGTGCATGCAGAATCCTCATATAGGCTGTGAGTTAGAACCTATTTTGCTGTCAGTCAAAGCTTTTATTACCTTGTATCCTTGCCCTTCTGTTGGGGCACTTCACATAAAATGTTTTTTACTCAGTGCAATCTGTATGTACAAGAGGGTATTTTATACACATTCTCTGATTTGGATTTGTGTGTGGTCAGTGAGGTGGTAAGCACTGATAGTACTGACCATCTGTTTGGAGAGTGTTGAGGAAATCCATGTGTGAGAGACTATCATGGTTTGTGGAGTAACTGATGCTTCATGTTAGGGCTCAGCCTCTACTGACTTCAATTAAAGGATCTCAGCAGGTGGGAACCTAGTGATACTGATACCTTAGGAGCTGCCACAGTCTTTGTAGATATTTAGGTGGATTGCAATACAAAGAGTTTTATCTCTTTGGAGGGTGATTTAGGTTGAACACATGGAGTGTAAATATATGAAAATTAAATAGCTGTAGTTGTGCACACAGTTGCATAAGAGGGTAATGGATGGCACCTTGCATACAGAGTTTTTTAAAAAACCAAAGTGATAGGAGTGTAGCTTTAAGGAATGGATGTTGCTAGACAACCACAACAGTTTTGCCAGTCAGGGAGAGGGGACAGAACCCTTTCCAGCCCAGTGACAACAACTGAACAGATTCCCACTACCTGACTTGCATTACTTACCCAACTGGCTCCTTCCTGCAGTTCAACGCTAGCCACTCCACAAAAGCCAGTGCGATGTAGTGGCTCAGTGACCTTGGGCCAGTTACATATTTTCAGTCTGATTTACCTCACAGGCAGGGGTGGATTGGCCATTAAGAGCACCAGGAAGCCTTCCCATGGGTTGATGACCTCCCCCTCCCACCTGGACCAGGCTAGCCTTGTTACAGAAGGGGAAGGGCCTGAGCTGCCCAAATTCCACATAAGGCAGGGTAGGCAATGCTCAGCATGCACAAGGAGAGGGCAGCATACTGCAAACCTTCCTGAGGTAGGGCAGACTGAAGCACCAGCACCCAGCGCCTGGTGACAGTGCCCAGCTGGTCCCATATGAGGCGAGGGAGGCATGGGTGCCTGGCACAAAGTGATAGAGGTGGGAGTACCCAGCTCAGCATGCACAAGGTAAGGGAGGCTGGGGCACCTGGCTCAGTCTGAATGAGGCAGAGGCACCTGCTTTGGCCCACCCCACACAAAACCAGAGAAATGGTGCCCAGTCTGTCCAAACGCCATAGGGTGGGCTCACCCAAGCCCTGTATGCAGTGAGGTGACCTGAAGTTGAGGAGGCAGATAAAAGGTAGATTGGTTGGTGGTTTGGAAAGAAAAAAGGAAGCAGAAAAGCATGAAGATGTGGAATTGCCAGGAGGAAGGAAAGAGGAAACAGTATGGGAAGGCAGATAAAGGGAAATATGGGGTGCCCTTGCAATTCCTTACAGGCTCTCCACTGTGCAATTTGGTTTGGCCCATGACCAGCACCACAGAATTGGGCCCTAGTTTTCTTGAGTAGAGGCTGGCAGAGGAAAGGATAGAGGGAAAAATGAAAACGGGCAGAGATAAAGGTAGGTTGGCTGATGAGTGGGCAGAGAAGGAAGTAGGAAAAGAGGAGAGGTTATGTGGGCTTTCAGATGATGGAAAGAGTAAATAGTAGGGGAGGAGGAAATGAGATGTTTCCCACAAATCCTTGCAGGTTCCTGCTTGTTCTTGGGTATTGTTATTAATATTCAGAGAGACTATATCAAATGAAATTACAACTAGACATGGGCACAACCCCAAAAAAATTACCGAACCAGAGGATTGTGGTTCGGTGCAGACCACGATCCTGAATTCCTGAACAGCAATGAACATCTCCCATTCCCGAACCGAATCGTGGAGGCCACAGCAGAGGGGTGCTGGAGCTTGGCCCCAGAGCCAGGCAGCATCCCCAGAACCAGAGGAGATGGATCCCTATCCACCAAAGCCAAGCACAATTGTACTCTCTCAGAGCCAAGCTACAAGTGACGCCTGACACAGGTTGGACACTTGTCAGCTTCCCTCAAGTTTTGATGGGAAATATAGGCATCCTGGTCTTGCAGCTGTAATGGAGAGCCAAACTGTAAAACCAGGACGCCTACATTTCCCATCAAAACTTGAGGGAAGCTGACAAATGTCCAACCTGTGTAAGGCGTCACTTGTAGCTTGGCTCCCAGTCTCTCTCTCCAAAGGCTAGCAAGTGGCAAGCAAGAGCTCTGTCACACTCCACTGCTAGCAGAAAGTGAAACCCAGCCTGGGAGCCCATGGCTATTTTTCAGCATGGGTCCCATTCAGCAACACAGGAGGTCTGTGTTTGGCCATCAGAGCTGCTTATCAGGGTTTGCAGGGATGAGATTGGAGTGCCCATGGCTACAGAATGCCCCCTTCCCCCTCCCTCCCCTGGGTGTCTTCTCCCAACTTGTAACTGCTTTGCTGCTCCGTGGTTGGAAGGAAGCCCTGCTGATCAAGGAAAGCTGGGCTTCCATTTGGGTTTCCAGGGCGACAGAAGGAGGGCAAACAAAGCTCAGGCATTCCCCTGGCTCCGTTGCCAGGGGAATAGATTGCTGGCGCCTGAGTGTCTGGCTTCCTGAACTGAGCCCGAATGCCCCGAACCGGCCCTCTCCCGACCGCTGGTTCGTTGGCCGTGGCCGATCACGATCCGCCGGGTCACGATCGCGCGATCGCCATTTTCGTGGGTTTTTGACGTTCGTAATGCGGTTCGTGCCCATCTTTAATTACAACCTTATTTTTAGTTAGCTCACAGTAACAAGCCGAAACAGCAACCTCCCAATGTATACAGTCTCTTTCATGCCAGCCAACTCTGTGGGTTTAGTTCTCTTTCCACTTATATCCTTCTCATAACGTCTCTTTAACATAGACCAACGTCTCAGAGCAATTAACACAGAACTTAGTTCCAATAAGACCACATCTAGTTCTCCATCTGTTTTAAACCATATTGAAATCCATTTTAACCTTTCAGCTTTTGGTATGGCAAACCCACCTTTATTCCATTTTCCCTGAGTTGCTCTAGGTTCATTCTAGGTTTTCCCCCCCTCCTATATAAATTCATTATACACTTCTTGCTAACCTTATAACAATTTCTCTCATATGGATACTGGAACATTCTGGAGTAGAAAAATCATTTTGGGCAACAGTACCCATTTTATAGCATTAACTCTGTCCAATAGGAACAACTATAATGTTGCCCAGAGAAAATAATATGGCTCTAGTCTCCTTCATCAGTGGATCAATTGACCTGATACATTACCAGATATTTTATTGATTTAGGATCATCTTTCATGGTTTGCAATAGACAATTGCAAGTTTTGCTTTGGTTCCCCCCCCCCCGGTTGGGATTAGTGAAATGCCTGTAAAATAGTGAGACCATATATGATATGGAACAATAGCTGTTCTCTTTCACTTGCTGCTCACTCTCACGTCTCTATTTCCAGCAATTCTCTCATTTCTCTGTGGCTTTCACATTAGCACAGCTATCATTCCATGATACCAACTTGCTTTGTTAATTTAGTGCATACCTAGGTTCTTTAGCAAGACATCAGATTTCTGAACATTCCATTTATATTCTGACACTTGACTACAGGCTTCTGTTACCATTTTCAATGCCACACATGAATTTATAATATCTGTTATGAAGAGTTCAACATAGTCTGCATATAAACAAGAATTGATATGTCCTATTGTTTGGCTGATTAAGAAGGCTTATGACAACTAATTAATTAAGTTCTGTTCTCAATCCAGTTTCATTTGTTCTAATGTAAGTCTTTGAATTCATAGCACAGCTTGACTTCATGGCTTCGAACCTTTTAATGTTGGCATTTCCTGATTTGAGGTGTTTATTGTATAAAATAGAAGCTGTTTGTATCCATTTAATTTCCTTGTCACCTCAAGCACATTTCCAGTATAATAGTCGCCATTGTGAAAATAGAATGGCCTTTAATTACAACTAACCACCCACCCCCCAAGCTTTCAAGAACTGTGTTTGAACAAGCAAGAGATCTTTTTAAATCATGTCTTTGCAAATGTGTAAAACAGCAGGATAACAATCAAGCTACTTTGTATATAGGCTCCTTCTAAGAAAGGGTCTTAACTTAAACAGAGTCAGTTCTAATCAGCTTCAGCTTGGAAACTGCAGCTCCAGGCTAACAAAAGCAGAACACTTTTAGCACAAGGTCCCTTGGAATCTGATCTGATTATTAATTTTAGATAAACTAATGCTGGATTAATGTCTTTTGCGGATTGTTGTTCTTCTTTTAGATGGTGCTGATTAGCCTAAATAGGCAGCATGGGAGAATAGTAACTGTCTGTGATGGAAAAGAAATGTGGTTTTGAGTCATCAACGTTTCTATCAAGCTTGTCACCAGGCTCTCCTAACATAAGAAAAAACGTAATGCATTATATCAATTTTAACTTGACTGTTTAGCTGTTCAACTGAATCATATGTTTTCATGCTGAATAGAAATCTGTAGTTCATCAAAGCAATCCCAATTGTAGGCCTAGTGCATATGTAATACTGACAACCATGTCTGGGAACTCAGGAGTGGGCTATAGGCACTCTCTTCATCAATCTTTTTTTTACATGAATTCCCGTTCAATGCCTGGTCTTCACCATGGTTTACCATTACATGTGCATTTGGTCTAACCATTATTAATGCTGAGAAGGATTCTCTTTATAGACATGTTCAAACACCTGCTGGTTCAGCTACTTCATGATAATGTGTCACAATCATCGGAGCCCCAGAAAAAAAGTGATACCACAAGAAATATTATTGAAATACTTACAAAAGAGTGAACAGTAACAAGGAATAAATACAGTTCAAAATTGACTGAAAAATAATGTTAAAATACAATTATATACATTTAAATACAATAATGTTAAAATACAATTCAAAGATAACAGCTAAGGAATAACTAAGATAACAAGAATCCAGATGTAGTCATGCTTCAGAGGATTCTTCTTAAGTATACAAATAACTGTTTTTCTGACCCCTTATATCGATATTCACTTTTTTATATAAAGACAAGAGTCAAGAAAAGCTGAAGGACTTCATTCAAACATTTCCAGACTTCTAAGTCAAGAATCCATTAGTCCTCTGCATTGAGATTTTTAACAGCAGCCAGAGAAATAAAGCTCAAACAGACCAGAAGAACATCAGAAGAACTCTGCTGGATCAGACCAGTGGTCCATCTAGTCCTGCAACCTGTTTCACTCAGTGACCACCAGACGGCTGTTCTGGAGGGCCAAGGCCTTTCCTTGATGTTGCCTCCCAACACTGGTATTCAGAGGTTTGCTGGCTCGGAATAGGGACGTTCCTTTTAGTCACCAAGGCTAGTAGCCATTGAAAGACCTGTTCTCCATGAATCTGTTTCCCCTGATAAAGTCAACTGTACTCATAGCCCTACAATCACTAGCAATGGATTCCATGATTTGTTTACTGAAGAGGTTTTTCCTATTGTTTGGCCTGAATCTATTGCCCATCCACTGGATTCCCAGGTTCTAGTATTATGGGAGAAAGAGAGAACTTCTCTCTGTCCAGTTTCTTTGATCCATGCATAGGTATATATATCATGTCTCCCCTTTTTTTCTGAACTGAGAAGTCCCAAACTCTTTACCCTTTCCTCACAGGAAAGGTGTACCAATGCCTTAATCATCTTTATTTCCCTCTTCTGCATTTATTTCAGATCTACAGTATCTTTTTCTTATATATATATTTAATTGGACTAAATATAAAGCACTAAATATAAATATAAACTACTGTGTACAGTAGCTCCTACTGGATAGGTGTGCTTTGTTTAATATGCTGTGCCAATTTGCTTATGTTTTGTTTCAGCACTGTTTTCAGCTGTGTCAGATTTCTGCTTGTTTTCAAATTTCTGCAGTCTTTACTCGGTTGTATTATTTAGTGAATGTCTCATCCATTGATCATATTGACCCACGCTGTGAAATCTCCCTTGGGTCTCAGCAAGAAAAGCAGATTGTAAATAAATAAATACTTGTTTTTAAAATATGTTAACTTAATCATACATAACAAACTCCACAAACTTTCATCCATTCTTTCAAGTGAGGCACTAAAGATTTTTTTTTAATATCTTGCAAATAATAGCCGTGCTACCATAATTGAATTCAAAACAAATACATGTGATGTTTTTGGTATTGTAACAATACAGTTCAGTAACCAATTCTGGATTAAAACGGTTTACAATTTCAGGTCCATATGAGATTATATCCATTATCCAATAATTACCACTCAGTTACATTTCTACCATACATGAGAAAAGGTAGAAGTATTCTTGCCACAAAACCAGAGGTTACCCCAATATTATATATTTTACCAAGTTTATTTAGTGAGATAAGCTATCTTAATAATGTTTTCTGTTGTTACTATCATTTGTCAATCGGTTGGCTGGGCTCTCAGGGGCAGGCCCTGCCAGCAAACCTGTGGAGTCAGTCAGGTCTGCTAGCTAGGCTTAAATTGCCTAGCCACCCAGGTTGCTTCAGGCAGCCTTGGTTCTCAGCATTGATGCTGTTGGTGGGTTGCCTTCACTACCATCTCATAAGATTTCATAAACATCCTTGTAGCTTCATCACAAGCACACTGCCAACCTCACTCTAGTCATCTAAGCCCCCGCTTTATTCACCCTTGTCTCCTCAGCTCCCTGATTTATGGCTTAGATGCATATAAGGCTGAGCAAAACTGCTCAGAGAGCAGTTTTGGGGTAAATGGCAGGCTGGTTGAGGAAGGGGAAAATAAGGAAAGATCTATTCCACCAAGTCCTTTTGTGATATTTTAATACGTTGTTATGAATAGTTCCATAAAGAAGGCTTATATCAATATCAAAATACTATACTACATAAAATATTTTTTAAACATCAAGATTGTTCTGGTAGTGTTTAGAAAATTGTAAAACCTGTATCAAGCCACACAAATCTGGATTCATCTTAGCTCTACATCAGGCCTTATAAGTGATAACTGTTTTTAAACTGGAGACTATGAATTGGTTGTGTATCCTTTTATATATAGTACTGCTGAAATGAAAACATTTGGATTTTGTCTCTTTTTCCCTTAAATACAGATCTGCCGACTTCAACGACACCTATCAAATAGAGAAAGTCACCAGAAACTTTTTTCAGATCAGCCTGTAATGTTCATCTCTCTTACTAGCCAGCCACCCTTTGAGAAACTCTGTGAGCTGATACAGCTTTGTGGAGGAAGAATATGTAAAACTCTCCGTCAGGCTGAACTCTGCATTGGAAAATGCAGGGTTGGAAAGCATGCAGAGATACAATGTTTATCAGAAAAATGGATATTGGGTAAGAGAAAGCCTCTAAAATTCTGCCCATGTTTGATCTTATAGCCATCTTCCTCAGTTTGCTCTGCTATTAACTGAATTATATTATGCTCCCTTAAGACTGCTTTGCAAAGTTTGTTCCTCCAAATTCTCCAATATATGAGAAGCTCAGTTTCCTCAAGAACCACCTGTTAGCCTGCTCTCACTTAATAATAGTATAAATTAAGTGGCATGTGGATATTGTTTGCAAGGCTTTCTGTAACCATCAAAGTACTTATTGTACCCTCTGTGATGAGGGAAACTGCTGGGGATAGATCCACGTACTAGATGTGGTTACGGGAATTTGGCCAAGGAGAAGCTGAGGCCGCTTGCCTTTCCAGGAAACTGCTGATGTGGGCTAGTGCTTGCTGTTTTAACTATCGCAGTTCTTCCGTGGGTGTGCACACTACTGACACAGATGCTTCTCTCTGCACATTGAGATTAAGAGTAGGTCACGGGGTCACAGTACATAAACATGAATGGCCAAACCCAGGAATCTCATAATTATTTAAATGCGTGGGATCTCCTTTAATGCTGGATATGGAATACACTGTGAAGTTAGTTCAGTATCTAGGGTGAAGAAGATGCCCTTTCAGTTGTCCACTGGATCTCCCCGTTTGTTCTTTGCAACAAAGAAGCTGCAGGGAGGAAGTGAAAAAGCCCAGGTCTAATCTTACCACACTACAGATAATGGGGTGCAGGGTGAAGGAGTAAGGACCAAGCAAACTCCATTAATTGTTGTTCTTGTTTTTCCAGCAGAACTATCCTTCACTGCCTAATACATGTAGAAGCTTTCATCTAGTTATTTCTTTATTAAAAATTAAGAGACAGTACATACTCTAACCACTGTATATCCTCAAATATATATTCAAAGCAGTGTTTGATCAGAGAGGATCCCAGTTCAAATGCTCTTTTGCCAGGAACTAGCCTTAGGCCAGGCACACTTTCTCAGCCTCAGTCCTTTAACTGGAACACGAACATGATAATATTGGCCTATCTAGTTGGGCTGATTACAACAGGATAAAGCATGGGGAAGTACTTTGAATGCTAAAAGTACTATATAGCCAGTTGTTGCATGACCATTTTGCTGTGTGGTAGACTAGATAGGGTGGATTGGTTATAGGATGAAATGCACAACTTAAGTATTAGGGACAATAACAGAGCCAAGAGATGATCTGTAAATTTCCAAATTGATATTCATGCTAAATAATCTCTCTTCTTCTTCTTCTTTTGCCTCCTAGATTCAATCATCCAGAATAAGGTTTGTCCTCTTGAAAGTTATATATTTCAAAACAAGAATTAGGAATTAAATACTCTGATGCTTTATTCTATAAATGCAATGTTTGAAACATTCTAGAAAGCCAAGCAGAATTATTAAAATATATACATAAAAACTCCATGAACCAAGAAGGGAAAGGAGCCAGTAAGTCTGAGACCCACAGTCGATCTCTCAATGACTGCTAAAAATAACATTTGAACAATCCCAGAATTGTGAGTTTGAAAATCACAGAGATAAGTGTGTTGATTTAGGTCTTGTATATTCATTGGATGTTGTACTGGACCACATACAGATTCATTTGATGTTTGTGAAGTCAGCATATAATTTTTGAAGATATCTCAGATCCTAGCAAATATTTTCGCTTTTTATTTTAAGAAAAGTTAGCCACTGCCTTTATATGAACTTTTCAGAGGCCAACAGAAAGCTTAACTGCAAATGATGAACAGACAACTACATGGACCCCTTTATTAGTAAGCAATATACCAGAGACTGGAATAGAAATATTTTAATATAATAATAAGTGACATGTGAACATATGGTTCCCAGTAAACAGTGGGATATGATTTTTACAATTATATTATTACCGCTTGTGTACTTTCTAGTCTTCTCATAAATGTTTTACACACAGAAAACTGTCATCACTAATTTATGTAACCTAACATTCCAAATTGGCTTTCTCATAAATTCTCTTGAAATGAATTTCAAGTTGTGTGTAATGCAACCTCTGGGGATAGCTGCTGTTTTTATTACCTACATATGTAAGAGATTTTACAGTGGAAGACTAATAAAGATATCTACAAGGTATTTAAAAGACAGTGTCTTGTCATTTCTACTTCAAAGGAAATTTTCTACTAGCTTGGCAGTTGTAGGGTAAATGTAGGGGAACAGTTTTTACACTTAGATCTTCTTTGTTGAAAAGTTCTGATATCATCTATTAACCAGAACATATATCTAATATTGCTATGTTATTTATCCATCTACAGGAAGCATAAAACCTCTCATTCTCTATTTTAAGATTCTGCAGATTTGGCTTTCTATCAAACCCCCCGCCCCCATTTTATTTTTCTAAACATGCAGCTTGAAAAAGATTTCTAGGTTCAGAGGCTAAGCAGTACTTGAAGCCGTTTCATCCGTCACAGAGCAACAAATCAAATTTGTCACCACTCTATTCTCAACAGGGTCTAGACTCTATCAAGGGCACATGTATAACACACATGTTTTTAAAAATCTGTTGGTTGCTAGTCACACATTACATTTTCAGATTTATAATCTAATGTGTGAAGTACCTCCTGAGTCTCTCCATAGATGGAGAAATAATGTAGTGTTAATTAAACTGAGAATTAATAACTTAGGGTCCTTTCACATTTTTGTTTGAACTTGGTTTTTATCCGTTGCTGCCCCAAATCAGTGTAAAGCAATGTGTCCCATTTGCATAGTGCCTGCTGAGCCAGACCCAGTTGCATAGCAGGGAATCTGCAAGGACATTCAGGGGGTGCCTCACTTTTCCCTGTGCCCACTTCTCCACACTGTTTTCTCTTTTCCACCTCCTGGCAGCCTCTATATGCTCATCTTTCCTTACATCCTTCTCTCCTTCAAACCCACTAAATAACTTACCTTTCACCTGCCCCCCAGCGTCACCTAAATTTACTCCATTTATATCCTGCCCTTTCTCCACAATGGGGACCCAAACCTGCTTACGTCATTCTCCTTGCCTCCATATTGTTCTCACAACAACCCTGAAAAGCAGGTTAGGTTAAGAGTGTCTAACTGACTCTAAGTCACCCAGTGAGCTTCCAAAGCACATCGGTGATTTGAACCTGGGTCTCCCGTATCCTACTCTGAAACTCGACCCACTATACCATGCTGGCTTGGAGGAGGGATTGCTGTTGAACAGTAGCAAGCAGCCAGGCCGGGGTGAGTTATGCAAGTCACGTGATATTAAATTGCCCAGTGGTTGCTTCTGGGCCTGGCCCCAATAAGTCTTCTCTCAAAGGCCAAAACAGCCCTGGAAAGGGCCCTGCCCCCTTCCCCTTCCTTTTCCTATCACAAACCAAGCCTGAAATACTGGCTAAACTCTTATAGGTGCCTAGCAATAGCTACTGAGGGCATTTGATTCTTAAAGGGATAGGTGCTCATTTTCAGTTTTTTAAAAAACCTTTACCACCCCCAGTATATATTTTTTTATTTTCTTTTTTTTAGATTTCAGATTTTTCTGCAAACCTGGGGCATTTTTCAGGGGTGTAAGAAGATCTGTCTTGTCCGTTAATGGCTCCAATCTCTGGATTTAGGAATCCTGAGCTCAGAGCCACTTGGCTATTAGTATATGATACCCTGTTGTTCCCCCCAGCAGCTTACAACATCATTCTCCCCCACTTGCATTTTTATCTTCACAACAACGGCCCTGTGAAGCTGAGAGAGAATTAGTCCAATATCACCCGGTGAGCTTCCATGTCAGAGTGATGATTTGCATCTGGGTCTCTCGGATCCTAGTCCAGCACTCTAACCACCACATAACACTACAAGTTGGCCTTTGCCTACGCTGCCCCGTGGAGAGTTCCCCAAATCTATATGCATGATTTCTGCTTATAAAGAAATCTTGTTCTCATAAAGGGAGGAGATAAGCAGAATCATTGTATTATTCTATTTTATAAATGCAGAATAAGTTTATCCAGTAGTAGTTTGTGGGGAGAGTGGATTATAAATATAATTAATTAATTAGCTAAAAGCTTCCAAATGCAAATAGAGTCGTAAATCCTCTTCTGGCTCCACTAATAGTCATTCATCCCTTAAGTGTTGCCATTCTACAGTACTGCTGGCATGGCCACTGCCAAAAATTTAAAGCACAACAAGCCAATGGGCTGTACTGGTGACAGTACAGCCCATTGTACTGTCACCAGCTGTCTTGGTGCTCCAGAACTTCTATTCTTTAGCCATAAAGCTCTCTCCTGGGCATATGAAGCTGTATCAAAATCTGGACATGCAAAACTCCTAGCTTCTGCTGTTCGATACATACAGCCTGGGTCCTAAAAGTAACACTCATCCATGTTTTGTTAAAAGATATTTGTAGCTTTTAAAATAGACGTATATAAAGTCATCCTGTAAGTTGTAAGATGCAAAATTCTTAGCTAGTTTTTATTGGCACACACATGAATACTAATTCCCAATGGAGAACTCCATATTGGAATCTACTTTTTATTTCCTGAGTGAAAGCATTCCCTGACCTTTTGATTTTCTATGGAAAGGATAACTGGGCTGTAGGGCATACTTTGGTACTTCTCCATAACTACCATCCATAATGTTTCATAAAGACTGAAGGCAGTAGTACTTAACTTCCCCCCCGACTGTGCTGCTTGAACTGAAAAGACTGTTATCAGAAGACAGTGTGTCTAATTCCCTGACTCCTATGTTGTAATGAGGTCCCTTACATCATAAAACTGGGCCTAAAACAACTTCCTTCCATCCTCAGCAGCTAGTAATAATAATAATGAGACTGCCTGGGGATATTTGATGGTAATGCTGAAAGCTAATGATTGGTGGGTGGAACTGACATCTCATTTGTAGCAAATGGTTTTCCATTATGGAGGCCTACAAGCAGTATATATTTGGGATAACAAGCTTGTAAATGGTCACGCTGGTGCTAGTGCAGGGGCATCTGCAGTAGCTTTCCTGTGGCACAAATTGGTACGTGCTTTCATTTTCCGGCCCTGTTTGAGGCAAAACATTGGAAATCGTTGTTTCTTCAGTATAAACCATGTTTAAAACAGTTCAGATATTTGTGTGTGTCTTAATTTGAGATGCCTGGATCTTGCTAGATGGCCATTTGACAGCAATGCTGATTGTGTGAACCTAGGCTGATCATGAGAGGGAGGGCAGGAAGGGTTACATCAGTGGTTAGTTCTCATGTGACCCCTTCTTACATGCCCAGGGTAAGACCAATCACAACCTTAGGGACAGGTAGAAATTTTCCCTCAGCTAGTTTGGCTAGGGATCCTGATGGTGTTTTGCTATCTTCTGGGCATGGAGCAGGGGTCACTGGGGGTGTGAGGAGGCAGTTGTGAATTTCCTGCATTGAGCAGGGGGTTGGACTCGATGACCCTAGAGGTCCCTTCCAACCCTATGATTCTATGCTGTTGTTTATATTTTGAGCCAGGATGCTATCAAATTTAGTGAAAGCCTAAGCATTTAATAAACATTTTATATCCATTTGATCCATTGGAGAGCTTTTAAGGAAGCAAAGCCCAGTTAATCCAAACTTATGGTATGGGGTACCCTCACCACGATACTACTATATGTGGACATAAATATGGACAGTGAAGAAATCTGACAGGAAGAAAGTTGATTCATTTGAAATGCGGTGTTAGAGAGTTTTATGGATACCATGGATGACCAAAAGGATAAATATGTGGGTTCTAGATCAAATCAAGCCTGAATTCTTCCTAGAAGCTAAAATGATGAAACTAAGGCTTTCATACTTTTGGTCACATCATGAGAAGACAAGACTCACTGGAAAATACAATAATGCTAGGAAAAGTGAAAGACAGTAGGAAAAAACCAAAATGACATGGCTTGTTTGAATAAAGGAAGCCATACCCTCCAGTTTTCAAGATCTGAGCAAGGCTGATAATGATAGAATGTTTTTTGGAGGTCATTAATTCAGAGGGTTACTAAAAGTTGGAAGCAATTTGGACATTTTCCAGGGAAACAGCCAGCATGGGATAGTGGTTAGAATGTTAGACTAGGATCTAGGATTCTGATGTTGGATTCTCCACTTTGCCCCAGTAGGAGTGAGGAATTCTCACTCCCTTCTCCTGTTGCTCCCTGTAGCTCAGAATGGCAGCAGAATAAAAAAATTTTAAAATGCAGCATTGTGAGTGGAGTCACGTAACTTCCAGTAAAAAAACTGGGACATAGAGTAGCCCTAGAAATTGCCTATGGTTTTATCATAGAATTTTCAGCAATTCCTAGAGCTACCTGTGTAACTTTCAAGTTTTTTACAGGAAGTAACGTAACATTGCAGCTGGTGTCACCCCCCCCCCCCGTATCCTTGCCCACAGCCCTCCTGCCCATTGCCAGGCACTGCCTGGTAACGCTGTATGAAGGTAAATGGAGGAGGGGAAACCGATGTGGTGTGCTGCTGTATGTCCCCATTGTGGGGATTCTAATCTTCTCCTTTAGAGAGCTTGTTGTAGATACCTGCTTGTATTGCAATAGTTACAGACTAGAGGAAAAACATGGAGCAGTGCTTGAACTGTGTAACAATTGTTTAGAGAAGTACAGAAGTAGTTACAGAACTCATTATGACAATGGAAACCCTACCCACCCTAGACAAACCCCAAACTGGTTAGCAAGGTTTTCATTGCGTCAGTAGGAGACCAGTGGTCCTGGCCTTCTCAGATCTTAAGTTTACAGACGACATGAATCAAAGAAAATGTGTATGTGAGTGTGCGCACATGCCTGACATTCCAGCCTGTGGACAGGCCCTCCTTGGCTATTAGGATCTATGACATATTTATGTCAAGGAAATTCTCCCACCTTTGTCCAGGCCATTTCCTCCCTATTTATTTAGCCAGCCTTCGTCTGATATTTAGATGTAAATATCCTGTGTCCTGTACTGTACTGCAGATACATTTTCCAAATCTGTAAACATTTCTGATATTTCCTAAAATTGCCTCATCACAGAGTAAGCTCACTGCTTTCTTTATTTTCTGTATCAGTGTTGCACAATACTGAATGCCATTCTTTTTAACAACCTCCAGTGTTGCACACATTTCTTCTGTCGTTACCCAAAGCTAGGATATTCATTAAATAAATCAAGGATAATTCGTTTGTTAATTAGAGCTAGGATAAATGTTAAATATTTCATAAACACTTAATCGTTCCAACTTAGACTTGTATTTTGTGAAAAAGAGCAAGAGTCCAGTAACAAAATTAGTGGTAGGGTATGAGCTTTTGTGAGTCACAGCTCACTTCTTCAGATACCTGAACTAATTTTGTTAGTCTTATAGGTATTACTGGACTCTTGCTCTTTTCTACTGCTACAGATAGACTAACATGGCTACTCATCTTGTATTTTGTAAAGTGCTTTAAACACTTGCAGTGTGCTGTATGTATTTATAGTATCAAGAATCATATTTGTTTGTTTTACTTCATTTATAACCCACCTTTCTCGCCAATGGGTACCCAAAGTGATTTACATCAATCTCCTCTCCATTTTATTCTCACAACAACCCTGTGATGTTAGGCTGACAGCGTGTGAGACTGGTCCAAGGTCACCCAGTGAGCTTCCATGGCAGAGTGAGGGTTCGTTCATACCTAGGTCTCCCAGATCCTAATCCAACACTCAGCATCGGCGCCAGGGTTTTTGGCGCCGTCGGCTGGCCAGCGGGCCAGGCACCCGCACACACACCGGCCTGCGTGTGACGTCATCACAGGCGCCGCTGGCCCAATTGCTGTGGCGAGCGGCTGGGACGGCGCGCAGGTGGCCTCCCAGCTCTCCCGCTCGGTTGCCCTGCGCCGCCGCAGATGCCTGCCTGCGGCTGCTGCGCCTGGCCGGGGGCATGTGCTGGTGGCTGCGGCAGCGCGGGGCGGGAGGGCTAGGAGGCTGCAGCTCCATGGCGCGCACTCCCACCCCCTGCGCCTCCTCTGGCACCCCCTCCAGCATCCCGCACCCTGAGGCCACCGCCTACCTGGCCTCCATGGGCGCACCGACCCTGCCAACGCTCTAACCACTACATCACACTGGCTCTCTTGTAAGCTAGATCAGCAATGGAGCAATGGAGAAAAGAAACCCCTAAAGAGATAGGGTTTGATTTCCTTTGATTAACTGACTGATCAATTTACTTTATTTGTACCCCATTTTTCTCTCCAGTGGGGGCCCAAAGCAGCTTCCTTCCCTTCCCTTTCCCAAGATCATATTTTAATTGTACACAAAGATGGTAATTTCTGAGCTACAGGGCACCATGCAACTTCTTTATGGCACAAAATTTATATTTTTGCTGACATTGCCCAGGCAACACATACTCACTGAAAAGAAAAAATGTCATTAAAAGCAAGGGCTGGGAAGCAATGATGTTATTTTGTTCCCAGTAAATTTCATTTGTTTTTATAAAAGCAGTGGATATATATATATATATACTCCTCTGTAAAAGTAAAGGTTGGGTGATGACAAGGCAGTCAGTTGGATCCCTGGAAGAAAATTTGGACTTCACTTTTATCTCATTCCCTTTAGTGCATACACACAAGCAAATATTCCAAGAGAAGGAAATACCAGATTTTCCTACATTCTTCATCAGACAGAAGTATAAACTAGAGGTGGGCACAAACCAGGAAAATGGCAGTTCATTGTGGTTCAAGGCTCATCGCGTTTCACGAACCAAGAACCAGTATGAAATTGCCCGGTTCGCAAACCAGTTCATTTGGTTCATGAAATCATCACTTCTGGGGCAGCAGGTCTGCAGAAAGGCCCCCCTCCACTACCTAGGAAACTGATTGATCATCACCAGGCTGTCTGCAGTGATGAACCAAAAAACCAAACAAACAAATGGGGCTAAAAATCATAGTGGTTTGTTGCGAGTCATCAAAAATGCCCTCGATGAACCACTAGTTTGCAAACTGAAAAACAGACCAGTTTGTGATGAACTTTGGTTCGTATTTCAGTTCATGCCCATCTCTAGTGAAAACCTTAAGAATTCTATCTAAAACAAAGGGCTGTTTGACACACTTGTACACATCACTTGATGACGCTTCTTTAATGACAACTGAAAGTGTGAACTGTTGCTGAAATCACCCATTCTTCCTGCACTACCCAGGAGGACTTCCATTGGTTCTGATAGGTGAAGCAACAAAGAATGATTGTGCACTGTCTGCCCCTTCAGTGCAGGGAACTTCATCATGTGGTTTTTCATCCATAAGGGTCCCCCAAACATAGGCATCATCTTTCTGAGGCTCACAGCTTGTAGCTAGGGGAAGCAAAAATCCACCTTGGCCAGCACCTGTCTGTGTGTTCACAATCCAGTTTATGGTGTCTGAAATGGCAGCAGATGCACTTAAAGTTCTGACAGGAGCATAAATTTTACCTTCTTCACATGTGAATGTAATCAATCAATCTACCATTTGTAGCCCATCTTTCTCCCCAGTGGGGACCCATAGTGGCTTTGACCTTGCTGGGAGGGAAGGCAGCACGGTATAGCCCAATCTCAGTAGATCTCAGAAGCTAAGCAGGGTCAGTACTTGGATGGGCAGCCACCAAGGAAGACTCTGCAGAGGAAGGCAATGGCAAACCACCTCGGCTTCTCACTTGCCTTGAATGCCCCTTGCTGGGGTTGTCATAAGTCAGTTATGAGTCGACTTGACAGCATGCACACACTCATGTGGGCATGCATCCTTACAGAAGATGATCCCTATATTGACACAGCACCAGTAGAAGTTATATGTGCAGGTGGTACTGTTTCCATATCACAGTGGGTATTGGGATGTACTTAGAAAAATCACAACATTGTTTTCTATTATTATCGTAAATGTACTGTTGTTGCAGTTCTCTGCACAGTTGTCAGATGTGTGAAAGCTGCAGCTGCATATACATCCATACACCCATGTACCAGCCCACTTCACATTCAATATAAGGTACTCTTTAGGCTATACAGCAATGCTGTGTGCTGCTTTTTGTGGTCACGGTGCTGATGTAATGTCTAGAGCCTGGCACCATATCAGTGGAAAGAATTGTACATATCCTTCCTGCTTGATTATAGACCCTCTCCGCCGGACAGGAAACTTATGGACTCATGCGGTTGGCCACATGACACATATGCATGTATCCATGATCTCTCATCCCCAGTTTGAGGTAGTAGTATTCCATCTGGAAATCAAGTGTATGCACATATATCCAAGTGACATACCATACACAAGTATAGGTATACTGCCTACCATATGTACTGAATCACTATATTTCAGAAGACTGGAAATGATTTTTTTTTACTGCTATACTGCAGACTATGGATTAGATACAAAAAACCTTGAATTCTGCTTGGAAACCAGATCTTTGCCACCTCTTCTTCAATAGTTCAGTCTCCAATTGCCCAGAATTTTTGAGGAGGGACCTAGGGAATGCACATGACATATTAAAGGTCATTGTAAGAAGGGTAACATGATAATCATCCCCCTCTTCAAAATGCTCATTCAGGGTAGGTTTCAGTCTAACCATATGGATGTAATCTTTGAGAACACTAAATAAGTGATTTCTCTGTTTGCACATGGCTCTCTTAAGTCCTTCTCAAATGAAAGTTATTGGTTGTAATTGACAGATATAGCATATACAGGGTTTTTTTTCCCCAATGTAGCACTAGCTTCATCATTTTAAACCAAATAATTCTATAAATAGACCAATAATGTCTGGGATTTCCACAGCCTAAGTGCTGCTATAAATAGTTGCTAACATTTTCCCACTTCATGCTTTTGAAAAGAACATTCTCCACTTCCTTTCTCGGAAAGCCCCTGGGAATTCTGCTAGAGCACCACCACTCAAAAATATGTATACTAGGAGAGTTACGAAAACATGGTAAATGAACTTGATCACAGTCTTCACAGAACCTGTAGAAGGAGGTCAAGTTTACTGGGTTGATGAATTCTGAATTATCATTCATACTATTATGCTTTTATTTTTCCTTCCCTTGATTAAAGAAAAATTTCACCTTCTTAGTTTTTATTTTATTTAGGGATTTTGGTCATCAAATTTTGGATTCAGTTGATAACTCTGAAGAACTAAAACTAGAAAGCTAGACAGCTAAAATATCATTCCTTCACAACTTGATGGTAGTAATGCTCTTGAAGCATGCCTTTTGTGCAAAATCCCTGTGATAACTGGCTTTGTGAAATGGACTAATTGAATCTCCAGAGACCTGCATCAACTGCCTACGTTCTAGCACACCCTACTGGCTGAGACATTAAGGGGAAAAAAGAAAGAAGACATGGCATATAGACATTTCTAAATCAAAGAAATGCAGGCAGGTTTTTTTTTTAACATTCAAAAGATGAATACTGAGCCACTGGACCTCATGACATCCCTTTATCATATAAAGTGTGCAAAATGTCATTTTGTATTGTATTGCTTGTATGTTAATTTGTATAAAAGGATCCTTTTGTTCTATGCAAGAAATGTGTGTCAGTCTAAAGATGGATGTGGTTGTGTTCTGATTAACCTTTCTGTTTCAGAAGATTTGTAGGGATTCCATTGTCTTTAGGAACTTCTGAGTCTTATGATAAATGTTGGCCACTCTCATATCATACCAGTCTTTTTTCCCAACGTGATGGAGGTTCTTCAGACTTCTCATGCATTGATTTTGACATGGGCCCTGGCATCAAAACATACAAAGATAATGTTTTTCTGACCCAATTTATTTTCTTAGAAAATGCATGATTTTAAAAGACCTCTAATCATCATACCAATATCTGATTATTATACTAAAAGGCCTCTAATAATCAGAGTACGTCTTCAAAAATAGCTCGTTTTTATTTCATCCATGATTCTTTAACATTATTAAGTAATATTCTGTATTCATAATCATCTAAAATTCTAATGAAGTAACTAACAGTGCAATCCTAAGCAGTTACTCCAGTCTAAGCCCATTGATTTCAACTGGCTTAGATGGGAGTAACTCTTAAGATTGCACTAAATTTCAATTGAATTTACATTTTCCTTACATTTTAATTGCAGTTAAAGAAAACAGATTCAACTAGTAACACTCCCAATTATACCTATACATGCTTTAATAAAGGGATAAGGACTATAGACCTTGCAACTATGTACTGTCCATTGCTTTAAGTATGATCCTGTTGGATAGTTCCTATATTGTTTAATATGTCAGACTTAGAATTGCTTATGCTCTATTTTAGCATATCTTCAGATCTGTATTAGATTCTTGCAATCTTTGCAAATTGCATTAATATATCCTATTACATTGTTTATCAAAATAACTTTGTAATTGACTGTACTGACTCACACTGTGTAATTCGCCATAAATCTCAGGGAGAAAGGTAGACTATAAATAACGTAAATAAATAAAAATAAATAATTTAAAATGTATGAACAAAGAAGAAGAACATGCTATCATCTTAACCAACTCATGGTGAACCCATCCACCGGGCATTCTTAGCAAGAGGCAAACAGAGGTGGTTTGCCAATGCCTTCCTCTGCATAGTAACCCAGGTCTTTCTTGGTGATCTCACATCCAAGTACTAAGCATGGCCAGCCCTGCTTATTTTCTAAGCTCTAATGAGCTCAAGCTAAACTAGGCTATTCAGGCTGCTATATTAACTAAAACAACCATCAAAACATTTTGGACATATCTGTTTCTTCACCACAGGGAATCTTGGAATCTTTGCTCCTGCAATGTGATTGTTATAATCTTATCATTACATTACTAACAACAGGAGCAAATATATCTGAAATCTAATCAGTCAATCTATTCTTATAGCAGGACTGCTATATTGGGCCGATTCCAGATGGGCACTAATAAAGCGAGTGCTTTCGCTTTTTCGCCGTTCAAACCCGTTCACACCCGTCATATCCCGTCCCATCTTACCTGCGCTTCATGGCGCCTTGTTGCGTGATATAGGCTGCCGGTGTGAACATCCAAGTACGGGTTTGCACTGTTCTCGACGCCCCGTCACCGCTCAGAGGCCTGCCCCTTTCCCCCCCGCCGGCCGATGGCGAGGCCATTTTTTTTTTAAAAAAACCGGGCGCAATTTGCGCAAGAACGGGAATGCGTTGGTCGATGTGCGAAAATGCGCACTTCGACCAACGGAACGGCAAGGAATTTCCATTCTTGCGTTTCTCCGTGGGGCTGGAAATTTTTTTTGTTTCCCAGAAAACATTTATCGATGTTGCGAAACATCTCAAAAGGCGCACTTGTGCTTCTTCACCTCTGCCATTACGGCCCACACGCGTTTTTAGTGCTGCCGCCATTTTGTTCCTCTCAAAGAATCCCGCCACGCCACGTATTGTCGACCTTTGACCTGAACTCCCTTGCGCGCTGATTTGAGGAGCTTTGATGGGCCCCATCCTGGGGACGAGAGAATTCCCAACTCGCAAGCACAGCAGCCAACGCAGGTGTTTGTTGCATACGCGGGTATTTGGAGCAGCATGGCTAGCGGGGGGGCAGTTGCTGGGAAGCGGGGAGTATCCTGGCGACATAGAGAGATTATGGATCTCCTACACTTCTGGGGTGAGGAGAAGATCCAGGAAGCTCTGAGAAACACCCACAGGAACTTGGACTACTTCGAGAAAATCTCGAGGCAGATGGCTGAGCGGGGCCACAAGCGGTCGGCTACAGAGTGCCGCTCGAAGACCAAAAACATGCGCCTGGAGTACAAGAAGGTGATGGCACACAACGGTCGATCTGGGAACGCGCCTACAACCTGCCCCTACTTCAGGGAGCTCGACAGCATTCTGAGGGGGGATGCGAGTGTTAACCCAAAGCGGCTTGCAAGAAGTATTGTGCTGGAGGTGGAGGGCAGGACGAGGCCAGACCCGCTGGACCTTCTGGAGGGCTCTGAGGAGCTTTTCAGCCATGACCTGGTCACCATCAATGCGGACCATCTTAGGACGTCGACCCCTTTCCCAAGCGGTAGGTGGGGGCGGGGTGGAGTCAGGGATGCTGTTGTGGGGGGCCATTCGGGCTTGGGGACAGGAGATCCGTTCTGACGAATGCTGGCCTCTTTCCATTAACAGGGCACATTGGCTTCGAGGAAGAAGACCTCCTGGAGCACGGGGATGATCCTGACGCGACCTTAAGTGGACTGGCAGGAACAGGTGAGGGGCCGGGTGGGGGCTACCCAAGCGGGCCTGGGCAGAGGGTGGTGTGGGCTCAGGGACACAGGCACTCTGTAGGGCGGGCCAGACTCTCCCCTCCCCAGGCCATGCCGTGATTCTCTGGTGCTGCATGGCTCTCTTCCTGGCAGCCATGACTGAACCCCCCCCCCCCCGCCCTGGGCACAGGCCAGGCCCCCCCCCCCGGCCAAACCGTGATTCTCTGGCCCACTGCCCCTGAGAGAATCCCCTGCAAGCGCTGCCCAGGCTGGCCTGGGCAGAGGGTGGTGTGGGCTCAGGGACACAGGCACTCTGTAGGGCGGGCCAGACTCTCCCCTCCCCAGGCCATGCCGTGATTCTCTGGTGCTGCATGGCTCTCTTCCTGGCAGCCATGACTAAACCCCCCCCCCCGCCCTGGGCACAGGCCAGGCCCCCCTCAGCCAAACCGTGATTCTCTGGCCCACTGCCCCTGAGAGAATCCCCTGCAAGCGCCTGGGCAGAGGGTGGTGTGGGCTCAGGGACACAGGCACTCTGTAGGGCGGGCCAGACTCTCCCCTCCCCAGGCCATGCCGTGATTCTCTGGTGCTGCATGGCTCTCTTCCTGGCAGCCATGACTGAACCCCCCCTGCCCTGGGCACAGGCCAGGCCCCCCCCTGGCCAAACCGTGATTCTCTGGCCCACTGCCCCTGAGAGAATCCCCTGCAAGCGCTGCCCAGGCTGGCCTGGGCAGAGGGTGGTGTGGGCTCAGGGACACAGGCACTCTGTAGGGCGGGCCAGACTCTCCCCTCCCCAGGCCATGCCGTGATTCTCTGGTGCTGCATGGATCTCTTCCTGGCAGCCATGACTGAACCCACCCCCCGCCCTGGGCACAGGCCAGGCCCCCCCCAGCCAAACCATGATTCTCTGGCCCACTGCCCCTGAGAGAATCCCCTGCAAGCGCTGCCCAGGCTGGCCTGGGCAGAGGGTGGTGTGGGCTCATGGACACAGGCACTCTGTAGGGCGGGCACTCTGTGGGGCAGCCATTGTAGTATTTCCCTAGTCCGCTGATAATTTTGCCTTCTGCGCAGATGAGACCGAGGCGGGCACTGCCAGCGGTGCAGAGGACACTTCTGGAAAGGAGAACAGCCCACCCTCCCCGAGCAGCGGCTCACCAGGTACCCCAGTGACCCCCATTGTGAGGCTGGGCCTTGGAGGCATCAGTCCCTACGGCTGGCCGACCAAGGTCTGTGCCTCCCCCCCCAGACTGGGAAATGGGGAGGCCTCGACTTGATTGGTGCCTTGACCTTGCTGCTGTTCTCTCCCCTTCAGGAGGCCTTCCCGCTGCCGCTGCCCAGCTGTCCCCTGGCACACGTCTTTCCGCAATCAGGCACCGTAAGCGGAGGACCCAGGGAAGCACCGAGGTGGCCGAGAAAATGATGAGCCAGGCAGCCGATCTGCACCGCGAGGAGATTGCCGAGCGGAGGAGGGAGCAGTCCGAGGCTCAGATGTGGCGGGCTGAGTTCATGGAGGCCACTCGTCAGGAGCAGGCAATGTTCCAGAGCGCTTGGAACCAGAACCTGGAAGTGATGCGTGCAGCCGTCAGCACGCTGCAAACACTTGGAGAGGCCATGCTCCAGCAACAGGAACCGGTGGCGCCCGCTCCAGAAAGGCCACCCCTTGTACCGGTAGTGACCAACACCCAGCCTGCGACGCCAGCTCAGGGAGAATTAGACGAGGGAACAATCAGCCAGCCTCCTGCCCCTCCTCCTCAGCCGAGGCAAGGTGTGCCAAGACGCTTGTGTGTTGGCAGGTCCAGGGATCGCCTCACCTTGTAGGCGCCCTTCTCAAAAGCATGAATTCCCACTCCCGGCTCCCACCAAAGCACCAAAACAGGGACAATGAGGCGTTCAACAAACCCAAAAACTTTACTTTTCAACAAATAAGTGCTGCAACAGGCATCGAATGGAAACACCCCCCCCCCCCCGTCATCTCACTGCTCCCTTGCAGTCGACTGCTGTGCGGACAACTGCTGCTCCAGTGCCCGAACACGCCTCTCAAGCGCCCTGTGCTTCCTTCCCTGGTAGAGGAGCAGGCGCTCCACGGTGTCAAGTCTGCTCTGCACATTGTTCACTGGAAAAAAACCAAGCAGATGATGAACACCTCGGCCTCACCACACTCCCGCCCGAACCCGAAGCCCGACTCACTCACGGGTGTTCATGATTCGGCCCTCCAGTGCCTCAATGGCGTTCAGGACATTGTCCGTCCCCTGTAGGTTGCTCGCTGGTGGCCCTGACATACCGCTGGTAGAGGGGCCTTCATGGGGCGCGCTTGTTGGTGGAGCCTCGCCAACGCTAGACACTGTGAACAAATTGGGGCTGGTCATAAGTGTGCAGTCAAAGCATGGGATGACCCGTCGGTTGAGAATTCATGCAATTTTGATCTGGTTAGAGTTATGCTGTTTGGTTTGAAGTCATGTTTGGTTAACAGTTATGAGGTTCAAGGGTTTGGCGGTGCCCGGGTGGCCCCCGCCCGTGGCCTGTGACTCTGGAAGTTGTCCTTCAAATGTTGGGTGTTCAACCAATAAAGTTATATTGATCGGTGAGACACATACTGCCTGTTCATTGAGTGGCGGATGCACGTCAGGCCTGCACGTACCTTGGGGCTGCTCGGCCGGTGGCTCTGGTGGTGCCTCCACCACAGGTCGGCGCAGCCGGCTCTGTTGTGGCCCACGCCTGCCGCCAGGGTCTTCCCCCAGAGCTGCCTCCCGAATGGCCAGGTCTCTCCCCATCCCAGCATCTGCAATACAGTAGGACACAACACACCGCAGGAGTTAATCTTTCCGATGTTGGCAGTCCAGCCGACACCGCTCGCTGTGCAGGTGTGCCCACTCATGCCAGCGCATGGAGTGGCGCATGTCCTGAGCTCCCCAGGGGTTTCCAGAAGCGGCCTCCAGTGGCTGCTGTTGTGCCCACGCCAGCACCTACCTTGGGGCTGCTCGGCCGGTGGCTCTGGTGGTGCCTCCAATCCCTCGGGCACACCCTCCTCTTGCTCCTCGACAGCAGGTGGGGAAAGTTCCTCCCACACAGGCCTCGCTTCCTCTACTTCCTCCTCTTCCTCCTCGCGCACCTGTGGCCTTGCGCGCTCTATCCCCCTCAGGACTGCTGCAAGTGCAATGGGCGGCGAGGTGGTTACTCTTGCCAGCCATCTCTGTGGGCATGGGAGATCAGAGGGGTGCGTGTGTGCCCACCAATATATTGCCCACAGACTGTGCACAATTGCCCTTGGAACGAGAGGTCCATCACGTCTTACACGGTGGGATCAGCTTTGGCCGTGGTGGAGGGTCGGGGCACAGGTTGGAGATGGAGTTGTCAACCCTATGCAGGCCAGCGTGTATGTTTTTCCTTGTAAGGCTAATGGATGGCTTCTGGGGCCTTTAACTTATGAGTGCTTTGGTGCAACATTCACACACTATGCACTGAATGGACAATGCAAGAATAGCAATCTCAAGCCACACTGACACCACCTATAATGGACCCTTACAAACTTTGGTCCTTGTCGTGGCGGACTAGTAGTGAGGTGTGGACACGGTGAGATATAAATGCGGAGATATGTTCCTGACCACATTTTTAGTTGCATGGGAGTGCTCTTCCACGTTATACAGTGGATTCAAGCAGCTTCTCTGCTTGCAGAAAAAGGGAGACTGGGTCATTTTTGAACACAAAAATGGGTATGCAGGGGATTCTGCAGCCATGTGGCATGGCCACTGTTGGATGTAAGGGAATTGGGTGAGACTGGGGGAGGGGGCTGGAACTGGCTGGATTCAACCCAATATTCTTTTCATGGGGATGTGGCCTCGAAGGTCGGGGCAGTTCTCACGCAAGATGCCACCCCTGGCCAGAGAGCCCAGTCTTTTGTGACTTCCCGGGAACAGTGGTAACATGGTGGGCTAAAACCAGCATTTTCAGTAGTCCATGAAATGGCCCCTCGAACAGGGAACAGTTTCGGCCTAGGGGTGGGGTGGGATGACAGGTGTGGCATCACACCTTGAAGTCTGGGTGCAGTGTGCATCCAACGTGCCACTCCCAGCCACACCAGCCTGTCTGTTTTCACCCATGGGAAACACTGCCAAAAGGGGGTGGGTGGTGGCACCATCTTATGGAGGCCCGTTGTGAGATAGGCTCGTGCCTTGGTGGAGGTCGGGAGGGGTTGGTGACATTTCGCTAGCGCAATGATACGCACAGCCACACAAGCCTCTCCTTTCCCCAGGCCTTGCACGCCCCCACATCTTGCTTACCGGTGTGTCTCCGGTCCTCCCAACTCGGCCGGCCCGCCTGCTGCCAAAGGCGCCGCATCTGCGCAAAGTAGGGCGGCCGCGCAGTCATCCGAGGGATCCCCTGCCACTGTTCCAGGGCCCCGAAAAAGTCCGCCTTGATCCGCTTGAATTTTGAGCGGCATTGGTCCGCGGATCGAGGGTAACCCCTCGCGCCAAGCTGTCTGGCGACCCTGGAGAAGAGGCTTTTTGTGGGAAGGTGGCTGCTGCACATGATACGAGCCGCCTTGCCACTCTCCAGAAGCAGGTCAAGGAGCGCCTCAACCTCCCGGTCTTTCCAGAAGCGCCCCTTGCTCGCCGCCATTTTTGCTCTGGCTTTTGCGGGGCTGCGTAAATGCGCGGGAACGCTACTGAGCATGCCCGAAATTCAAACTGCTTTTTGCTAGGAGGCCTGCGATTGGACAGTTGAGAGCGGCCATTTTAGGGTTTGCAGAAGGACTGGCTCTCATTTTGCACCTTTTCGCACCGGCGAACATATATTAGCACAACCAACCCTGCACAATTCGACCACATTCTTTTATCCCAAAACTGCTTCTTGTCCGATAACGCCATACAGCAAACAAAGATATCGTGCAGGCACCGGATTGCCCTCTACGCCACAGGCGGGGGGGGGGTTATTATGCGGAGATCGAACGCCGCCATCTCACGGGGAGCGGAAATGATCCGGCGCCATTTTGTGGCTTATCGAAGTGGCGAAAATCAGGCGGCACACGGCCATCCCTGCAGAACCCATACACACTCTTTTAATGTTAACAGTTGGTTGTCTCACATTACCGTTCGGCCAACCCACACATCATGCAATCGACACCCTCCATCCTGCGATCAGGGGGGTAGAACACCTTTCGCCAATGCTGAAACTTTGTTCAGACATGTAGCGGGGTCGAAACGTGCCACTGGCATTGACCACATTTTCGTATCTGCGCAAATGCGTCAGCCCAACAGCCCCACAATATACGACCGCCCACCACTCCTCTGAACTCAAAAGTCGCAGGAGCCGCAAATATTCTCCCGCACGCTTAACAACACCAAACAAGACCGCTTCCCCCCTAGTCTGTGCGAATAATACAATTGCATGAGATGGATAAAATGCCCCCCCCTTTTCCCGCTTCAGAAACGATCCCCGCAACGGGGCCCCCTTCCAACCCCCAGAATGCCGCTGCCCACACACGCTCAGTTGGTCACTGGTAATAACTGCGAGGCCACCATCATTTCATAAATCAAATCTTTATTGTCACCAAAGAGTCTGCATTGCAAAAGATACCGTTGCTGGTCACGCATTCCCGGGGCCCACAAGGAAAACCAGAGCATCACCGCCTGTCCCTTGCATACATGAATGCCGCCATCGCATCACGGACCTCCTTCCCCTCCTCCAACACTCCCCGGTCGTTCTCCCCGAACTCCAGACCATCGCCGGGCATTGTCAAAGGTGTGGGATCCCGCAATGAACCCAGCACGCCATGGCCTTTGGCCTCACACAAATTGTGCAGGATCACGCATGCAGTCACAATTGTCACCACGTTCTCCTCTCTGGCCCTCAGTCGATGCAGGAGACATTGCCAGCGCCCCTTCAGACGTCCGAAACTGCATTCCACCTTATTCCTAGCCCGTGCCAGGCACCGGTCAAAGTACTTCTGCTGTTGCGTGATGGCGAATTTCCCATAAGGCTTCATAAGCCATCGCCGCATTGGATACGCACCGTCAGTGATCATCAGTGGTGGCACAGATACACCGTTCACAGTCAGGGTCGGATTTCCCGGGACAAAAACGCCAGTGTCCATTGCCGCACAGATGGCCGAGTTGCGGAAGACAAAGGCATCGTGATTCTTGCCACTCCAGCCCACCTCCGCGTCCACAAAACGTCCGGTGTGGTCGACTGTCCCCTGGAGCAAGATGGAAGAGAAGTTCTTGCGATTTCCATATTGGTCCGGCCTCCCCCGGGGCTGACCGATGCGAATGTGAGTTCCATCTATCGCCCCGACACAGTGGGGGAACCCCAGCGCGGAATACTCATCCATGATCTGAAACGCAAGGAAAAGAGGATCAGTCTAGACCCCGAGTCGGCCACGCACGACATGACCAAACCACACACACCCAAAAAATCACTGCGGGCATGGACTGGCCAATCATTGTTGCGATGGCTCGAAATTCTAAATATCGCTACTGCGCAAATACAGATAAAAATAAAAAAGATTTCATTAGGGAACAGCCTACTTGGCAATGACACTCACCTTTCCGACCTCCTCCCCGAGGCAAACCAGCTTGGAGAGCAGCTTCTTCTCAATGGCGAAGCAGACCTCCAGCACAGCATCCGAAACAGTCGATAACCCCAAACCGAAGTTGTCCCCCGCAACGCGGTAACATGCGCCAGTGGCAAGGCACCATACTGCCACGGCCACCCTCTTCTCCACGGAGACGGGCTCCCGCATGTTGGTACTCTGCCGTTCCAAGGTTGGTCGAAGCACACCCACAAGCTCCATGAAGGTCCCCCTGCTCATTCTGAAGCACTGGATCCAATGTTGGTCGTCCCAAACACGCAACACTATGCGCTCCCACCAGTCCCAGCTGCGGGGATAGACCCAACAGTCCCGCGGTTCTCTAATGTGCGCAAGTGCATACCACCGCTGGTGAAGCCGATATCTTCGCAAAGCGGCCCTTCGAGCGGTTCTGGCCGGGTTGCCACAATGAAAAAGTAGTGTGGCAGCCCTTCTTCTCCGCATAATGTGCAACAGATGCGCTTGGCACAGCGCCGTCGAGCTCTGGAGCAGGAGAATCACCAGCTGAGCCATCATGAGAAAAATTTCTCTCTCGGGCGCCATGTCAGCTTCTACTGCTCACGACGCACTAAGACAATGATAGAGAATCCAGAAGAGAATCGGCAACCAATACTCTTCCTAAGAACTTCGCGGGTCGAGTTGACCGGCCAATCGCCAGCCAGTTGACGTAGCGTGGTCGCAAAGCTGCGCAATTGCGCAGCTGCGCAAAATACGTAACAAAAAAATAAAAAAAAACAAACACGGGCCAACGAGGGCCCCCGACATCAACTGTGACGGGAAAAAAGCAACCAATGCCCGGCGACTGCAGTTGCCCGTGCGAGCAGCCAGGAGCGGGACTACACGGGACTACACGGAACACGATGGGACCACACGCTGCAACGCGAAACGAAACGGATGGCCGGTAAGCGAATATAATCGCTAAAGAAACGCGATTTCTGCCCATCTGGAATCGGCCTTGGAATGAAACACCAGTGTGCGTTCTGGTAAAAGATAGTTCACAGTTGCATTGAAGAGTTTTAACAGAGTTACAATGATCATGCTGAATCTCTCATAAACTATTAACTTTGATGCATTAAAGCCTTCAGGCAAGCTTTAAAGAAGAAAAGGCATGATTTGGCAATGTTCTTGTGATGGAAAAGAATTGTTTAAGCAGATAAAATCATCAGAATCTAAACAGGAAACACAGTAATCAAAAAAGAAGAAAAAAGGGGAGTGAGAAATAGCTAGGGGGAATGGGTCCTACAGATTCTTTGAAAACTCGATGAACCTTAAAATAGGACTCACTGAACTCAAAATCAAAGAAAATAGCATTTTAATGTGAGAGGAGAGAAATTTCAGGAGTAAAACAGTGTTGAAAGTACTCCATGCACCCATTTAAGTATTTTATTTTAAAATATGATAATTGCATTTTTTGGAAAAGGCATTCACACCATATATAACTGTCATTCTGTCAGTGGCTTCCATTCCAGTTTTATATAAGTTTGCACTGGATATTATTCTAAATTAGTAGATTATGAAGGTATGGAGCCAGTGTCTTCCATCTGTCCTGAGAAATATCAACCCCACAGACAAATACAACTTACATTTGACTCAGCACTCAAGTGTCATTTTTCTGGACCTGGTGAATATTTTTATGTGGTCCTTCCACACACAGCTTCAACTCATAAACACAATCTGAAAAGGTATGAAAGAAAACTTTCTAATTTCATTTCCACAACGATATACTATGACCAGATAATATTTCAAGCAGAGAACCAGAGGGGGAGAGATGCAAGGAGGTATGTAATGGTTGCCAGAAAAAAGATTTTTCAAGACAGTGGTAGTCCAGAGCAAGCAAAAAGTTTGTTTGGAACCAGATTCTGGCTTCTATTATAAGGCCAGCATCTTGATTTAAAAACAAAACAAAAACCACACCCTTTTTTCTTGGGTTTAAGAAAGGAGAGATGAGCCCACATCCTCCAGAGGTGAGAAGGAGTTCCCAGGTCCTGGGAATGTTTTCAAATAAGGGGAAAGAGGGGAGACCTGTGGGAAGGGAGATGTATTGGAAGTCTTCTTAGTTACCTCACAAAACTGGAATTTGGGGGGGAAATAAATTGCATAGTCCAAATTAAATCATTCTGGACCAAGAACTTCTTCGTGGGAAATGCTAATGCATGCTTTAGTTCTGTCTAAAGCTTGAGTGCTAAAGGCCTCCAGATCCTTTGTATTAAAGTGCTTTTTGATTAATTACTAAGAAGTCTTGATTAATGGTCTGAGGGCTAGGCAAAGGGAGGGGTTTGTTTTTCTCTCTCTGAGGTGGCCCTTGTTGAAGTGAACAAGATGAAATTATGCAGAATTACATCCAATCTTCCCCCTCTCTGCTAGTTCTCAGCCTTTGTATTGTAGGTGATCTGAAACATGTTTTCTAGGCCTCATGTGGTTGGCAGAAAAGAGCTGGTCTCTTGGAAGGGAGAAGAAAAGGACAAAAATTGGAGGTTTTAGAAGGCCTCAATATATCCCAATGCTCACAGTAAGCTCAGCTACCACCCACAGGCTGCTCTAAGACAGTCAGTCCATAGGGGAAAAAGAATGCTCACTCAGATAGGCAGTTTCTATGTTCATATGATAATACATTTCTAATGCCGTAACAAATGGCAGGAATTCATTTTATCTCTGTAAGTGAAATCTGTCCTGTCCAAGAGGATGGGGAACCACTAAATGTCCCCCTCAAGACCATTCAAGCATTTAAAAATTCTAAACAGAAATGCAAGGCAATCTGAGCTGGCCATGGCAGAAACATAAGCATGAAGAATTGCCCCTGTGAAAAGACTTGTGTTTTAGCATAAGGTGCTTCTGAACTTAGAACCAAGCTACAAGTGACACCTTACCCAGGTTGGACACTTGTCAGCTTCCCTCAAGTTTTGATGGGAAATGTAGGCATCCTGGTTTTACAGCTTGGCTCTCCATTACAGCTGCAAGACCAGGATGCCTACATTTCCCATCAAAACCTGAGGGAAGCTGACAAGTGTCCAACCTGTGTCAGGCATCACTTGTAGCTTGGCTGTCACTCTTACTAAAAGACATGTTAAGACATGGATCTTACAGAGATTACTAAGAAAGCACATTTATATTTCACTGCCTGGATAAACATTCAAGGATTCATGGAATTCTTATTACCTGAAAGTGACTCCTGCCTCTAAAATCAACACACCTGTTGCTTCCATATGGGATTTTTCCCCAGATGAAAAGCCAGAAGAACTCTGTGCATTAAAGGGGAAGTTCATTCTGAGTACAACTGATGATTTACCTAGGCCTTTCCCCTTTAAGACAGAGGAAAAACCCAACCTGTTTCCCTCTGGTTTAAAGGGGGCTTTTCATCATGCCTTCAGAGGAGCATCTGTGTAAACGTTGCTTCTGTTGCTAGTACAACAAAGGGTGGCCAAGATAAGCACCACTTTCAAAATGGTGCAGGGCTGCTTCACATCATTTGCCCTCCCCTTTGTTCCTTTAAAGGGCTTTTTACACTTTCCCTGTCAAGCTGCACTGTAGGCTCAGTAGAGAAAGTGAAAATGAGGGGAAGGGGGGGGGGGTCAGGGCCAAAAGGGAGCCCCAGCAAAATCAGCAGCACCATGCCTGCACCATTTTGCACAGACACCGTGGAGGAAAGGGTGGGAGTGTGCAGCAGCAGCAGTGGGTGGCATGGGAACAGGGGAGTGCTGCTCACTCCATTCCTGCCTGTTCCTGCACCATTTGCTTCAGCTATGGTTGGGGTGGGTTTTCATGTCCATCATGTGGCAACATCCCTATTTTAAGTGGCACTGACACACATCTTTTAAGCCACAAATTACCAAATGTTATTACAAAATGCCTATATATCCTTATTTTTCAGCCCCAAATTTTTGGCTAAGGCTATATGCTGAAGCTGTTCATTACCCCCAATGTAGCTCTGAGAAAATGTATCCTGGTTGCAAATCTGTGTCTTTTTAAATCTAGCCTAATGTTGGACTTGGATAACAAGGCCAGGCTTCCAGGTTGAAACTGAACATCCTTGACTCAGCTTTTCTTTTCTTTTTTTTGGCACATGTGCCCTAGCTCTCCCCCCCCCCCGGCTCTAAGGACTAAAAATAGCTGAGTAGTGTAATATGCTGTGGTAGCGTGGCTGTAAGTTTCCAAAGCAGCTGTTTCTGGTGCCAAAAATAGCTAGGCTGGGGCTCCAGTAGCCTTGCCCTGTACCATATGCCACTGTGAACATGCTGCTTGTTGGAAGACTGGATGGCAGATAGTCTGCTGGCCTGGTGGAACTGGAAAGAAACATAACTTCTGTATAAATAACAGGAGTGCAGTACTTTCCCCAGATAATACATATGGATGTGTCCAAAAAGACTCACTTTGGTTGGTGTGTGGAAATGATGCCTTTAGAATGAGAAGTGTTTAAGATTATCTGAAATTTGAAAGTTGTATCTGTGAAGACTGCCCAAACTGGATGTTACGTTTGGCCATAAGTTGGCTCGAGGTTCCCTTGACCCAACTTTGATGTTTGCACAGCCAAACATTGGCATTGGGGAACCAATTTGGCTTGGAATCATGGCAAGGGGGCAGGAGGGGCTTCAGCTTCTCTGTTTCCTGAGCTGAAATGGTCCTGCGACCTATTTGCCCCATTTTGCAGCTTAGGGTTGTCAACTTCAGGCTAGGAAATTCCTTGAAATTTGGAGGTGGACCCTGGGTTGATGGGGTTTGGGGACGGGAAGGATCTCAGCATGGTATAATGCCATAGCGTCCACCCTCCAGATCAGCCATTTTCTCCAGGGTAACTGATCTCTGTATTCTGGAGATTAGTTGTAATTCCAAGGGATATACAGGCCTCATATGTAGGTTGGCAACTCCACTGAATTCTTGCACATGGAGACTCCCAGCCCAGCTCATAGCCAACCCTAACATCTAGTTTTGGCCTTACATAATTCACCATCTGCTATTGATATTGATAATGCAGAACGCCACAGTGCAATGATTACTGGGAACTTGGCAGAGCATGCATATTAACCCTATTCTGCAGTCAATCCAATTACTGGGCTCAATTCAATGTTTTGGCTATCACATACAAAGCCCTTATTTATTTTTTATTTTTGTCATTTATAGTCCACCTTCCTCACTGAGACTCAAGGCCCTTCATGACCTTGGACCCTCAAATCTACAGGACTGCTGCTCACTCTATGCTCCGCCATGGCAGCTTCGCTCATCTAAACAGGGCCTTCTGCAGATACCACCCTGCAACTGAGCAAAATCAGCAGCTTTCCATGCATGTATATTCTCTGTTGTGGCCTCCACCTTATGGAACAGCCTGCCTGAATATGTTAGGAAAGCTCCCTCTCTCCTGCCTTTCCATGAACTGTGCAAAAACAAATTATTCAGGAAAGCTTTCTTACACAGGTATTAGGGCTGCACTGTAAGGAAATGGCTCAAAGGGATGCTTTGATAGGTTGATAGGGACTGTGTACTATGTACTGTCTGTTACTCTAAGTATGTTCCTACTGGGTAGCTTCCATGTTGTTTAATATGTCATATCAAATTTCTTATGTTTGTTTCAATGCTGGGCTTTTCTTCAACTTAATCCTGACTTTCTTAGCAGTTGATCTCCAAGCATTGGTATCTGTTTGGATATGGTTATTCTGCATGTCTGTCTTCCCTTTGCATTTTTACAATTGAAGTGTTGGTTTATTTTGTTCTGCATGTGTCTTATATAATCAGGATTTTCAAGGGAGAGTGCTGTCATCATTGTTGGCATCATCAGTTATATCACAGCACCCACACGCCCTGTATATTTTTTGTGCATGTTTATAATGTTATATCAATATAAGGGCTGGATTTTTTAAAAAGATGAACACCTGGGGAAGCCTTTGCAGGGAGCAGCTCCACAATCCATACCTAAGTCCACCCCAAACCTGAGAGCTTGCATGGGCTACCCAGAGCTAGGAGGCAGAGGTTGACATGGTAAGTAAACTGACCTCTGTTAGGACAAAGCCTGGAACAGCTGCAGCTATGCGATTTTCAAACCCTGCTGTTTTTTCTGGCACCAGAAGTGGCCACCCCCCAGCCTCTGGGCTTCTGCATTAAAAACAAACAAACATTTTCATAGTGTTATATGGATTGGACATTTATCATTAAGCCACTCCTCTCCCCACCTTCCCCCCACTTTTGTTTTCTATCTTTTTTTAGGAGTAATTGTTTTCATAGCATTAAATTGACCTACCATTGTAGCAATGCATGCAGCAGATTACCCGAATTCCCAGTTTTCATTTTTAAACAAAGTTTCTAGCCCATTCCCTTGCAGTGATCTCAGGGAAAATGTAAGGAGCTAGAGACTTAACTGTTTTTTAAAAATGAAAGCTGGAAATTCAGACAATCTGCTGCATGTTTATCTATAATGGTAGGTCAATATAATGCTATAAAAATAACTTTTAAAAAAAAGATAGAAAAGAAAGTCAGAGGGGAGATGGGGAGAGGAGTAACTTAATGATGAATGTCCAGTCATTGAAAAGGGGGTGAGAGCTGGGTGGTAATCCGCGAGACAAACAAAACTGAAAGAAACATTATGCATGTGGGGAAAAAATCAACTCAAAATCAGCTTCCATAAAAAGATCAGGGTAAAAGTGGTCTCAGAAGATCTGGGAAAAAAGGGGTGGAAGTAGGGAACCAAAAACTAAGGAATTAGGGAAGCAAAAACTAAAGGCAAAATAATGAGTGTAGAAATCAGAGGATAAATTGAAGCAGGGGGGCAGAACCGATGGAAAAAACTCATGCAGAAAACCCCATTGTTTCAGCTCTGTATCAGATTTTTGCTTATTTTCAAACCTCTGCAATCTATACCCTTTTGTACTGTTTATTGAATATCATACTCAGTTACATTCTGTAATCTGCCTCAAGTGTCAGTGAGAAAAGAGAGACTAGAAATACATACATACCCAAAAGAATAGTGTGGTGGTGGGAGGGGACCCAGCCCTTTCCCACTATGCCACATTTGCTTGTACTCAAAATGCAAATAAATCACTCCCCACTTTCACTTGTCCTCCTAATTCTATACCTGAAATCTATCATTATATAAAGTACACGGTAATTTCTGATATTCAGGCTAAATGAGTAATTAAATTGCCCTTAACTGGAAACAATATCCACTGTGCCCCAACAAGTGATAAGAGAACAGCCAACATGTTCTCTGCCCTGAAGCACAGCATGTTACATCAGGGCTCATTCTTGCTACACAAGGGACAAAAAGTACGAGACAAAAAGCTCTCTGGTTTGTTAGTTTTTGTAGGCAACAAATTCCCATGCTTTTGCTTCATCCAGTAAAGCAGTGCTAAATAATAATTACAGATTCAGGTTTTATTTAGTGAAAGTTTTGTTTAATGAATCTTCTTTGATTCGGGCGTTTTAAAGCAGAAGAATCCTGCCAGAAAAGGAAATATGGAAGATCCAAGGTCAAAACCCTGCTAAGCTATGAAGCTCAGCTACGGATCTTGGGAAGCCAATCTCCACCCCCCCTTAAGCCTAGCTAATATTTCTGAGTAATATAAATAAATACAGATTATTACAATCTCCTTGAACTCTTTAAGTTACAAGAGGAAAACAGTGTAAGGAACAGTACTAGCAAGCCAAAAAGTGGCACCAAGTCCTTCTATGTTATAACTCTTTGTTCATGGTTTTAAAAATGCAACAAACAGGATTCAGAGGACATCCACACTACTACTTAGAAGAGGGGGGGGGGGAGGCTGTTTAGTTGATACCCTTCCAACATATATCTGATATCCTGGCCACAGTGGATATCCTTCCAGTAGTTTCACAGTGTAAGCCTAAATTCTGTTCCTGAAAGTCTTAGAATATTGGTGGTAACTCAGATATATTAGTTTAAGCAGGTGATACAGTAACATCAAGGCATGCTTGCACCAGAACAATGTCATGCTAGAATAACCATCCCCTCAAGTGGGGACTGCAGGAAGCCACAGTTGTAAGTGACCACTATTAACTCCAGCTATTTTGCTACCTGTGATGCAGATCAGACCCCTGCTGAGCAGCCCAACTAAAAGTACAGACATAGTTCCAATGCAGCTCCCTTCAAGGAATTAGCAATTATTGGCCCAGTGGGTTTCCTAAGTCCCCCAAGAAACACATCCCACCATATGGGAATCCCCAAGTGGGAAACAAGAACGCAATAGGCAGGCTTTTGGAACCCTCTTGCTGTCTGCTGCTACTACAGTGTTTTACTTGGTGCTGTCCCTTTGTCTCTTTGCAGACAGCCATCCAACTGGGGTAGAGTTCAGGATGAACTCTTCACTAGACAATGCCATCCAGCTGCTAAGCCTATGACACAGTCAACAGCTGCAGACACCAGTGTGCTGCCTGTTATGGGGTTGCCAACACTTGTTCCAAACTAGCTTCTACACCCATTGCAAGCCACATAACAGACAAGCATAGTTCAGGTTGCCAATAGGCTTGGAAGAAAATGTCGTGTGCCTTTAATAGAAGCTAAAAGTGTGGATATGGGCAACTTATCATGGCATGGAAGTAAATAACTTCATCTTATAAATAACAGTTCATTAAGCCTCTATTAAAGGGATAGGGCATATTTTCTCTAGGCAACCGTAACCCTAAAATGGTCACCTTTAAGCTCCTCAAGGCCTGGGATTTGCGTATCTTATGGAGTGCCTTTCCTCATATGAGCCCAAATGCCAACTAAGGTCATCAGGTACTCGTTTCTGATGGTCCCCTCTACTTGGGATAATTCAGCTGCTGCATGTATGAGCTAATTTACAGCGGCAATGCCCACACTTTGGAATAGCCTGCCAGATATAGTACAGAAAGGTCATGCACTCTCTTCATTTTGACACACCTTTAGTAGCAACTAGTAATGACACTTTAACTTCATGCATTTTACCTGTTTTATAATTCTGTGTGTTTACTCTTTGTAAGCCACCTTAGGTACTGTGGAAAGGCAGAATATAAATATTTTAAATGAATACGCATAGTTAGTCCTCTAGCAAGCACGCTGTGACAAGGTCAGGTCTACCAGTGATGTTAGTGCACCTTGCAAAGGGACTGAGGGTTGCTGCAGCATGTAGATCGGTAAATCCTTGTGTATTGCTTTCAATAGGCTTGAAATAAAACAGTATCACAGCTTTTGATAGAGCTTGGATAGAAAGGGCCCAGTTCCTACTCATTGCTCTGGACTGAGCTCAGCTATTCTCATCATGGGACTCGCAGTGGGGCTTACGTCTGAGAATATCCTCCACTGTTGCATGGCTGTGCTTAGAGAAAGGGAAGCCTGTTCAGGTTACATGATTCTCCCTGCAAGACTAAAGGAAGGGTGGTGGTCACAAGAGTTGCTGGAGTGATAGTAATGAACAAAATTATTGGTATGTAAAGCAGCCAATCAGCATGAAATAATTCATTTAAGGCCTACCTTGAACTGGGAGCCTTGGGTATACTGTATCTGTGCATACTCTCTACAATTATCCCCTGATATTTATGCCTGATGCCAGGTTTGTTCAGGGATTCCTAATACCTTAAGCTGTGTCTGTCCATTTGTGTGTTCTCCTTAGTGTGCAGTTTTATTTATTCAGAAAATATATGCTGTCTCTCCACAGACTTGTTTGAGATAGCTCACAAAGAAAAAACAGCACAAAAATCATAAAAACAACATTTGAAATTATTTATTTAGAACATTTTTATGCCCTCTCTCTAGGAAACAGGCTCAAGGCATCTTACAAGTAAAATATTATTTAAAAATTAACAGATAAGATTAGCTAAATATTAGCAAACTAATAAGCCAGTGTTTTAAAAACCAGCAATAAAAACATACAAAACCAAGCTACAATGTAAATACAGCATAAAACATCTAACAGCTTTTTAAAAGTCTCATAAAAGAAGTTGGAGCTCACTGTACAATTTGAAAGATCAACCCCTAGTTAAAAGCCTGGGTAAACAGGAATGTTTAGCCTCTCACAGAAATGAAAATATAGTTTATGCCAGGTGAGCCTCAACGGGAAGGGCATTCCACAGATGAGATGCCACCACCACTAAAAATGCCCTGTCTCTCATCTGGTGGTTTATTATGAATAATAAAACAGGCTATAAAGATAAGTGAGGAGCATAAAAACATTCTGCTGCCTAAAATGTCACCTCTAAAACAGAGGACTGCTCTGAATACATGAGTGCTAATCTTATCTCTTCCTTCTGTTTTGCTTATCATCTTGTTGCTGCCCCAAAAGTAAGTGTGGTATCCAATGAAGTATATTCCATGGGTGCTTTCCCAGTGTGCTATTAAGGAAATGACAGGAATTTGTGCATACTCTTGTTGCTACTCTAGCGCCCGCATCCCACTTGTCTGCCTAGTATCAGGTTCTGCCTTTGCTATACTGGCAGCATAACAGTGATCAACTTTCGCTTATGTATTGAATTGGACGGCTCCGTGGCTTGAAAGCACCTTTCTCCCCCTCCCCTTTTTTTTCATTTTAACATCCAGCCTGATGAGTCCTGGAGCACTTAAAAGCCTGTTGTGTAAATTTTGCCTTAGTAAAAAGTTACTACATTGCTCCCCTCCACACACACACTTCTTAAAATTAAACAAGAGTCCAGTGGCATCTTAAGGACTAATAACAACTGAATATCAGTCGCTTTTTAAAAGGCTTTCTAATCCTTCAGCGGGTGCCTATTTTGCCACAACTTTATTCCCTCCTCCGATGCACAACCATAAACATCAGAAATCGGGTTGCCAGAAATCCCGCCCCCCCCCCTATCTTTTATCAACCACCAACCCCTGCGCCTGAGAGGAGCCGGGAAAGCGCGCTTCCAAGCAGGCGATGGCTTCTGGTCATTATCCCCTCAGAGACCCTGTCAATATTTCGCGCCTTTCCCGAAGGGTTTCTGACAGGAGGAAGAAAGAGGCGGGCTGCTGCTTTCGCCAGGCGGCCTTGCCCAGCCCCCGGAAGTCTCCTCAGTCTCCACCGGCGAGGCGGAGCTGCCTTGCCGCAGGCGCCTTTTTCTTTCCCAGGCAAGAGGGTGGTGGGAAGGGCGGGCTGTGCGCTTTCTGAAGGGAAGCGGCGAGGGCGGGCATGAGCCTGCCCGGAACTGGCTCTCGCCCGACCCGCCTCTTTCGCTCTCTCTCTCACGCTTCTTTTCGCCTCGGCCGCCCGCCGGCCATGCGGCTGGCAGCTCGGACTCGGCTCCTCCTCCGCTTTAGCTTGAGGAGAAGCGCCTGACCGACGGCTGGTCTGCTGCTGAATGTGGCGCGGCCGGTGAGGGAAGCAGGCAGGCGGCTTCTGCCGGCGCGAGGAGGGCGGCCAAGGGAGGGCAGGAGGAGGGTGAAAAAGAGAGAGAAAGCAGAGCTGGGGGAAGATGTTGCTCTCGCTGGTGCTGCACACCTACTCCATGCGCTACGTGCTGCCCGCCGCTGTGATGATGGGCACCGCCCCCACCTACATGCTGGCCTGGGGAGCCTGGCGCCTGCTTTCCGCCCTGCTGCCCGCCCGCTTCTATCACCAGGTGGACGACCGGCTGTACACCATCTACCAGAGCATGGTGCTCTTCTTCTTCGAGAACTACACCGGCGTACAGGTGACTGACCGAAGGACACACACACTCTTTCCCCGCTCCCAACAACCCACTCGTGGAGAATGAGGCCATACCTTTAGGGAGGGGACAAAGGGGGGGAGTGGTATCTTTGGTGTCCTTGTCAAAGGGGTTCATGCACACTTTTTTGTTACAGCTTTGGACACTTGGCTTCTGACTTTTGAGGAGCAAATGCACATACCCTGAATATGGTGATGGGCTGTGCGTATCTTAAAAAGCAGATATGGAAGCCAGGAAAAGATCATGCTGGCTTCAAAAAAAATGTGTGTATAATGTTACATATATATGCCCTTCACACTTGACAGAACATGTTGCTGTAATTGAATATGCACACCTGAGTACAAGTGAGAACTGGCCTTCTACTTGCGGGGAATAATGCTGAAGGTGTTTTGTGTCTGGATGCTGGCACTTGTGCTGCTTTGTGTCCATGTTCATGTGAGGTAGGAATGAGGGCAATCTTTTAAAAGTGAATGTACCTTATAGCTGGGTTTATATTTGAATAACAGATGGAATGTATATGCATTCCATAGTGTGAATACAACCTGAATTGTAGGGTCCAGTTTAAAAAAGCAGTACTGATTTTTATGCCTGTTCAAAAAGAAACAAAGTACTCTGACCGGAAAGCCCTGCCCCAGTCTCATAGGTGGGAGGGGAATGCAGCACATGGTCAGAAAGCCTGTGCTTTGGCAAGGATATTGTAGCCTACATAAAAAAAAAAACTTCTCCCTTAACATCAGTGATAGAAGGCCTTTTTCAGTCATCCTGTGTCACCAGGTTGTGAGAGAATTTTTCTAAAAAAGTGACCATAAGCATCTTTAAGCCCTTAATTGGTTTAATCAGTTGTAGATTCCACTTTATCAGATATTTTGGGGTTTTAAATCATTCCACATATTCAAGGGCAAACTGGAAAACTCTTTTAAGGAACTATACTTGATGACCCAAAGATTTTATTTAATCTGCTCCTTCTCCATGAAACTGACATACATCTTTTCTCATTCAGTTTACTTTACAACATCATGTGAGGTAGGTCAGGTTGAGAGATGGAGAGTGTGGCCCAAGATCACCCAGAAAGCTTCATGGCACTGTGGAATTTGAACTGGGCCTCCCAGAACCTCATCCAACATTTAACTAATACACCCAGGTGGCCTTGAAGATTAGTTATCCTATCTAGAAGATTGATGTGTAACTAATGAATATTGTTTACACACATTCACATAAAGTCTTAAAAAGAATGGCTTTTCCCAATCTTCTAATATGTTCTTGTATATGTCTGTGTATTGTATCTAGAACACTTTTATCCTGCCCTCGTTCTAAGGAGCTCTCTGCATCATGCATGATTTTTTCCCTTCCACTTTATATGCTCACAGTGATCCTTTGAGGTAGGTTAGGCTCGAAGAACATGACTGGCCCAAATCATCCAATGAGCTTGTGTAGTGACAGAGTGGGGACTAAACCAGAGGTTCCCAAACCATATTGTAAAACTAGCCACACCATTGGTCTTTAACCCATAGTTTAGAGCCCTCAGATTGCGGAGTTCAACCTTCTAGATCATGAGCCTCTGTTCATATTTCAAGTTTGATTGTGAATTGTAATTGTGTGACAGTTAATGGTTAATGGGTAACAATAAATAAGGAACGATTTTATATCATGACCAACACAAGGTATCTGGACTCAGTTACAGTCAGAGCAGAGTGCAATCCTTTTTCACATTATTTTTGTCGATTGTGTGTTACTCTAGTACAGTGATATGCAGTGGGTCAGAAGCCACCCCACTGAATAAGCCCACTGTGCAGCACACCCCACTGGTGGCTTTTTTGAACATCATTCCCCAATGTGGCACCTGCGTCATTTTCCAAAAAAGTGAGGGGAAGGCTGTTGCCCTGAGGGGCTTGTGGTTGCCAGGTGGTTCCCACTTGGAAACGGCTATTGCTGGAGGAAATGGAAAGCTGTGGGCCTCCTTGCAGTGCAGGCCTCATGCTATGGATGTTAATAAATGTGGCTCTTTTGGTTGATGGTAACTATGAATGTGTCCCTCTGCAAGCTGCAGAGAGTATTACCACATATGCACAAAATGATACAATGGCTGAATGTATCAACTAAGTGTAGATCAGTCACTTACTCACTACTTTTAACCACCTTCATGCTCATCATCATCATCAGAGTAAGTTTAGTAGCTTTTCAAATGGCACAGAATTGTTTAATGATGAAACTGACAGTGAAATTACATAGATTTCCATGATTGCAAGTTGGGGAATGGTTTTTCACTGCACTCCCCCAGGGGTCTTCAGATTCCCCATAAATAATTTCTGGTAGTCCCCCATCCTCCAGGAGCAGTATTCCAGGGTATGTTTTAGGTTGCTGCTTAAGGGAGGAATCAGTGAACACCCTGCCTTGTGCCCACAAGAATCTAGGCTGGATTCAGACCATATCTACAAGGTTCCCAAAACTTCTGCACTATCGCATCCAAGATCAGTTCATGTATTAGCTGTAGGAATAGCCTTGCTTTCATGTTGGGGTTTATTGGTGTCCCTTTGCTGTCAAAAAAATCATTGTAAAGTCATGCCATCTTTATATTAAACTTGCTTGCTGGTATATAAAATTATACTTGCTTCTTGATATCCTTGCTCTTTAAATATGTCAGCTTGGAAGCAAGTTCTGCTGAAATCACTAAGACTGGTGGGCAAATAAAAGTGTTTAGGATCCGTTGTAGGATTTAGCCCTGTTGCCAGAAAGCAGATGTTACAAGTTCTGTTTTGTGGCCTTGGTGAACAGATGTCTCATGGTTCCTGTCTCTGGGCAGGCCTGAATGAAGCTAGTGGGACCTTGAGGTCAAAGACATCCTGTTATCTTGAGTAGTTCTGTGCTTCAAGTGGTTTTTCATCCCTTCCTCTCATTCATGAATTAAATCCGTTTTTTCAGTCTTTTTAAAATTTATGTTGAAACTTTGTATCTTTCCACTGATAGAAAAGCAAAACTCTTCACTTTGTTTAAATTGGGTAGGATAAATACTTACTTTCAGGGCTTTTTTTCTGGGAAAAGAGGTGGTGGAACTCAGTGGTGGAACTCAGGACTGCACAATGATGTCAGTTTGGATCAGCTGAAATGGGGGGGGGTTAAAGTTTAAATTGCCCTTGGTGAAAATGGTCACATGGCCGGTGGCCCCACCCCCTGATCTCTAGACAGAGGGGAGTTTAGATTGCCCTCTGTCTGGAGATCAGGAGGCGGGGCCACTGGCCATGTGACCATTTTTAAGAGGTGCCGGAACTCCGTTCCACCCCGTTCCTGCTGAAAAAAAGCCCTGCTTACTTGTAAATTTTGTTAATGTGTAAATGTTTGTATTTCTCCTATACCGGCTAGTTGAATGGGGTGGATGAGAAAGACCATTGCAAATTGTTTTTTACTTATATAAAGCGGCTTGAAGGTTGATATATTTTTTTTATTATGCAAGTTCTGGATTTGTCTGGATAACTTCATTATTTCCACAGGTCAGTTTGAGGCAGCCATAGTTAGGTTTCCATCTTTAAAAATGTGGTTTCAAGAGTTATTAGTCAGTTTGATACACGTCACTGGGAAGAAATATGATTCTTATAGGAACATATTGGTCATTTTTTTATACAAGAGAATGAAAATCTTTAAATGATTGACTATTTTCTTTTAAAAGTACATCTGTAAAATAGCCCAGCTTATTCGTCCATCCCTTAGGCAGAGGTGAACCCTTATTATTATATATGGTCATGCTAGCTTCAGTGGAGGACCATGTGGTATCAAGGAGATCAAAAATAGCATTTGGACAAAAAAGAGAGCGTGGTATTACAACTTTCATTTTCTTTAAATTTGCAGTGAAGTAGAACTTACTAAATTTTCAGTCTTGAGAATTTGTTTCATTAAATTGTTGAACTCTAGTTTTAAATTTCTTCCTTAACCCCTCTGTGAATAAATGTGCTAATGAGGTACCTTTTCTCTCCTAGATAATTCTCTACGGTGATTTGCCAAAAACAAAAGAGAATGTAGTGTATATATCAAATCATCAGTGTACAGGTCAGTATATCCCATCCTTGGGCACAGAAGATTTTTTTCTATAGAAAATATGACTGTGCGTGCTGAAATACCCCAGATTTAACTTGAAATCCAGATCTCTATAAAGTATTACATTATTCACTACAACACAGAAAGTAAATTCCCTGTATGATGAGGCTTCAAAGCTTGTTTTCAAAAGTGTCCCTACTTGGCTGACAAACTGCTTCAAAACTTGGTGGAAACTTTATTTCAAAAACTTCATTTCAAAGAAAATAAAGAGCTCTTTTTTGAGGTAGCAACAATGAGAATCCTCATTGTGCACACACAAACTATTGCCTCTGCCTAATATACGTTTATGGATCAGGGCCCAAGCTTTCTATTTGTAAGAAGCCTTTCATGTTTATTATCACTCACTGAACTTGAGCTTATTCATTCTCTTGTTTTGAATTTGGTTTAGTGATTTGCATCAATTGGAGTGCTTCTGTGGTTCTTTTAAAAAGTGCAGAGTAATATCCTGTTATAACTTGTTTTTTTCAAAATGCATTCCATAGTATAAAAGTGACTTGTTACACTAAGATGTGTTAGAGCAAGATTCAGGTTCAGTAGCATCTTAAAAGACCAGCTAGATTTCCAGGGTATGAGCTTTCGAGAGTCAGAGCTCCCTTTGGTAGTTATGAGGAGTGGGAAAAGGAAGGGGTCCTTATAATCCAGTCACAGGATTGGAGGGGTATTGTAAATCAGAGTGTCAGGAAGCTAGCTAAAATACATGTTGTAGTTAGCTTGATAGAGCCTGGGTATGAAATCCAGAATATTAGCATCTATAAGCTCATACCCAGGACTCTGTGGCGCACAGTGGTAAGCTGCAGTACTGCAGCCCAAGCTCTGTTCACAACTAGGGGTGTGCGGTTCGGAAATCCGATTTGGGAAAAATTCCTGAATCGGACCCGATCCGTAAAGATTCGGGATTTCCGAATTGGGGCCAGCATGAAATCCCGAATCAAAGCTTTCTGAAGCATTCAGAATGCCTCGGAAAGCTTCAGGGCTTAGTTTAAAGGGCCCCGCCACTGCTTGCAAGCAGTGGTGGGGCCCTTTAAATACCATCCAAGCAGCCCCCACCCCACTTACCTTGGCCCCGTGGTCAGCGGTGGCTCCAGCCCTCTCTGCTGCCCGCGGGGATGTGGAGGGGTGGAGGAGGCGGTTCGGCAGGAGGTGGTGTGACGGCAGAGGAGCCAGCTGGCTCCAGGCCGCTGCCACATGATGCTGCCGCCACCGCCACCACCACAGCCGCCACTGGGCACCACCGCCACTGCTGCGGTGGCCACTGCAGCAGTGGCCCACTGCCGCTCAGCTGATCCCCCTCTCCCTCCAGTGCAAGGTAAGTGGGTGGGGGGTAGAGGGGTTGCCCCGGGAGAGTGGAGGTGGAGGGGTTGCCCCGAGGGGGGGGGAGTCGCTTCAGTATGCTCTGAATATTTACGGAGCATACCGAAGCGAGTAAAATACCCTAATTCCGAAGCAGCTTGCCACTTGGGAATTATGGTATTCCCAAAATTTTCCCCTGCTTCGGATAAACCCGAAGCAGGAAACCTGAATTGACCTTGCCCTGCACACCCCTACTCACAACCTGAGTTCAATCCTGGCAGAAGCTGGGTTCAAGTAAGCTGGCTCGTTGACTCAGCCTTCCATCTTTCTGAGGTTGGTAAAATGAATACCCAGTTTCCTGGGGGTAAAATATAGATGACTGGGAAGGCAATGGCAAACCACCCCGTAACAAAAAGTCTGCCAAGAAAACGTGATGTGATGTCTCCCTGTGAGTCAGTAATGACTCGGTGCTTGCACAGGGGACTGACTACTTTTACCTTTTTTTAAAAAGCTTATACCCTGGAAATCTAGTTTATCTTTAAGAAAATTAGCATCTGTAAGCTCATATTCTGGATATCTGGTTGATCTTTAAGATGCTACTGGACCCAAATCTTGCTCTTCTGTCTACAGACCAGCTTGGCTACCCACCTGAAGTTAAAATGTGTTGTGCTTCAGCTTGATTCTTCAAGGAGCTGGTATAGGAGTTAGTGTCGTGATAGGACTGGGGCCTGAATCATGAAGCTAGCTGAATCACAAGCCAGTTCTTCTTCTCTCCAACTTATTCACAGAGTTGTGAGAATAAAATCCTGGGGCACAGGGGATATTGCCATGTATATTGCCATGATAACCTTATGAAAAATGTACTATGATTGTTATATGGATTCCCTTCTGTTGATTGTAGGTTGAACTGTAGACCATACCTGTATGGTCTATAACCAAACAGGAATTGGGTAAAATTAGAATATTCGATATCATCCTCTTTACAGTGTAATCCTATTCAAAAGTCCTCCAGTCTAAGGCCGTTAAAGTCAGTGAGCTTATAATAGAGAAAATCTGCATAGGATTGCATTATTAATGTAATTGTGAGGGTAGCTTCCATTGCATTGCTGATATGTTCACAACCAGTACAAGATTTCACATTAAAAAATAATATAGGCCTGTTACCTGTGCTAACGATAGTTTTGGAAGTATTTTAATGTTCGGTTATGTGCTTAAATATTTGTGCTTTGTCTTTGCAGTTGACTGGATTATAGCAGACATGTTGGCCATCAGGCAGAATGCTATTGGACACATTCGATATGTTTTGAAAGATGGGTTAAAATGGCTTCCTTTGTACGGGTGGTATTTTTATCAGGTAAATTGTTAACCTATTCCCACATAGCACTTCAATTCTGAATATTTACCTGTGAGTAAATTCTAGTGATATTAGTGAAACCTATTTACAAATAAGGGTTTCAACAGTATAGTCAGTTTTCCTGGTAATAAAACTATGTGTATCACACAGCTGAAGTACTAGTAAGAGATTCTTCTGTCTTTGGCTGACCATATTTTCCCCTTATGATTTTAAGAGTATGTTTGTGCATCTTAGGGTGGTATAATCTTTTCAAAACCTGGTGTTTGTCACTGAATTTGATGTGGGATATTGTCTACAAAGAATAACATGTTCCTGTGTCCTGTTTATAGGACTATAAAAGCTTATAGCTAATGACGATAGAGAAATTCCTTGATATTTTAGTTCTGTAGGTTGTTTTAATGCAAATAGAAAGGCATGTTTATGGGATACTAGCTCTGCTATAGCATGGCTACATAACGTTTTAGCAAAATTGGTGTGTCTTTCAAAAGAATAGCAAGCAAATAAGGCAGCAAATACCAGCAGAGGCTATAACTGTGCTTTGGTCTTTGTCACAGTGAAAATTAGATGAAAGATCAGTCCTTTTCCTATATGGACTGCTTGCTTAATGTATTCTTACATTCTTTCCCTTTTGGTCCTTTAGAATTTCATCCTAATAGGGTGTTGGCGTGATCTGTTTAGTTAAATACAGTAGTTGCAATTCAGAGATTCTTGAGACTTCACAATACAAAAGCCATGTGGGACAAGCTGTAGTAAGAAGGAGAGCTCAGCAAAAAAAAAATCTAGCTGGCTCCTGCCCTGTGTGTGTTTAATTTCTGGGTGTTTGTTTGGAGAGTAGAAAGTAGGAGGATGTATTACTAATTCAGCTTGTGAATGGTGGTACTTACTGGTGTTTAAGTAAAAGTGTTACATTATTAAGGATACATAAAGCTGACAGGTTTTTTATTCTCTCTGTCATGCCAAATGCTGTGAAAATATAAAACACTTCCTGCTTTTCCTGTTGATGCTGTGTCAGTGATGTCATTTACACTCAACTAAAACTTTCCAGTGACAATTAATTACAGAATTGTGATGGAATGCAGATTTCCGACCTCTGCTAAACATCCTGTTGTGGAATATATATATGTATATATAAAGTACTGAAAATGTAGAAAGCAGAAAACAAGTTTGAGGAAAATTTATTGGTAAACACATCCTGTTTTTTTTTATTGTCTACAAAACAAGCCCTTAAATCATTACTGGAGGAATTTGAAAGATCTAAAAACATATTATCTGATTCCTGGAAAAATATTCTGACACACGTTTAAAGTAGGTGCCCCAAAAGTCCTTATGTTCATTACAGTGGGATAGAGTAACCATGTTTATTGCTGAGAAGAAACGGTTTAGGATATTATACCCCCTGTGAAAAACTGTTGTCTCGGTTGCAAACACATTTATTTGGATGTCCCATTGATTTGAGCAGGATTTACTGTCAAGTAAATGTCTTTAGACTTGCAGCATATAATTGCTTTTAAACTGTATTTCAATTTTATATTGGCTCTTCAGTTTTTTAAATATATATGTATACACACCATCACACCATCACCATATTTACAAATAATTGTATAGTTACTGAGAATGTCTCGTTATCTCTACAAATAATAGGAAGGAGGAGACTGCCTCCAACGTAAGCTACTCTTTTTCCCACTTCTACAATCAGTTGTTGAGAACTTAGTAAGCTTTGTTGCAACCCAGAAGAGTTCCAGTGTACAATATTATGCACGTTATACAATGTTGGCAGAGAAGTATAACTTGTTCACCATCAATACTGCCTGGTGTAGACTCTCAGCTGTTTATAAGCCATGACTGACTGAAGTCACTCTAGTTTTGCCACTTGCTTTTAATTGCTGTTCCTCCTAATTCACTTCTAGCTCCTCAGAAAGCAGAGAAGCAACTTCATTTCCACAGCAAAATTTAGAATGTTATTAACTGCCTGGGCCAGCTCCCTATTGCGCAAATCAACCAGGATATTGATGGAAAACAAGTTAGTTGGTAACTCCTTCAAATCTGGTAGTCTGTCCAGAGGCTTTCTTAATAGGTTTATGCTTTTGCAGAATTTCAGACAGTCAGCCCAAATGTCACTAGATAGTGATCTGTATAGAACCAAACAGAACCTACCCACAGATTTCTACTGTCCGAAACAGACCAAGATTGCTGGCATATGGTCTACTTTATTTATGGGTCAATATACATGGGGCTTGGCCATCAAATCCTGATGAACATACTCAGAACCTATCTATGAATTGCACTGATCTGCAAGTGGCATTTGGGGATTTTATTTTCTAGTATATGCTCTTTAAGTAGAAAGGACTTTTTCCATTGCACCATTCTCATAATTTCACAACTTAATACTTGTTTTTGGAAAATCTACATTAAACTCCTTTATAACGAAAAATTGTTCTCAATTTCAAGTTGAAACACTGATCTGTTCTTTAGATTGGAATAAATTCCATGGTAATAGCACTTTGACATAAGTGAAATGATCAACATTTTCGGCACATAGGAATTATAGATGCTGGCTATAATACTAATAATATGCTTAGTCTCTTCAGGTGTAGATATTCATGCTTTTCCATTCTTTGTAGAGTTTCATAGAATCCACAGGGCAACTTGCAGTTAGTTGAACCAAGCTTATTAGCAGAAGGCTACTTGGTGTACATACTATTTTGATTGGCCTTCTAAAAACAGTGGAAAAAATGAATGAGTAGAAGCTAAGTAATTTTGCATTGAACTATACGTAGAAAAACAGTTTTGTTTCGTATAGTGTTTCTGAGTTACACACGGATGTATTCATTAGAATTTGTTGGAACCAAAGCATCTGGAATTAACAAATCTCTGCCTTTTTCTCAGGCTAAATGGTTTACAATTTACTATTTATCTCAAGCTATAGCTATTGATAACATTAATATAATTGAAATATTTTAATTGATTTCAATACATGAACAGTCTTGCTTCTCTGTATATCTTAGTTTTCCAACTCTTACATAGAGTTTTTTAAATGCCTTTTTTCAGCTTAATTGTATTAATAAAGAAATGGAGTAGAATTTACAGTTTTGCTTAACATTACAATGTCACATTAATCTATACTAGTTCATATTGAGGCAGGAGTGGTGAAAGTTGTATGTCAAAAATAATGGTGTGAGGTAAAATGATCTTATTTTTCTTCGTAAATCTTTTAAGCTTTTCTAGTATAATATTAAAAGGTACATTGTTTTATTGAAACAATAGATGTCACAAATGTTTCTTTTTATGTACTAGCATGGAGGCATCTATGTAAAACGAAGTGCCAAATTTGATGAAAAGAAAATGAGAAGCAACTTACAAGCCCAGACGAAAGCTGAAACTCCAGTAAGATTATACTTTTGCAAACTGTATGTGTATGTTTCTTGCCCACACTGCATTTTAAGTTACCTGCCCCTAGATTAATGTCAGAATTACAAAATATATTTATGCCTGGCCATTGGCCCAGTAACATGGTTCTCATATTAGTGCTGCTGAATAGATGGAGGACAAAATAAGGTACTTTGTTTATGTTTCCCTTCTTCAGCAACAGGGGCACTTGCTAGGAAAAATCTCTCCATAGCATTACTGGATATAGGAAGTGATACACACAAATCTCTTGCACTCCAATTTCCCAGTGCACTTTTATATACTCACTGTATTGAAATGAATGTGTCTTACAATAAAAATGGCCTAATAGAATTTATATTGCACAACTGGTATGAAGTTTTCTATATAGACAAAACTTTAGAGCTCCGATTATGTAGAATGGCTGCATATAAGGAAAACGTCCATGTTTACTATCTTATTACTGAGTTTTACTAAATTACCAGTAGAATTCTTCTTATTACAATATCCCCATATAGCATTTGGCACTTTAAAAATGTCTTTTAACTTTTAATTTAACAAAGTTTTCTGAGGCTTTGAGACATTTTAGCCCATTTTTCTCTAAAGAAGAAGAAACCAGCGACAGTGGCCTATAGCAGTGGTTCTCAACCTGGGGCCATATGGCCCCCCAGGGTGCCCCAGGATATTCAACGGGGCCACAGGTTAAAATTGCATAAATGGGGGGCCACAGCACGAGACTACGGGGCCACAGAGGGAAGTGAGCAGTGAAGAAAACAGAGAAGTGACCGAGAAAAGAAAACAGAAAAGACAGTGTGTGGGGTGTTGTTTCTTCATGCAAGTGTAACCCTGAGTCCACTAGGGGCAGCTAAAGAGCAGGGGTATTCCATAGAAGGAAGAAAAAGCTCAATTTACAAACAAGACATTGAAATAGCTACCTTCAAGTACAACACCTTTATTGGCATATAAAATAGCTACCTTTATACCAGTAGGACAGGGGGGCCACAGGAGGGAACAAGGTCAGAAGGGGGGCACGGTCGGAAAAAGGTTGAGAAACACTGGCCTATAGTGACGTTTAAAGTCCTTTCATTACAATCTGTTAAAAAAATCCCAGAACCACAGAACAATCCTCATACAGTACAATCTGCCATAGAAACCCACCTAGAAATTCAGCCACTATTTAAGAAAGCTATCCTGACCAACACTGCCTTATGCAACTTCTGAAAACTTTGCAGTTTAGGTGTCTTCCTTTGGAGTCTGCCTGTTTCAAGCAGCAGTTTATTTCCTATCATAAAGCCGATTAGTAATCGTAGACTACAGTCCAAAGTATCATGTCCTCACGTGCATAGGGGACTATTCAGCTCCTTCAGAAATAGCCTCCCCTCCCTTGCCCCTAAGTTCAAGTGCCTCAAGCAGTGTCTGTTGACGAGCACTGCTAAAATACTCAGCTCAAACCCTGTTGACCCTTGCAGACTTTCCAACCACTTTTAGAGCTCTTTAGAACAGCTATAATTTATAATGTTGTATTTGCTCCTGTTTGTATAAGACCTATAGCCAACAGTGAAATAACTGTGTGGATCATTTTATTTAAAATAAACCTATTAATCATAGCTGCAACAAATATTTTTCCCAAAAAGAAACTGGAGATAATGCTGCAGACTAGTCTAAGATCATATACCTGCAGGTGATCAAATAGGGGTAGGCAGTGATAGTTTATGTATACTCCATCTTTCTCCCCAATAAGGACCCAAGAGGACTGATATAATTCTTCTCTTCATGTGAGGTAGGTTAGGCTGAGAGGTTGTGTCTTGCCCAAGGTAACCCAGCAATCATCCATGGTGGGGTGGGGGTTCGAACCTGGGTCTCCCAGATTCTAGTCTACCATGCTGGCTCTCAGAACTTGAACTGTATTCCTATATGGAGCCAGATATGAGAGTTCAGACACCATAATATCATCAACATACTGTCATGGCTTTTTATCTCTTAATTTTCAGTTATCTAAGAAGTTCAGAGGCAGTTCGGGAAACTCCTTTTGTTTGGCACTGTTATTTTGGTTTTATCTTTAATCTGTTAATTTGTGTGGGTTTGCTTACAATGATAATTCCTCAATAGAGGAAAATATCTCTATTAAAAACACACAGAGGTGAATAATGGAACCATTAATTGCATTTTAATTCTGGCCAGTCAAGGCAGAATTATGTTTTGTTCATGTATTTTAAATTAGGGACTTAATTCCAGTAGATTCAGATTTGACATAAAACTGTATTTTTTAACTGCTGATAGAAGTATAATAACTTTAGTTAAGATGCTTTATTTCTAATTAATATATTTCCATATTTATCATTGCCCACTTCAGTTCTCACTGTATGATAGTTCTATTTGTAAAAAACTAATTCACCTTTAATGATAATTCTTATAGTATAGCTGTTGCATTTTAAACTTAATAATAAACTTGATTGTAAACGTAAAACTGCCCCCTCCCCCCGGTTTATTTCTGGTGCCCCTAGAGAAAGCAAGTGTAAGAAGAATTATTTTTTCTGTTTCCTTCTTTTGTCCCCCTAAAAAAACTCCATCTTTATTCTCAAAAACCTGCTATGTTAAGACAAGACTTTGTGACCCTGGTGGCAGCAGGTCTGTCAAAAATAGAAGGAAAACTGTGACAGTCTGGCTTGGTATCAACAGCTGGAAATAGAGCCCCCATCTTCTACACACTTAAAGAATACGTTCTTCTTCCTGACAGATTTGAGACCTGTAAGGTGAGACAATGGAGCTGTTAAAAACAGTCAGTAAAACACAGACAGGAAAAGCAGTCTTAATCACACTGCTTAAACAGATGGAGGGGTTCAGTTGCTCCAGTTTCTAGGCACGCTTTCATGAAAACAGTATCAAACACAACAGCAATCTTTGTTTTCTAGCTTTTGGCTATGTAACTGGTTCAGTCATGAAACTGACACTGAAATAGAAGATTTAGGAAAGGTCACTATTGCTAACAATGTAACAAAGCATTTGCTTACAATTTTTTTTTTTTTTAGAAAATTTAGAAAACTAGAGACATACCGATGACATTGCATGTAGTGTTACATTAAGATAATCTCTGACACAGAGTTTGAAGAATTGTTTTTTGTATTTTTACTAGCAAGAACAATAATGAAGATATGCAGATTTTCTTCTTTTTTTATTCTGTTATTTCATTTTCTGTGGAATTTCTCTTTTATTTGACAGAGGTTTTTTGTATAAATAATTTAGTGCTTATGAAAAGGTAAAGGTGAATGAAATGGATTTGCTTTATCTCAAGTGACTTCCACTGAACTCCATAGTCTCCTTTTTGGAAAATTGCACCTGTATCAGCTTTCTCACAAAAAGGAAAGTAATTTTGCACATTATCAGACTGAACTGAGACTGATGATTGTTGTGGATTTTCCGGGCTGTATGGCCGTGGTCTTGGCATTGTAGTTCCTGACATTTCGCCAGCAGCTGTGACTGGCATCTTCAGAGGTGTAGCACCAAAAGACAGGGATCTCTCAGTTTCATGCTGAGACACTGACACTGAGAGATCTGTCTTTTGGTGCTATACCTCTGAAGATGCCAGCCACAGCTGCTGGCGAAACGTCAGGAACTACAATGCCAAGACCACGGCTATACAGCCCGGAAAATCCACAACAACCATCGTTCTCCGGCTGTGAAAGCCTTTGACAATATATTGAACTGAGACTCTTCATTGCAGTAATCTCATACATGTTGTGCTGCAGATAGTCAGTCCTGAAAGTCAGTAGAGTTAGAAAAATAAGGTTCGGTGAACATTTAACTAGAATACAAGTCTGGACACTCGTATACCTAAGGAGGGTTGGAATACATTGGGAAAGGTGATCCTTCAAAATCTGAAGAACATTTTGAATGCAGAAAATGCAAGAAGGTTGCTGTTTAATAGTAATCTTAATAGTTTATTTTAGATGACCAAGGAAGTGTTTTTGGCTGAAGATAAGCCAGTTTATGCACTTAATAGTACCACTGAAAATTGAAGATCCTGCAAGATTTACAATTTATTTTGTCTTCCCTGTGTCCATTCTATGGTCTTTATTTATACAAGCAAGCAACATGTGGTTCAAAGTACTGGGTTTATCCAAAATCCTTGTTGCAACTGATATCATTGTAGCTGTTTGAATTGGAAGACCTTGAAGGGGAAACATTTAACACTTAAGACTTGCACAATAAAGTATTGTTCAGAAAGGACTGGATGTGGAGACAGTTGTAATAATTTTAAAAAAAACAAGTGGAAGAAAGAATTCAGGAAACACTGAACATATGAGAACAGTTGAAAGCTATGGCTAATCTAGTCAGATGTGGAATTTTATACTTTGGTTCATGTTTTGTACATAAATTTTGGAACGTTAGATAATCCAGTGGCAAGCCCTTGACTGAAAATGTTTATGTCAAATATATAGAAATGAATTTGCCTTGGGAATTCCAAAGTGGAACAGTTCAAGACACCGTGCGGAATGTTGCTACCATGGTTAAAGTCTGTGGCAATGACAAGTCAGATAATGTTCCTTAAGGTTCTGGCTACCGGTAACCTTTCAGTCTGAGAAACAAAACTATTGTATATCTGAAGTGAATGTCACTTCAATCATAGTCTGCCTGGATCTCTGGACAGAAATTTACCTTAAGGCTGGTTGGCTGCCTACTGAAAAATGAGGAACTGCTCCTGACTTGGCCAAGTAATGCTAACTCCGTAAAAAGAGCTGATCTATACACTACTGCAAATGTCAAGCTCTCATCTGCATGTTACAGTAAGAATTCTGCCACCCAAATAAATGTCAATGAGAATGCAGCATCACAGAACTTGAATGTGATCCCTCTGTAACTAAGCCAGAAGTCTTCTGTCTTCCGTCTGGAGCGATTGTCTCAGATCAGTTGTTTCAAAATTCTGAATGGCTTATGAGTATGGCATGCCTCTTACCTTTCTTCCAAACGTTTTCCCCACAATACTCCATTTCATGCAATTGCTCACAGAAACTCATGGGACAGTTTTACCAAGATACTGGAGATCAGATGTATACTTAGCATGCCAAAGGTCTCTGGTTGTTTCCCTGGCAACTCTTGTTAAAAGAATCTCAGGTAGCAAAGATAAAACTTGAATCTCCCTGAAACCATTTAGCATGTCAAAACTGCATAGAAAGTTTTTATGGCCAAAACTTATTAGAACCCAGTGTTAAATGTTGGAGCACTGCAGAAGTCTAGAAATACGAGATACTTGCAGAGCTGGACCTGAGGTCAAGCCAGTTCACAGGTGTTTTGCATGAGTGGACGTACGATTTATGTGCAGGATGAGCAAGTCAGCTGAGGACACAAAAACAGGATGAAACAAACATTACATGAGATTATGCTAATCAGGCTTTGCTTGTTTTGGCCCAGACTGCTTTCCAAACAATATTTATGAATTAACTTAGTGATTTGGAAACAAGCATTAAGAAAATGTCAGCCAACAGATTCATGGTACACTGGTAATATACTGATTGAGAGGGAAGAGAGACTCCCCATGTTGAAAGGCAAACTCAGTAAACAGTATCTTTACCTTCTCTTACCAGAATTTAGGGCTATGCCACAATTATATCACACTGCCGAATTCTACTCTTCTCTTGAAAAATAATAGGATTTCAAAATCACCAGATTTTATCCATCTGGTGATTTTGAGACTTAGTTTGAAGATGTCCAGTGTATATAAAAGCAGATCCAATAGTTTAATACACCTATCTCATTTCTAAAGAGATGAAATTACCCATTGTGATGGATGTACAGTACAGGAATATCTAGTCCTCTTTCCCTTCTACCCATCTTGATTATAAGGCATTGTGCACTAGTTGAAGCGTTGATACCTTACCCTTTACAACTTAGAGCTGAGGTAGTTTTAAGTATAGCATTTGAAACATCTCTGCTAGTAAAAAATCAATACTCTTACCCATTGTGGAATTGCTCATAAAGAAATAGATTTAATGCACTGATGCCAACAAGACAGTAGCCAAAGTTTTGGCTTTTAAGTGCCAACAAATAAAAATACCATAAACTCTTAGGCGCTCTCTGCTGTGATTCATATGAATTGCTTTATTACATGAGGAAATTGCCTGGTACAAATCTTCCTGGACAGCTATTAACTTGATGTTCCACCAGTCCAGTGGAACCATCCATTGCTTTTCCATGCAACCTAAGCAGCATTACAATGCGTGCAGAAATGACACCAACTCTGATGGAGGTACAAGGTACATTTTTTTCAGCCTTAATGGTACAAATCTGAACAACATAAATATGAAGCAATTGCACTTAAATAAAAAAGTGCAGTAACCCATAGAAGTTCAAAGTAAACTATTTTTTTTATTTCGGTGATAAATTGATTCATTGTTACAATCTCCCCCTCCAATCCAGGCACAAAAACTGTCTTGCTGACAGTTCTGTGAAGGTGTATTTCAAAGTAACTGTTTGGAGGCTCTCTTGGATTTTGTCTAGAAAACTTTGCCATATTTTTGGGAAGATCGCCCATTTAAGTATTTTCCATCCTTCTAAAGTATAAAAATAGGCATCAGAATTATGTTTTAGTTAACCAGTCACAGAATTCTGTTATTCCTTCCACAAATTCTGTATCTGAAATTACATGACAGTGTTTACTTATCAAACTGCATTGTTTTGATCTTCTGCACTGGGCCTTTTTTGTTGGTTCTGGCCCCCGTACTGTATCATTTTCTTTCCACTGTTCTGCATGCATGGTCAAAATACCCTGATTCAGTCTCCAAACTGCTTCCCAGACTTTTTTGCATTCTGCACAGTGAAAGGCTGTATCAGCTGCAGAGCCAGTTTTTCCGTGAGGTTTTGTATGGTTTTTCTTCCTGCACACATACCTCAATTTTTCTTTACAGCAAAGTCAAACCAGGGCTTTTTTGAAGTGCAGAATGCTTTTTTTGGTGCGAGGCCTTGCCCTGCCTTTCACTCGCTTCTTTATCCCCCCGTATCCTGATTGGTTAAACAGCAACCAATCCAGTTTTTTTCTTTTTTAAAAAAATTATAAACAGCGTTGCAGCAGTACAACGGTGCATAAAAATCAAAAACTTGAAAGTTTCTGAAGCCTATCAGTTGTCGTATGGCTTAGAAGAATTTTAAGAATGGATTTAAGTGTGCTAACCTCAACAGTAAGAAGAAAATCCTCTCCCTTTTTAAAAACATTAATGTTGCAATGTTGGTGCACTTTTAAAAAAAAAAAAACCTTGCAAGTTTCCTCAGCTGATGAAACTGACCTGTCCTCAGCCAATCAGCTGATGAAACAAAGTGGCCAAATGGGGCATTTTCCTACTGCAGAAAAAATAAACAACTACTTTGGTTCAACTCCCTCAAATGTGGAATTACAGAGGCCCAAAGCAGATCTCCTTGTAGGGCAAACACCTAGAAAACTTGGTGTAATATGCAGGTGGAAAGCACTTTTTTGTTCCTCGCAAACAGATTTCAAGATAGGAAGAATTTCACTCCAGAATGTTACAGACTTTCACCCTTACCATCCAACTAACTAAGAGCCAGACATATGACAGTGGATGTGAGATTGTTTTCCATTAGAAATACCTATACCAGCTTCATGCTAGGTGTACTGCTTTACAGGATATGTTATATTAAAGTGTTACAGCTGAGGAGACATGGGGATCTGGCTGGGAATATCTGTGCAAGATGTAAGAGGATATATGTTGAGTTGATTATGCTTTTATGTTCCCTGCTTGACTGTTTATTTTTGATTTAGCTGCTTCTGCTGCTTTCTTTTGTGAGTTTCTTTTCTTCAGAAAAACAGTTTTTCATTGAATATCACCATTGCTCAACTTTACTGAATAGTATAGTATATCCTGCTAATACAATTTATCCCCCCCCAAAAAGCTTTGTTCACAGTTGCAACGTAAATTATATTACCTGAGCCACGTTGTTTGTAATCCTGCAGATGTATCTTGTGATTTTTCCTGAGGGGACACGTTACAATCCAGAGCTACCAAAAGTCATTGCAGATAGTCAGTCATATGCTAAGAAAGAAGGTAAGTGAAATTCAAAGAACTTTGGGAAGAATAAAGGCAAGTAACAGTAACAGGCTCTATTGTCAGACTCTACCTGTGACTTTCAAAGAAGACCAGAGCAGCTAGTCACCCTGTAAATTTTGCACAATAATAAAATCTTGCCATCATGTTCACCAATCTTTTGGTGACTAACTTCCTGCACAATTTTATGAAACAACTGGAATCTTAAAAGAAAATTAGGTACAGTTACGTGGAGCAAGGTGGTACTTAATACAGTCCAATTTAATAAAAGCACAATATGACTTTGATTTATGGTACATTGGTAGTATATAATTTAATTACTTGTAAATATTTATATGCCTACCCTTCTGAGCTTCTCGGGACCCAAGTCAGTTTACATTAAAACAGATAAGACCAATCTAAACAAAAAAAAATCTTATTCCCTCTTTACTCTAGGTTTCTCTAAAAATTTTCCAGAATAGCTATTCTGCAGCCTTTCCAGTATAGGAGGACCTCTTGAGTTCTTCCAAGAGGCTGCTCTACAGGCATGGGGCAACTACTTAAGAGGGTTAAGTCTGAACTATTGCCAAATGTGCCCCAGACAGTAAACCTTGCTGG